>NC_141267.1:22372500-22972500 GCF_054856545.1 Hippocampus guttulatus | reverse complement strand
TGAGTCAACGGCCAACTGCCGAGGAACTGGAACAGCGGAATATCCTGAAACGTATGTAACTTTGCATGCTAAAAACAGACCACGAAAGACAAAAAGCAGCTATGCGATGCGTCGCCATCTTCTTCTTTTTTTTCTCCTTTAGCTCGAAACGATCTGGAGGAGCAGAAGAGGGAGATCAAGAGACATTTATCCAAAAAAGTAAGACAGACGACTGCGTGCATGATACTTTTAAGGGAAACACGGTTGCCATGGTGATTTGGAATCCCACTTCAGGTAACGGCACAACGTATTGCAATTCGGCCATCCATTTTGTTCTTTTTAAGAAGTCAGTCTGAATATTTCATGAATTCAAACGCACAAATGAAACCCAATCAGGATGTTTTTTTTTTTTAAGCAAATAATTAATTATACACCTCGACAGAATTGTGTTCCAACGTTGAACACAAGATGCAGACATTCCTGATCATGGTGAACCGTGGTCATTTCAAGATGAAATGTTCCGTGGGGAAGAAAAAAAAGGTTCAAACGTCAAACCTAAATTAACAATCTACAGACTTTTATTTTTTTTTAAGACAATTTTAACATCCATCCACTTTGCATGGCTCATCGTGACTGCTGGAGGAAGTTGTTTCAAAAATGTGCGTTTGTAGCTCAGCCAGAGGCCGACGGTGGAAGAGCTGAGAGAAGCCAAGATCCTCATTCGCTTCAGCGACTACGTGGAAGTCGCCGAGGCTCAGGACTACGACAGGAGAGCAGATAAGCCCTGGACGAGACTCACGGCTGCTGACAAGGTTCCTGCAGAGCCACCGCCACTCCAATTCCATGTGGCCCGTTCCGTCCAGAGCCACACTTTATTCGTCTCTTTGTCCTTCAGGCTGCCATAAGGAAAGAGCTGAACGAGTTCAAAAGCACAGAGATGGATGTGCACGAGTCCAGTCGCCACCTCACCAGGTATCGGAACACCCCCCCCCCCCCCCAAAAAAAAAAACATACCTCACTCTTATGTCGCCTTTTTATGAACTCTGAGAAGGTTGGAGGTAGCCTGCTTATGAAAAACAAAAACAACCACTAGAGGTCAATGGTAGGATGCTATGTTTTTTTTTTTTTTTTAATGGAAGGTATGAGCTTTAAAATATCAGTGCCCGGTTGTTCAAACCTTGGGTTTACATTTAAAAAATAAAATAAAATCAAGTATATTTCACTGACCATTTCCTTTGACTGCACCGTTATCTTATCGTTGAAAACTTGAAATGCTAAAAAGGTTCAACCGGCTGTTAACTCAACGTTAAAGCTAACACACAAAAAGGACCGCGGCTAACTTTGCCACCGTCAAAATGGCAAGAGAATGTTAATGAAGCGGCCATGTAATACTTGAGTCGCTATTTTAAAACCACAAGTCATTATCTTTCAGGGTTATTTTTGTTATTTTGACTTCAAAATGGCGCCGCGTGAGTGGCTGCCTTTCCAGCAGCTCCTATATTTTGTTGTTCTACTTCTTCCTTTCATAACTTTGCGGCTGTGAATCGGGAATTTCTCCATTGCGAGACTAATAAAGGTTTTCTTATCTTAAACAAGAGCACGTTACATTTTGTCGGAGTGCTCGAGATCATTTTGGCTTTTTTTTTTTGTTCTGCAAAAAAAAAAAAAGAAATGGAAGTAAACAAATGAGGAACTGTGTGACGTATTGATGCTAACCGGTGACGTTCACCACCTGTTTTACTTTGACTGTGCCGTAGTCTAACCAGGCTTTTTTTGTACGCATTACTCGTGGAAACGTAGTTGAACGATGACATTTCTCCTGCAGGTTTCACAGGCCCTAAAGGCAAGCTGGCCCAGTTTGCTTTTCCTGCACATGTGAGCAGCGGCCAAGCGGCTTTCTGCGGCACAGAACTCCTCTCCTGCCATCTCAAACCAGACGCCACCCCCCTCCCCCCACGTTACTTTGAACCTGGTTTCAGACCGACTCAGATATTTTTTTTTTATCAACCAACTTTGCACTTTTGTCAAGTCAAATCTGTGCCAATTTTGATGAATTTGATCAAGACTGGAAAAAACGAATCGGACTTGATGCGGAGAACCGAATCCAGTTTGAGACTGATTTGTCATGTTTTATTTATACTGAAGAACACGTTGACGTCCATCCAGCAATGTCCCGTTTTCTTTTGCAGCCAGCAACAATTCTACTCTCGGTGCGAAACTTGCACTATGTCGAGAATTGTGACAGGGTACAATCATCATGTTCCATATTCAAGCAGAATGAAATGAAGGATTGCGTGCAATGAGACTTTAATACAACATACAGGGGGAGGGGGGCGGAGACATTCTGTTATCTATTGTCCGCGTTTGCCGTTTGCGGGGGCCATTTTCATTGCTTCCAGGTGAGTTCAGGACTCGCCCAACGCTTGGTACTGCACCCAAAACCAAAAAAATAAATAAATCCGTCTTCTTCAAATTCACACGCCAACAGTGGAATAATCACCGATTCCTTTTTATTTGTTCATCTGTTTCTAGGTTTTGCATTCAGAAGCGCGTACCGCTTCCCGTTGACCGATTTTAACCGAAGCAATTGAGTTTGGATGCAGCGCACGACTGCGGACGTTGACAAGCTCGGTAACCTTGTGGTCCGCTCTGCCTGCCCGCGCCGGAGTTTACAGGCAGGACGACGCTTTGCTTCCGCACGCTTTACATTCCGTACAGAAGTCGGAGACATTGTGAGGAAAACACCTCACAATGATTTTGCACTTCCGTAAAATATCAATGGCAAACAAAATCAGCACGCCGTTGGGTCCGTGACTCTTGCATCGGCAGCGTCTTCATATGATCACAATTCAATGAGCATTTTAGCGTCGCTGCTTATTGTGAGCAGTCCTGCGCCATCATGGTGCAATCTCCCGTCCCCGGTTGCAAAAAAAAGTCTCCCCATATTAATGCTCACGCTACTTGCTATCGTTTCAAGCCAATTTTCCAATCGGCCACGACGGTGACGATTGCTCTGCGCTTGTACGGAAGGGCACGGGTGAGATTGTGCGGGTGCGTTGCCAAGCTGCTTATGTACAGTCACAAAGAAAGTGACTTTTCCAATGTTTTGTTTTTGTGAAGCAGAACAAACTGCATGTGACTATTCCGGTGAGTCTTCTCTGACGTGTGCGCTTTTCTTCAAAGAAAGACATTTGATTTTGCCTGCTTGATGATTTTTTTTCCCTTTTTCTTCCAACTGAACATCATGGCTGCTCCTCTCGCCGTCCTTTCACGTGATTCGTGGTCATCTACATGGCATGTATCGGGGTGCCACAATATTTGTGCCATAGATCGATCGCTTTGGTGACGATGGCATCAGTGTTCTCCTGCGGTATCTGCAAAGGGAAACGAGGAGAGGTGAGGAAGCAAAATGTTCATTTCGGCACTCGGCACACTTGCGGACTCACGTTGCACAGGAACTTGACGATGCCCTCCGGTCGACTGATGCCCAGCAACATAATCTTGTAGCTGAGCAGGATCTCCAGGGCAACAAACACCAGGATCTTACAGGAGCCGCTGATCACCTTGTCCCACACTCTTGAAAACACGTTCATTCGTGAGCGATATCGTGTTCTCGTATCATCGTTGCAATATGAACATGGAAGATTTTTTTTTTTTCTTTTAAAATTTTGGATTATGGGCTCACCTCTGCAAGCTCGACTCGGGCAGGACGCCAGCAAAGCAGCGCCTGAACCAGAGATGGTACGGAAGTTGTGCCAAAGCGCCGCTGTTCTTCAAATGGCTGAGCAGGCCCGGCTCCTCCTGACTCAGGAAGTGCTCCAGGCTCTTCGGCTACACCGGAAAAGATACGGGACACGACGACAACCGGTTGAAAACCAATCCGCGGCCCCACCGGAAAGACTGCCTTCCCGATTCACGTGGGTACGAATGGACACACGTGGGAACTTGGGCTGGATTTACATTGCATGCTTCATGTGGCCAAATTCTGAATTCGTGCTCTGAAGTGGCTCAAAGGTTGACCATATTTAGTGGCCTGTCATTAAATTAGAAGTGAACCTAATTCGGGCAATAAATCAATAAAGTGGGCGAGCTGCTGTGTAAATGCAGCGTCACTTACAAGATGCGGAACAGAGTCTCCAAATTTGGTGTGGAACTGACTGATAAAACTCTTAATGAGCCAGTAGCAGTCGACGGAATCCTCGACTATCTCCTCCATGGCCTGACTGATGGACAGGAAGTCCTCATTCTCTTGATCCTGAAAACCAGATTCACACTTTGTGTAAAAAACACATATGGAATACATACATATTGATATTTTGTTTCTTTTTAATCACAGGATGGAATGCTTTGAACACAAGAGCATCGACGTGGACCGGGCGAAGACTCGTTTGCTGTCAGGTGATTTTATTTCCAGCCAGAGAGAAAACAAATCCTCCTGCTCAATGTGGGGCAGTCGGTTAACGTTAGCAGTCGGTTAACGTTAGCATCACTTAGCCAAACGCGGGTAAACCCGCCCTCTTTCTGATTCACCGCCTCATTTTTGTCTTCTACTCAAAAGCAGCGCTGATCCCAAATCACAAGTGATGCAACGCCGCCATCGACGGGTATCTGTTTGTCGTTACAGTGGTTTGATAGCCGGAATTTCTTCCATGCCTACCCGTCGAAAAACGCACACACGGGGGGGGGGGGGGGGGGGGGGCTGCGATTAGTCACTCGACAAAAGCGCCATCTTACCGGCGGTGAGATTTCAGAGCAGCGCGGGAGCATGTGGCTCTCCAGCTGAAACATACGCAAGTAGACGTGGGTGGAAGGGGTGGAGGACTTGATGAATCTCATCATCTCCAGCGCCTCCATGATGTCTTGGTACTGCTCCTTTCTGTAGCTTCCAACCAGGCTATGAGAATCGCTGTGAGGCGGCAGGATGCCTGAAGAACAGGTAAGCATCAATCGGGATGTGTCATGAAGAAAGATAGTCAGTGTGGGGGACGTCTATGAAGAAGGACTGCAAGTCATTTGGCCATCGACTACGAGGAGGACCTAATCCGAATCTGTGTTGCTGGGCAAAGCTTGATGCTAGCCAGGATGTGAATTTTGGATTTTCCCAAGGGAAGAGGGTTAGGAGGCCCCAACACAAGAGCTTGAACGTGCGGATGCCGCAAGCTCCCCAACAATGTGGCTGTAACACACCTAAAAAAAATTGGCCAACCACAGTACCAGATAGCATTACAAGAGCAATGTTGAAATCTTGAGTGCTGAGCCTGACAATGTCCATTCCTTGACAACATATTTTTCCAATATAAACACAATAATCGCAAAGTAGTTCCTTCTACGTCTTATTGAAATAAAGCTCGAGTGCAATCTACGGTATAAATGGGTTTTACCTAACAAAACCTTCCACACGTGGACTCTGTACATGGACGGAAGGGGAAAACGTTGACTGAAGGTGCTCAGCTTCTCAAGATCTGTCAAAGAGTCACACAGTTTCCGTAAACACCCCGAACTGCATAATTCTGTCGGGTTAGACGATAAAAAGACACTTTCTTGATTTTGACTAGTTGCATTCTACTAACCGCAAGAGGTGGGTCAGACACCCAGTGCTGAATCGTATGACATGAAGTGACACTTACCCAGGGGGTTGTCCTTCAGCAGGATTTCCAAGGACTTCTTCTCTTCCACTCCTCGAAAGCCAACTTTCTCATAATAAGCAGAGCGAAAGTTTCTCTGTGGGTCGTCCGCCATAATTTCACCTGACCAAAGCAGTCAAATCAAAGAGCTGACAACCCCGAAATGGTTCACGTGTACAGAAGCCACCCCGTCCCCCACGTACAACCTGACAGCGTGCGGAATTTTCAAATGAAACCGTAAAAAGAGCATTTAGGGGATGCAAATAGTTGCAACGCGCTTACCTTTTGCCCCTTTAGCGACGTGTCTGGAGTGCTGCGTCCGCTACAGGTTAAACCTGCTCAATGGTTGCTCCCTCGACATAGCTACATAAATTGTTTCTGTTAAGTGACCTTTACTTTGATACGCACTCTTACGAGTAAACGATCCGTTCTCATTGCAGCATTGCAAGGGAAAACGCTTTCAACTGCAGCGCCCACTCCTCTTGCCCGTCTGCCTTCTTCTTCTAGGTTTTATTGCGGTTGGCAAGAAAATTTGAGTGCATTACCGCCACCTACCCGTATGGAGTGGGAAACAAGTCTGCCAGCAGTTAAAAAAAACTAACTATTTAAACTGCTGTCTGTACTAAAAGCTTGTGGTGCGTATCGGTGTTAATTTCGTTGACTAAAATGTGTGTCATTCATTTCGTGACCATTTTTTTCAGACGAAAATGAAACGAAAACAAAAATACAAGTAGTTCATTGATACGATCACTAAACCCGCTTGATGATCCCGTCAACAAATAAAAGAGGAACGAAAAACTATAGTTACAAAATTCAAAATCAGAATAATGAATTATAAAAGAAAATAACCATTCGGAAAACGGAACAGGCGGAACAAAGTGAAAAGAGAGAACCAATCAACGGCCGACTGGAACGGAAGCCAGTCACCTGCTTCAATCACGTTCCCGAGAAAAAGCAGATGCAAAAGGGCACAGGTGTCAAACATCGATCCTGCGTGTTTTATGTGTGTCCCCTCAACCAAAACACCAGATTCAAATTGTTCGCATTATTATCAGCCCCCTGCAGGGCTGGTTGATAAGATGAGCATCGGGGGTGCTGGTTGAGGGAAGAATCGAACACATGCAGAGGATACTTTTCTATATGGATTCTGCACCGACCGACCAGAATGAGATCCGTGCCCGGTCACTTCTCCAGAAGCCTTGTGGTGGAGGATTCTGCATCGGTCGACCGACTGACCCAAGTCCCGAGAAAGAATCACATTCCCCAAGGTATCTATCCTACCTGTGGTGCTTCATGTCATCAAATGGACTCTTGTGCTCTTTCAGCGAACATTGTATCACGCAGTATTACTGGCGTGTGAGAAATATTGCCCACTTGGCGTCCATTGCAGCCCGGTCATCCCGGAAGGGGGGATCCCGCCACCTGTGGTCCCTTCTCAAGGTTTCCTTCGCCAAATGGGGTTTTGAGTTTTTCCCTTGCCAGAGGATGTGCAGTGCTGTGATACTTGAAATGTAATTCAGCTACTTATGGCACTACTTGTAGCGCCGCTACTGCCAAACACTCGAGTAATGTGTTCTACATGAGGCACGAGGACCATTGAACTACGGACACTTATTCATTGACTCAAACAAAGAATCAAAAGGTCAATGTTTTATTGAGCGACTGTTACAGAACTTAAAGCCGTAAACTGCAAGAAACCAAGAACACCTTCAGCACAAAGTGAGCATTGTACTTTTAAACAGTGGCACCTTCAAGTTCAAAATCCGCAAAACTCGTCAAATCGGGTGTTTGGCCAAAATTTGAGTGAAGAACACACCTCAAAGAGCTGCCAGTGGTGCTGGTCTGTGGAATGCCGGTTTGAGCTAATGTCTGCTGTCTCTACAGTAAGTACCTTATGTGACTGACTGTATCCTTGATCAAGATGGAGAAAAGCACATCAGTCAATCAAATTTTAGCCTGGCTGATTTGGTACTGGCTGATCTCACTCATGGATGATCGGTATCAGCAGCAAAAAACTGATCGGAACACCCCTGGTACTTATTGTCTGCAGGATGAATGCATTGTCGTTTGATCGTCGGGGTTGCGACTGAATCATTGGTCTCAATGAGCAGTCCACACAAACGAACACGAGATTGCGGCCGAACTTCAAGGTACCGCTCTACATGCAATTAACCTCGCATCCCTTCCCAGACAAAGCAAACAGTTTGATGCAATAAATGCAGGATAAATGCAATCGCAGCATCGTTATATTCCCAAAGCAGAAAAATATATATTTTTAAAAAAGCGGCCCCTTTTCAGACAGCACTGGAAGAAGTAGGTCGCAAAGTGGTTGCGGCTTTGCGTCATATTATTGGATGGATGTCAATATCGGTGACAGAGACACAGTGATCACGGAGAGTTGCCAGTGATGCTCAGATGTTAAAATGTACACACCGGCTGTCGCTTCCCAATGCTAGCATTCCCTCGGCCTGTTTGATACATTCACCTCGCTTGGTCCCCTTGGAATCCCCCCCCCCCCCCCCCAAAAAAAATCCCCAACAACTATTCAGATTTGTTAACAATAAAGTAGCAACGATGATATGACTGGTGCGGTGACTATATGGATTCTATTTTTTTTTTCATTTGAGATGTAGTGGAGAGGGTGGTAAGGACTGTATGACTGGTGGTGGACAAGGAGGTGGGGGAGCCTAAATCCAAGCTGCTCCTTCGGGAACTTCGGCGCGAGCCACTCCTGGAGCCTGTGCTGGATCCTGGGGCAGAGGCAAAATTGTAGGGACTGCTAATTCCTCTGGAGGACACGGACGACGCTGGTAGCATTCTCAGCCCGGTGCTCTCTTCCACCAGACAATTGTCCAGAGCCTCCTTATAAGAGATCTTCAGTTTGCTCTTGGGGCATGTTAAATTCTTTGTGTGGTTTCTGATGTCTTGGAGTTTCATCGCAGCGCTACCGTCAATCCAGCCCATTTTCAAAGCATCTTCTGTGGTTCGTCTACGACCCAGTTCAGGGTCATAAAGTCCCCCGGTCACAAATTGGAACTCCATAAACCTCTGGCCTGCCTCATAAGGTAGCCACATCTCTTTCATGGCTTCGGCAGCAGACATTTTCTTGCCAGTTTTGACACCCTCAAAGCCAATGAAGACTTTCTGTGCAGGCTTGAGTTTAGCAGCCATATCATCATTAATTATACCTTGACGAGACGCCTCTTGGACGCTGAGCCGACGGCCGTTTTCTGGATTTACGATTCCTCCGGTGCACGCTTGTGCCTCCAGCAATCTCTGAGCAGTAATGGTATCAACAAGGCCGCGATTCAAAGCCTCGGTAATTGATATTTTCTCCAAAGTCTCTGTATCGAAAATGGCGCCCACGGGATCCTTTCCACCAACACTTTCAACGGGGGAGGCCAGGGCGACGGAACCACTAGATATTTTGTTAGGGGCGTCGTATGAGACTTGAGAACCACTGCTGGTTGCAAAGCTGTGCTCTTTAATGGTGGGCGGTATTGTTGTGGTTATCTTTGTGAGAGAAGATTTTGACATAACTGTTGATGACGAAGACGGTAATGTGGAACTTGTTGGTGGCAATCCACGCTGACTCTTTTCAGCGATGATATCTGCAAACTGCGTTAAGGTGATCATACTTGAGCGGTACTGATCAAAAACTGACTGATCAATGACTCTTTTTTCGAGCAGTTCACTGATGTCATACTCTGTACCTGTCTTCTTATCAATTATGACAAAACGCGTGGAACCATCCGGTTCAGTGATGGTGATCTCTTCCCACTCACACTCCTGCTGAGACAGCTCCAGGTAGGTGCTGTAGTCGATATATCCTTTCTCGTATGCTTCGCGGACAGTCATCTCCTTATTAGTCTGCGGATCCACAATTATTACTCTCCTCTTTCTCAAGGTGTTTTTCATAGTTGCCTCTTCTTTTTCCTTGTCCGCTATTGGCAAAAGGACCAGGCCGGTCATTCCATCAGTAATGCAACGTTTCTTCAGCTCCATGTAAGTTAAGTTTTCCTCAGTGTTAGGATCAACGAAGTCCTTACGAGCAACCTCCGGATCGGTCAGGATCTTAGTCATTGCCTCATCCAAGTATCCTCTGCTGTAGGCCACACCTATATCAATCCGATGGCTGTGATCAGGATCAATAATGCCACCACTGACGATCTGGGCCTCTAGCAGACGGATGCCATGGCCTTCCACAACTAGACCCCTCTTAATTGCCTGGAAGAGAGAGATAACCTTTTCTGTACCAGGCAGTTTGTAACCTGTCACAGCTTTTTCTGCTGCTAGCAGGTTGTCCAGACACTCTGGCCCAAATAGTCCTCTGTTATAAGCGTCACTCACAGTGAGGTGTCTATTGTTCACTGGATCGACGATAAACCCCGAGGCAGCTTGGGCTTCGAGAAGCTTTAGAGCGGTCTCAGGTGGCAAGAGTCCACCTTTCACGCCTTCATAAAATGTCATCACCCTATCAGTGGTTTCGTCAAATAGTCCTGCTATGCATGTGGACTTGCCCAGATAGGAGCGCAGACGGTACTCAATGTCCTGACCTGTCAATCTCCCTTCTTTCAGTTTATCAATATCAGTTGGCTCCAGCAGGTTGGCATTTACTAGATCTATGACAGACACCTGGCTCCGAAGCCCTTGGATGCTTGTTGGTTTTTTCGGTTCTGGAAGAAGCAAGAAATCTGTGATGGTGTCTGCTCTGCATCTTTTCTTCAGGGACAGATAGCTCACTGGCAGTTGTGTGTCTGGATCCAAATAGCATTGAGGAGACTGGCTGAGGGCCTTGTATAGCTCTGCGTCGATCAGATTTCGATCCATAGCGATGTCCCTTGGTAGGTATACACTGAGGGCAGGGTCTAAAATACCTCCTGCACATTCTTGAGCCTGAAGCATGCGAAGGGCCGCGTCCTTGTCAATCAGACCCTTTTTCATGGCCTGGCCGGCCGACAAGAGCAACAGAGTATTTGGGTCTCTGTAACCTATGGCGGCAGCTTCAGCAGCAAACAATTTGGATTCGTCTTCCTTACAGACGACGCCTCTCGCGCACGCCTCCTTCACGGTCAATTTCTGATTCGTCTGTGGGTCAATGATGTGTCCTGTGGCTGCCTGAGCTTCAAGTAGCAAGTCGGCACTCTCGGGGGAAAGAATACTTTGTTTCTTGGCCTGAGTCAAGGACATTTTTTGGAATGATCCAACTGAAACCCCAGCAATTACACCGGTCCCTTTGAGGAAAACCTGTTTTTCCACAGACACCTCCGGGACAGTTTTCTCCCCCGTGATTAGTTGATTAAACGTCGCTTTGTCCAAGACGCCACAGTCAAGCAGTTGTTGTGCTGTTACTGTCTTGCGAACGCCATCAAATACCAATTTGGAGGGGTCTTTTCGCTCAGTGACTGGCAACAGTAGCAGACCGGTGTGAGCCTCGGTCTTGCATCGTTTCTTCAAATCTCCGTAACTGACACCCTGGTTCGTGTCTGGGTCAAGGTAACACTCGGGATTCTGGGTCAGAGCGTAGCCGAGGTTTTCATCCAAAATACTACGATCAATAGCCGTGACTTTGGGAAGGAACACACTGAGATTTGGATCCAGTATGCCTCCAACGCACTCCTGGGCCTGCAAAAAACGCAGTGCCGTTTTCCTGTCGATCAGTCCCCTTCTCAAGGCCTCGTACGCAGAAAGTGGTTTGACTGCACCGGGATCCTTGTAGCCAACGGCAGCGGCCTGTGCCACTAAAAGTCTGTCTCGGTTTCTTGGGTCCACCACTCCGGCGGCAACTGCCTCCTCGACCGTTAGCTTTTGATCAGTTCTTGGTTCAATGATGTAGCCCGTGGCTGCCTGAGCATCCAGCAGCAGGTCAACGGCATCCGGTGGTAGGAGGCCCTCTTTCTTTGCTTCACTGAGGCTTATCTTATAGGGACATCCAGAAATCAAACCGTCCCCTTGTGGGTTTTCAATGATCACCCCCGCTATTGGGCCTGTTCCTTTGAGGCTAACTTTGATGTCATCTGATGCGTCAGGAACAGACTTTTGCCCTCGAATGAGCCGGTTAAAGGTGGCTTTATCCAAAATACCGCAGTCAAACAATTGGCCTGCTGCCACTGGTTTGCGGACGCCATCAAAAATGACAGCGGAGGGATCCAACATTGGTAGCTCTCTACTTTTCCTGACCTCATCTTGCGCATTTTGTCTTAGAATCGTCAACTCTGTGATTTCTTTCTGGAGGACTGCCAGCTTCTCTCGATATGTTTTCTCACTGTCACTCAGTTCCTTTCGAAGCTTCTCTATCTCCCTTTCCAAACTCCTCCTTTCCCTTTCCAGACGTTCCTTGTCCGCATCATATTGGTCAACAAGACCCTGCTTGCTTTGGCATTGTTCCTTCCAGTAACTTAAATCTCTCTTCAGCCTGTCATTCTCGTCCTGTACACGTTGATTCTTTTGAAGCTCAGATTCAAGAGACAGCTTCACGCGTCTGTGTTCCTCCTCCAGCTTTTGCAGGTGATCTTTGTCTGTCCCAGACAACTGAAGTTTCAACAGCAGCGCATCTCGCTCTCTCTCAGTCTCACTGCACTGTGACTGCAGTGAGAGCATTGCGGTCGATGTCTATGGGGGGAAAAAAGAGTAAAAGATGAAAATTGGTCAATTCAGGCATGTTTAAAAATATCCGTAACACGAATTCATGCACAAGGTGCTAACTAAAAAAAACCCATGAAGTTGATGTGAAGGGAGGAAAAAAAAAATCCTACCGTATAATGAGTACATACTCACAAACTTGGCCCAGAGCCGGTTTGCTTTTTGTCAGATTTCATTTTACGTAATTAGTGTAACTCGTAAAATCAAATAATTAGACTATAATTATTACAATTATGTTCTCTGGGTTTCAAAACAGCACACGTCACTTTTTTGACTTGATGGGGCTCTGGGCAAACGTGAAAAATGAGCAAAAGAGTGAAAAATGTTGCACGCCACATCTTTTTAAATTGTGGGGGGGGGGGGGGGGGGCAGAGAACAGTGCGGAGAGATGAATGCCCATCGGCTATGCTTGAAGGACAAGTCATGCGCTTCATTTCAACGTGTGGAGGAAACAACTTCTGATTTCCAAAATCCCAGTGCTGTGCGGAATCAAGTTGAAAACGTTCATGGTTTTCAAAATCAAGAATTGGCAGACGTTCGCTACTTAATCAAATCAAGCTCAAAGCAATTTGCCAAACTCCAGCTGGTCAACTGGAGGTCGTCTTTCAATCTCTTCAAGCCGGCAGTAAGAGTGCATGCCTTTGGTGGGCCTCGGCTGCAATATCGTGAAGAATGTATTTCACTTGTACGCAAATTTTCGGAACGTTACGTGTTTCGATATAGAATGCATGGTGTGCTGTGCGTACTGTAGGAATGAAATCAGAAATATAAAATATACAAATAGATGTCCCAACTCATTGAAATACCAGTCAGGGGTTTTAGACGGCAACATTTTGTGCTACCAACTGCACGCGGGTCAAATATGGACACCACTCAAACTTTTGGGAAATCAGACGCTAATTTAAAAGCTACTAGAGAAGAACAATGTTGAGGATCATGCAAGCAATCAGGAAGCGGTCTAGTGGCAGTGAAGACTACTTGATTCATCTGGAAAGATGGGAGCAGTCTGGCAGGTATCGGACTTGCAAGTACCTCAGCGGCCTGAATTTGTATTTTCTCAGTCTCCAGTTTGAGGTTTGCCTTCTCCAAGGAGAGCTCGGAGACAAGGTTGCGGTAGTCAACATTGCGGCGCTCGCTGGCCTGCAGCTGCAGCTCGAGGGCCGTAATTTGGGAGGAGACCTCATCATCACGTTCCTCTTTGAATCTCAAGAGCTCTGCGTTCTCATGTCGCGTTGTCCTCAGCTCCTCCTCCAGCCCGAGTCTCTCTTTGGCTAAGGTTTCAGTTTTCTCCTGCAAACTTTGAACTTCAGAAGAGTTCATATTTAAAGCTTCAGTTTTTGCCTCTAAAGTTCTACACAGACCCTCATTTCTTTGGGTCACCTCTTGAATTTTAGCTTGCTCCTGTAGCAGCTGCTGCTGCAGGGTTTTGAGCTCAGTGCTGAGTTGTGACATCTGTTCCATGGAGGTCTTGTTTTTTTCCAAGCTTCTTTCCAGTTCCTCCTGCATCATGAGACACCGTTCTTCACCTTTCCTTTCCGACGCCTCGACTTCCTCTCGGTTCTGACGTAAAGCGGTCAAGGCGCAGTAGTATTCTCTCATCGTCGTCGCGGTCTTTTCTAACTCCGTCTCAATCTGCCTTCTTTTCGACACTTCCTCTTGGTTCGCTTCCCTGAGGTGAGCCAACCGCAGCTCCAGGCCATCTCGCACAGATTGAATGTCCTTTACGCGGCCCTGTAACCGGTTGAGGTTTTCCTCTACGCGACTCCGATCCCTAATCTCCCTCTCCAGCTCCAAACGCAAGTTCTGACGCTCCGCTTCGCACTCGGTCAGTTGGGCCCCAGCCGTCGCTGAACCGGCAAGCTTTGCTTGAAGCTCGGCCAGGGTCCGCTCCAGCGCACGCTTTCCTTCTTCCGTAGTTTTCCGCCTTCGCACTTCTTCTTCCAGACTGTGGGTGACGTAGGCCAACTGCTCGGTCTTCTGCTCTAGGGTCTGTTCCACTTCGGCCAGAGCCTCCTGGTGCTTGTTGCTTCGCTCTTCCTGCTGCTCGATCAAAACCTCGATCTCATTTTCCACTTCTCTTCTCGCGCGGCCTTCCTCTGCGATGACCGAGCGCTGCTTACGAGCTTCTTCCTCCGCCCTCCTCAGTCGTTCTTCTGCGTGGCCGGCAGCCATCTTCAGCCTCCCGAGCTCCTCCTCCATAACCCTCCCCTCTGCTCGCATCCTGTCATATCGCAGCTGAAGCTGACGCGCATCGTCCTCCCTCTGGGCCGAAAGCCGCTGAATTGTGGCGTGACTGACGTGGATCTGGGAGTCACAGTCGAGCTTTAAGTTATCGATCTTTGCATCGCATTGGCTTCTTACCTTTGAAATCTCCTTCCGCAGCTCCGCCGCCTTGGAGGTTTCCTCTTCGAGCTTCCGCCGCAGCTGTTTCATCTCATGCTCTTGATTGCCCATCGTCTTTTCCACTTCCACTTTGGACCAGCTGACGCTCTCTAACTCTGTCTGCCTTTTCCTAAGGACAGACTCGTACTCCTCTTGTTGTTTGGTGTAGCGCTCCTCTGCCAGTTTCCTCTTCCTCTTTTCTTCCTCGAGCAAGTAGTTGAGGCGGGTCACCTGATCAGCGAGGTCCGCCAGCTGGTTGTGAGTGTCATCGAGGCTGTCTTTTGCGGCGTCGCACTGCAGAGCGGTGGTTCGCTTCATCTCCTCCACCGACAGCAGCTTTTCCTGTGACTGGGAGAGCTCGAGTTGATAGCGCGCCACGGCGTCTTCGAGAGCCTTGTTCTTGCTCTTGCGATCCTGGAGAGCCTCCCTCAACATGCGAAGCTCTTCCTCCAGCACCTCAATCCGAGTGCTTCGAATCTGGAACCGAGGCAGAGTCGTTCAAGGTCACTTCAGTTTAAAAATAGGAAAAAAAATTGTACTGGTGTACAGCTCTACCTCATTGAAATATTAACAAATCCAAACGTTGGTACCTTAAGATCCTCCATGTTTTTGAGAAGCTCTCCTATGAATTTCAAGTAGTTGTCAGACGAAGTAAGTAACTCCATGTAACGGGTCTGCAGTTGAGCAGCCTAGGAGAAATACCACTCGGGGATGACTCAAGTGTCGCATACAAACGCTTGTATTAGATTGACGGATTTAACTTCTGGTTGCACATGCAACTGTCCGCCGTACCTCCTGAATAAGATCCATGGATGGCGATCTTAGCGTTGTTCTCTTGATCGGGATGTTGAGCAGAGTCTCTAAGCCAGAGGTGTAACTGGCCAGGTCTGTTTCATAATCCTGGAAAACAACATCAGGTCATTTTAGACGGGATGTCCAAACTCGTCTTAAAAGTCGTTTTAGTCTTTTGGCTTTTGACTCAGCATGAGACTTGATTTTTAGTTTGAGTGTTTTTGTGCTTTCTTCTGTCTATGTTGTTCATTGATTCTTTCGTTGCACATGTGACATTTGCTCCGTGTACAGCATTTTGTTGACAGCGGCGGTTGTTTTCAAGGGCTCTAGAAACAAAATTGAGTTGAGTGACGATATTCGATGGTAGTGATGAATCATCAAGGAAAGAGATTGCCGTCGATGACCGAGAGCAGTTGGATTATCCACAAATCTTTTAAACGAACGTGTTGTACGTCCCATTTCGCAACAAAGTGGCGTTCACCAATGCGTGATTGAGAAGACTCCTGCGAGTGGTCGTCTTTGAACCCGTTTGCGTTTCTCGTTATTGATAGTAGAATGATTATTTATTGCAGTTCAAGGTCACCGCTTACCGACGTTGGTGAATCGCGCCCGCTCTCTTTACTTTTGCCAGGTCCTTATGATAAATGAGGACCACTCTCTCAGGAAGAGTTCATCATGATCAGAAACAATCAGTGACGTGTTGACCTCCTTACCTTGATGGCGGTGACACAGGCGTCGTTGTCTTTCAGGACACTTTCTAAGGTTTCCCTCTTTGCTTTGATTTCTGCGTTGAGAGCCTTGACAACATTACAAACATAAAGATGTCAGATGGCCCAAAACAAAACGTGACGTCGGCACCCATCACGATGACAAATCATCTTGGAGCACCTTCTGACTGCTGATGTGGTCCTTGAGAGATTGAACAGTCTGGATGTGGGTAGCCTGCAGGATGGCTTGCTTTTTGCCAGTGTCCCCGATCCAGTCACGGAAGGAGGAGCTGGACTGCTTGTAGTGCTCCAGTTGAGGCAGGTAACTCTGCAAGTCTTGCACTCTGAAATGAAGGAATTCACAGGAGGCGGAGAATTCCGCATCTTCGCTCGCAACCTTGATTGGCTACATTTCAATATGCCGTACCTGGTATCGATCTGCGCCTGGATTCGTCTCCAGCGGTCTGACAGTTGGCCCACCTGCTCGGCGCAATTTGACAGCATCATGTCGCACCTGTAGAGGGGCCCCCCCACCTGGCCATTCCAGTGGAGCGCCTTGGCAAGTTCTGCTTCCATAGAGGCCACAACATCGCGTTTCCCATCCAACTCGTCCTGAATATTCTACACGCAAATTGCAAAATAGCAACAGCGTGGTCACACTGGTGAACTGAATTCTTCAGTTTTATTTATATATGTGTAGTGGGCTCTTTCTCGAAGATCTGTGTGATTTGTTGAGCATTCTCCGAGAAGAGCATTAGGGAGGTCATTGACGTTTGATGGTGTTGAAGTCGGGGAATCTTTTTTTGCGCACTGGCGCAGAAAACAACCTTTGCTCAACGTGTTCCCACAAAAAGGTGTGTCCCAAGGCGTTTGTCCAAATTGTGTCCTTTGCACAGCGGCGGCACTCGATACCGTCTATCTCTCAGGAGTTATCTACCTTCAGAGTCCTCAAGTAGTCGTTGACCTCTCCCGGCAACAGAGAAGTGGTCTCCTTCTCTGTCAATCTGGCTTCATGAACTTTCACGATATCTTCAGCACGTGCCATACTTTGCAGCAGGTCCCGTAGCGCCCGCAGCCTGGAAACAAAAATCAACATAAATCCCGCTATATTGTCTTGTCTCAATGCTTCATCCAGACTTAAACCACGTGAAAGTTTGAGGTCTTAATGAAGCTCGCCTTGGGCTTTGGCGTGGTTTCCGTGGCCACTCATCCACTAAAAAACATGAGTCCGAAGATTGCGCAGTCTTACCGCAGAAGGTAAGTGGACAAGTTGCTTTCGAGACCGTCCAGACGCTGTGTGATGACTTCGAGTTCACTGCGTAAGAATTGAGCTTTATCTGAATCGTTCATGCTCTCCAGCGCCTTCGTAATATTCTCCCGCAGCCTTGCGTACTCCTCTTTTAGTGCGTTGACGTCAAGCTGCGCGCCCTTTCATACAAAAAAAGACCCCCCCCCCCAAAAAAAAAAAACAGTCAGTGCGCGGTCGGGGTGACCCTTTCGGGGCTTGTCCTTTTTGCTGCCCGTTCGCGCTGACCTCCAAGTGTGTGATTTTGAGGCCACAGTCTTTGGCTCCGTCATCTCCCAAGCAGATGTGAACATGCTGACTCAGCAAGCCCTCAGCTGCCGCCAGCTTCAATCTGAGTGCCTGCAGCTCTGTTAAAGTGTGAGAAGATGAGGCCACCTTCTTTTTCAGCGGCTCCGCCTTGGACACTCTCACGACCTCTTTCTTCACTTTTGTCAGCTCGCTTCTCTGCCGCTCTTCCTCGAGCTGTCTGGCATCTTCGTCGGCAGTCGCTGTCATTATAATGAGCTGATGCTGTGCTTGTTGGGCTTCTAGATGAAGAAAAGAAACCAAAAAAACCAAGGAAGAGTTCAAATGGAGTTGAGTCCAAGACGTGAAACATGCAGAGCAAAATACACCGCGCTCCATTTTGACCAAAATGCAACACTTGGCAATTCCAATGACACGATACAGGCAAACATCTCGACATCTCGTCATCAACTAATTGCCCCCCCCCTCACATAACTGTCGTATGAGCGACACAAGAGATTGTCAGTAAGGCCCTCATGTCAGTTGGTGTGACAAAATGTCGTCAAATCACGACTGCATCTGACATGACTGACTTGATATGGATCGTGCATGTGCCGCGTCATCGGTAGCGTCACACCATGTGCGTCGTATTGGCTGTGACCAAATCCTGACGCGGTCTATTTACGTTGAAAATACTGCAGTTGTCATCAGCAAACTACAACATTGAAGTGCGGTGATTGACAGAGGGAACATTTGATGACTTGAACAAGCATGCGTGACTCACGGTAAGTGGGCAACTGCACCACGAGGGTCCCGTAGTAGGCCTGAGCCGCGTTGAACTGTCTCTCGATGCCCCTCTTGTCGTTTTCGGCAAACATCTGGGAGCCTTGGCAACTCCGTTTGAACTCTTCATAGTGAGTCTCCAGGCTGTCGATAAACTGCGAGTACTCCTCGGGATTCATCCGAGCCAGCTGAAAAGAAGGAAAATTAGCATGAGGCGCGACCGAGGGGGGAAACGACAACAACACAAGTGAGACCGTGGGGGGAACTGCAAACATCCGATAACTGTTTCACATGAAATGAGCGATGGGCCTTTTATCATTCTCAAGTTGCTTTTTCTACGTTTTGGAAGACGGCATGTAGACTGTCAGTGTACAGATCAGTCCCGGCATAGTCGCGGATTTGCATACATGGAACTGGGGTGAACATGTCGACCCTGAACGACGCAACCATTGCGCTCTCATCGGATGACTGATAGATTTGCTGTCTGAAATCAAAGATCAAATCGCTACGAAAGAGAGATTGATCATCACCTACCATGGAGATGGTGAGCGAGTTGATGCGTTCGATATCCAGAAGGCAGTAGTGCCAGGCGATGAGACTCTTTACGTTGATGTACAACTGGTTCCAGAAAGACATGATGGACTCATAGCACTGCTCGTTTCTGTTGAACGGACAGAAATCCATTGTGTGTTTGCTTTAAGTTGAGAACGTTACCCGAATACTGCAACGTGTATGTTGCAATTGGGATACAAATGGGATACAAAAAAAACAACCAAAAACCTATCCCGTCCCATCCCGCTTGCTGGAAAAAGGGGGCGTATGTGTTTCACTTACTCGATAGCCAGATTGATGCTGAGTGGATTGGGAGGAGGCAGGATCAAGCACACAGACGGGATGACCATATCTAACCCGCCCGGGCCCGTAACGGCCCACTTGCTGCGCTGACTGTTGTCCTTCAAGATGGCCTCGTCACCCTTACAGATCACCTTCTGTAGTTTCAAGACCAAACACAATTGCCCCATCTTGAACGACCGACGTAGATTTGGCCCATCTTTCAAACTCATTTTTATTCTGCGTGAGTGTGGTTGCGCAAGTGTGTGAAGTCTTCAAAGTGGGGACACGTTTGAGACTCAAGTGTCCAGACTTTGACCTGGTCTTGTTTGAAGTCACACAGGGCTTTGACGATCACAGGTCGGCTGCTCTTCTCTTCTGGGTTTCTGGATCTCAGTCTGACGATGCTCTTGGACTTGTTCACGAGATGCTGAACTTGCCTCTTCTGATCTCTTAACGTCTCTCGCTCCCTCTTCAAAATAAAGTGACAAATATTTACAGTGAGACAGAAAAAAAAAACCTTTGCGAAGGATCTAATCCGCTCAATGACAAGCAATTTGCGATCTGCTCCACTAACAACTGTGCCTAGCACTGCCGGCGTGACGCATACTGTCAATTTCATATACAGCAATTTTACTTCAGGTCATCTTTTATTGTTGTCAACAAAAACAAAAAAAATACCTCCAATCCCTTGAGCAGCTCCAGCAGGTTCTCCAGTGGAGTGTTCTTGTTACAGGTGAACTTTTTCCGAATGGATTCCTGTTGCCCCTGGAGGGCTCTGAATGTCTCATTTGCCTCCTTAAAAAACTAAAAAAAGAAAAAGGGAGGCGTACAATACAAATGAAGTGGCGTATCTGACATAGCGGAAGTTGCTCATCATTCAACGGTTTGTTTGGCCACATTTGCAAAGAGCGACGGATGGCTTTGGCCGCGTCGGACGCCGTGCCTTCCTTTGATCTTTTTGTGTGTTCATGTCTCGTTAAGTGCCAACAAACGTTTTCTTTGGTACAGTTACACTTTTGAATACAATCTACAAAGGCTGCAAGACGAACCCGCCCTGTAAATAACGAGTCATTAACATGTCGTCCAACCAGTTGAGGGTAGAGCCCGATTATTCTCCACCGTGAACTCGGACGCGGTTCGAGGTAAGAGTTTTGGAGAATGACCTGGTTGTATGCCGCATTCTCCTTCAGATGCACATCGATGCACTTGGTAATTTGAAGGAGCCAACTCCACTGAGTCTGCAGCGTGTCCCTGTATGCCTGGAGAAGAAAAGATTACGCCGATGGCGTCAGCGAGGCGGCGGGCGCCGCAAACAGGAGCCGGCGGGTCCGTCGGTTTGGCACTGCTTTCGTATCGGACGGAACGGACCTCGATCTTGTCCGACGCCGGGTGCTTGTTCTTCAGCAGGGCATCCACTCTCACTTTCAGCTTATTCAGGTGCTTTTCTTTCTCCTCGAGGGCACTCATCAGTTTCTGCGGAGCGCAGAGCGTTAGACGGTTTAGCCGGCTAATTGGACGACTGGGTACGCTGCCAAAAAGTCACCTGAAACGTGTAATTGTTCCTAACGAGACTCATAAAAGGCCTTTGTGTCTTGGAATTGAATTCCATGAAAATGCTACGCGGCGCGCCTTCTCCTTTCGAGGTGTCGTGTTGCAATGTGCGCGTGTTGATACGAACGGAATAGCTTTCTTGCTTCCGGGGGATGTACTGGTCGAGGTTCTTTTCACTCCAATCGAAGATCAACTCCTCTTCTTCCTTGTCGTTGACCCACATGATCTCTTTGGAGAGTTCCTGAATAATCTGCTGCAGGTCTTCCAGCCGCCGCTTCCGCGCAAATGACATTTGCTGCAGCCACAGATGGAGGGATCGGGAGTATTCACGGACGCGCTCGCCACCGCCAAGAGACATCACTGGCATTTGGCTCACCTTAAGACTGTCCCACTCCTGGTCCAGAGCATGAAGGTTTCCTTTGTCTCCTTTCTTAACCTGGCGGATGATATTCAGCGACAAGTCAATGGCCTTTAGTGGCTGGAATTTGGTGCTTATTTATCGACATCATGTCCGGTTTTTGGATCTCTGGTTTTGGACGGGCGTGAGACCGCTTTGGTCCCTGTCCGGTCTGACGTTGCTCGCCGTGGCCCGAGAGATGCTCGGGGAGTTTTGTACGAACGCTCACACGGATGAAAACGTTGACTATTTAAGGAGAAGCTACCGTCGATATCGGAGGGACCAGATGGTGGTGCTGGTTCTACGATGGGCAAGGTTTGGAATAGTGACAACAACATGACCCACCAGGTCACTCCGGGCTCGGTCCACTTGCGGGCTGTTCTGGAGCGAGTTGTGAAACCTCTGGTGGCTGATGAGGTTCTTCTCGATACCAGCGGGATCTTCTCCCCAGTATGTCGTTTCAATCAGACGCTGTCCGAAAAACAAAACAAAGCATCAGTACAGTGTTCATCTCTGCAACTGCGAGTTTTGCGAAAAGCATGCGCCCACGTGAATCTGAGAGTCGTCTGTCGGGGTCCGGTGACCGTGCCCACCTTTTGCTGCGCAATCCAGGCCACGGCGTCTTGGAAGCTCCTCCCCGGCTCCTCCCAAGAACCAGAGCTTGCTTTCACGCTCCTGCGCTTTTGCAAAGAGCCAGCCATGGCCAAGTGGACCCCCTTCAGCTGATCGTTACAAATCTCCCAACTGGAGAGAGACGGATAGAAATGGAGAGGCGGGACACCTGGGAAGACTCGCAATTGCCTGCGGTTACTTCCGAGCACACGTGTGTTCTGCTGGCGTGTTTGCAGCACCAAGGTAGTTCTTCGCGGCAGCGCTTTCGACTGGTTTAGATTGGAGTTCATTCATATTGTAAAATGACAACAGGAGGCTCATCGCATTTTCGCCACTCGAGGTGGACCATCTCGAACGGAATCTTGATCACCTCGACTTGAATCATTCCACTGGAGCATCCTTGAATCGTATCGCGGCCCGAATCATCTTTTATTGAAGTGTTGCACACCCCCAGCGCGAACCGCTGGGCTAAAATGCTACTGCTTATTCCAATGCTCAGGTCTGATGAACAATGTCGGGCAAGTATTCCATAAACCATACAAGAATTTTTTTGGTGTAGTTTGCAGTACCGTACAAGTAGACGGCATCATACCGCGATGTGTTTCGAATGGTTTATAGTACCTCGTTTTAACTACAAAAGATTTCGAACCCAACATTTCTATTTTTGGTTTGGGTCAGGTCAGGTCAGGACTGATGGCACACGCCAAAAGTCGCAACAGTGTTTTCAAGTCTCTTCATTTTTCACAGAATGTAACATAACATATACGTTTCCATTGTTAGCTCAATAAATACTCTTTTTGTTAGGACATAGAACTTTTGTGGCGGACCCCCCCGCCCCAAAAAAAAGCATTCAATTGAAAATACTTGCTTACGTTCTGACAACGTTGTCACTTGGCTGTCCCATCTGCCTCAGGTCCATCGCGTAGGTCTTCAGTTGGTCAATCGTGTCTTTTGCCCTCAGCATGTGCTGCTCTGCATCAGCCATATTACCTCCCTGACATGCATCGTTGAAGATTTATTTTAAAAAAAAAACAATATTGAAATGTGAAGACGCCATGCTGTAAAATAACAATGACCCCAAGAATCTCATCTGCACAGAAACAGTAGAAATCTCTGAAGACGCACCAAGAAAAAAAAGAAAAACACTCATGAAGGCAAATATTTTTAGTTTCTTCCTCGGGGCGGGATGAATGAGTTGTAATCTGCGACTTGGCCGCTAGATGTCACTCTTTCCTGCACATTCATTCTTGTCCGGGTGTCTTGGGAGAGATGATTTTTTTTTTTCTCCGTAAATGTCAAAGCATTTTAGAATGTATCAGCAATTGTTGTCGTTTCTAATTGAGATGTTTTTTGGGGGGGGATAATATTTTAGTCAACACATAATTTTGCATTCAGCTTTTTACACCACCAACACGAAATGTATTCATTTAAAAAAAAATCACATAGGCTGAATAATAAGTTGGGCTTGACAAAGTAGACTTGGTCAAACAGATTTTTGACAGGTTTCTAAAAATGAAAAAAGGTCAAGATGAAAAGCCGCGCGTTGACTCACAGACTGTAGGGCAAATTCGGCTCGCCTCAGGTCCTCCTGGCACTGCGCTTGAAGCGACACGGCCCTCTGATGGATGTCAGTGAGGCCGCTGCAAAGCAAAGAAAGAATCTCATCGCTTGCGTGTGCGTGTATTTTTTTTTAACTGCGCGCATACAGACAAAATCGCGCCTTGACAAAACGTTGCACGCGGCCATGATGGCATCCGCCCCCCCCCCCCCCCCGCTCTATCTAACCAGAAATTCGTTTGTGGGGAATGCAGAACTTGACTGTACCATTGCAAGAGCCGTGTGGTGACCCGGCCGTTGTGTATTGTTCCTCACCGAGGTAATTGCCATCCAAAACGGCACCCATTGCGGTGCGCTGCAGCTACATACCGGCGCGGACTCGCCGTCAGAACCGTTGTCCGCAATGAAAACGGCTCAAATACAAAGTCCAATCGCCGTCGGCCAGGATAATTTTCGTCTGTGTTTTGTCAATGCAAAACCTTGACTCCAACTCATCGTCGTCGTGAGTCGCCATTATGGCTGCACTCTTCTTAACCTCGTAACGAACCAAATTAAACGGCAGACAGAAGATCCGCGGAAGATAAAAGTTTGAGGTGCGAGAGTTGAATGCCGTCAGCTTGCCAATCGCCGGGCTATCTCGGAAAGTCCAAATATTGGAAAGCTGATGTCGCGGTGATACTTTTGACGCAAGTTCCTGGCAGGTGTCTCGTTTTACCGGCTTCCCTTTACGGTGCCGCGCAAGCAAATTCACGCGTTCGCTGCTGGAGTAAATACGATGCCACCCGTCATGCGTATCCATCGGATGAAACCACCGACGCCTCTCGAAAAAGCAGGAAAACGTCACGTCGCCGCCCAGATCGCCATTTCTTCAAAAGTAGCCTCCGTTTCATTTGAATCGAAATGATTCGGCGAGGCGGTTTTGCTGCCTCGGTACGCTCTTAAGGGTGTTTGATGGCAGCAGTCGATGGCGTCGTCCAGGCGTTGCGCCTGTTCTGTGTTCCGTGATCTTATTTCCTTCTTTTGCGTTCACTGTTCTGCCAAGCGCTGCTGTGAGGAAAGATCGAAATGTCTTTTGCAAAATGTACCTAATTGCGCCTCCCGTCGTGCTTGTCATTCTTCCAATGGTGTCTCCCGCCATCCCCCCTCCTGCAGAAGTCTTGGTCACCGTGTTGTACGAGTCCACGAAGTGATCGTATCCGTTGCCGGCTCCTTGCACCAACTCGCTGCGGGTGTAGCGGAAGGAGCCCC
Organism: Hippocampus guttulatus; assembly: GCF_054856545.1. NCBI lineage: Eukaryota > Metazoa > Chordata > Actinopteri > Syngnathiformes > Syngnathidae > Hippocampus > Hippocampus guttulatus. Next base: position 22,947,861 of record NC_141267.1, on the reverse strand, counting down.
CCCCGGTGGTCGGCTCTGCCCTGCGGTTCAAGCTCATGTTCATGCTCAGTGCGTTGTGAGAACCGTACTGACTCATGGTCGCGAGATGACACGCCAGAGAGAGGACAGACGAGGCGCTGGCGCTGGCTCTTCCTCCGCCTGCCTGCTGCTGCTGCTGCTGCTGCTCCTGGTCCCGCTGGAGCGGACTGCACCCATGCTCCAGGTGCCTTGTTTTTTTTTTTCTCCCTGTAACCACACCTCCTGCCCAACCTGCTGAGTCAAAACATTTTTTGCACTCGTTCTCTTTCTGCCCCTCCCAAGTTTGCCTGGCCTGGAGCCATGCGTGTTCATTTGGATGATTTTTTTTTTTCATTTAAAGCTCTGGGTAAGGGATGGGGAACCTAAATTATAGGGGTGGGGGGGGGGGGGGGTTGAGGAGCACAATTTTACATCGGTGCGACACATAGGACCATGCACTTCCTAACTACATGTATGACAAAAAATGTGATTTTTAATTATGGCCCAAATCTGTGCATGCATGTGCAAAATATGGGCTCTTAAAACATTTGCTTTTCGATGAGACATTCGGGTCGCCGATGGTGTTGCTGCTGCTGTTGAGCAACCTCCAACCGGGTCCCAAAGCGGCTGCGAAAAACCGCAGCGACCCGGGTACCTGCAGACCCAGTTGTCGGCCGTTGACTGGGAACTGTTCGTGGCCCGAAGGCACGCCCCAATGCCGCTCGGAGCTCGTTCCCGAGTTGGGCCGCTGATGGTGAAGTGGTCCACTCGCCTGACTTGTATGCAGGCAGCGGGAAGTCGATTCCCACTCAGTGGCGGTGTGGATGTGGCCGCAAATGCTCGTCTGTGTGCCTTGCGACGAACCGGCGACCCTTTCAGAGTGTGCTCTGCCTTCCGCCCAAAGTCAGCTGGGATAGACTCCATCGAACCCCCCCCCCCCCCCCCAGCAGCTCTCTTCAGGATAAGCGGTGATGAAAAATGGAGATAACAAATTTCCCCAGCGTAAGGACAACTCAGCCATGTCTGCCATCTAGTGGTCAATGGCGATATTACAACGCAAAACTACAGTCAACCCCTTGCACAGGTGTGGTTCGAAGGTTTGGATTTGCAAATTGACGAAATGTTCTTGATTGTTTTTCCACATCTTTTTTTTTTTTTTGATTGCCCAAAAAGAATCTATCCGGCCATCTTGCACCAGTCTTGACGGCGCGCCTTTGCGCCGCAAACACGCAACAAACGATTTCTTGCATCAACGGCAGTCTGAGTTGTGCTCAGCACGGCGACAAAGCCAAAAGTCCCGCACGTAAACTGCCGTCTGTTTGCGTATTTTGTGCCTTCAAGAGGGCGTGGCCTCGTGAGTGATGTCAGAAGCTGCCGTGTTAATTCAAGCTGAACTTTGGTTTATCGGCCGCAAGTCTACGCACCGCTCATCTCAGGTTTGCGCTGCAATGCCCGAAATATCACTCCAGATGATGCACGAGCGACACAAGCGTGTTCTCATTTGCCGTTTTGGTATTATAATGAGAGCTTGTGTAATTGGGACATACTATTAATTTATGATGCATCAAGTCGGGTATGCGATTTTCAAAAACCTTGTGCTATTTCCCGTGCACGCTGCGCAACGCGCACGCTTGCCTGCAGCCACTTTGCGGGCGGAGGCCGAAGGGAAACAAGTTTGACAACAACGCGTGCGAGCAGCTTTGCTTTCGCGCCGGCCGTGATGAGGATCGCGTAAGTCGTAAAGAAAGAAAAAAAAATGCCTTCCTACGTCAGGAAAATGTGGCATTTCAGGCGCAATTTTGCAGACAATGAGAACGGTGGGCAGCGGCCTCGTGGCGCTGGTGCTTCGCCCTTCTTCTTCACTGCTCAGCGGTGCCCCGCCTCTCCCCCCAAATGGCAGTGGCCCACCCGGCATCCTAATATCACCGGCGGTTGAGGAATCTAACGTGTGTGTGTGTGTGTTCAAAGAGTGCGCTCATAAGTTGCGTCTGGACCTGCACTCCAGACAAGCATACTTGACATAAACGGCAAAGCGCACGATTGTATTTCCGACTGGCTTTTCCATCGCGACTCATCCACGTGGCCGCTTTATTGAGCAAAGCTGCGTTGAGCTTGACATTTGCGTCGATGCCTTCGTGCAGCAAGTAATTCATAAACACGCGCACCAAAAAAAAACACCAGCAACACATTTCTCTCGGTCAAGCGGAGGCCCGCATTGCCGTGAAGTTTTGCCTCGCGGCAGATGACACGGAAGAACTCCCCCTTTTTTTGGGCTCTCCGGCGTACTCGAACGTACGGAAAGCGCCGTTTGCGGAGCAGCGTTCCACTGCGGCCGGGCCTTCTTCAAAACGACACCGCGCGTGCGCTGTCGTTTTGCGGCACTGGTGATCCTTCTCCATTTGAACGAGTCCGCATGAGCACGTTGCGGTGGCGGATTTTGCTGCCGGCGATGTTTTGGCGTGCAGCTTCCTTTCATTCCTGCATCCAAGAGACAGGATCAGACTTGCTTGCGTGCACCAATCAATTACTCGACTGCGCCATTTACGATGAGACTTGATTTTTTTTTTTTTTTTTTAATGTCTCATTTGAGGCGGCACGGCGGTCGACCGGTTCACACGTCGACCTCACAGTACACGGGTGCGGGGTTCGATTCTGGCCCGTGGCCTTTCAGTGCGGAGTTTGCATGTTCTCCCCGTGCCTGCGTGGCTTTTCTCCGCTTTCCTCCCGCATTCCAAAAAAACACGCACGGCGGGTTAATGGAACGTTCGAAATCGTCCCGAGCTGTGAATGTGAGCGCGGGTGGTTGGTTGTCTATGTGTACCCTGCGAATGGCTGGCAACCGGTTCAGGGTGCGCCCCCACCTCTACCGCCCAAAAACAGCTGGGACAGGCTCCGGCACGCCTGCGACCCTCCTGAGGAGAAAGTTTCCTGTTTTTTTGTGGGCTGTCCGTGTTGCTTCATGGCTGGTGCATTTTCTGTTCCCGTTTGTTTTTCTTTCTACGGTGTGACAAAAATGATCATGTTAGCTCGCACGCATTGCCAACCTGCTGTGCCGGGTGGGGGTTTCAGTGATTTGGCAAAGGTGACATTGAGCGCTGGAGGTAATTGCCTTGCTCAGGGTGTGGCTTCTCAGGGGCGGGGAAGAGCAGAAACCTGTCACGGTGACTGACTTCGACGGGAACCACCGTGCGTGTGGACGCACGACAGTCAAAAGTCACTCGAGTGCCGCATGATGCGCATTGAAGCTAATTTCAAGATTTGCGACGCTCGGGCCGCATCGTCGACGGCTGCAAGGTGAACAGATGCCAAGCAGCTTTTGTTCTGATGCACGGAGGGGGGGGGGGGGGGTAGCTTGAGTGAAGTCAGTCTTCATTTACTGTCGAATAGCACGCGGCCCAGCTCGCGCACCGCTGCTTTCGCTTTGTCCACACTTTTGTGACGGCTCTTTGATCAAAAACTCTCTGCCCGAAGCCGGCCGCGTCATACGAGCAAATGATTTTGAAGAGGCATTCCTCAGCGTCCGTCAAGTTAGATAACCTGTTCTGACAGCTTCCCGGGGCGGAACTCGATGAAACATAGCTCCGTACCTGACGTTTTATCGCGCACTATTAATTAAAAAGGTGTCAAACGGGCGCAGTGAGAAGGGAGGCTGTCAGAAAAAGAGGTGCCGTTACATCAAAAAAAATAGATGCGCTGCCGAACTTTTCTCTGTTTTGGAAGGCACAAATAAACTATTTGTGATTCATAGAAGGACACCATTTATCTTCAAAACACGGTAGTCAAGAAAGAAAATTCCATTTTAGAGGCAAAAATAGTTTAGTGTGCTCTTTTTTGAGGTTCTGAACATGGAGATGGCTGTTCAATCTCCACGTTGAACTGTTGAACAGCCACCGACAGATTCGGCGGCTGTTCGGCGCAGAGCCGGATCTACTCCGTGAGGTAGAAGGGCTGTCGGCCACCCCAGAAAAATCCTCAACTATTGGTCGTTGCCTCAAGACCTTGAACGGAAAGCCGGCGACCAATCCAAACATTTGAATTGCTTTCTTGAATGACTTTCAAGTGGCCCTTTCACCCTTGCATTTTTCTGCAGGCGGCCCCTCCACGAACACGTTTGGACACCCCTGCGGTAAACCGCTCAAAGGTGCATCTGAACAAAGGGGGGAAAAAAAGGGCCTTTTTGCTCATATGCGCTGGTGGCAAGTTCTAAAGAGCCCATTGTGGTGCAGTCAGAGGAGGCGAAAGAAGGAAAGTGAGTGCTTTGTACCTGTGCGTGAGAGGGACTGAGAGCTGGCCATCTTGAAACTGAATGCACTTTCCTCAGAGTCTGTGTGGAGCTCACTCGGTGTGGCCTTACCGGGAGCCTCTGTGCTCACCATCAACATGGACGTGTTTTCCATCCCTCCATTTTCAAAGCCGCTCCTGCGCAGGAGGGTCGCGGGCGTGCCGCAGCCTCGCCCAGCCTCGCCCAGCCGTCTTTGGGGAGTAGGCGGGGACACCCCCAACGGGGGTCACCAGCCATTCGCAGGGCGCGCACGATATACCATTCTTTTGAAAGCGGTCGCAGGCTTCGGTTTTGAAACGCGGCCGTGAATCGCAAATGCGTCCTCGGTGTGGACTGCGGGCGAGCAGGCAGCTGGTCCCGTGGCGGTGGCGCACCTGTGCGGCAAGGTGACACGGATACGTCTCCTGGGATGTCGACTGGCGGAGGGGGAGGGAGAGCTTGAATACAAAGAGAGTCGTTGAATGATACCCGAGCTTGTCTGGGCCACCGGTCTGACGCCAACAACTGATACTGGGAAAACTTCAGCGACGCGGGCAGGAACGAGCCATCCAGCCGCATGAAACCACTCTTGCCTTTCATCTGAGCCTCAAATTTGATTGCTTATAACTCTGCACTGGTACGTCACATGGAAATGGGATGAATACGAAATATAGACCTGCGACTTTGGGCTTTTATCTGGCACGCATTTTGTTTACGTATGACCTGTGGATTCCGAGAATGATCTCAAAGTGTAAAAATTGTGACATCAAGCACTGGTCTCCGCCTACTTTGATTCATACTGACCAGTCCATCACTTCTCACAACATAATTTATATAATTTTTAAAAATGTGCAAAGCAAACTTTGTAGATATATTTAAAAAATATTGGAATGAATTTCAGACGTCTACCCATTAAGCGTGCAGTGAGCGTACAGAGCCAAATAGATCAATTATTTGCAATAGTAACTTATGACACAACAAGCGAAAGCAGTAATTGTTTCTGCTGGCCGAGTGGAATAAGTAACAAGAGCATTCGACGTAAAAGTGGTCAGGAGGTTCCCGCATCCCCAATTTGCGGCCGTGCTACAAAATGCCAGCCTCTCTACGGTTATCACTAGCCGGTGCCACCTGCATTAAAAACAACCAGTTCTGTTATTTGGACCGCGACCGCTTGGCCAGTTCAATCTTTGAAGGACTTGGACATGGCGGACATGATCACATGTCCTCGGGCATGACATTATAATACGTGCTCAGTAGAATTTTAAGGTGGGGTCACTTTCTCTTCGAAGCAACAGGAATGCCCGCTCTGCTATGTGTTCTACGGGTGTGGCTGGCAGATGACACACACATAGTTAGTTTATCCTCAGCCGCCCCCCCCCTCCCTCTCCTCTCCTCCCCTCTCTTACTTGCATAGCATCTGAGCATGAAGGGGAGGACGTTCGATTCAGGCAACCAAATGACGGTTGCATTCAAACAACTTTCCACACACACACACACACACATAAACACACACACACATACACGCACACAATCAGTTATGAGGACCAGCTGCTCACTCCATTCCAAGGTCTCTCTCCAGTGCCGTGTGACCTTGTAGCGATCCAGCAGAAATGCTCTCCCAGGGTGAAGCAACCGACTTCTCTTGGGTGCCGAAAACGACGCCGGGACAGACGTGAATTTTGTGATACTTTGTCGCCCCCGTGCGGCCAAACACCGTCACATCCCACACGCCCGCCCCCTACCCGAACGCTCTTTTGTCTTCTCAACCCAGAAAATATTGCTACAGAGGTCAAGGAACTGCACGCGCACACGAATCCCTCCGTGTGCACGTTAAAAGCAGCGGTCGGAACGAAATGTGCGACACGCCCGCCTGGAGGATTTTGGTCCGCTTTTCGAGGAAGAAGCCGCACAAAGGAGATCGTTGTTGACTGGAGATTGCTCACCACTGGTGCAGTCGCCCTTTTTCAGACGCTCCGACGGCAGAGCATAGCGCGACCGGGGGAGGGCGGGTTTAAGCCCCCACCCCCACATCGCACCACAACCCCGCCCCCCTCCTCCCAGATTTCTGCGACCCCCTTGGGTCCAGTCTCCCGCTGACGACACGGTAGCAACATACAGTATTCCTCCGCGTGTGTAAATGTACCCCCCCCCCCCCCACAGCGCATCAAAGCGGCGTCGAACCGGCGATGGCAGAGAGCCCGGATTGAGTTTTGCACTTGAAGACCCCCCAGAACTGGCTTCGAACGAGATCTGTTGTGGCGCGCGCGGATGACCTCGCAGCAGATGTTTAGATGAAATTCTCTCCCTTCCCCTTCCACGCAGGCCCGGCTGGCCCAGATCGGCTCCACGTGGATGGATCCCACCGTGGGGGGTGCACGCGCGGAACACAAAGCCCGCGCTCGCCCGAGCAGTCCGTTCCTCTCAGGGAGATTCCCCCCAGCGTTCTGAAACAACCTCTGCACCCGGACTTGGCTTCGGGACCCCTCGCAGAGGACACGAGGACAACTGCAATGTGATTCGCGTTTACGCCACAGACCCGCTTTTTTGGGGGGGGGTGGGGGTGGGAGGGGATCTTTTTGTTGTTGTTGTTGCTTTTGCTACGGTCCGGATTGATCTGCGACGTGAGCCCCCTTTTGTGTCCGACGGGGCTCGAAGAGAGAGAGAGAGAGGCGGGGTGGGGGTGGGCTGTCGCGGCCAGCTGCTCCGTTGGACCGGGCGGCGATGGCAGCCGGTCGCCCGCAGCCGCCCGAGAACGTCTTCGCGCCGCTCGATCAGCCGGCGCCGAGGCTGCTGCCGCACGTCGACGCCTCGGTTCTGCCGTCCCTGGGGGGGTTCGGCAGGCACCAGAAGCAGCTCGTCGTCCTGACCTGGATCCCGGCATTGTTCATCGGCTTTAGCCAGTTCTCGGATTATTTCCTCCTGGCGCAGCCCAACGCCACATGTTTGCAACCTTGGGCGAACGGCAGCCAGTGGACCGCGGCGCCCAACCCGCTCAGCGGCACCGACGACGTGCCGGCGCTTCAGCCGCCGGTCAACGGCACCGGGGCTGAGGGCGGCGGCGGCGGTCTGCCGTGCGCCTGCGAGGAGAGGACACTGGAGCTGCGCACGGGACTTAGCCAGAATGTGGTTACCAAGGTAACGAGAGAGCACCCACACCGGCCCCCAAATATTCGCCCGGGGGAAGGAAAAAAAAAATTCTTTTCTGTCGACCGTGACAGGGCTTCATCGTCACTGCCTTGTGCCGAGGCGAAAGTAGCATCCGATACAAATACAAACGCCGCTCACCCACTGACCTCAATCCGAGCTCGAGAGTGTGTGTGCGCACGCGCGCGCCCCGATAAAATGTGCTCATCTGCACTATTTGCATATTGCGAGAGTATTTTTTCTCGCAGTATTTCGCTTGAGCGATGGAGCGAGATACTCCTGCAATGAGACTTGAGAATGACTTGAGCGACCGCAGTGATTTGTTTCCAATTGATGCAAAGATGAAAAGACGATCAAACCTCTTCCCCAGTTGGCCAAACAACGTCAAGTTCAGCAGAGCAAAATAACCTCAAACCGTTGAAACCTTCCTCCGGGTGTGATCATCGCCTGTGGCATAAAACCGATGGAAAATACAAACAAATTGTCCCAAGTGTCCGCCTTTGACTTCCTCCCCTTTTGCGTCTCTGTAGCTGCTTGGCCGTGTCGGTGGCGTCGTGCGTAAATCTCTGTTCAAGACCAACACTCATTTCACACGCAGTTCTTTCTTTCTTTCTTTCTTTTTTTTTCTCCACACGCGTCCTTGTGTAACGTTCACCAGGCGAGCGCCGCTTCGTGTGTTCTTTCTCAATTTTGAAAGTGTTCAATTCAGAAACGTTCTCCAAATGTTTTCCTATACTCCCGGCCGTCGTGATATGTTTTCAACGGTGTTGTCATTGGAATTGACATGAAACGCTTCAGCCGCTGCAATTGATTGTCCGTTTTGAAACGGGTGCTTGTTGTACTCTAAAGCTGAAAAGTGTCCTCTCTGATATGTTTTTGTTTTTGTTTTGTGTGTGTTGACAGTGGAACTTGGTGTGTGACTCGGCCTGGAAGGTCCATATTGCCAAATTTTCATTGCTCGTGGGCTCAATATTTGGCTACCTCGTGATGGGCGTGATGGCCGACTGGTATGTTCCTTTCCTATCCGTTGCTTTTCGAAAATTGCTGTTTCATTTGCTTTTGATTCCATAGTTCAAACCCGCATTGGATTTGATTCCAGCGGAAAGTCAACTTGGCCCTTTATGTCCAAAAACTGTGCGCTCTGGCCTGGTCTCCACCCGGAGCGCCAGCTGAGCGGCCTCGTGGGTGGGGGTGGGACACATTGTGTCTTGGATCAGTAACTATGGAAACCATGTAAAGAAATAGCTTCACTTGACCTACTGACCAAAAGGACCCCCCCCCCCCCCGCCCCCAAACTAGGAAGTCCACATAGCCTGGAGCAAACAATGGCCCGTATTTGCCTCGTTGCCGGGCAATTAGCTTGCATTGGCGGTCGGTGGCCGTTTTTCAACACTTTGTCTGGACTTTGTTTTTCTTCTTCTCTCTGCTTCCAAGGTTCGGTCGACACCCGGTGTTGATTCTCTCTGTGCTCTTCATGCTGGTGTTTGGTTTGAGTGTTGCCTTCTCTGTAAATGTCACCATGTTCAGCACCTTGCGCTTCTTTGAGGGTTTCTGCTTGGCGGGCCTCGCTCTCTCTCTCTACGTGCTCAGTAAGTACACGCCTTTGACACCTGTCTGCTTTTTGGCTCTGCCATGGGTGGGTTGTTTTTTGTTTTTTTTTGTTTGTTTTTTGCCTGACTTCTGTCTCGCCCGCATGCTTTCAATCCCACGGTGTCAGTGCTTGTCTCTTACGTGCTCTGTGATTGGCTGGCACCGCGACGTGCGGTGAGGAGAGGCCAGGGAAGTAAAGCCTCACCTCCATCACAAAAAAGTAAAACCAGTAACGATTAGATCAAAATATTTTACATTTTAGTCCTATGCTCTGTTTCATTTTGAATCCAATCATTTCATAGTCCAAATGTTGAATTTGGGAATTTCCTGTTCAACTACATGGACATGATGTGAAGTGAGGCAGCGGGCAGTCTGCCTCACTCAGATGAAAGTCCATCACTCAAATAGAAAAATTGTACAAAATACGAAAAGCTGTTTGTGCAATTAGAACAGAGTCATTCGCGTTATTGCAGCCGTGTAAACACCCGAACGGTTTGCTCTCCCTCATTTGACAACCTCATTCCATTCTTTCTCCCAACAGAAACGCCGAATGCTAATTTGAAATCTATTTTCACTGAAATCTTCCTTCTGCAGCCCCTCCCTCGGATTCATTGCCTTCTCTTTTCCCCGCTCGACCATGTTATTATTAGCACACGCGCGCTCGCTTATTTTCCGGAGCTTCCTTTCAAAGCTTTCACCATTTGGTTATCTCGCCGCGGCATGCAGTCCACAATGAAGTCTCATCGGCCCAAATATGCCCATGCGGTCGGGGTACTCTGTGCATATTTGCGCGTGGCGGCCATTCGGGACGTGTTTATCGGGTGCTCGTAGAGCACCTTGCAGGGCCATCCTGGTGGGAGCTGTGTCCTCCCCGTGTTTGTTTTTCAACTTATGTCCGCGGTGATCATTCTCGTTTCAACATACCTACCGTCAGAGAGTTGGGTTCAAAGAGAGAAAGCCATTCCAATCCGACTCTGATGCTGCTCCCTACTGGTTAAATCCTGTATTAAATCGTTACCCCTCTACGCATCTCCGGACAGCTCCGTCGTACGACAGTGGTGAGCTGTCGCCCGAAGGCCGTTGTCGTGCTCCCAGCGAAGTCTGCGAGCGAGTAACAGCTGACACAAAGTCAGCGCATGTGGCCCCACTCTCACTCCAGTTTCTGTTTTCGCCAACTGTTTGTTTCATTTGCCAAGACGGGGGAGGCCCTGGTGAATGAATCGGGGGGAGGAGGAGGAGGAGGAGGAGGAGTAATCATGGGGGATGGGGTGAGACATCTAAGTGGTAAGAACAGGCAGCGAGAGCGAGACGATACCAGGATGAGCCCATACGCAGGGTGTGGGGGCGGGTAGGGGGGCACTGACATAATCAGCACAAGCACGACCATTCTGCTTCTCAGAACAAAAGCTCTGTGCCATTGTTGTGCGGGTTGAGTGTGTTCGTGTGGGCGCAATATCCCAATCGAGCTGGCGGCAGTTGAAACCACCACAGGGACTTGGGCTTTTCTTTTCTTTTTTTGTTACAGCATGTGCACAAAGTTGTTTTTTTCCCCAAAATGTCACGCCTGTAACTCTGTACATTTGATTAAAATCACAATTGCAAGAAGAAAAGGCACTCTCAAGTGCAGATACTTACGGAACGGCGAGTACTCAAATGGAAGTGGTAATGAAGCGCACTCAGACGAGCAGCGAATCGTCTTCCAAGACGATGTGCTAACCAAGATGCCAAAATGGCAGCCATGTTGGAAGGGGCCAAGCTCCCATCAAAGGCAATACGTGGACATAGAAATGAAGTCGTAACGTTTCTCAACCAGTTTTCTTGAGGTTGACTTTTTCGTCAATGCCAAAATGTGTTCCAGCAGGACAGAACATGAGAAGAAAAAGTCCTTTTCTTTTGTCATTCCCAGTTCCCTTGTTGTTAATTGCAAGCGGATCGGTTTCCTTGACGTACATACACACGGAATGAAGTCATGCTATTGCCCCCCCCCCCCCAGCTTAGCATTGCCATAGACAAGCACCTAAAAAAATACAGCTACCCCTCTTCATATTTTTTTTAGCTGTTGAAAAGCTTCAAGGCATGTTTTTTTTTGTCCAAAGATTTAATTATTTTTTTTTTTTCCTGCTCTCTTCATTTTAGGGGTTGAACTTTGCTTGCCGGCCTGGCGTTTCTCCATGACCATGGTGGCCAGTTTCCTGATGGTCGGAGGGCAGCTACTTATGCCCGGGGTGGCCGCTTTGTGCCGCAATTGGCCGGACCGAGATGACTGGCAGGTCCTGCAGATTGTAATCATCAGTCCTTTCGTGTTGATGCTGCCCTACGTGTGGTGAGTTCACCGAAACTCTTTCTCGGGACAACGCGCACATCGCAGAGGGCAATCTTGTCGCGTTGGCAAAAGGTGACCTTTGACATCATTGTTGTTTTGCACATATTTGCGATTGCAGGATTTTTCCCGAATCGTTCCGCTGGCTGTTGACCACCCAGCACTACAGACGCTCAAAAGCGATGATGCTGCGCATTGCAAGAAGGAACCACGTTGACATGGCGACCGAACCCAGCGGAGTTCTTTCAGGTGAAAAATATCTCCATTTTTTTTTCGTCTTTCTTTGTCATACATTATTTTTTCTTTCTTTGGAATGCATTGACAAAAATCTTCAAACTTTCTATGGGACATGACAAAAGTTACATTCCAGATATACTCTAACTCAGTGCTGTAAACAAAGTCGGGAAGGTAGTAAAGCGCGGTACAATTGGAGCAGAAACACAGCCGTGATGGCGTCCTGTTTGTATTTCAAGTCGTGACATGACAATAGTCTGGCGAAAGCGTCTCAAGGCGCCGGTGTGTCATGTTTTCCAGCAGAGCTGGAGCAGGAGCTGCACAAGAAACCCCAGCGGACCTGCGTCGTGAAGATGATGAGCACCAGGAACCTGTGGAAAAACATCGTGGTGCTGTGTGTCAACTCGTAAGTGTCTTTTCACCTTCACTTCTGATCTGCTTTGCGCGGTGAACGTGCGGATCATGGAACGACAGAATCCACAGGAAAAGGAGCCTTTCCGTGTTTTTCCCCACTTCGCTTTCATGATCACATTCATTTCAATTTCTTTCCCTGTAAGGATCAAGGTGCCAAATCTGGCCTGAAGTCCAAAATGATCCTCTGTGTCGCCATTAACTCATTCACTCCCAAAGACGTTTTTAAACGTCTTTTCAGACTTCGTCCAGAATTGGCTGGTACTGAATGAGTTAACAGTGTTGGCAATATTTGCCTTGAAAAAGTAACTCCACCCATCCATTCTCCGAACTGCGCATCATCACGAGGGTCGCGGGCTCGCTGGAGCCTATCCCCCCCCCCCCCCACCCGCACACCCACCCCGATGTCTTGGGGGCATTATGCAGGGTGCCCCCCAAACGGGTTGTCGGCCAATTGCAGCTCACGAAAAAGTCACTGACTTGTTTGACTGATTACGTGATTGAAAAGGGAACAGAAAATATTACTGATCACTTGCAAATTTTATCAAATACTAAATATTATTAACAACATAGTTCTACAAATTGCACAAAGATGATCGGAAAAGGAAAACAGAAAAAAGAAGTTGCGCACCCTGTGAAACGTTCAATTAGGATTTGAGAACCAACAGCTCCTCCTAGTGGCAAAACAAAGTACGGGTAAACCTCAAGAGCTGTTTCAATGGTGGCCGACTGCCGGTGAGCACGTCATTGGTTCGATTCACGGGCCCCGGCTTCCCCGTGTGGAGTTTGCATGTGCCTGCGTGGGTTTTCTCTGGGTACTTTACTTTCCTCCCACATTCCAAAAACCCGCATGCTCGGTTTATGGAAGGTTCGAAAATTGTCCCAGGGTGTGCTTTTGTGAGCGCGGATACTTGTTGGTCTACGTGTGCCCTGCGATTGGCCGGCAACTGGTTCAGGGTGTGTGCCGTCTCCTGCCCCGAGAGCGGCTGGGATAAGTTCCGGCACGCCCGCGGCCATTGTGAGGATAAAGCGGTTCAGAAAATGCACGGACGGACGGACGGACAGACGTCAGCTCTTGCGCATTCCTTACTTGTGTGCCTCTTTTCAGGTTGACGGGCTACGGGATACACCACTGCTTCGCTCGAAGTATGATGGATCCGGAAGCCCAGCCCACCGCTTTGTGCCACACGGACTACTACACCATGGCCGGCATCGCTGTGGCGACGTGCATGGCGCTGTGCCCCATGGTCGGGCTGATGGGCCGACGCGGAGGCCTTCTGACCTTCATGATCATCACGGCCCTCGCCTCGCTCCTGCAGCTGGGCTTGCTCAATTGTCAGTTGGTTATTATTGGATGGAAGATGATGCGACAGCTCCCCGTTTTTCTTTCATCGTTAATTATGATTACTTGTGTGATAGTAGAAGTTTTATTGACCGAGTCAAAGGTCGTTGTCCTGGTTAGTCTTCCGCGCTTCCATTCGTAAAAATATTGGGCACCCCTGGCGCGGATCAGATCAACGAGTTCATTCTGAATCCTCGGTGGGGAGGATTTTCCACAGGGGAGATGCAATCAATTAAAGCTGACTAGGTTTGGAGGGATGTGCTTGTTGCTTGTGTCACAGCTGCCAAGTAGGATTTTTTTTGGGGGGGGAGGTTTTCACCAATAGCATCTTTTCTTTTCTGCCCCCACATGCCACCCACGGATGCCATCCAGTGATTGGAAAGTACAGCCTTCGCTATGACACTGGTACGATGCAACTTTGCGTTTGGTCACATCGGACGATTGTGTTTTTTTTTCTTACCTGCCTTTTCGTTCTTTTGGGAGCAGTTCTGCGGGACAGTCTGAAGAGGAAATTCTCCGTGGCCTTCTCCATCATTGGCATGTTCTCGTCTCACGCTGTCAGCACCCTCAGCATTTTCTTTTGCGCTGAAATCACACCGACAGTCATCAGGTAACGCTCGACCGTCATGAGGACACGATCAAGAGATCGGCGAGGGCGGGGCCCCCTTCTTACTGCCGCGGTTCATTCCGTTTAAGAGTCACTCATTTGGAATTGAAATGAATGAGTGGTACAAATTCAGTGCACCTATTGCACAATATACAGAAATGAAGTTAGAGGGACGGGTCAAATATTTTTCCCATGTGTCAATGTGGTTGCAGGTTGCGATATGAATATTTTGGTTCCCTCATTTAGGCGTATGGCAGAATTCAAATATTAGGCCCGTGCCACCTTTCCCACCAACTGACCCCACGGTGTCAGGATGGGAAACAACACTCTCATTCCGAACGTGGGGACACCTCAGGGATGCGTCCTCAGTCCCCTCCTCTACTCTCACTAGACCTTTGCAAAGTACAACAACAGAACAATGGACATCCAGTCAATTGTTCAGCCCTGACTGACAACCGAAGCCATTTGCGCCTTTCGCAAATAATAGGGTGTTGGGAATCAGGTTTATCCCCCTACGTTTTATTGCACGCACAACACATGCATGAGTGAGCGCCATAACTGAAAATGATGCACTCTTTATTTACCGCAAGTCAAATGTTGTTCGTTGCCTGAGCTATGACCATTTTCAAATGAGGTGGCGCGGGTCTTCACCAAAGACTCCATTTTGACTGTAGGTGTGAACTTGAACGTGTCACCTCGCCGCGAACCTCGTGACGAGATCGGAAGGATGCACGTGTTTAGTAAATGCTCTTTGTCGTGGATCAGGGGTGGAGGTCTGGGTCTGGTCTTGGCCAGCGCCGGCTTCGGCATGCTGACGGCACCCATCATGGAGTTGCACAACCAGAAGGGCTACTTCCTGCATCACGTGATCTTCGCTTGCTGCACGCTGCTGTGCATCATCTGCCTGCTGCTGCTCCCCGAGCCGCGTGGCCAGCCGCTGCCCGAGACCCTGGCCGACGGAGAGACGTTCACCCGCCAAACCTTGCTCCATCCGGGCGAGCAGCACCTTCTTCTGGCCAAGAGCGACAGGGACTACTCGCGCGTCCACGACACCCCGCTTCACCTGTCCGCCACGGGCGGCGCCACCGTAGCGGCGGCCACCGCTCTGGCGGCGGTACCCGCCTCCTACTCCTTGGCGACCGGCGGCGAGGTGATTGGCAACCACGCGATGGCCAATGGCGTTTGAGCACAACTGCACTGACTTCCTCGGCGATGAGCAGGACTGGATGGCCATTTTGAACTTGGGATTCAACCACTTTTGTTAGGAACCAGATGATGTCGATCAAGGTAAATTTGTCACTTGTCGTAAAATTTGTCATTCAAGAATTGCCAAAATATTTGACATGACTTGTATTTCTCAAAAGTCTCCCGCGGTGCACTGCTCTCGACTCTGTTCTTTGAGGCTTTTTTCCCCAGGTCAGAGGAGCCGATGAAGGCAAATGAAGCAGCGGTTGCCGTCTTCTAATTGTTATTTTGCACTACAAATAGTGACGGGAAGATGAAGCTTCAAAGTTGCTTCAGGAACCAGGTGCATTTTTTTTGACTCCTCTCCGTGGCACCGTTGGTGTAATTAAGGGGTTTTAGAAATGTGCTATCAGCTCGATGTTGAACAGAGAGTGCCACCCGGAGGAGTCAAAAAATATAACAACAAATTTCAAGCTCCATTTTCCAATCACTAACTGCAAGTCGAGAGACACAATCAAGCACCTGTGTTTTTCAGCCAACACATTGCAGAGATAGGGATCGGCTCAACCGCGATCACTGTTTTGCATGAACGGGCACAAAGTCCTACATGTTATTTTTCTTAACGGTGGCACTTTATCCTCCGAGCCCGAGTCAGTGTAGACGCTGATTTTAAAAGTAAGCATGACAGTGGTTGGTGAAGGTGTATGATGGTTGCATGAGCAACCGGAGACCTTGGCGCACCCGTGTATGCGCGTGCACCCATGGGAGACTGCAGCTAATGCGAAAAAGACGGGAGCGTTGAATGGACTTTGAGGTTTTCTTCGAGTAAGTCTGATGATGCGTCTCAACACTTGAAATGGCTTTATCCGTTGTTTTCGATATTTTGTCATGCTGCCCAATTTCACTTGCAAATGTCCTGTTCCATGTCTCACGCTGTGTCCCCTGTACCGTGGTAACAATGTAGTCCTGCTCCTATGAGAAACTAGCCAAGAAAAGCACAATGACAAAAATCAAGGCAAGTGATGATTAGAATAGAGCGGTTTGCCTAAAACAGGGTTGGCTGTTGTTAGAATACTTAGTGTTCATGTTCCATTCAAGAATTATGTGTGATACATCTATTCACCTAACGGTTATTATCGTCGAAGCACCTTTTATAGTGACATTGAAATATTTTGTCTCACTACTACAGACAGAATTGTAGGATCCAACATCTTCCTTGTACTTCTTTAGCATGTATTGTATTTTGGAAAGGGGCAAAAAAGAAAAACAACACACAACCCAGCCACCAAAACCGCTTTTTAAGTCTTATTTTTTAATGATGCATTTCTACCAAAAGCCATAGGCTTACATGTTTTGATAATAAAATCACCTAATTTATTGTGTCAATAAAAGAACACTGGACGTCATCGTGTGTGGTGGATGTCAGTGCAACACATGAGATGAGAGAACAACCTGCGGTTCCGGTCTGTGGACATCCACAGCGGCATAAAAAATAAGCTCGGTGAAAAATCAAAATTTCCCCGGGTGAAGCTCAAGCTCCTTTTTGATTCGGTTTTCCACCAGCAGAGAGAGGCTGGAGTTGGTCATTGGAAGACTGTAACTAACAAAGACTTGCTTTTTGGTCTTCTTTGCTGCAAAACGAGACAGAAACACACAATTAGTACGTTCAAGACTCTTATGTTCATTTTTTTTTTCTTTCCCACATTCTGTTTTAACACATTTGCGTTGTGCAAACATCAAAGTGGGAACTCATGTTGGTAAATCTTCCTATGTGACTTCAGCTGAAAAGGATCATCACTTGTGATCCGGATTCAGACCTGAACTATTTATTGACACAATCGTGTAGCATAAGGTCATGTGGATTTCATTTCAGTGTGAAAACAAACATTTTCGGGAATAATGCGCTAATCACTATCACACCTTTGTATGAAATAAAAGAAGAATCCAGTTAATACCTAATCTCTGTGCCAAAGAATTTGGAGCAGTATCTGAAGGGTCCCCCATCACTAACGTAGATAATGGCATGGAGTCCTGCGCAAAAGACAAGACGGGGTTCAACTGTAGTGAAACACATTTCATGTCAAAATGTTTTCACTTCACGTTTCATTTTCGCCTGGCAACCCCCCCCCCCCCATAAAAAAATAAAAATTCTAATGCACAATGTAGAATTGAATAGAGTGATACGATAGTGGTGTTGAGCAGAAATTTTAGGTCTGAACTTATTCATTTCGTTTGAGTAGGCAACGAAGTGAACAAGGGAGCAATCAAAAAAAAAGAGGGGGGGGCTTTGTGTGGTCACAAAGGAAGAAATGAGATCGGATCACTTCATCGTTGGCACCTTCGTGATCACTTGCATTACATTCAAAGAGGAAAACACATTTCGCGTGACGACACTTTCTGACGAGCTTTTTCTTCCCCTAGAGAAGCAAGTGATGCCAAGTCATTGGCACGTGTTGACGATCCGCTTTGGACTCACGTATTTGCTGCTCATTGAAACCGCCAAGTTGGACAGAAGTGGACTCGAGCCAACCCAGATGAAAAAGGCGCCGCTGAGCTTCATGACGTGAAAGTGAACCGTCTGCTCCATAAATCGCTCCGAAAAGTTGTGAACCGAAATAGGATCCCGCAAGTCCCCGTTTTGTGCTCCACTCATTGTTGCGTGTGTGCGCTACTTCGGGTTGACAAGTAGAAGCGAGCCAGTTGGTCACCACCACCAACAACAACAGCAACTTCCGGGTTAGGACGACGTCGCCAGCCCAAAGCAATCGAACGAATCATTGCTGGTTCGTCGCCTCAGCTTTTGGTTGTGGAATCGGTTGAGGTGCATCATCGCCATCCACTGGACAATCGATGTACTGGTACAGTAAAACGGCTTTGTTTTAATACAAATTTGAGTTCAAATGTGATTTATTGAAAGTGGGTGCAATCTAAGAACGTTTAAGATGCCCCACCTACAACCTGCTCCCGTTTTAGAGCTTGGCGCACTCAGAACCACCAAGCTTCTCCTCTGAGGTTGTTTCCTGGCACACATTCCGAACCACATGTCAACTTAATACATTTCCCCTCACTGGGGATTGTTGTTTGCGGTCAAAGGCTTATCTCTTGTTTAACTGAGAGAGGGACTCCCAACAAACAGCATCCAAACAGTCGAATCTTCTCAGAAGGCGGGCAGGTAAAGGACAAACGCACAACTTGCATTTCAGTCTTTTGAAAGAGAGGAGATGGCTGATTGCCAATCTGAATAAATAATATTGTGTTGTCATGCCTTGCAGGACAGTGAGCGTGGGTTGCACTGCAAAGGTTCTTCTTTAAGGAGGGGGGCCCCAGAGGAAAATGAACCGCTACACTATGCTCAAACAGCTGGGGGATGGCACCTATGGGAGTGTCATCCTGGGCAAGAGCAATGAGACTGGCGAGCTGGTTGCCATCAAGAGGTGAGTGCAGCTATATGACCTTTTGGAAGATGTCAAAAGGTACAAGACAGTATAGTTTTAAGATGGGGGCACGGGGGGCAGAGTGAAACATGTTGGCTCATCCTCGGGCTTACATTCTTAAACTGAATGACGTAAAGTGTCAGCTCAGGATCACTTATGGCAACTTTTCATATGATTGTTTGCATTTGCAATTAGCCAGCGAAGGTAAGCGGAGCTGTTGAGAGTTTTGGAAACACGGGTTAGCGTTTGCCAACAGCCGCCCGCATTTATTGGTGATGATGACGCAATGCAAGCGCGCTGGTCCAGCAGGAAATGGGACAGGACGAAGACCGGCTCACCTGTAGGACGCCTAAAAGGAGCCCATCGTATTTTGCCCAGACAACAAATATGTTCCATTCACAACCCAGGGAAGCCCATTCGAAATGTGTTGGCGAGCCATCGGAAGTACATTTTTAGTTGCGTATGCAATGCTGCGTTCCTAACAATAACCCTGACAAAAACAAAAATGTCATTTTCAGGATGAAAAGGAAGTTTTATTCTTGGGAAGAGTGCATGAATCTGAGGGAGTTGAAGGTGAGAATTTGAGCTGTTTGGAATACTCTGTCACCGGACATTAGGTCGGGGCTGAGTGGACAATTGCGGCCCACCATCTATTTTTCAGCTGCCCGCGAGATGACAAAAAAAAGACATTTGACTTGGGCCACAAAGGCGAGTTAAAAAAAAGTTGAAGGCGGCCCCTCCATATTTCTATTATTTTATTTTTTTTGTTACCGATGACTCTTGTTTTGTCTGTGCAGTCGCTGAAGAAACTAAACCACCCCAATGTAATAAAACTGAAAGAGGTGATAAGGGAAAACGACCATCTCTTCTTTGTCTTCGAGTACATGAGAAAAAACCTGTACCAGCTCATGAATGAGAGGTAAACACGGCTCCGGTCCGGTTTCTCGTGGCTTTGTGTCATTTTCATCTCAAAGCAACATTACCTGGGATCGCGTCAACGTTTCGTTCATTCATTTTCCCCCCCCCCCAGGAACTATGCAATGTTCTCCGAAAACGAGATCAGGAAGATCATGTTTCAAATGTTGTCCGGCTTAGCTTTTATGCACAAACACGGTAAGAAAGTCATGCTTGAAACACCAATGACGTCCCAACACGTCGGCTAGGAGCTAAGTTGGAGAGTAACCCAAGAAGCTGTAGCGCCCATTGACCCCCCCCCAGCCCCCCAAAAAAAGAGATTGGTTCACTTCTTTCAATTTTAGACGCTCCTCTCTCCTCTGCGCCATCTTGAATCTGTGACCTTGTGTACTTCAACATGCCCAAAACATAGCATGTTAAGTTCAATTAAGACTGCAAAAATGTTTCAAAAAGCCTGCTTGTAATTGTAAATGACAGTATACACTGTTACACTGTTCGTTATATGTGCCCCAAAAAAAGCATATGGAAGAGTTTCCAATGACACGTTTGTTTCCAGGGTATTTCCACCGTGACATGAAACCGGAGAACTTGCTCTGCATTGGTCCGGAATTGGTTAAGATAGCAGATTTTGGGCTCGCCAGAGAAATCCGCTCTCAACCGCCATACACTGATTACGTGTCCACCAGATGGTGACACACACACACACACACACACACACACACACACACACATTCTTGCACGCCACATGAAATGCTGCTTTATTGAGAGACAAACAGTAAAACACGTTGTGAGTACGACTTGTTGGTCGAACAGGTACCGAGCTCCCGAAATCCTGCTCAAGTTCACCTCGTACAGCTCACCCATCGACATCTGGGCGGTGGGCTGCATCATGGCGGAGCTGTACACACTGCGCCCCTTGTTTCCTGGCAACAGCGAGGTGGATGAGATCTTCAAGATCTGTCAAGTGCTGGGAACCTTGAAGAAGGTGAGCCGGCAGACGAGAAGTATTTCCCCGTCCGGCTGTTCAACGTAAACATTTGTTTTTTCTTTGGGTTCTTCGTGTCTCCTCTAACATATCAGGCGGATTGGCCCGAGGGCCATAATTTAGCCAGCTCGATGAACTTCCGCTTTCCGAAATGCGTCCCCACCTGCCTCAGCTCTCTGATTCCCAATGCCAGCGATGAAGCCATCACACTGATGAAAGACATGCTGCAGTGGGATCCCAAGAAAAGGCCAAATGCCGCTCAGGTGCACCGGCGTGCTGTCGAAGATCGTGCGCCGGAACGCTAAACGGGGGGGGGGGGGGGGACAACATCTTTTCCTCAACGTGGTCTTTGCTTTTCGCACTTTTTTCCAGGCGCTGCGGTATCCCTACTTTTACGTGGGTCAGTCGCTTGGCGTCCCCCTGAAGTACTGCAAGCAGCACAAGTTTCAGTTCCAGGATGCCAAAGAAGTCACGGAAGAAAAAGCGGTGTGGAAGGCAAGCAAGTTGTCTCAGGAGCCCAAAAAGACCCAAGCGGAGTCACAGAGCAGCAGCCAAGCGCTCCACCAGCAGCCCCTTCAGCCCATCCAACCGTCCCCGCAGACCGCCGACACGCAACAGCAAGCTTGTCCCGACTCGCTCCCGTCAGAGGAACAGCAGGAACCTCTCAGCCTCGTTAAAAACCGCCAGCCGATAGCTGTATGTATCACTCGGGTCCACATCACCCGGGGCGAAATCGAATCCCGCGCTCCTATTTTCTCCCTTCCCGTTCAATAAAAGCCGAGCAAGCCGGCGAACACGGGGCCAGGGAACGGCGTGACCAGAGCGAGGGCCGGACGAAGGCGATGGGGTCAAACGGCAATCAAATCAGTCGACAGCTGGGATGCCGCTGACGAGGCGGATGTCGGCGTTTCCATCTCCAAAAAACCCACCATCAACTCTTTGGGGGATGAAGCCCTTGACGTCTCCGGCGCTTGGTAAGTAGGAAAGGCCATAGGGCTGATTTCAAATCATGTACGGCGTATTACAACTTTTATACGGGGGGGGGGGGGGATAAAAACAATACTGAACCGATCTGACAAGGACCATTTTGGCTCAAATCCAGATCGTCTCACCTGCTGGTAGCCAACAACAATGCCGTCGTCGATCGCTACTATTGTCACGACAAACCAGCAAAAGTAATCCTCACTCGTATATATTTTTTTCATCGCTGCGTACGTTCGGATTGATAAAGGATGATGTGCGCATGCGCGGTAAGCCGTCGTACGGGTTTTTGTTGCTTTATAAGGGGAATCGTAATCATTTATAAGGGCGGCTATTAGCCGAGGTTGACAGGTATGTGGAAATGCCTTGCAAGTGAATACATTGAGGCAAATATATTAGGGGGGTGATGATGATGAATGAATGAGTGATGAAAATATAATTGATAAGTCAAAAATAATTCGCTCTAACTTCTAATGTGACAAGAAATATCGTTCAGAATCTAGTCGAACCTAACCAAAGAGTCGTATAGAAATGACGTTGTAACGGCACCATCTAGGGGCCGCTCGGGTGAACTACACGAGAGTCGATACGTAAACGATAAAAATTCCACTCCGTCGTCGGCAACGCGGCAAGGAGCGACGGTCGTCGCGGCACGAAGACGTCGCAACATACAATAACAAACGAGCGAAGCCCCAACCGCGTTGGCCCGACGCTAGCGGGCCAACGCGGCTAACTGGCGCGCGAACATACGAGTCGCAATTAACCTTGAGATAACGATCACACCACGATGCACTTAGGCTTTTGAAGTAAAAAGGATTCACGGGCCGCGAGGGTGAGATCGAGCTGAACTGACAAGCAATGACTCAAACCCGGAAACGGGAAATGTCTGGAATTGACGTGATACGGAAACGCGTGAGCGCATTACGGCAAACTCAAGGAAGGAGTAGGCTCATTTCATTGCAACATGAGTCTTGTAGCGAGTCTTTCTCATCAGTTCCGAAAGCAAAATCAATCTTTTGTCAATAGTGTTCCAGTGCCAAAAACCTCGATCCCGGGAAAGCCAGCACGCAGCAACGGGCTGGACACAAGTGACTCCACAATCTTGTCTGCCAAGCAACACTACCTGCGGCAGTCCCGATACCTACCGGGTGAGAATGCGCCGTCGAGTCTGACGGGTGCCTTATCACCTTTAACAGAGAGCTGCTACGAAACAGTTTTCCTAAGTAACTAGAAAATGTTGACAAAATATCATTGTTTGCTTGACTGATTTCAGCTTGTTTAACTCATTCACTCCCAAAGACGTTTTTATACGTCTTTTTAGACTTGGTGTAGAATTGACTGGTACTGAATTAAATTTCATGAGGGTAACCCTCAAATGAAAAAGTTTGGACATCCACTGCCTTAGACCCTTTGGGAAAAAAAATGGATTAGTGGACCTTGATTTTTTTTAATTTTTTTAAGTACCCAGCCTTGCAGCGCAGCTCCGGTGAGTTGACCCTGAGCTTTTTGTGCTTTCAAGGTATAGATCCAAAAAGAAGATCTTCAACAGGGAATCGGACAGTCTGCAAAAGCTTGTTGGACATCTTGGGCTTAGCTCAAAGACAAGAACTGGAGCTCCCCGTCCTTAAAGGTCAGCTCTGGCAAGGAGGTCATCGACGGCAACGACCACATGCCTTTTATTTATTTATTTGGGGGGGCCAGGGAAGGGGCTTTCCTCAGACATTAGATTTTTGTCTCGCTTGTCTTCAACAGACTCCTTCATGTCCAAGACAAATATTTCACCTCTTGAGAAGTCCGAAGCCAAAGACACGAAGCAGATGAGTCCACTGGCGCAGATTGGAGGCCCCTCCGCTGGTATGTGCCGTTGTTCGTTTTTCTTTTTTTTTTTTGCATTCTAAATCGACATCGTGCCGCTTGGAGATATCAAAGATTGAATGGTCCCAAAGTATTATTGATGATCTAAACCGATTTTTTTTTTTTTTTTAATCCTTGGATGTTTAGTTGATCTGTCAACCCCTGCTGATCTGAGGATGGACTCCAAAGTCAAACTGTCCAAGAGCACCATCTTCTCCACCAAAGGTACAGTAAAAGCAAGCAACAGGAAAGAAATTGAAAGCGTGTCATTCTGACTCGCGACTCTGCGGCCATTCAGACAACCAGCTCGACCACGATGACTTCCGCGCTCCTCCAATCCCCTGTCCCTGTCCCAGTGCCGGCTTCTCCGGAACCAACACCTTCTCCAGAAACGCAAACATCCCGCCGGTTCACGGCCGGGTAGACTGGACCGCCAAATACGGAGGCAACCGATAAAACACCCGAGCAGCGTGAACGGGGACCGCGTGCTGCGTTCTTCTCATTTTCCATCACAAATTTGTCAGACGCCGATGAGCCAAAGGCACGCGCACGACCCTCCTGAAGAGAAGCGGATTCGAAAATCCATGGAAGGAATTAATGAATCGGCGGCGGCACGGTCGTCGGCTGGTTAGCACGTCGGCCTTTCGGTGCAGAGGTGCAGGGTTCAATTCCGGCTAGGTTCTTCCACCCCCCCCCCCCCGCCCCCCCCGCCATGCCCTGCGCTGGTTTCCTCCCACATTCCAGGAACATGCACGGCAGGTTCACAGAACACTCGAAATTGTCCCACGGTGTGATTGTGAGCGCGAATGGTCGCTTGTCTATGTGTGCCCTGCGATGGGCTGGCAGCCCGTTGAGGGTGTCCCCCCCCCCCCCCGCCCGCCTACTACCCAAAGACGATTGCGAGCGGCGCCATCGCGCCCGCGACCCCCCTGAGGAGGAGCGGATTAGAGAAATGAATGGATGAATCCGCTTCCCTGAAAAGATTGAAGACGATTGAGGTTTTTGTACTTTTCCAGAATGAACTCTCCCATCGAGCGCGTGCATCTTAACCGGGCGGTTGTTGAAAGAATACTTGTGTGAGCTTAGTTTGTCTTTTCTAGACAGTTTGCAAGTCACTCCCCATCAGCTATCTAAAAAAAATAAAAGAAATTATGAAACTGGCCGGGAGATGTTCCATTCTGGACTTCATTCCTGCATCCAACGTCAGGTTTCTTCAATCTGAATTTGTAAATGTACTAGTTTACCCCCCCCCCCCCACACACACCCACCCCCCCAGAAAACCTGAGAGAAATCACAAATCCCAATTTTGTTTTTGTTTCCATTTTCATCAAGATGTAATTTGTGTGCCGTTCTACACGTTGGGAGTTGATCAGCGTTCCTTTGCTTCCGCTCCCAGAAAGTCTTCCACCACTCTGTTGAATTCTTCGGGAAACCTCAGATGGAGATTGTGTTTTCCTTCCGGCATCAGATGTAATCTACATTGGCAAAGGCAAGAGAATCACACGCCGCACGTACAACCGAAGGGGCACTTTCAAAAGCGCTCACACGCTCTCACCGCGAGCCTGCGATATGTTTGTGGAGGAAGTGAGGGTGACAGCTGGGCACCATTGGATCTTGCTCTCCGTGAATGATCAGAGTAGGACATCGGATCAGAGGCAGGAGGTCAATGCAGATGCTTCCTAAAGGGAGGACATTCAAAAAACATTTTTTTTTGGGAGGAACATTCACATCAGAAAACGTATGATTCAGCATCTTGTTCGGAAAGCCTTTGGACGGCTCGTAAGCGGCATCGCTCAGCCGTTTGCAATTTGGCCTTCTTCTGGTCGGCCTCAAATCACCTTGAGGTCTGTGGACAAACTGGGCGATGCCATCCACCCAGGCTTCCCACGTTTGAGCGAAGAGCCGCGCTCCGTACACCGCCTCCATCGGCGCCCTCATCCTCGCGCTCCATTTGGACACGTCGCGCAACGCTTGCGGAAAGAACGCGCGCACGCCAAACACAGCGCAAAGTCACCACCTCGGCCCGTGACGTTTGTATTTTTTCAAGAGTGCAGCGCGGCATGCAATTACCGTTGTAAATGTCAAGGTCTTGCGGCGATACAAACGCGTTGGCTCCCCACACCACCAACTTGTTGATGAACTCGGGGTTCCTGGCGGCAGCAATCAGGGCTGTGATCCCGCCGTCGCTCCAGCCCAGGAGAGAGAACTTGACAAAGCCCAAGGTCTAAAATCAAGAGATGTGACGCAGATCAGCGAGTTGACCCGCGAGGACTGGCAAGTGGCGGCGGACCGCATGTTGATTAATTTGGCCCCTCCCGAATTTTTGGGTGTGTCCATTTGGGTTGGGAAGCACCGCTCCACGTTGGGAAAACCCTTACATGTCGTTGTCAGGATATTTCGAGTTTTGGATTATGTTGCCCCCCCACCTCACACCCTCAAAAAAAAAAACGATTAGGAAGCGAACCATCCATTAGCACGTTGAGCAATCAATTGGTTGTGTTGCCTATATGTAATATGAGACGATTCAACATTCATTTAGGTTCATGGTCGTAACGGCCCTCCAACGACAATGTGGCCCGTGACAAGTATGAGTTTGACACGCCAGCTCTAAACTTTTGAATTCCAGCTGTTCAACTTTTCATGACTGCGGATCACGCGTTCCAGTGGCTGTTGCCTTGCTCTCAGGATGTCAATCGGAAGTGAACTAGAAAATGTATTTTGGAAAATTTTGAAAGCTGAAAGACTTTGAGACATTAGGACTGGCTCCAACATCTGCGACCTTACCCGCATAAGATCCACTGCATCCCTCGCATCCCTTTCGAAGAAGTCGAGGGGAAAGTCTCTGTGCGGAGGTCGCGATTGGCCATAACCGCGCGGATCCCAGCCCACGACGGTAAAAAGATCCGCATTCAAAGCCTTGAGCTGAGGTTGGAAATCCGTCTTTGTATTTCCTGTTGGAAAACAACACATTGGCATTTGGAGAAGTTTGTTTGCTTGTTTTGGTTTTAACCTGCACTTTTTTTTTTGCAGCTGGGTTGGTAATGCTATGAAGAGCGATTTGTTGCATGACTGGAAACACAGCCGGACAGAACAAGATTGCTGAAGGGACCGCCAGAGGAACGAGAGAACACGATACATGACGGACTACTAACACTGTAAAAAAAAAATCGCTGCAATTCCTCGAATACTTTGCGGGCTGCTAGTCCTTTCAGGTAATTGCTGCGGTCCATCGCCATCATTTAGCGACATCAGCGGGTATGTCTAGTAAGGCGTTTTTAGACGAAAAAAAATGACCATGTATAGTAAGGCGTTTTTTGCCGAAAAAAACGACCATGTTTAGTAAGGCGTTTTTTGCCCGAAAAAAAGGACCATGTTTAGTAAGGCGTTTTTCGCCCAAAAAAAAAGACATAGTATAGTAAGGCGTTTTTTGCCCGAAAAAAAGACATAGTATAGTAAGGCGTTTTTAGCCCGAAAAAAACCATGTATAGTAAGGCGTTTTTAGCCCGAAAAAAACGACCATGTATAGTAAGGCGTTTTTAGCCCAAAAAAACGACATAGTATAGTAAGGCGTTTTTTGCCCGTAAAAAAGGACATAGTATAGTAAGGCGTTTTTCGCCCAAAAACCCCCACATAGTATAGTAAGGCGTTTTTCGCCCGAAAAAAAGACATAGTATAGTAAGGCGTTTTTAGCCCGAAAAAAACGACCATGTATATATAGTAAGGCGTTTTCAGCCCGAAAAAAACGACCATGTATAGGTAAGGCGTTTTTAGCCCAAAAAACGACATAGTATAGTAAGGCGTTTTTTGCCCGAAAAAAAGGACATAGTATAGTAAGGCGTTTTTAGCCCGAAAAAAACGACATAGTATAGTAAGGTGTTTTTTGCCCGAAAAAAACGACCATGTATAGTAAGGTGTTTTTTGTCGAAAAAAACGACCATGTATAGTAAGGCGTTTTTAGCCCAAAAAACGACATAGTATAGTAAGGCGTTTTTTGCCCGAAAAAAAGGACATAGTATAGTAAGGCGTTTTAGCCCGAAAAAAACGACATAGTATAGTAAGGCGTTTTTTGCCCGAAAAAAAGGACATAGTATAGTAAGGCGTTTTTCGCCCCAAAAAACCCCCACATAGTATATATAGTAAGGCGTTTTTCGCCCGAAAAAAAGACATAGTATAGTAAGGCGTTTTTAGCCCGAAAAAAACGACCATGTATAGTAAGGTGTTTTTTGTCGAAAAAAAACGACCATGTATACTAAGGCGTTTTTAGCCCAAAAAACGACATAGTATAGTAAGGCGTTTTTAGCCCGAAAAAAACGACATAGTATAGTAAGGCGTTTTTAGACGAAAAAAACGACCATGTATAGTAAGGCGTTTTTCGCCCAAAAAAAACCACATAGTAAGGCGTTTTTAGCCCGAAAAAAAGACATAGTATAGTAAGGCGTTTTTAGCCCGAAAAAAACGACCATGTATAGTAAGGTGTTTTTTGTCGAAAAAAACGACCATGTATAGTAAGGCGTTTTTAGCCCAAAAAAACGACATAGTATAGTAAGGCGTTTTTAGCCCGAAAAAAACGAACATGTATAGTAAGGCGTTTTTAGCCCAAAATATAGTAAGGCGTTTTTAGCCTGAAAAAAACGACATAGTATAGTAAGGCGTTTTTCGCCCCAAAAAACCCACATAGTATATAGTAAGGCGTTTTTAGCCCGAAAAAACGACAGTATAGTAAGGCGCGTTTAGCCCCAAAAATTGACCATGGATAGCAAGGCCTTTTTAGCCTAAAAAACTGACAATGTGTCATAGTGTAGAGGCACACGCACCGGCTTTCGGTCCAGGCTCCCTCGGTTCAAACCCCGCTCAGTCACATGTGAAAATAAAATACACCAAACACTTTGCTTCCTTTTACTGTAAACCCTCCGTAGTGCATGCCAAATATGCCTAAAGTGCAGGGGAAGTCACAGTCGCTGGTGGTGCAGGGGTACACATGCAGGTGTTTGGTCCAGACAACCCCGGTTCGAACCCCGCTCAGTGATGTGTGAAAATACAATACCAAACACGAAGTTACTTTTTTCCTGCAAACCTTTCGTACTGCATGTCAAATATGCCGAAAGTGCAGATGAAGTCACTGTCATTGGCGGTGGAGAGGTACACATGCAGGTTTTCAGTCCAGGCAACCCCGGTTCAAACGACCATGTTTTTTGGGCTAAAAACACCTGACTATCTATGGTCCTTTTTTGTGTTAAAAAGGCCTTCCAATACATGGTAGTTTTTTTGGGCTCAAAACGCCTTACTATACTATGTCGTTTTTTTGGGCTAAAGACGCCTTACTATACTGTCGTTTTTTCGGCTAAAAACGCCTTACTATACTATGTCGTTTATTTCAGCTAAAAACGCCGTACTATTCATGATCAGGCCCGCAGGATAATTTAAAAGTGAAAAAAATGCAATAAAGACACGGAATGAATATTTTTAATAGGGCGCAATTCGTGGAATATTCGCTAGGGGGAGACATTGTTTTGAACAGCGGAAAAAACAACATTGTTTTGATCAGAGAAGAAGACAGCTACAGCCTCAGTCTGTCACTGAGACCGACCCAACACAACAAGCCCCATTTCATTTTTCAGAGTTGAAAGACGATTGTTCTTGGGTCCTCCGTGCCACAAGAGGGAGTCACCTGCTCACCGCCAGAGTCCACCTACGAGCACAGACCTGCAGGCAACACTTTTTGCTCTTCTTCCTGTTATTCGCAAGCTGCTGAAGTCAAACTTTGGGCCAGCCTGAAAAGTAGGAGACATTTACACTCGTTCAATGCACCATCATGACTACTTTTTTGACTTGGTTTTTTTCTCCCCCAGGCAGCAGTAAACATGATCGGCTTCCAGCTCTCGAAAGACCCAATAGTCTATCTCCCTGGTAAGTCATGTCCAACACATCTTTGTCTGCACAAGAAATTGATTTACGTGTAACTCACGGAAGCCTTTCCTCTCATGTCAACACACCTGTCCCACGTTCTTCACAAGAGCTCACCACTTCGCCACCCAGCAACAAGCAGACTGCCATCCAACTTGCAACTTTTTCCTCTGCTTTTGTGATTGTCTACTCTGCAAAAGAAATAAAGCTTGATTTAAAAAAACCACTTCAACTCAACTTCATTTTTAAACACATCACCACAATCTAACTTAAAAAATAAAAAAATTCTGTTTCTTTCTAAATTGTTTTCCCCAAATTTTTTTTGTCCTGGAAAGTGGGTGTGGCCTGGCTGGAATATGGCTGATGATTCGCTGAGAGCTGTGAAAGTGGGTGGAGCATGACGATAAGCTGTGATTGATGGAAAGGGGGAGTGGTTATGCAAAGTATGTGTTCTGTGATTGGTGGGCTCTTTGGGGTGTGGTTACGCAGATTTGGAGCAACTTGATTGGTCAGAGGTTGGGCAAGTGGGCATGGTTATGCAAATTAAGGTTAGGGTTTTGAGGGCCTCACCGCGATTGGTGGATGTCAAATTGGCGGTGTTTTGGGGCGGGCATTGCAGCACTTTTTCAAAGTCCCACTTGAGTCTTGAGCTCAGACTTGCATTTGGGTCACATCAGACAGTCTTTTCACTGTTCCCATTGGTTTCACATGACCCAAAAGCTCGATTCCTGGAGTTTCGAGTCATGTGCAGACCAACGGGAACAGTGAAAAGACTGTCTGATGTGACTGAAGCGCAAGTCCGAGCTCAAGACGTCAGTGAGTTGAGGATGGATTGAGTCATGAAAGGCAAAGACTCAGATTCAAGTTGAACAATTTATTGGACAGAAAAGCAAACATGACAATGTGAAAGCATTTGACCAGTCAATCTTTGTGTGGGCCAGTTCAAGTTGCACGCACACAAACACTGACGACAGGCCTGAGATGGGAGCATGTGCTTGACCAGCTCATGCGTGATGTCACTGACATCTCATGACACACCAAGGGGGACATGAGCATGTCTGACTTCTCTCACTGAGACAAAAACTAACTGCCGTGTACTCCACAACAACATGATCACACTTTTCTGGTCAAGTTTTTAAATGACATTGAAGTGGGCCAAGTTAGTCATATGTATGTATACTGTATATTATATAGATAAATATGCATACAGAGACACATTTATAAGCTAACTTGGTCCACTTCAAGGTTTAAAAACATATTCCAGAAGTGCTCGATGATGCTCGGGTTGTCCATGTGGAGTTGGCACTGTTGTGCGGTACACGAAGCCGAAGTTTAAATTCAGTGTGAGACAGACAGGCGGGCGGGCGCACTCACCTCCACCTTGTGGTGCAACGCGACATCAGACGTCAACTCTTCAAGCACACCACACAGCTCAGTATTCACGCGTGTCCAAATGCAGGTTGGCGTCCCTTCCGCATGTCCTCCGAGTCTGGCAGCTGTGCCTTTGGCCCAGTAATCTGACTAATCTGGTCAGGCTGAAAAACAAAACAAAAGTGGAAAGTCACACACCGTAGTCCATAAAAAAAGTTGTTTGTTTTTAATTTGAGCCATTATTTGAAAAGTGGCAGCCTTTAACTTTCAACCCGTCCATTTCCAAACGTGCCCCCACTCGCAATGCATCTATCTGTTTGAGCGATCCACTCGCGGCCCTCTCCCCCCACACCTAAAGCACAATGAGCAACCTCCTTTCGAAAAACAAATGAACAAAGTCACGGGTGCATTTGTGGGAATAGTTTTGAAACAAATCCGATGTGAAGCCATCACACTTCCACTGCTGATAGCAGCTTTGGTGTGGAAAACATACAGAATACTCACACCTGTCAACTTTTGGGAGCGCCAACCTGTATAAACTACCAAAAAAATCCTTATAAAGAGCAAAAAATCCTTATAACATACCAAAGCATTTTATATGTCAAAATAACGGCAGAAAAAACCCCCACGAAATGTTCAATGATATTTATTGTAGATCTCCATAATACAATGTCTGGTTAATGTCTAATCATCATTCTACTTAGTGGCATTACTGTGTTCAGAGTTGTATTCCTGCGTTACTTTTTTCACCAACTCCAAATGCTGACCCATCGGCTCGAAGTTACAGCATCCATTCATATCTACTTTGCACTGCAATAATGCCGTCAGTGTTTCTGGTGCAATCGATTTTCGGAAATCTGTGTGAACCTTTCTCACAACACTGAAGACTCTTTCTCTGTCTGCATTGCTCTGAGGTAAGCAAAGACCAGCATCATTCTGGGCAAAAGCAAACGGAACTACCCGTTAGGGGGGAAAAAAAACCCGGAAATTTTCAGAATCCGTATGATTTGTGCGATACGGCCATATACGTAAGATTCACCACAAAATCCGTATGAACTACGGCTAAACCGTATGAGTTGACAGGTATGAATACTATTCAAGTCAAACGCTGTTCGCGATTGTTTTTTGATTGACAGCTGAGGTCTACTTGTCGGCGGCGTGCTCGCTCACTGCCCCCTTTGCGGACGTTTTTTTTTTACCTTGAGTCACAACAACAAAATTAAAGGAGCAACGTGTCGTAATAACTCTCCCCAATTGTCTACATCTATACACTCGGAGATAAACTGCGAAGTCGGTTTAAAATGTTAAAATTACTCACTGAGAACAGGGCTTGTGGACGGCGGAAAAACTTGCTCGTTGAACCGGATGTGGTACCGTTCTTGTGCTTGTACTTATTCTTCTTCTTGGTGAATTGGATGTCTTTAGTTCATATCGCCCCCTACTGTCCGGAACCACAGATTTCAAGGGCAGCTGATCCACTGAGCTGGTGGAAATACCGAGCTTCCGTCTACCCCCGTTTGATCAAAGTAATGGAGAGTAGATTGTGCATTGTAGCAACATCTGTCCCGTCGGAGAGGGTGTTCTCAAAGACTGGACAAATTGAAGTGTTCCAAGTTGAAGTATTTAGTTTTGTTGACTGCAAAGTCAAAATAAAGCAAGGATGTTTGTAGGTTTTATTCACTGCTGCTGTTGCAGTTAATACTCACTACTTTTGTTAGGATGCAGCAAGTTTGATTGTTGTTGGTTGAAGTTTAATTTTGTTGCTTGTTTATTGTTCGGAGCCTTTTTAATGTTCAATAAAATGAGTAAAAAGCCATTTCTTTGCTTGATAATTGTTGCTATTTTCAGTCAGTAGGGTGCAATATTGTTCACCAAGTCATTTATCAACACGTACGCTAAATTTGTCATAAATATTTAAAAGAAACGCTAAAGTTAAAAGGCTCTTTTCGCTGAGCCGATCCAAATGAACCGGATCACCGAAAAGAGCCGAAAATCCCATCACTCGTACCTAAAGCACCAGGAAGCAGCAGCACGGCGTGTTCGCCAGCGCCGTTCCTCTCATAGTAAAGATCGACTCCATTCACACGTTGCTTGCCGCTCGTCTGTGAGGAGCTGCAGGAAAAATAAAACAGACATATTCCAATGAAGAAATAGACACGTGCAGCAATGCAGTCTATTTAAGAGTGTCGAAAAGCAACCGTGCAACGATATTTTTCAGTCCCGAGAAAAACGTGACCTTGTATAGCTGACAATATTGCGTTGTTGATCATTTTACCGGAGGCGCATCGAAAATGTTTGGTGATTGGGGTGCATATATATATATATATATACCAAGAGCAAATGTTACGAGTTTACCTGAGAGAAACAAATATGACGATGGAAAAAAAAACCGGATTCAAGATTAAGTTGAGTAACCGCTGCACCATATTTGCGTCACGGTGAAAGTCATTTAGGTCTTGGGGCGTTTGAGCAACAATTTGTTTTCCTTCATGTGGAGAGACACGTCGCCATCTAGTGGCCATGAAATCAGTCACGCACGCATGACTTCCTCGTCATCGTCCTGACATGCGGCGAGGGGCATTTCCCCCCGCCTTCTAACACCCGATTCACGAATCGCTGCGGTAGGCAAACGCAAAGCGACATTTTGCAGCGAGTCAATCTCCACGACGGTGTTTTTTTTGTTTTTGTTTTTACCAACAGTACGACTGCATCGCGGCGGAAGTTGTCCTCAGGCTGAACAGACGCTTCCCACGCAAAAAGGTCACCATTCGTACTCCTGGACGTTTGTCGTTTCGAGGTCTGATGGAACCAAGATCGAACAAAGTCCCAGCCAGTCTTCCTACGACTCGTTTGGTATTTAAAGTCATAGTACGTCAAATGACACCCCCTCCAGTTCAAATAACTAACTCGACTCTTTCAATTTAAAGTGAAAGTAGTTTCTACGGTGAGGTTGAAAACTATTGTTAGGATTTCAAAGTAGGGGTTTAAACTCGGGTTAGGGTTTCAAAGTAGGATTGAATGCTGTGGTTTTAAACTAGGTTTAGAGTTTTAGAGTATCATTTTGAAACTTGGGTTAGGGTTTCAACATTGAGTTCTCAACTACGATTAAGGTTCAACATGGGGTTTCAAGTTGGGTTTTAAACTATGGTCAAGGTTTGCAAAAAGGATTTTAAACTGATTAGGATTTCAAAGTAGGGTTTGCAAACTAGGGTTAAGGTTTCAAAGTGTGGTTTTAAACCACGTTAAGGTTTCAAAATAGGGGTTTAAACCAGGGTTTGGGTTTTGGAATAGGGTTTTAAACTAGGCTTAGGGGTTCACAGTGGGGTTTTGAACTTGGGTTAGGGGTTCAAAGCCGGGTTTATGTTAGGATCTGGGTTTTGAATTTAGGGAAGGTTTCAAACTCGGATCAGGGTGTCAATGCAGGGTTTCAAACAAGGGTTAGGTTTTTGGAATAGGGATTTAAACTTGGGTTCGGGTTCTACTAGGGTTATGGGTTTAATGTAGGATTTTAAACTAGGGTTAGGGTTTCAAACTCGTGTTGGGGTTTTAAATCAGGGTTTTGAATTATGCTCAGGGTTTCGTGGTAGCATTTCAAACTAGGGTTAGGGTGTCAATGCAGGGTTTCAATTTCGGGTTAAGGTTTCAAATTAGGTTGCGTTTTCCTATTCCTGTTGTAAACGTTTTCTTTTTTTAATCGGCACGCTGAAAAAAAAAAGGCAGTTGAATCGATTCCATTTGATTGAACGTTTTGGGGAATTGTGCAGCTCAAGTCAGAGGCTGTTTTTTTTTTTTTTGGAAACGCCTCCGCTACCCGTCAGCGCGGCCGAGCCGCGCCACCCCCTGAATCGCGCTCAGGGACGCGACGCCACGCAGCCATTGCGTCGAGTTAAAAAGATCTCCGGGGAAGATGTCGCGGCGTTTACTGGAAATGAAATGGCACGAGATGAGCTCACATTGCCGCAACGTGAATTGAAAGAAAAAAACAGCGGCAGGCTACATCGCCGGCAGCCAGGAGCAATTCCCCGGACTCCGGGATTCCGACTTGTCAACGCGCAGAACATCCCTCGACATACTATGTGACGCTTTTGTTCATCCTGCCAAAGCAAATCTCCTGACTGTTCGCTCTGAACTCCCCGATTTAAATTCGCACCATAATAGTCCATAACTGTAGTATGGTATCACGCCACATGGCGGCGCTTCTGTAATTTACTGAATACTGTATGTCAGTTAGTCACTTTTTTCCTGAAACTTCCTGTTTGTGCGTGTGTGTATACGTGTGTGTGTTTATCCTTGTTGAGGAAAAAAAAAAGGGCAGATGAAAGACAAAGGTCGGGAGCATCCACGAAATACACCGTCCGTTGCTTTCGATGTGTTTGGCTGGCAGGTGAGGCTGAGAGAGCGCCGAAGGGTTGAGGTGGCCCCCCCTTGCAACATCCCTCCAAGCCTGAGAAGAAGGCACATCTGCGCAAGCTTGAACGAGCTCAGCTTCCTTTTGAGGAACAACATTTGATTAAAACATCCACGGCTTCTTGCTTGAGGCCAATCTCGGAGACTCTTTTAGAAATCTTGGTTTTCCGGTTTTTCTTTCGGTTCCAAACGAGACCAAAAATTGACGGCCGTTTGCTCTGGAGACACGTGGGGAGTGTGTGTGTGTGTGTGTGTGTTGTTGGGCAGAAAAAGCTATTGTTAGTTTAGGCCCCAATACACACTGGTTGCTAAGCAAAAGGGAGACGTTTTCTGATTTTCTGGGGGGGGGGGGTTTCTTTCTTTTTTTTTGCATCTACAAATGCCGTGACAAAGATGTGCTGACACAGCGCAACAGCCGCATCCTGTCCGTCCACGACACAGCCGCACCTGCCTGGGAGGTGAACGGTCTCCTTTGCGTTGAATCGGCACCAAAGCATTCAAGTTGGTCACCAACTCACTCGGGGAGGGCATCCCAATCAGATGCCTGAGCCACCTCATCTGGCCCATCTCGACTTGGAGGAGAAGCGGCTCAAACCGTAATGGCCAACAAAATCACGGCAGTGAAACGTGATGGTAAACGGCTTCAGGCGCGCCACGTGCTGAACTGGAGACGAGGCACTTTTCTTTTGCGGACTGTATTACATGTTCGTGTCTTTACATCTATAAATGTTCAGACTGCATTATATATATATATATATATATATCGTAGTTGGCGGCCATTTTATCGGAAATGGTTACAACGATCTACCGTTATAATGCACAGATTCAGCGTTGTAAGGAGGCTCGACTGGAAATGCGGCCACCACGTTGTCTCCTTCCTTTGTGTGAAGCACATTGAGTTAGTTAGCTCGGGTGTGAAATACGCTCTTGAAGTCAAGCCGCGTCGCCATTCGCCAACGTATTGTACTGCGTTCCATTCTAGAGAAGCCTTCGCCGCCGGCCTCGGGAGTCGGGTGGACGTTTCAAAAAAAAAAAGGCAAATTCAAAAGGCAAGCGGCCACGGCGGACGCGCAAAGCGGGCCCGTGTTGTGGGCTCGCGCGCATTCTAACGTGTGAACAACGGCCAAAGCCCAACTTGTCCCAAAGGGTTTCGGGGGCTTTCTCGAGTCAATAAGGGACAAGGCGGTTTCCATGCATGTAAACATCAGCTGCCAGGTGCACAAAAAAAAAGAAAAAAGGACCCATTCGGGCCCCACTCATGACTTG
Source organism: Hippocampus guttulatus (assembly GCF_054856545.1). NCBI lineage: Eukaryota > Metazoa > Chordata > Actinopteri > Syngnathiformes > Syngnathidae > Hippocampus > Hippocampus guttulatus. The sequence continues at coordinate 22,911,653 of NC_141267.1, read as the reverse complement.
AGCACCCGTGCAAGGCAGCGTGGTCGGAGGGGCCGTCTCGCGCCGCGTCCCTTGAGAGCAACTTGGCGGCTCTTGACGACCCAGTTAAGCACGTCTTGCATCGACCGAAATGAGTCGCCGTCACTCAATGTCCCATTTGAACTTTGTCCCCCCCCCCCCTCCCCCTCTTTAGGACATGACCTATCTTTGTCGAGCTGCGGCTCATCGTAGGAAGCAAAACCAGGAAGTAGGAGAGCTGTCATTTTCAGATTTCAAATCATCCATACCTGCATTTTTCGTCACGTCGTTGCACTGGAAAAAAAAAAAAGGTGTGTTGAATTTACTCATATTTTGTACAAATATTTCCAAAGGGAAGTGTCATTCGCGACAAAAACTTACTTGAAGTAAAGATGACTTGATCGGCTCTTTTTGTCGGATTTGCAGGATTCAGTTCTTCGGCGAGAGAGCAAGCTTCTTATCCACAAGTCCGGGCCGAAAGGAGAAGGCGTCTTGAGCGCCGGTGAGTGCGAGCACAAATGACCAAGACGTGGTTACGATGTGAAAGCAGGTTGCCGTAATCGCCTGCCGTATCTCATTTCCGACCCGGGAAATGGAGGCCCGGAGGACTCCAGCCCGCAGTTCAGGCGAGCTGCGCCAAAACACTTGGGACATTTTTTTTTTTCTCCATGGTGAAAAATGTTTCCAATTTCTTTACGTGTTGATGTTTCCAAGTATGCGGGGGGTGGGTGGGGGGGGCGGCCATATTTATTCTTCTTACTACTTGTTTTTGTGGTGTCTTTATTTTACGTCTTTGTGCTCCACCCCTGCTCAAACGGGTTCCCCAAATTTGTGGCAATGTGGTTCAGATACAACCCAAACTGGACCGTATTCAAACTGTTTCGTCGGAGGGCGGCATACGCCCAAAAAATAAAATAAAATGGGAGGATGAACGTGCCACTTGAAATGCGGTCCATTTTTTGAAACACGCTACAGCTGGTCAAGAAACATACCTGCCAACTCATACGGTTTAGCCGTAGTTCATACGGATTTTGTGGTGAATCTTCCGTATATGGCCGTATCGCACAAATCATACGGGTTCTGAACATTTGCGGGGGTTTTTCTTCTCCTAACTTTTTTCTGTCGTTATTTTGACATATAAAATGCTTTGGTATGTTATAAGGATTTTTTTGCTCTTTATAAGGATTTTTTTGGTAGTTTATACAGGTTGGCGCTCCCAAAAGTTGACAGGTATGAAGAAATCCATTTGATATTGTTTGGATTGTCTCAGGCAAATTAGTTGAGGATTTTTCCAAGTTTTGGGGTGGCCAACAGCCCTCTCTCTCACAGAATAGATCCAGCTCTGCACTTAACAGCAGGTGAATCCCATCTCCAGGGCCGGACCGACTTTTTATTAGTCAATGGAATGCCGGAGTAGTCAAGAGTCAGTTGTACGAGTTCTACAAGTGATGACAAAGAGCGCACCAGTGGGATGAAAAAGAAGAAGAAGAAGCAGCTTGAAGCGAGACGTCCACGCGCCTCGTCCCCCTGGCCCCGCCCCCGCCCCCCCCCCCCCTTCGGCGCGAGATGCGCCGCATTTAAGCGGCGCGACCATGAAAGATTCTCCACACCGACTGACAGCCGTCAAAGTGTTTTGACGGGGGTAAGAAAGGGATTCCGCACAACTTGGATCGGCGCAAGGGCCCGCGCGTGCAACGCGTTGCCTTTTTTGGGGGGAGGGGCGACATGAACCCCGAAGTGGATTGCGGACTTCCCGGAAGCAGCGGCAACGGAAAGTTGCGCCAGTGGCTGATTGAGCAGGTGGATTGCGGCAAATATGCCGGCTTGGTGTGGGAAAACGACGAGAAAAGCATTTTCCGGATCCCGTGGAAGCACGCCGGCAAGCAGGACTACAACCGCGACGAGGACGCCGCGCTCTTCAAGGTCAGCTTCTCCAAACTTGCCGCGTCCGCGCAACCGGCGCTGCCCACGTTCGTTCAAAATGTGCACCGGCTCCCGTCTTGGATTGGCCTTGGCTTGCCTCGCGTTTCAGGGATTGATAACCCAAATTGAGAACTTTTTTTTGTCAGACGTGCGCCCCAAGACCGTGACGTGAACTAAGCGCACATGCAGCAACAAAAAGGCCCTGAAGAATTAAGGGGGCGGGAGAGAGAGGGGGGGGGGGGGCATTAAATGTCATTTAGGAAAGCAAAGTACATTAGAGTGCTACAGCATGATTCTGAAGATCACGAGAAGCATCTCGAAAACGATATTATACTTTGCGTGATGTAAAATTGTATTTCAATGTCGAGGGTTCAAGATTTGAAATTCGACATCTTCAATTTCACGACGACAATTTCCGAGGAAGAGCTCCGTGTGACCGCATTTGGAGAGGTATGGCCCCCTCAACGGCGCGATAGCACGCATTGGCGGCGCAACGGTTAATCGAGCGCTCATCAATGATCTCAATCATCACTAAGTCCTTTGATCATTGATGAATCATTCTGAGACTTTGATTTCAAGTTCAAATCCTCCAAAATGAGCATCGTCTTCCCTTCGAGCTGACTCATTATCTTTGCGTCGAATCCAATTCAAACATTTGCTTTTACTCTGCAAACCAAGGATCCGCATTTTTTGCCGATTTTCTGACATGTCACGGAATCTTCAAGGAGAAGTCAAGTCAAAAAATTTTTTTGAGAATGATATGTTCCATGGGTCCCCACAAGTCTCACACGGCACTTAGATGACAATTGCCTTGGTGGAATATGAATGAAGCGGCAAAATCCAGCCATTTTTCGCCATCTCAGGGCGGGGCGACCATTTTGCCACACGTTGTCAACTGAAAACGACATCACAGTTGCTCGGGACTCAGTTTACGACCAATCACGGCGCATCCGTTTTCTGAAGGTCGAGCCATAACTGGTCGCGACTTGAGACCCGAGCAACCGCGATGTCACTTTCGGTGGACGGCGAGCGGGAATGCTCGAGGTTTTTCAACAAGTGGGGAGTGTCAAGTTTGCAACGGTGATGTCGCCGCAGGCCTGGGCGCTGTTTAAAGGCAAGTATCGCGAGGGGGTGGATAAGCCCGACCCGCCCACCTGGAAGACGCGCCTCCGCTGCGCCCTCAACAAGAGCAACGACTTTGAGGAACTGGTGGAGCGCAGCCAGCTGGACATCTCGGACCCCTACAAAGTCTACCACATCATTCCCGAGGGCGCCAAGAAAAGTGAGCGGCACCATTTCTGTCAGCAAACGGCCGGTAAATATCCACGAGTGTTTTGAAGTGATGGTTTTACCCTCGCCGGCGGAGGTGGCCTTTTTCTCGAAGGCAGCTCGTGGTTTGGGCGACTCCTTGTTGCGAGAGCCCAGCCACAAACCAGCCGTCGCCGTCCCGCCGCAACGCCTGACTTTGTCCGCTGAGCGGAGTGAGCTAACGTGACCGACGTCACTTTCAGGGCCCAGAGAAGAGGGAAGTCCTCTGAGTCCCGTCAGCTACTCTGCGAATTCGGCTTACCCTTCCCTTCAAACTCAGGTGATCCTCTCTGATCCGCCGAAAGGCTCTCGGAGCCGTTTGTGGTCCCAATTTGGATGCGCTGAAGCGCCTGTTGCGTCTCGTTCTGAAGACGCCGCAGTACCTTCCCTCCGTAGAATGTGGCTGGAGGGACTTTGGTCAGGACCACGCCCCTTTGCCAGAGCTGCCCTTCACTCAGTGCCCATGTCCCCCCCGCAGCCTGCCCTGGCAGGGCCCATCTTTGGATAACGGTAAGTTGCTCACTCTTCAAAAAGAAGCAAGGGCCTTCCTTGAAATGCTACGTGCGGCGCGTGTGGGGGTTTTGTGTGTGTGTGCAGGTTACCAGCTTCGAGCCTCAATTTACTCCTACGGTCCCGCTGACACTCAGCCCTCGCCGTTCAGTCTGGACAGCAGCTTCAGATCAGCAGAGGCTCTCCGAGGTATCGATCATTGTGACGATTTAGAATCGAGTCATCAATTTGAAGAAGGGGTCAACAAAGGCCAATTTGCACTTTTGTTTGGGTCAGCGTTGCTAATTCCAATTACAGTATTAGGATTGACCTGCACAATTCGCAGTTCATCCGGGAAGTATTCACAGCACTTCACTTTTTCATGAACAATTGGGGGGGGGGGGGGGGGGGGGGTTGTTGGTCTTGTTCACGAGTGGGGGCAGGAGGGAGCGAGAGATCGACAGGCGGATCGGTGCAGCGTCTGCTGTGATGCGGACGTTGTATCGGTCTGTCGTGGTGAAGAAGGAGCTGAGCCAAAGGGCGAAGCTCTCAATTTACCGGTCGATCTACGTTCCAACCCTCACCTATGGTCACGAGCTATGGGTCGTGACCGAAAGAACGAGATCCCGGTTACAAGCGGCCGAAATGAGTTTTCTCCGCAGGGTGTCCGGGCTCTCCCTTAGAGATAAGGTGAGAAGCTCGGTCATCCGGGAGGGGCTCAGAGTCGAGCCGCTTCTCCTCCACATCGAGAGGAGCCAGATGAGGTGGCTTGGGCATCTGATTCGGATGCCTCCTGAGCGCCTCCCTGGTGAGGTGTTCCGGGCATGTCCCACCGGGAGGAGACCCCGAGGAAGACCCGGGACACGCTGGAGAGACTATGTCACCCAGCTGGCCTGGGAACGTCTCGGGATCCCCCGGGGAGAGCTGGAAGAAGTAGCTAGGGAGAGGGAAGTCTGGGCTTCCCTGCTAAAGCTGTTGCCCCCGCGACCCGGCCCCGGATAAGCGGTAGAAGATGGATGGATGGATGGATGGATGGAGGGGGGGTTGCGTTTTGCCATGTTACAGCCTCAGTCCAAAATGGAATAAATTCCCTCCCCGTGATGACAATCTCAACAATGTTTGATTTTAATGGTTGCAGATTGATTAAAAAGAAAAAGCAACGTGTACATCGGGTCCCAACGAATAGAGTGGGGCGAGGGCCTTAGTCAGGGAGGTGACCAAGAAGCCGGCGCTTCCTCGGTGTGGTTGAGAAGCCTCCAGGAGGGCAACCATCTCTGCGGCACTCCACCAATCAGGCCTGTATGGCACAGCGGCCAGACGGAAGTAAACGGCGCACGGCCGCCTCTGCCTGGAGTCTGCCGAAAGGCACCCGAGGGCCCGAAGGCCTCAGACCCGCGGTCTTATGAGACAACGAAGGAGTGGCTTCAGGACAACTCTGCGGATGTCTCTTAAGTGAAGCCGCCAGAACAGAACCCGTACTTGAATCCAATCAAACATCTCGGTCGAGATCCGAAAACGATTGCGCACCGACGCTCCCCATCCAACCCGATGGAGGAGCTCGAGAGGTGTCGCTTATTTTGAATCAATTTGCGAAATAGGATTCCATTTTGGGACGAGGCCGTCAAGATATCGAGACTCCGCCCAGTCCGAGCCCGAGTAAAAACGCCTTTGCTTCCGGGATGAGAGCAATGACTAACGTCGTCTTCTGTCCACACAGATGCCCGCCTGCACGTGTCAGTCTATTTGCGGGACACTCTGGTGAGGGAGGTGACGACCTTCAGCCCCGAGGGCTGCCACATCACTCCGGCCTCCCCGGAGGACAAGCACTACTTGTCCTCGGGAGGCCGCGATGTGGTCCCGCTGCCCGCGGACCCCTTCTCGGGCCAGAGGGGGGCAGAGGAGCGGCCCGCGAGCCCCTGCGCATCCTTGGAGGGGGGGGTGCTGTGCTGGATGGCCCCCGACGGGCTCTACGCTCAGCGACTGTGCGAGGGCCGGGTGTACTGGCGGGCCAGACTCAGCCCTTATGGGGACAAGCCGAAAAAGCTGGAGCGGGAGGTCACCTGTAAACTACTCCACACGCAAGACTACCTCACAGGTGAGACCTGACAGGGCTCCCTGTACTACTTCCAATGGCCAGCAGGTAGCGGTAAAGAATCCGTCTTCTTTTGTTTTGGAACGGTCTTATTTGGACTCGGTACGTAGCGTTTTGACGGAACTCAAATTGGGCGAAAACAGCTAACCCGACGCGGGGTCCAAAAAGGATTGAGCCAAGCCCAGGCTGGCTTCTTTCAACCCAGCGATTGATTGAGGAATTAAAGCGAGCAAGAAATGCCGTAGCAGGTTATCAGTACAGCGTTGGTTCAAAATGATCCCGTTTTGGTTACATCCGTCCTGAAGGGAGTTGTCTCGGGACCCGAATGCTGGTGTTGCCCAAGAATTGACTTCAATTTCAGGACAGCAAATGGCCAGCTTAGACCAGCTTCAGCCCGTCAGCCTGCCCCAATCAAAGCGTCAAAGTTTCGGGGCTTTTTGTTTGGACAAATTTAACGGTAACCGATGAAGCGGCTGATTCATTAAAAAAGAAATATATCTTGAAGAAAATCACTTTTTTGGTCTCTTAACGCTTGCAACAATAAAGATATAAAAATATTTTTTACATTATATTGTCCTTGACTATTTGTTCAACTTCAAAACAGAGAAAAAAACCCCTGCAAAAATTACACCAAAAGGTTTTTGGGTGTTTGATTGTCATTGGTGTAATGCTGGAACGTATTTGGGGAAAAACAAGGGGGAAGGCAATAATGGTTGCGCTTTAAAAGAGCTAATATTGGTTATTAAATCAGCCAGCCGATTAATCGGCGGTCCTAATATTTGAGATTTTTATAAAACAATTGGAAACACTTGTTTTTTCTGGCCCATCAAAAATTGCATTTTGATTCCATCACTGGTTCAAAACCGCCCTTTGAATACTAATAGGCCGAAACCTCCGAGGCAAAGGCCCCCAAAAGGAGTCGCTCTCAACAGGTGTGGCCGACTCTGTTCTGGGGTGTCCTTTATGACGAGCCGCACGCGTTTTCTACGCCGTCTGCGCGTCCCCCGCCCACACGCCAAAACAGCTCAAGCGTTGCATAGTCGAAGTGGCTTTGCAAATGCGTTGTGGCCACAAGTTTCCATTCGAGTCATCCCCCCCCTCCCCCAAAAGGTCACACCTCAAACGAACCTTTTACGCTTCGGCGGCTTTGCCGTACAAGAAGTTGACGCTCGCATACCTGTCAACTCATACGGTTTAGCCATAGTTCATACGGATTTTGTGGTGAATCTTACGTATATGGCCGTATCGCACGAATCATACGGATTATGAAAATTTTCGTTTTGTTTTTTTTCACCAACTCCAAATGATTTGGAGTTGGTGAAAAAAGTAACGCAGGAATACAACTCTGAACACAGTAATGCCACTAAGTAGAATGATGATTAGACATTAACCAGACATTGTATTATGGAGATCTACAATAAATATCATTGTTTTTTTTTCTGCCGTTATTTTGACATATAAAAAGCTTTGGTATGTTATAAGGATTTTTTTGGTAGTTTATACAGGTTGGCGCTCCAAAAAGTTGACAGGTACGCACTCGTGACTTTGCGTGTGTGTGTGTTCCGACGAACAGAGATGCAGACTTACGGGTTCCACGGTCGGCCGCTGGCCGCTCGCTTCCAGGTTCTTCTGAGTTTCGGAGAGGAGTGCCTTGACTCCCCGAGAGCGGGCCTCACCGTCCAGGTGACAGCTCATTGCTCATCTTATCTCAGGCCGAGTCTCGAGCGCCGCCAACGGTGCTTTTTCTCCCACGCAGGTGGAGCCTTTGTTTGCCAGGCAGGTCCTGTACTACGCCCAGCAGACAGGCGGCGGCCACTTGTACCGCGGCTACGAGCACGCCGGGCTCCCGGAGCACGTTGGCCTCGCCGAGGACTATCACAGGGCCCTCACGCAACATCACAGCCTGCAGGAGTGACCCGAGCAGCTTCGCGCCCCCTCCGACAAAGCGACCCCCCTTCTCAGGACAGCCTTCGTTTGTTCCTACCTGGAAAACGGATGTCAAAGTCATCAACATTTTAGTGTCTTCAGTGCAAGCGAAACGGCGGAACGTCAACTTGACACTTTTGTCCAGGCCCTCAAACTCATTTAGTTGTTTGCCGAAGGCATCGTACGGAGCGCAAATGCGAGCTCGTGCGCTATCGTTGGGAAACTCGAGGAATGTTTGGCTTCTGCGGCGGGGCGCGATCGTGGTTAGCGTGCCTGCCTCGCAGTCCGGAGGATCTGGGTTCAAAATCACTGCTCAAAACTTTCCTGTGCGGAGTTGGCATGTTCTCGAAATCGCACAGGAGTTGGAATCGCCGTCGATGTGCCCAGCGCGAGTTCCCCGCCTCTTTCAATTGATGAATGTCCGAATTGGTATATTTTATGAACGTACAATAATATGCGCCAAGCCTATCCATCGATGCCAACGACGATTTTCGATGCACACTGACCATCACGAGCTTGCTCAGCAAACATACTGCCATCCAAAACGTGACTGCTTTTCTTTATAATTTTTTTTCAAATTCTTCTGAAAGAATGACAACCTTTTGCAGTGTTTTCATTGTCTTTTTTTTTTTTTTTTTACCGCAAGATATACTGACATTGAATCGTGTGCTAGTTGGACCCAATTCAGTCCACCTATCAATATATAGTTGAGTAATATATGATTGTATATATTTTCTGACTGCAATGGAATGTTCGTCTCCTCTGCAGCTGCGCAGCAATAAAAGGAGACATTTAAATGTGGGTCTTTGTAAACGCAGTAGAATAAAATGTAACGTGATGTCCGCTATGGTCATGATTTCACAGAAACGAGATGAATTGTGTTCGACTGACAGCTGACAAGAAAGCTGACGTATTCAATTACTCTTGTTTCAACTCCACAAATCAAGAACAGAGAGTTGCAGAAGTTTTTGGTGGCATCGTTTTGGTATTTTCCGAGATTCACGTGGGCGTAGGTAGAGATGCGCACAAGAATTTGGGCGGCGGGTGATTGTAGTTTTCTGACGTCGAGGCCTAAAGAGTAAAATACCAACAATGAAAACGACACAACCTTGCTATGAACGTTGACAAGAAAACTGGAGATTGGGCCGATTCGAGCGGAGATGTTAACTCAACTGTCGACTCAAGTGTTATTTCGAGCGCCCTTTCAAACAAGGTAAGTGGGGCAGGCTATTTCAAGATTTGAAAAGAAATCAGAGGATCTTCAAAAGAACTCTAAAATGGAGCCAATGAAGAGATGCCCGAATAGAAGTGATGAGCTCCCTCTTACGAGTACCAGTCAAGAGGCGAGCGGCAGCGGTTTGGACCAACTGGAGACGCTTGATGGAGGATTGGCAGACTCCAATGTAACGCGCGTGACAGTCATCCAGCCGAGATGTGACCAAGGCATGAATGACTGTTTCAAAGTGCTCAGCAGAGAAAGGAGAGGCTGCCGAAGGCCAAAGAAGACGGATTTGACACCGGTCCAATTTCAAATCACTGTCCAGTTTAAGACCCAACTTTGAGATTGTCGGCTTCGGATAAGGAGCCAGGAGGGCCCAAGTCCGCAAGACGGCACGTACAAGGGCCGCCGTCACTTTTGTCTTCTTTTCATTGAAACTCAAGAAATCGGAGTGCCATCCAGGTCTTGATTTCCTCTCTAACGAAGGCCGGATTTTTAGTGAGCTTGCGGCGCGCTGGGACAGGATCTCTGAAGCACATAGCAAAAACCGCAAAGGGGCTCGTTCCTTTGTGCAACCGCCCCGGCGGACCGCACCCCGAGTGTGTGAGACGAGGACGAAGGAAGTCGAGGGCGCAGATGAATGGCCGCACCCGTCGCGTGAATCCGACTGCCTGCAAAAAATAAACGCGCGCCGCGTGGCTCAACTGTCGGCATTGAAAACGGCTGTGCAAAATGTCATTTGTGCATTGTCAGCCCGACAGAAACGTTCTCTTGAAATGGGAAGAAATGCCTTTCGGTGGGATAAATCGAAAAGACAGGGAACGAGAATCGGTTCCGTTCGTCCGTACGTGGCCAAAAGCATTGCTGAGGATGCAGCCCCTCGATTGTGTGATGAAGAATATTTTCGGGGTTTCATCATTTTCTCGTCATCAAAGAACCCGGCTGACTGGATTGAATGTGATCAGGTGACATCATCAGTTGGCGAACATGATCACTCGTCACGGCATCGGGCCCCCGTTCGTCAGATAAAAAGGAGTCAAGGACGTACGCGGACACTTGGCTTTTTAATCACATTTTCATTCGAACATTTCCAGATGAAATGTTGTTGTCCGCAAACAAGCCCTGCGAGTAATTCAATGGCAAGAGGATCATTCATAAACACGAGACACGCGCTCAGAATGTTTTCCGGCAGGGCCGCCCCCACCCAAAATTAGTGGAAGATTTCAAGCTGCGGCTCGTGACGTAGAAAATGAAAGCAAAGGCAAAGTTGTTGTCGTGCGTCAGTGGCAAGAAACAAAGAGTGGGTGGAGTTTATCTCTTGACAGGCTGGACGCAGGTGGGCTGGAAGCAGGTGAGCTGCAGGCGCATGCCGCTCTTGAACTTATTCAGCAGTTCTTCCAGTGACCTGCCGCCAGACAGACACAGACACGAGTCACCCATCGCCGGGACGAAACCACGTCGGATGGAAATGGGCGCCGGCGCACTCACTTTCTCTCAGACGCGCTGTATAATTGAGGAAGGGCGTCCAAAGCCATTTTGAAGCTGGCGCTGTCAGCAAAAGACTCAACTTTAGAAAAAGTTCGCCAAGTAAAAATGCTTCTGAAATTGAAGTAAAAGGGCGGAATCCTCGAAGCGCGTCGGCTCTCCCGCCCGGGATGCGGATAAGCGGGAAAGAAAATAAGCGAGCGGGTGAGCGACCAGACGGACGTATGGTCTTTTTTTTTTCCATCCGCACGGTGGAAGCGACCACCTTTGAGGCTTATCGTTGACTTGTAGCCTAAGAAGGGTTTCCTTCACCTGCGCTCTCTGAAAACGAAGGCACTGCAGCTAATTATTTCTCGATGCCAAGTGGGGGAAACTCTTCGGTTAAAGCCGCGCACCAAATTGTTGAGCCGGACACAATCAATCAATCAAAACTCGTGCGGAAGCTGCCGTGGAATAACTTGAATGTGGATTATTTACGGTCGCGCGACCGCAACAAGACAAGAGTAGCTTGGGCATCATGATGGAGAAAAGTCCAGCGTGAACTTAAATGCCGTGCGGTGGCCACGGCAATCGACCATTCACTGCGATACGAAAATGATTTGGACGATTGCAGCCCCGGTTAACACGCGGCGGCGTCAATGCAGACAGCACGGGCACTTGCTTTCACTTCCTACCATGTAAGCCACCGATGAACATAAATAGGGATCGTTTTGAGCTACATGTGACCGCGTGCGCGCGCGTCAGACGCGCGCAGTCATACATCACAGAGCCAAGCGAGTTCCCGGCCGCGGGAGGCCCGCGCGCGCTTGCGCGGCACTTACCTGCTTTCCGCATTCAGGTAGGCCGCGATGGCATCTCTCAGGGCGCAAAGTTCGAGTCGAGCCTGCGAATTGGCAGCGGGAGAAGGCGCAAATGTTAAGACGGCGGCCAAAGCAAAGCCGGCCGCCACAACCCGCTCGGCAGCTCGCAGTCGCAAACGTGGCTTTCCCACAAACGGGGGAAACTCACTCGGAGTGAGTGTGTGACGAGAATACCTGCAGGGCGCCGTTTTTGCTGAAGGATGACACGCACTGCATAAGGCGGCACATCTCGTCCGCAACCGTTGCGAGGATTTTGGACAAGACGCAAGGGACCAAATCCTTGGAGATGGTAAACACCTGCCGGACAGAACGTTGGGGGGAAGGAAAGATGACAAAGAATCGTCTTCATTCATGCAAGACCAGCTCAAAAAAAGGCTCCATGATTTTTCAACCTCGGCGTGAACTGTGATGATGTTGACCAGGGCTTCCTTTAAGTAGCTCCTCACCCCTGCAAAAGAAGCAGCGCGCTCAATCCGACATCAAACGTGCAAAAACAGACAATTTGATTCAGCGACACGAGTCTCCAAATCTATTTTTCACGCTGAACTAAAAGATCTATTTTCCTCTTTTTTTTTTTTTTTGCCCTACCAGTGATCGATCACGTTACTATTGTGGAAAAAACGGATGTGCTTGAGAAAAGGGAGGGCAGGTTCTGAATCAAGGTGAAAAATTCATCTGTTCACTTGCAGCTCGGATTGAACAATATAAAAAGAATCATCTTTTCTATTCATTTTCCTCAAATTTAAACCAAATGCAAAAAAAAAAAAGAAAGAAAAACAAATCAGTGAGGTGAAAATAAGGCTCGATATTGCAGTGAAACGTTGAAATATTACTTTGAAAAGAATTAAAACGATCGGCGATTGACAGTATGAGGCCATCTTTTTTTTTTATGTATCGCACCGACAAACATGACTTTCACACTCAAGTGCAACGAGCGAAAGTATCATATCCTACAAGTGCGGCGTGGTATTCCAAAATGTTCCTCTTTCACATCCAGCCTGCACACACTAGTCAGAGCAAAGCAGAACAAGCTTCAGCTTCACCAAAACGGTGCTTCTTCTCTCTCACACACAAACACGCACGCACACGCATGCGCACATTTCCTTCCAAGCTGCGCTAAGGTCAACCACACATATGCAAAGCAGCTTCATCCGGGTTTTGACAAGCGCAACACACACCGAGACAACCGCTCAGACGCCGGGGCCGTTGCGGCTTTTCTTCCGAAGAGCAAGCGAAGCGAACGATCTCAGCGGTTTTGTTACAGTAAGCCCTCGGCGCTGTACTTTACGCGGGACACGGGCGAGCAGAGTTCTCCTCCTACAGGGTCTGCCGAGACCTTTGTTTATGATACGATCTGGAGTCAGGAAGCCGAGTTGCGGGGGAATTCCTGCACGCGCCGCGCATGACGAGCAAATCCTTCCATACGGCCTCCTTTGAAGTGTTTTATACGGGGCGGTGGGGCTCGGCCGCGCACGTACCTGTCGGGGGTGGACAGTCTCTCCAGTCAAAGTACCCGGCGTAGATGCCCGGCTCCAGTGAGCCCGCGATCGGGTCGGCTCTGCGTTCAATGTAAGCGTCAAATAGTTTTTCATCCAGTTCCCGAACGGCCACGATGCTCATCTGAGAGGTGGGAGACAGCAAAAGCGGCAATGGGAGGAGGGGGGGGGGGGGGGGGGGGTTACAGAGGTACGTCGAGACGTCGGCGTACTCGCAAAGACAACGCCACAAACATCAATCCTCACGAGGTCCGCTTGCTTCTGGAATTTGGTTTTCATTCTTCACAAGTCAATAGCAGGTTCACCAGACAACGTGCAAAATAGAATTGTGAGCAAGTCTGAAGAATCCAATCGTATGAATGGCTTCGACCGTGTCGTAAGCTCACTCGCGCGGCCGCAGTCGTTTCTCGTCGCTGAAATGTTTCTATGGAAACCAGAAGAGATGGAGGTCGAGCCGACTGGCTACCTTACAGCTCAGCTCGGACTCATGTGCTAGCGTTTCTCGCCGCTGAGGTGAATCTATTAACTCATTCAGTACCGGCCTATTCTGGACCAAGTCTGAAAAGACGTTTGAAAACGTCTTTGGGTGTGAATGAGTTAAAAATGAGCAGCCATTTGGACCGAGTCAAGTTGTTAGCTTCCAGCTAACTTTGAACTCGTCATCCGCGTAGCTTCCCACGGCGACCGCTGCCCCAACCGGAGCCACCGGCGGAATCGCCGTGGTTTCAAGGTGACCTGCGATTTTTTGTTTTTTTTAATTATCCGAAATACCACCCCGTCCCATCCGTAACGAGGTCGGGCTCAGAGATTTCAGCAACAAAACGAGGACAATCCGAATTAGTTGTCAGGGATGCGGGTTCTGTCGAGTCAAGCTCAAACTTTGGAAATCCTGTGATTCTTCAACAAACCTGAAATCAAAATAGCGATTTCAAAGAAAGGACTCTGACCAGAAAGTGAGACTAAATATTTCCTCGCTTTGTGAATCAAAAATGAGTCACTGTGTGAAACGTGACAAGGTTCTTGCTCCGTGTCTCAGTAGAACTTCACACATCTGTGGACCGACTGAGGCGCACGCCCACGATAGGCAAATAGCAGATGACTCACTAATGGTCGAGATCAGAGTTTGACAAAAGTGGAAATTTCGGGCCAAAGCTCGCGGAACGTTCCACTGACCCGTGTGATCTTCTCAGTGCCCGTCAATCCATGCTTCTCAAAGTGATGAGCCAGGTTGAGGAGCGTGTGCCTCTCCAGGTAGTGGCAGTTGCTGAGGACGATGAGCAAGCGTTGTTCCTGCGGAGACAGCAACGTACTCGACGTTTTCTTTTTCAAGCGTACGCTAGCTTATCTGAGAGCGTCATCCTGAACAAACGATTGCTGTTGCTGTGACGAGAGCTAGCGACGAGGCCCTGGGAAAATGTTGTGCCTTATTCACACCCGTGTGTCGTACTTGCGCCAAATTTGGGTTCATTTTGGGGGGGGGGGGGGGGCGAAAATGCTTATCTTGTACGGCATTTTACGGTCAAGTTCCGTGCGCAATTTTGGGAGCAGCCAGGGTCAAACGGGTCAAACGCCAACGGGAGCATATTTTGATTTTCTCAACTGCGAAATGTTGTCTTGTTTGGCTGCGGTCACCTCGTTCTTACATTCCCCAAAACATGGCTCCAAATTCTTCGCACGGACACATAATACACATCAGTCAGTAACTTGTGAAGTGAGCAAACCGCACGGGCGCCGGGGAAACCCCTTCTGCGCTCGCCCCCATAGACCTTTTACCGGAAGGTCTGTCGACAGAACGTCCCTCCTCCTCCTCCTCCTCCTCCTCGCCGGCACACGATGAACGCATTTGACGACTTACAGGAAAGGAGGACGCGTTAGCTGCTTGTCCGCGACCCAAAAAAAAAAAAGAGGTCGATAACATTTGGTGGTTGAAATGATTCCGACACGGGTTGAACGTTGCCGTCAGTCACTGTCAAAAGGGGGCTTTAGCGTGTTGAGAGATGGTTTCCAAAAAAAAATGAAAATGATGCTTACGGATGTTGGACTGGAGCACTCCTGCGTGTTTTTAAAGCGATCGGGAGAGGACGGATCCATGGAAATGCTACAACAAAGGCAAAAGTTATCTGAACGCATCGTCACTGCGAGATTGCAAAATCTTTGCCGCTACTTACCGAGCTGGAGTCGCATCTCCATCTGGCTTTGTGCTGAGCTGTTCCAGGCAGCTGATGAAAACCTAACGTGGAGGCGGACGTTCTGGTCAGACACGTCGGGAGCAACGCGCCGCTGGGTTGTCATACGCAAACGGGACTGATTTACGCGCTCGCTTTTCGCATACTTGGGATGGATCGTCTGTCAATCAGAGGGCCGATGTACTTGGACGGACGCTCGCGTGCTATCGCGCAGCCGACAACAAACGTGGCATGCATGCGCACAGCAAATAAGTTCATAACCTCGTCTCACAGGGGGAGAGAGCGGTTACTCTAACGAACTGACGGGGAGAAATCACTGCGGCATACGATATGAATGTCATCCTGCGGGGGGAGTTTCAATTCACACGCCGCCGAGTAGTTTTGTTTCACACCACCAAGTAGAGACCGCACGCATGCGAGATCTTCGTCACGATGGGGCAGGCGAACAGTGACACCCCCCCCGCCTGAAATGAGCAAATGAGCTCGGGGTTTTGCTCAAAGGCACCTGGACGGCAGCCAGGACGCAGACGAGGATTTTTGCCATTCGTTGGCAGAGCGCCGCGGGTGCTCGCTTTGAAAAGTAAACGTCTTTTGTTTCTTTTTTTGGTCTTCGACATTTTGTTTGCTGGTAAAGGCACAACAATGTAGCGCCGGGAATAAAACGGTCCTCACCTTCATGATGCTCACGCAAAGGTCGGTGGCTTGGTCTTGAACTTGGTCCAGCTGTAGTATCTGGGGAAACACGGCGCGCAAAGACAATGTCACCGCCTCTCTCGATATTCGTTACTCGATTCGCTTTGATTTCGTCTTTGTTTCCATCAAACACACGCAAGTGTAAATCTCCTCATCGGCCGGCCTTCCTTATTGTGGAAAAGCTGCGGGCAGCCGCCGTCTAGCAGGAGATCGAATTTCAACAGCAGAAAGTGTCAAAAGTTTAGCTATGGGATTATGTCAAGGGAATTGAAGTCGTTTGTGTCACTCGGAACGACCACAAAAAAGAAAAAAAAAAAAGAAAAAAAGAAAGACAGTCAGTCAGCAAGAAGCGAAGCCGACAAGCAGGAATTACGTCGGCGGATGATTTCTGCAACTGTGATTAGGATCTTACGTTGATCTCGCCTGATTTGATCTCCAGAGGCTCTTTGAGTGACTGCAGCATCTGGACCACGCACTGCTCAAACTGAGACGGCTGAGCAAATCAAGAATAGAAGACATGAAAACATCCACACAAACGCCATCAACAAGTAGACAACCCTCACTTGTTGAAGATGAATAGATGTCGAGATATAAAAAAAAAAAAAGAGAAATGCTGACATGTGCCGCATCCATACCAGTCTGGTAAGGCCTTCGTTATCGACCACCCAGTCTTCCTTCTCGGCCAGGCGCCTGACATCTGAAAAGGATACAAACGAGCTCGGCAGACGTTTCCTTCCTATTTGAAATGGGTGACGGATACCCGTTGTGACGCTGCTCCGATCTTCAACCGTCGTGGATGTTTTGCTTGTCCCTTAACAGAGCCCTTCGAGTCAGAAAATGCGCGTTGGCTTCCGGTGATTTATTGTCTCCGTATGTATGTTAAAGCAACATTTGAAAGCCCAACGGTTTTCGCAACGGAAAAAAAAAAAAAAAAATGAAAATGGGAGATTGGGTTTGTGCAAATTCCATCCCTCCTTGTCAGGGTCAATGGCGAGCTGGAGCAGATCTCAGAAGTTGAGAAGTGCGCTACTAAGTAGCCAGCCAGTCAGTCGCAGGACAGTTCTCACAACTTGCTGGATGAAATGGAACTTGCCCGTAAAGGGCCTTATGACGTAATTCGAGTGGCTAAAAGAAAACCACAACGCGATAAAACACACGCTCAACAGAGATGACTGAAGTCACATGCTAGATGAGCGAAAGCCAGTCACTCTTCTCAAATTGGCCATACTTAACCACAAGTGAAACTGAGCTTCGATGTCGTAAAACTTCCTCTATTATTGTTTTTTTTCTTCTTTTGATAAGATGTACGTGAAAGTTGAGGTACTTGCTACCAGATGCTCATTGTGCAAAAGGCAACACCAACGGTTTGGTGTTCATCTTGTGCAGGGGTGCCCAAGACGTCGATGGCGATCGACCGGTAGCCCGAAGTCCAGCGCGAGGAATGTCAAGGGAAATGGGGGGGGGGGGGGGGGGGGGGCATTTGTGAGTGCGGCTCCGCGTCAGGTCTCCATAAAGGTAGGCAGCGATATACTTTCCACACGTGGTAACGGGTCGATCGCGGGAAGGCGGTTGATCGAAAAGTGGATCTTTGGTCAAAAAAAACTTGGGCATCCCCGATCTTGTGTTTTATATCACCCAACCGATTCCCTTTTTCCTTTTGGGTGCTTTCGCGACGCACTCGAGTTGGTTATGAAAAGATCGCCTACTCCGCAACGGCTGCAATACGGCGCCGGGCGATGCCCTCCCCCCTCTCAGAAGGCCTCGCTCACCGTCTGTGGTGTGCAGCAGTGTCACCATGAGGCAGTGAACTCTCAAGTCCAGTAGCAGATCCTGGATCACCTGCAACAGATCGTTGGGGATCTCCAAGGCAGACAAAGCTTCGTAGCAAGCCCTGGAGGGACGAGCAGCAGAAGATAAGAGGCCAAATTCAATTATAGCGCAGAGCAGAATCGAGTTCGATGGATTCAAAGACGGAATCTCCACCTGACGGTGTGAATGATTTGCGTGATCCGGGTGCCGGGAAGTTCCGTCTTGTTCTGCCAACCTCCATAAAGACTTTGCTCGCCTTGCGGCAGCGTGGCGACGAGCAGGGCCCCGCGGACGAGCTTCACCAACCGATGGGTCACTTCCTCAATCATTTTCTACGCAGACAACATTCGGGGGAATTACATTCCGAAGTTCGGATATCGGCAGGATGATATCGCATACTTTAAAGTCGCTCTGCCTTTGTCGCGCATTCTTCTTGGATTTTTCCACCTGGCCAGATTTCTCTCCAGTCTGCAGAAGAAGAGACGGACGGACGCAACTTTGTTGTTTGATATGCGGAGAGCTAACTTGTCACCGGAACGACCTCACCTCGCTGAAGAGACTGCCGTTAACGTAAGAGATCCAAAGCTTCCAGAAGTTGGGCAGCTGGCCAATCACCACGTCCGAAAGCTTTTCCACAAACTGCACCTGCCGAGGGGTTTCAAAGCGCCAATCTGAAACAGATGAACGTACAAATATTGAAGAATCCGAACAATCTGAACCGCGCATGGCGAAATCTTATTTAAATATCGGGCGCGGGAGCTTCGTTAAGAGTTGCTGGAAGCCAACTCAAGGGGCAAAGTGTTCGGAAAGTCAAAGTTTGTCATGCGTCTTGGTACTCACTGCTCGGTCGCGTCATCTGCAGGCTACCCCCCCTCTTCAATGACGACGCGTGGCCCAGCCTGCTGAGAGCCGACGGACGGGTATCCCCCTCGAGATCCAGAGCTCCGACGCGCGCTGAAACATATGGCAAAATGAGGGGAGGGGGGCGGGGGGGGGCAGTCGGAAACAAATCAAGTCCAAGGAACGCATCCTTCAAATAAGCAAATGGGACATTTTCATAATTCCACATTCCTCCATCATCTATCTGGGCAAGCTTTCACATGAAACCATCGGCCTTCGGTCCTCGAGCCCCTCTTTGTTTTTGTTCCGATCCCGCAGCTAAGAAGACGGCCGGTTGTTTCCAGGCCGTAGACACGGGACGGCGAGAGCTGGGGTCCAGCACTTTTTCCATGTCATCCTTGTTGCCTGAGAGCAGAAATCCACCAGATGGCAACGGGGAGCCGCGTGGGCTCCGTCGACAAGGCGGGCCCACAGCAGGCGGCTTGGCCAGAGCGCTCGCTCACTTTAAAATACCAAAACGGCCACCTCAAGAAGAACGAAAGCGTGAACATGATTTCAGTTGAAAAACTAGCCCTGCTTGACTTTAAGCCTTTCAGGGACGGCAGTGGACAGCTTAGCATGCGATCAGGTTACAGCGTGCGGGAAAGGGAGAATGCGCAAGAAATGAGATGAATGGGAAATCCGATGCAAGTAGCAGCGCAAGTACGTACGTGTAACGCCTGTGCGGGCAATTTTGTATTCATTCAGCGTTTTCATCTTGTTTTCGCATCATTGTCATTAACATTGTTTTGTACAAGATTGTGTCAAATCTGCGGCCCCTTCTCAAGGCTTCTCATTTTTTCCCCACGTTTTCTTTTTTTTTTTTTTAGTTTTTTCTTGACCTCCTTGGGGTTATAAGGTCAGGGGATGCCGTGAATACTTGTCAACTGTGGGCATGTGAAGCCCTTTGAGAGTTTTTGGGATTAAGGGCTAGAGAAAGAAATGTGACTTGACTGGAGAAAAAAAAAAAAAAAATCAACAAACCGGTATTAAGGCAAGTCAGTTTCATTTCTATAGCGCATTTCATACACAAGGCAACTCAATGTGCTTCTCGTAAGCAAAGGATCGTATCTCTCATATCCCCAAACGGTCACGTCTGATATGCAAAAATGTGTTTTTACGCCAATGTTTTCTCTCATTAGAGGGATGAGAGCTGGTGTTGTTCCAGGTGTTGGCTGAGAGGCGTCGACAAGCGCGGCGCGCGTGTGTGTGTGTGTGAGCGAGCCTGTGAGGGAGGGAGAAAGAGAGAGAGAGAGGCGGTGAAGGTATAAAAAAAATGCAGGAGACTCTAAACATTGATCAGTTTCACATTACAGCTTCGGAATGGACGTCGTTTGAAGCAGAGGGGAATTGGCCTATTTCAGAGGTCGCATAGAACGAAGCGAAAAACGTGTGAGACAACACTGCATTTGAACCACGCTTTTTATCGTCGAGTTCCAATGTAGCTGTTGGAGCGGGCACTCGACGAGGTGTTAATT
Source organism: Hippocampus guttulatus (assembly GCF_054856545.1). Taxonomy (NCBI): domain Eukaryota; kingdom Metazoa; phylum Chordata; class Actinopteri; order Syngnathiformes; family Syngnathidae; genus Hippocampus; species Hippocampus guttulatus. Next base: position 22,891,813 of record NC_141267.1, on the reverse strand, counting down.
CAAACCCTTCTAAAGCAGCACCGATTGAGCCTAATCGCAACCTCATGTCTCCTTGTCAAATTCCGAACGCCAGAGTCCCTCTCTAATTATTCGCTGACAAACGCATTTTCCTACGAACTAATTCCCCTGCAAATTGTATTGACATTGGCAGAAGAAGCGCCGTTCAGGAAATAGGAGAAGCGCAGCCTATAATTGGATCAGGCGCAGTCAGATTGGGCGCGCGGCGGTTCAGCCATAGGGAGGCGACTTGAACCGCTACGTTGCTTCGACTTGCAGCAGTTACTGACGACCCAGCCGGCAGAACAACGGAGCCTGCTGGCACCAACATGGCGTTTACCCGTCGATGGGAACATAGTGGAAGGAAGGAAAGGACGGAAGGAAGAACAAGAAGCCAAAGTCGAAAAAGGGAGGGGGGGGGGGGATGGATTCAGTTAGGCCAGCGAACGGCGGGTCGGAAGGGGGAAGGAAGTGTGAGGCCGAGGCATGCAGTGGATGCGGTTTCCCCCGGTGGTGGCTGTTTAAAGGCTGCCCGGGTGAAGGGATGGTTCCAGATTTCAAGAGGCAGAACCGTCGGCCAAGAGGTGAGCGGTAAAGACCACAAGGGGTGAATAGCTCCCAGCTGCTCCAGTGTGTGCAGCGGAGGGAAGGAGGGGGCTTCGGGGGGGGGGGGGGGGGGGGGGGGGGGGCTGACAGAAAAACACAAGAGAAAGTCTGCAATCCGTCCCAAAACGTCAACGACGGTCATTTGTTGGAGAAGACCGAAAACATCAGTTGGATCTCTGACCAATCGAGCCTCTGATTTGAACTCTTTCGGTGGAATAAAAGACATCCAGAGGAGCACTCGATGAAATCACTTGAGGGGAAAAAAGCCCCCCCCCCCCCCCCCGCTGACCCCAACAACTCAACCTTCTCTACAACTTAGCAGCTAGATGTGTGTTTACGTGACCGCTAATTAGTTTGCGGTCACGCCATTCAAGTTTTCAATTTCGACAAATACACAAAAAAAGGGAAACAGTTCCTTCTCAAAATGCCCTACCAGGCATTTTTTCTTCTTTGTAAAAGACAACTCGTCGGCACTCGGGGGGGGGGGGGGGGGGGGGGGTCACGACGCGCGTATTTGCGAGTGATTATAAACGAGCACAAGTCAAGACTATTTAAAAGGCCAAAAGGTTTCAACAGTGAAGACCAAATCTCCGACTCGACGAAGTACTTCTGAACTGGAGCGACAAAACGACGACGTGGCAAAAGATAAGACGACTGACGTTCGAGGGAAAGGGTGCTTTGCAGTTGCGCCAACCTTTTCTTCTTTTCGTTGCAAATCGTAGGGTGGCGTGCGCGGGTGACTTGATATGACAACCCAGACCCACGTTGACCTGCGGAGAGGCAACCGGCAAAGCAACCGAAACGATAATTGCTCTTTGCGTTTGGCCATGTTTATATTCCAACTGCGCTGAGTGGCACAGCCACCCACTTCCAATTTGGACTTCAATGCCTTGAGTGTACGATCTCGGAAGTGCAAGTGTATATACGTGTGCGGTTGCTGAATCGCCGTCCTTCCCGTACATTTTGTTTTTCTTTCAATGACATTTTTCTGCAGGCTGTTTTGGTCGGGGCTAATTGTTTCAATCCATCTACGACGCCGAAAGTGAATTTGCACGAGGTGGACTGCACGGGCCGGGCCCTGAAACCCAAATCCGCTCGCTTTATCTAATTCATACATTCAAGAAAAAATAAATACGCCGGCCTTAAATCCAACGGGCAGGCGCGGGAGGGTGACGACGGAGTGGGGAATGTCGACCAAGGGCGGTACCTCACTGGAGGTCGACTTCCCCTGAATTCTGACATCTATCAGCTGCCTGATAGGAAATACTCGACTGTCTTTTTTTTTTTAAGAATACAAAGCGTCATGTGCGGTTGTTACCTCTCTGACCACCGATAAACTCGTCCCTGCAGTCTTGCATCAGCTGCAGGATCCATTTGTGCTGAGCGTAGATACACTGCCATGCTGGGTCACCTGGCGCGTGCAGGTCAGACAGGTACCTTCACAAAAAACATGCAAACGCCTTCAGATTCATAACGCTCCGTTTCACTGGCCGCAAATTGCTTTCTGTGGGACCGACGGCGTCTGGTTTCCCCGTTTTTTTTTTTTTTTTTACACAATTCACCGTAATTAAGGTACATCTGCATGCAGCATACCTCAACAGTAGCAGAAACAGATAATCGATCTTGACACACTTACACAATCAAAAGCCGGCGCATCATTTTTAATTTAGGGTCGTGGGAATTTCAACAGACACAATCGCAATATGGTGGTTCCTGTACAACAGTACAATGGAACAGTCAGGGAAACTCATTGAAATAAAATGAATAAATAAATAACATTTAAAAACAAACCAAAAAAAATGGAATTCATAGCTAACACACACACACAGGCCCAATGCGGTAGAATAAAAGTTGCACTGCCGACTTGATTTCAAGCCGTAAAACATCCGCTAAGGAGGAAAAGCATAATTCAAGGATCAACTGCTGATTCATATTACGTTAAGATCTCAAAAAAACGGAAAGACCTGATATATCTCTTCTGATCATGTAGCGTTGAGGGAGTCTGCAGCAATTTTTCCAGTAGTAAGCTGCGGAGAGCCCTGATCCTCGTTTCGACCTCCGCATACACTTTAAAGCGGAAAGAGAAAGTAATTATTGACTCCATCCTATCCTTTATTTGTAAGTACCGATACAAATGGGGGTATACGAGCTTACCCTTTTTAAAAACGGGGACCTCCGTATTGCCAAAAAGAGATTTGGCCTTCTCGTAGTCATTGATCACCACATCGTAATCTCCCTGGAAACACAATTGATATGGAAGTCGGCGCAACACGACGCAGTGTACGGTCACTCATTACCTTCACATTGTGGATTAAAGCCGCTCTCGCCCTAACAAGAAACAGGATGATGACTAACAAAGCATTACACCGCAGATAAACAGATTCGGACCGCACCGAATAAAATTGTGTCGGATGAAATAAACTTCCTGAAGACATGAAAGGCTTAAAAACCTTTTGCCCGGCTGTAACCGCTTTAGAGACTTCAACGTGCACATTGATGTGCTCCGATCCTCAAAGAAATGAAAGTGCTTCTTTCTGAGACAATTTTTGCGCTTTTCATCTCATGCGAGATGCCCGACCGACATTGGAGGACGAAAATGTACGTCGGTAACTCGGCACACAGCTCGTACAATCGCACTCCCGAAAAACACGACAGAAAATGGATGTAAAGTCGAGTTGTTTCATAGTTTCTGGCTACCTTCTGGATATTACGTTCAACGTTGAGGGGCAGGTTAAAAAGAAACTTGAAACGCTGCAGGACGTTGAGTGCGTTGCGTGTGGAGTCGGCTTTGTCTTTCCGCCCCAAAACTTCCTGGAAAAGCGCGTCGGCGGTGTCACTCGCACCTATGAACGAAATACAGATAAAGAGCTTCGGCACGCGGGACAAGGCTTGGCCTCTTCAAAAGAGCTCGTAAGAATGAAAGGATGGACGACCACTTTGGTATTGTGCCGGAAGCCTCCTCAAACGTCGTCTCTCGTGTGTTGCGAGAACCTGGCTTTCGTCGGAAGCGAGAGTTTGCGAGGGAAGTGAACTCAAAGGCCCAACTCGCTGCCCATCTTTAAAAGTCATTGGCGCTTGACTCATGAGCCTTGATTTTGAGTTGGATCAAAATAGTTTCATTTATGGCACAGCCAAACATGGTTTTTTTTCATAGAAAACAAAACACTGTTTGTGCAAAGCTACAAATAAATATTGTGAAAAGGAAATTTGCCATTTCGATGTTGACGGATTGGCGAGGCAAATCATAACATTTTAAGAGACGCGGGCCTTTGCCTTGAGAAATCCCTCGCAACCAGACCATCTTGACTGAAGATCCCCGCACTCGTGTGTAGGGTTTAATTGTGAATGGGGTGGGGAGAGAGGGGGGGGGGGGGGGGGGGGGCTTACTGTTGAGGATGACTTCCAGGCGTTGGGTCATTGATCCTTCTACTCTTTCAGTACCGTCTGAATCCTGCCTCTGGTGGATAGCTGGAAAACATACGTCAACAATAATGATGACTCTTTTTTTTTTTTTAAGGACGAAAGGTAAATGAATCCAAACGGAGCATTTGAAAGGAGGAAAAAAAATTGCCCAAGCAAATGGCAGAAAAAGTCCCGCGGCCTCTACGTGGCCGACGGTGATAAACTGGACCCTTTCGTGCAGGCATGACCTTAACCCTGCGCTGATTGATTGAGATCAATTCATCCATTCATTCATCCATCCATGCGCTGCACCCGCTCATCTTGTTCAGCCAGCTGACTTCACCCGCAGGGCACACGCAGACAACCGTCCAAACTGGCCCTGGCCTTCACACCGTCACAGAGTGGAGGCAAAGAAGATGACAAGAAAAACAAAAAAAAAACCCAAATACTTTGGTCGAGAAGGACAAGGGGGAGAAGAAATTCTCGGACGGGGGAGGAGGGGACCAAACGGAGAAAGTGAGCGAGCGAGTGGTGGGGCTTAGCCAGAGAATAAATAAATGGTGTGCAGAAGCGGGCCGCTGGGTGCCGAGAGCTGCACTGCGGGTTTATTGACAAAGGGGAGGAGAGTTGGCGAAGGAGGCTTTCGACATAATTGTGAAGCGATTCAAACAGGCAACAAGGAGACATTTTGCATCCGAAGCGGAACGACAGAAACTCATTCCTCTGCCCCGTCTTCCCTTCAAGTACAACATCGACTGTGAGCGAAAGCTCGGCGACAGCCGAGCGAGAGGGCGGCAAAAAAGACCAGGCGGCGCTTTTCCAAATAAATACGCGGCTCCATTCTGACAGACAGAAGCCTCAAGGCAGAGACTCAAGTTATGCAAAAACATACTATTCCTTTTTTAATCAGGATGGATGTTTCCGGCCCGTTCTTGCACCTCTCCACTGCTTCAAAAGGCAAAAAGATATCAATAAGGCCAAAAGAAGGCCGATGTGAATCGCATACGTGGCGAGGACAATTGTCAAACTGTGCCCCAAATTTTCACGCATATGCTGTTCTATTATTATTATTATAATTCGAAACTGCCAAAGTCATTTACAAATTCCAGAACCATAATGATAAAAGCATTATTTCAATCATCTATCAAAGATGGCTTCATGTCTTTCAGGACATTGAGATCATCTTCAAAAAATGCTCTTTTGATCGAGCTCAAGTGGAAAAAAAAGCCCCTCAATGGGATCACCCCGACAATGCACTTTGAACGACAAAAAGCGAGCAATGTCTTCACAGACCCCCCCCCCCCCCCCTTTGCCAGCTGCGTGTCCTCGGCGTGTGTGACACTGAAGCGCCGATGACGTCACGCGTAACCTAAACATCAGGTCAAGCTCGGGCTAACGCGGTCCGCCGCGACTTGAGGAAGAGCCGCAGCTCCCGCTTCACTTCCTGCAACTATTGAGGACACAAATGAATACGAATAAAAATACAGCGTGGCCGCTTTCTAAAGCTGGAGATGTTTTGACTCCTCGGGGAACTGGCCCTGGGAATCGGGCATTTTTGGAACACGGGAGCTGCTCCGTTTCCTGCACCGCTCGGAGACTTCCTTTTGACACAACAATGCAAAACCTCAAATTTCAACATTTCAACTCACAACAAAGCTGGACAGAACTCTCGGTCGGTCCTTCTGCCAGAGCAGCTCTGCCTCAGAGGTGTACGTGGCTCCGTGTGAAATTGAGGCCGCGTGATCTTATACTGTCGCAATGCCCCGAACCTTCCACTCGCCAGGGAGTGAGTACGCGGCATTTCTTTATTTCAGAAGATGGCCTACTGGCATCAGACGGCTGAATGCGAATCTGCCCCCGAGAAGGCAAAATAGTGCCAGTTAAGTCAGATGAACATTGGAGTGGCAAAGTACACGTGGAGACTTGGATATTGATTGATTTCACACAGGAAGGATCGAACTTGACATCCGTTCCATCTCCCGCGTGCGGTGTGAGAGATGGACAGTGTTGGAGCGCTTTTGCTGGACGCTCTGGAAACACATTACCGGTACATTTTTACCAGCGCACAATGAAAAAAACAAAAATGGGAGCATCTGCGACCATTAACGGTGTTGAGCCCTGACAACAGCGCAAAGATCTCCTTCCACAGGGCAATATCAAAAGAAAGAAAACTCCATCTACGTCTACAGTCAGACTGTGACTTCCATCTCGGAAGCTTCAACAATTCGTGTCCCGAGTTCCCAAACGTTGACTCAATGTTGTGAAAAGAAAATGTGATGTGACACAGTCGTAAACATGCCCCTGTTCCGGCGTTTTTGCAACGTGTTGCAGCCATAAAATTCCAAGAAAATGATTATTTGATGAAAAATAACGTTTGCCAGTTTGAACATGAAATATTTATCTTTGTAGCGTCGTCGATGAAATATCGGTTGAACATGATTTGCAAATCACTGTATTCCGTTTTGATTTCAACGTCCCAACTTCAAGGGAATTGGGTTCGTTAAAAAAATATATATATACTGTATATATTTTTTAAAAAGTCACTCCTGCATACACATACTTGGCTGAATTGAAAGCATAAGAACAGGAAACAATACACGGCAATACAAGAACTTAAGTCATTCACTCCCAAAGACGTTTTTAAACGTCTTTTCAGACTTGGTCCAGAATTGGCTGGTACTGAATGAGTTAAGGGCCACAAGAGTCGCTAGGCACCAGGTGAGGTTTGCGTCGGTCACGAGTTTATTCCCAGCACAGTCCTTCCTTCAGCCGCGCCGGCTGCACATTTCCCTTTTCGGCAGCGGGCACAAAGTAGGCACGCTCAGTCCAAAGGCAAGTATGACTGCGCATTGTTCCCATTGGTCATATTGGGTCCGTTATCAGCTTGATCAATCCTAATATTCTGTCATGCATTGTATTGGACCACTCTGTTTATTTGGACACGGCCCCCTAACTACAAAAACATTGCCTTTCTCCTAAATGGGGCACAAATATACGGAAAGCAATAAGAAGAATAATGACAGAGGTAGAAAGTGTGCATATAAATAGTCCAAGGAAGCAACCGAGCGGCTCGAGGGGAAGACAAACGTAAACCATCAACAACGCACAAATGGCGAGCTCGGGCTACGTTTACACGATCTTCCCGGCGCCCGTGGCAGCCCTGCTGCAGGCCATCATGGACAAAATGGGATGGTCGTGAGACAACGCGGGGGCACTGGATGGGCAAATGGCTCCGGGGGCCACCCCCTACAAACCTTCATACGGACGCAGACTTACGGCCGAAGGTTTGATGTCCCTTGTAGCAAAGCGAGACCGCATCTCCTTCCGTTTTTTTTCCCCCACAGACTTTAGCTAATTTGTCCAAACCGATAGAGCTAAAGTGGGGGAGATCAACATGATGCTAGCCGTTATTTAATACTTCCCCCCTCAAAGAGATTTTATTCTCAATTGCGGCATAGGTCGAATTCATGTTTGGAAAAAAAAAATCTGAAATGATTTATCCATATAAATTTTTAATATAGTAAAAATTTGCCATTGGAACGCGGTATGTCGACTTTGCATGTCCTGCGTAAAATCCAAAACACGCGAAAGCACTGGCAAGTTCCTCTCCGTGTCTCTTTTGAAGGCTGGTGGGGCATAAACACGAGAAATGTTTTTGAGCAGTGAAGGGTCAATGGTAGGAAAGTATGTAGCGTCATAAATGGCAAGCCACTGAGAGCGATCCAACTTTCCATCAAAGGTCTTGCTGGGTCTCACCTGCCAGAGCGTCCTGAGCCTCAAAGAAGGTACTGAGTCCACCTTTGACATAGGCCAGACTCCCCTCATTCTTCTTGTTGGCCTGCTTCTTCAGATTGCCGGCAGCCAGCTTCAACTGCTCAAAACTGAGAAACAACAAAGAAAAGATGTTTTGTTTTGGGTTTTTTTTTAATTCACCCCCAAGTGAATTAACTGAGAGTACGGTACATACAAATGTTTACATTATTTTTGCACTTGGTCATGAAAAAAAAAATGTTGCATTGTTGATGAGGATTGGTCATGAGATACTTGGTGATCAATGATACCGGACCGAACCGGACCAACTTTATTTTTTTTTTTTTTTTCAGCTTAGAAGGCTAAACAGAAAATAATTACTTTATCTTTCGAACATAAGATTGTGAGTGGGGAAGGGGCGTGAGGAGTGCACCGCTCCCCCGGGTGGTTCTCATAGCTCAGCCAAGATTAAAAATCAATCAATCAATCAATCATACCTAGAGCCTGCGTGGTTTTCAATGAGATACCAGGTGGCAGAGAAGTTTTCACTGGTGAAATCGCCACTCATCCCCGGAAATGTCACCTCAATGTCTTTCGGCGGGAAATTTCCCCTATAGGAAGTGAGACAAAAACGTGCTTAATAGTCGGAAGAGCAAAACATTTCAACATTTGACTCGTTTTTTTATCGTATTTTACAGCCACGGGGAAGTTGGGAGTTCATCCAAGCAGACGATGGTGCGACTCGGTTACTTTGGACTGAGCGTGAGGTCACATCACAAGTTAGAAGAAATAACCGATGCACCTTTCAGATACGCCCCCTCCCGCTACATGTTGAATTGATGTTCAACACAGAGAAATGAGCAAAAACGAATGCCCCGTCAACAAAGACAAAATACCTGGATCTGAAATATTACCCACGCAAGACACAATGTCATGAAGACCTTTTATTCAACACTGAGGGGAACTTTCCAAGTGTAACCAAGAAACTAGATTTGTATGATTGTCACCAGGGGGCAGTGTGCTGCCAAAAAAAAGGACTCCAGGTTGGCGTGGGAAGCCAAGTGTGAACTGGCGCTTCATTAGCCAAGCTTGGTGTCGACTAATGAGCCAAAGCAGACACCATTCTATCCAAACTACATCACCACCAGCACCGCCTCTCTCACAATGTCAACCGAGACCGAATGAGCACCAACGAGGTGGTGCGTTTTATGGCAACGGGATCATACGCAACGTGTCTGCGCTGGTCCGTACTTGTCAATCTCGATCCCCAACGGATTGTTGGGTCGGAGGGAGAGAGGCGAGAGGCCTTTGTTGCGGTCGGTCCTCATGTCGTAGTAGTTGAATTCGTCCACCCACACGGCCGACTGCTCCAAAATACCTGCAAGCGGGAAGAGCAAAATGACACCATGTAAAAAATCGTCATCAGTCAAATGAGGTGCGCAGGTGATGGATGGCGTGCCATGATTTTTCGCGCGATAAAATGGGCCGGCACGGAGGAACACTTTTTCAAAGAAACATACAGCTCAACTGATTCATCCAAAGCTACCGACACACCCAATGAGTGAGTTAGAAAGTCAGTTCAATTCAATTAATGAATGGGAAATTAAGCTTTTTTTTTGTTTGTTTTTTTGCCCTCGTTCTTACCAAATTGGGGGAGTCGCATTTACTTAAAATATGCCGCTTATTTCCGCAGTGGACGGTGGAACATTTGGTCAAGGATAATTCAGAATGATGATTTTTTTTTTTTCCTCCTCTCACTTCGGTTACTACGATGAGACGACCAAACTGATCCGGACCGGTGCCTTCAAACTCACTGAAAATAATTCACTTTTTTTTTTAGCTTTCTATGCCTCACAGCCGGTCCGCGGTACGGTCCCGGATCCTCTTAGCCGACGCCTTAACCGAGTTGCCGCCTTACCAATCCTCTCCGGCTTGAGCAGTTTGAATGAAACGGTGGAGGTCCCGAGACCTCCGGACTTGGTTGTGACAATGATCTCTCCCTTGTCATCTTTTGCTGGGCCCACACGACACACTATCTTGCTGGCCGACATCCACTCTGCCGTCAGCAGGCAGTTATGACCGCAGATTGACAGACCTAAATCAAACCAGGAGAGAGGAAAAGGTCAAACGGTTGCCGAAACCTGGAATGCAAAAACGACACGGTTTGTCATGCCGCGGGAAATACGTTACCGATGAGATCGGCTGAGCCCGTGCCCAGGTTTTCACCGCGGATTGTCACTTTGGTCCAGGCCGCACCCTCCTTGGGTGAGATGCCTGTGACAAGCGGGGGAGGGCGGCCACGGGACATGTTGCTCTAGGCCGGGTGCGCGGACGGGGCCGGTCAAAACCTGGAGGGAGAACCTGAAACATCAAGAACCACAAAGTCTAGAGTACACGAAAAGATGTTCAAAGAAACCCAGCGATCAATGGAACATTCCACACAGCTGTAATGAATAATTCTTCTAATTGCAGACTTGAAAATATATTCAGTCATTTTATGAAAAATCGGATATACATATCTATATTTTTCATAGACCAGTGAGTAATTTGCACCGTTATGAAAAAAAATGAAATCCAAAATATACCGGTAAGTAATCCCAAAGCAATATGACCGATTGGAATAAAATGGCCCCGGCTTCCAAAGAAAGCAAGAGTTATCTCGAAGACAGTCGAAAGTAGAGTGAGGAGCCAGGAATGGCAGAGCAGAGAGCAGCGGGGGGAAAGAATGTAAACCTCATAGAAACGAATAAATAAACCCGGCCTCAACAATCATTCCGCATAAACTGGTGCAAGACAGTCAAGCCTTGGCAGGAGCAACCGCGCGCATCAGTTTAGGATGGAGCCACCGCAAGGAGAAGCGATTGCTTTTGTTGTGGTTTGTTTTCTCAAATCAATGATAGCCAGCTCACATCAAGGCTGATCAATCCGGACTCTCTTTTCACTAATTATGGAGATTTGATTTACAGCATACCACGCATTTCATACGCAGCTTGTGTCACATCGTTAAAAAAAAAAAAAATAAAGTTCCCAAGGAATTTGGAAACAAAAGAATTTTAAAAATAGCTACGAGCTAAGCAAAAAATAAAAAAGTAGCTTGCTAAAAAAGATTTTGGAAAAATGGAAGAGTCACGGGTATGGTTTACAAAGAAAACTGATTCATTTCCTGGTTTGTTCCACAACATGTCGGAAAATGTAAAAAGGAGATCTTGATCCCACACAAAGTCTGTTTTCATGAGTTAAGCCTCATCGACTCATTCGGGCCTTTTGCTCGTCAGGGTAAATCGGGGCACTGGGGATCAGATGATAAGAGGTCCAAAATCGTGGCGTCTACAGGTGAAATGGCGACAGGGCAACCAAGACCACTCTCTCGCGTTTTATGGTGTAAAAAAACGGATTCTTAATGCTATCGAACACATCTCCAGGAAGCACACGTGCACGGGCACCCAATCGGCAGGATTGACAGCTCGGGGACGGAGCGCCGGAGGGGCCGCAGTCCTCAAATTGGGAATGTGCGGTCTGTCTCCGGCGGTATGGGGACGCATGCGCACATGCGTCGAGGCGGCGTGCGTATACATAGTATACAGCGCGTGTGCGTGCGTGTGTGTGTGTGGTCCGAGTGTGTGGTCTCCGGCATAGGCCCAGCGAGAGCCCGCTGACGGGCGGGATGAGAAAAGAGCCGCTGTGTTTACTTTACTCCAGAGGCTGCGCATGAACACGGGAACACTGCCCAGACCCTTCTCCGTAACACTAGGTTGGGTCCACATGATCAGAGCTACACGCACACACACAAAAACACGCTCAAAACACAAGTGAAACGACAGCGCTGAATGCAAGGCAGTCAAAAACTTGGGTCCCCGTACACCGAACTTTTGTGCCGGTGCACCGGAGGGGGGGAAAGTTGGGTGCACCGGGGCAAAGAGGTCGTCTTGATCCCGGGATAATGTTAAATTGTTGAATATTTAAAGTTACAGGCATTAAAGATCATTTTTACATCAGTGTTTTGAATAAAGGGACATCGAGTGTTTTATACAAAATATATACCTGTATATATATAATAATTCTGAAAAAAGATTACGTTTCAAAGCTTGTACTCTGCAAGTGACTGGGTGGTTCCAGTACTTCCCGAGAGTCTCGCGTGACAAGGAAAGACAACAAAGCGCCCGCGTGAAGGTCTGGCTCGCTATTCTGTCTCCCGACCTGATGTCCGCTATCGCCAAGAGTGCCGGTCTATTTGTTTGTAAGCCTCCGGTACTTTTCAGCTTTTGGCGCGACTGAGTGAAGCCACCCCCATTTCCAAAACGAAAATCCTAAAACAACAAACAGAAACATGTAATGTGGAGCACCAAATATAGAAACTTGTTTTTGAGGCTTAAGAGACCGGAGACAGTCGGCTCCGTCGGGTGACACAACCAAATGAGAAATGCGAACCTTTCTTAGCCGCCACTTGTGCCACTTCACATCAAAACAAGTTTAAAATGTGAGAACCATTTGCAGTGAAATTACATTGTCCATTACAAGCACCGCAACTTTAACAAAACGTATTGTACTTCTTCAAAGATGGTCATTGATTTGATATGAATATGCATAGATATTTGGATCGGCGTATTGAGTCCACGTACAAGGAAGCTGATTAAGGCCACTTTTAAACGCCGCTAAATTTGATCACAACTGTTGAGGATGTACTGGTATGTTGCTATTAATTTCCAACATCGTCTTCCAAATCTGAGCGGCGGGAACAAGGTTTCCCGATTCGCGTCAGATTTTTACGTGCGGAAAATTGATGACGCACATCAAGCAACAACAGGTGACAATCAAATGATGACCGATGATGTACGCAGGCAGGACTGCGTCTGCCAAACAGGCAAAACTGTCACACGGTTAACTTTTGTGCATCGTAAGAGGTTTTAGCTGTAAAAACCTGTCGCTGTAAAAACAATATCATGCCGATTCTTTTGAGCTCCAACAGTCAGGGCCGCTGGTTGTGATCTTCCACGGCCCATTTCCCAGTGCTTGGGAACCGCTCTCCTTCTAAAGAGGTCTGGCTGGGTCAAGAAATCACGCAGTGAAAACCAGCGGCCTGGCAGTCCTGTCAACAGGGAAGGAACTACCAGGTGGGGATTACTGACAGGAGCAGTCCGGGCTGAGAGAAAAGTGGCGCTTTGCAAACAAGGCTCAGCCTGACACAGCAACGGCGTTGAGAAAAACGTTGCAAAAAGCCAACCCACTACATTTATCCAAAACAAACAAGCAGGGCCACCCAAATTTTTCAATTAGAGCCATGGGAGGGAGGCAGGAAATGGGACATGTTCAAACCCCCTCCCCCAACATGCACACGTTCGCTTTCTCACACACGCGCGCGCGCTGATAAATAGGGCTGGGCGAATATGGAAACATAATAACCTCAATCATGTAGATGGATATTGAAATGATGGATAAACACATTGATTCTGAAACTTGGCATTGATTCAGCCACCAAAATTCTACGTTAAATATAGGGCAACTTAAAAGAACACTCAGAAAATAAACGAGTAAGAAAAACAAGAAAGTATTACTATCTCATTCATTTAAAAAAAATAAATCCCAGCTGGTGCTGCCGTGCGTGCCTTGGCCGGGCAAAATGGTGGGTGTGGTGCATGCAGACACACACTAACATAATGATAAAAAGATGACAAGAAGAAAGTTGCGATTTAACTTGATCAAGGTAACTTGTTTTGCAGACTAGGGAGAAAAAATGGTTCTATAACCAAACCGTGTGTGTTTTATTACGGCGTTTGTGTGCGAATATTCGTTATTCTCTGCACTGCTTCTGCGCCGGCTGAGGGCGTTTATTGTCAAAAATGATGTCACCTCCCTCAAAAAGCAAACGGTTTCACTCCATCTCCCCCTGAACCTGGAGCACTAAAGTGTAAAAACGCAAAACCGGTAGTGGTCGTCGATGGTTACAGGCGGAGATTGAGGAGCATCTGCGTGTGTTGACATGCATCGATCCTAAATCTATGTCGGGGATTGAATTCGTCTCAACACGGAAAAAACGACCATTATCTGGTATTTGTGTTTCGTGTCCCCTTCAATACGACGACAGCGATTATCTGTCACGTGAGATTCCAATAACGGCACTGTATTTTAACATTAAACAAGAGCTACTGAACTTACTTTCAGGATTGCTGCCGAGCTGCCGCTACCATTTCCTGTAGCCTGGGATCCCGCCGGATATCCGTTCTTTGGCAGAGCTTTCAAAATAAAGCTATTTAAAATTAAAATGACTCGGCGTGACGTTCACTTTCTAGTTGTGTAGAGGCAAAGTCATGGCAATGTCGAGAAAAAATAATAACGTGGGAAAAAAATGACAAAGACTGACGGGCATATTTTGTAAAGTGAAAACCAAAGTCACATTTACATTTTGTATTCGTTTTACTTTCTTATGCTCCTGGTACTACTTCCTCTACAGACGCGACGTTAACCAATAAATAAATAAATATACGGTCAGTGGAATAAATCGCACAAAATAAGGTCGATGGTTTGTGGATATTCAAACGTTCAAAAGTCAGGCAACTTTTCTGATGAAATGATCATCACTCACATTCAATTGCTCCTCTCCGTTAACCTAATAACCAGACACACTTGGACTAAAACACAAAGTCAGTCATTCCCTAATTTAAAACATGCTGGGGCCCAGTTTGAAAGCTGAGAATCTGAAATCACCTAAACTCATGTGACTTGAATCAATAATTCCCAACCTGAATAAATGTAGGTGAACAAATGCAAATTAATAATCAGTCCACTCTCTCGGGCTATCATGAAAACATGTCAACATAAATAAGATTGTTTTTGCAGTTTTACGACTTTACAATTACAAAGAGCTTACACCTGTGAATAATTCTCATTCATCCGAGTCAAGTAATTTGTGTCGACTGTCGATGTTTAATTTTCTGTCTCATCAACAGGGTTACTTTAAAAATGTGCATTGTACATTCCAAAAATTACCCGCAGTCTTCGAACTCCGCTACGTGCAGATTGTTTTGCGTGTGTGTGGGAGTGACGGTTGGGAGGGATGCGCGCCTCTATTAAGCCATAATGAGACTCCCACACATGGTTCCAAGCCCTCAAAACACCTGTTACACTGTTAAACTTTGAAGCCTAAACAGCCTACCTTGCTGCTGATGATAGGCTGCATTCACAAATCACTGTGAGCAGAGCACGCCGAAACATTGGTCATTAACTACACGTTAAAGTTTTTCATTTGACCTTAAAATGGTTTACCTTTAATGAGAATACCGCGTTGCATTGTAGCCAAAGGTACAATCCCGTTTTTGGCTAACCTGTATGTGATCTTCGTAGTTTCACCGATTCATTCATTCATCCACCCATCCCAGGGACCCAATGATATGCAGTTATGCACTCTGAGATGGCGCCGGTATCCATACCTGTCAACCTTTGGGAGCGCCAACCTGTATAAACTACCAAAAAAATCCTTATAAAGAGCAAAAAAATCCTTAGAACATACCAAAGCATTTTATATGTCAAAATAACGGCAGAAAAACCCCACAAAATTTTCAATGATATTTATTGTAGATCTCCATAATACAATGTCTGGTTAATGTCTAATCATCATTCTACTTAGTGGCATTACTGTGTTCAGAGTTGTATTCCTGCGTTACTTTTTTGGAAAGTTACCGGAAATGAAATCATTCGAGTAGACTAGCACCATTCTGCGCAAAAGCAAACGGAACTACCCGTTAGGAGAAGAAAAAAATGTTCAGAATCCGTATGATTTGTGCGATACGGCCATATACGTAAGATTCACCACAAAATCCGTATGAACTACGGCTAAACCGTATGAGTTGGCAGGTATGCGGGATCCGGCTTCCAAGGTGTTGTATTATCATACGTCACGGTGGTCATCCGAAAGAGATTTCCCTCAACGTTTACTCGAAAGGAATCACCAAACGAAGGTCGCATTCACACTCGTCATGCGTGCGGCCGCTTTGAAGAGCTGTTGTTTCTCTCCAGCGAGCGCCTCGCCTCTTACGGCAATTCTCTTTTCACGGTGCATCGGTGAGGTATTTCCACATGTTCTGGGAAACGCGCAGCATCACTGCAAATGCATCCGAGACCACCCAAGCACACCGCGACGCTGATAGCATGACATTTATCTCAGCAAATTGTGCAGGGCAGAGCGAATTTCGATAAGGCAGGGCCCACTCCCCTGGGCGGCCATGCTGTCCAATTAGACAAGCCGATCTGAAATGAGTTTGCTCAAACTGTCACCCGGGAGTTTGGACAGATGTTGCTGCTATTAAGATGCTGTTTGTCTACATAAACAAGCACTTAGAGCGACGAAGCTTGACCATTTGATCAAAGTCTGACCAATCAGCGACAATAATAATACAGTCGAACGTCATAACAACGTACCTCGAGGGACATCGTGAATCTGTACGTTCTAACGGTTGGCTCTTTGGAACCATTTCCAACAAAATGGCCGCCAACTACGACGTATGATACGGGGTGAACATTTAGAGATGTAAAAATATGAACATGTAATCCAGTAAACACGTCGATTACAAATACATGTTCGGGAAGAAAAAAAATTTGGATAATCTTGGGAAAATCCTCCACTATTTTCCTCAACACATTGAACAGAAAGCCGATGAACAATATATGATTGCTTTCTTAACTGGCTTTGGCGCATTTCAAAAGGTTGACAGATTTTAAAGTGGCCTTCTTTCTCATCCTTCCGTTTTTCTGTATGCGGAACGTAGCAAAGAAAAAGTTTGGACACCGCTGACCTAACTAAATATCAGTGGACAACATTTTCTCGAACACGCATTTTCCTATTTGAGACCCAAGCGCGCGAGTGCACACACAAATTCAAACGCCTCTCCTAATATATTGAAACCATCGTCACATTTATAATGGGAACGCATGGCGAGCGTAAAAAAAAAAAAAAAACGGAAGGCGCTTTTCGAACAGGTGTCCGAGGTGTGCGCCCGTAGCGGGACATCGATGGCGGCTCGATCCTTCGTCTGACCCCGCAATGCTCCGTAATGCACATCCCGTAACGCCACATGCTCCGCTGGCACCGTTGCTCATCCCTGAACCCTATTGTTCATTGTTTGTCTTCTGCACTTTTTTTTTTTTTTCCCATGGGCCCCCGGCCAGTGGGAGGAAAAGGTCACTGTAAATATTGCACTGAAATCCTCCCGCCCTCCCTCCCATCGAGCTCCTGAAGATGGAACAGGCGACCAGTGGGCGAGCACTTCCTTCCTGCGCGGGGCATTTCGACTACCGGACATCAAACGAGTACGAATCCCTCAATGTCAAAGATCATTGTGGTGAGATCATATGCCGAGTGTTGACATTACAATAACCTGGGCAGGTCTCTTGCTCTCTGGGAGCCTTTTTGGATAACACAATAAGAGTAAGTAGCTCGAACGAGTTTGGATTCCGCCTTTTTCTTTTCTTTTTTTTTTTTAACTCATTAAATGGATTGAATGCATACAGTTTTTTTTTTTTGTTTGTTTGTATTAATGGACTTTCAACGGTACTCGTTTTGGCAACATCAATTGAGCCCATCAATGGCTTATTCTGTTCAGACTTGCGTTGGGGATTCGTGAGTAATGGCTTCACAATTTACGTTCCGGCTTTATCCCCAAAACACTACGCTCAACATCCCGCAACGAGTGAAAGAAAACATGGTTGACATTTTTCAAAAGTAGGGGAAAAGTCATTTGGTCCTCATAGGACCAAGTTTGGGGACCCCTCCCCGAAGGTCACAATCGACAACCCTATGCATCGGAGCTGAGCCGGGAGCTAACGGGGTTCTCAGTAAACAAAACGAAAACGAAATGTCGGGGCACGAACCAAGCGAGCGATTTGAGGCACATACCTGGGTAAGGCTAATGACACACGTTGAAGGTTGGCGCCACCTGGACTCTCCCCTCGAGCGCCGCAGCGTGGCGATGGCAAACTGTAGCGAATGTGGTACATCGCAGGCAAGAGCTGACAAGAAGAGAGAAAGAGAGATGGAACTCTCCCAAACGCAGAAACTCCAGCGTGCCTTAAATAAACGGAGCACTCCAACCCAAGAAGGTGCTTGCTTCGGGCAAGACAAACGACAACCTGGACCAGTTGCCAGTCAGCCACAGGCTACGTGTCGGGACGGACAATCGAGTACTCTCAAAATGTATTCTTCTCTTTCAGTAACATTTTGAAGACATTCAGAGCGCCGCGGGTTTGCTTACATTGGAGGCTCGAGATAGTTCAAAGCCAGTCCAAAAGGGGGCATCGACATCCCGGAACCAAGCGGTGCCTATAGAGGCAGAAAATAAACACGGCTACCTTGCCGGTTAACAGTGGAGCATTTAGTGAATAAGGGGTCTGCCGTCCATTCGCTAAATGGAGCCCATACTCGAAAACTAAATGACAAGGTCGCTTAAGAACAATAACATTAATGTACACAGACATGATCTATATCAATAATCAATCGTTAGTGTGTTTACGGCTATTCATCGTGTTGCTGAAGGACAAAAAAAAAGTTCAGGGATCAGCTGATTCGGCACAGCAAACCCACAGTCATCAAACGGGAATAAAAAAGGGGGCGGGGGGGGGGGGAGAAGACCGAAAGAAAAGGAAAAACAAACACACATACATTTCTATTCAGGTTTAAGTTGTGTTACAAAAAAAAAAACACATTCCAAATCTAATTTCCAGTGCGTGAATTGTGGCAGGAATGTAAAACTGGAGAAATAAATGCGAAAATGTGCAGCGTCGCATATCACCCTAATCGATTAATAAATATACAAGCTGTGTAATTTTGGAGAACTGATACTGGTTGCTATTATGACAAGATGGAAGAAGCCCGAAGCTCTGAAAAGGGCCGCATGTGAAAGGATAGAAAGGGGCATTTTCTCAAATATGTTGAGGCCTTTACCACCCAGGTTAAGATAACATGTTCGATGGCCTCTCATAACACCATTCCTTTTCCCCCTTCGGGCCAGACAACAGGCTACTGTGTATGTGTGTGTGGGGGGGGGGGGGGCGTGGACAGACCCTCTTCACGGTGGAGAAACACTCTGGGAAAGGTCTTTGAAAGATTCACAAGGATGGCAGCAAATTATACGCACACACACACACAAACGAGTACTTAAACTTGCTTGCCACTCTCATTTTCTGCACTGAAAGTCGTCTCGGATGAAGTGACATCTATCTTGCGTCTTGTGATTTTGAAATTGAAAATATTTGATATATTCCTAGTTAGCCGTATCCCCTTTTCTTGTGTCCACACTACAATCGAGATGAAAAGTCACATCTGGAAGATAGTGCATATATTTCCAGGCCCAACGTTGATCTCGTCAAGTGGAAGTAGTTTCTTTACGAGCCAGAAGGGGGCGCCCAAGATTGTCATTGGCGAGCTCGCCTCACCGCATCGAATGAGCAGGAACAAGCAGCAGTGCGAAAATCAAATCGCCGTGGGATTTTTCACAAACGTTGCGTTTCAAACTAAAGTGGGAAAATCCAAAAAGTGTCTGATGGCAGCATATGGGCAGGCATATTTCAATTACCTTACAGCAAGAGACCTACGAGAAGCGTTCCTCTCAAGTAAAACCAATGACACTCTTAAATAGCTCCTAGAAATTTTCTCCAGGTCCTCCATCGACCTCACACATGCTTGCTTGATAAAGGGTCAACGCCACATTTGTTATGCAAGAACTGATCATAATTGTCTCTTGAAGGTATTAACGCTGGTCTGAACACGCGCTAGCAGTCATGTGTACAAAAAGGATGCTTCGTTTAATTGAGTTGCTTTGGTTTTAAAGTGAGGCAGGGCTTTAGTTTTGGATGGACGTTTTTTTCTTATTTTGTCATGGTGTGCCTTGTCCTCGCCGTTCCTCTGCTGCGGCATTCGTTTCCCTTTCAAGCAAAAAAAAAAAACGTTCTTTCAGGTCATCTACTAAACGTGGCGCTCTGATCAATATCGCATTTGTGAAATATGAACGAGGCAGCAAAATCCACACGTTCGGAGCCATTTCAGGGGGCGGGGGTGGCCATTTTGTCACTCGCTCTTGACGGAAAATGACAATCACATTGCCTCGGGGGTCAGCTTGCAAATGTCGCATGAGCAAACCCAGAAAACGGGTGAGTCACGATAGGTCCTTACCTGAGCCTTGAGGAACTGTGATGTCATTTTCTGTCAATGTTATTCTCAGGAGCGTTTTAGCCTTGAACTAGCCTGGAAGATCCTGAGCCCTTACGGCATACCTGTGGGTGTCAAACTCAGGTCCTGGAGGGCCGCTGACCTTCACGTTTTCCAAGTCTCCCTGTTGCAACACACCTGATTCAAATGAACAGCTCATCAGCAAGCTCTGCGCAAGCCTGACATTGAACCTGTTCAAGTAAAATGCGACTGAACTCGCCCATGGCTGAAAACGCTCCATCTTTGTTGCTCTTATTTACCCGGACGTATATAAACGCGCATTTAAAAAAAAGCGTTTGAGCATTCTCGGTTTCAAAGTAACCGTATATCCGAAATGAGAGCGGTTTCGAAGAATGAAATCCATTCACAATCGGCTGTCGCTTGTCAAACGTAATGAGGACGAGCGTGACTGAAGACGGATGGATCACGTCAGAGGGCGGCCGGCGCACATTTAAGCATTTCCTTTTCTCTATCGATTTTTAAAAAGCAAAAGCGCTTCAGAATACACTGTAAAGGTACACGAAGAAGTGTCCCTCTTTAACTCAACATAAGATTGTTACTTATATAGGGGTGGCATTGAGTTGAGAACGCATGTACATGTCCACAAAAAAATATCTGCGCGCGGGTGCAGAGGTGAAGCCGGGAGACTGTTTGGAGTGAAAACAGCGCAAAAGAAGACCGAGAGGAAGCTAAACACAGGCGGCTCTTTGAAGTACCCGCTCACTGTAACGCTATTGTTAGCTAAGCGACGCAAACAACGCCGCTAGCCCGCAACACAAACGAAGGACATCGGAATGATGAATGCCACGCTCTGCCCGACGGCACTTACTCCATCACATCGCGTTCACGCGGCGGTTGGAGATTCCACGCCGAGTGGGTTGGAGATCGTACGAGATTTTCCTCCGCTAACTGTGGAATCCAGGGAGGAAAAGAGCATGCGAGGCGCTCAACGGGCGCCCTTGGCGGTGGGGCTCGCGCACGGGGACCTGTCGGATTGTTGACGGGGAACACAGTGAACGGCGGAGCAAATTGAGGTCACTTTCAGCCAAGCGGCGGTTTGGCTTTGATCCCTCGGCGGGACTGGATGAAAGACATCCTGCTTTCCTCACCAGGCGCAGGGCCTCCGATTTTCGACCTGAGCAAGAAGGCCCCATACTGAACAATCTGTCAACTCCAGAAGACGTGAGCGCTTGCTCTGTTTCGACGCACGTAAGACCAGCTTGTCCTTGACCCACTTTCTGTTGTCACTTGTGACATGGGGGGGGGGGGGCAATCGTGCTGCTCGTAGGGGGGGAAAAAGTGCATTGCCATTGTAAATTTTGCGTTGACTGAAGGAAAAAAAAAATTCTTGGAAGCATCAAGGTGTCTAGTCACGGCATTATATTGAATGATTATTATTATTATTATTATTATTATTATTGGGGCGGCCCGGTAGTCCAGTGGTTAGCACGTCGGCTTCACAGTGCAGAGGTACCGGGTTCGATTCCAGCTCCGGCCTCCCTGTGTGGAGTTTGCATGTTCTCCCCGGGCCTGCGTGGGTTTTCTCCGGGTGCTCCGGTTTCCTCCCACATTCCAAAAACATGCATGGCAGGCTGATTGGACGCTCTAAAATTGTCCCTCGGTGTGAGTGTAGGCGTGGATGGTTGTTCGTCTCTGTGTGCCCTGCGATTGGCTGGCAACTGATTCAGGGTGTCCCCCCGCCTACTGCCCGAAGACGGCTGGGATAGGCTCCAGCACCCCCCGCGACCCTAGTGAGGATCAAGCGGTTCGGAAAATGGATGGATTATTATTATTATTATTGGGGCGGCACGGTGGTCGATTGGTTAGCACGTCAGCCTCACAGTGCAGAGGTGCAGCGTTCGACTCCGGCTTCGGCCTTCCTGGGTGAAGTTTGCATGTTCTCCCCCGTGCCTGCGTGGGTTTTCTCCGGGTGCTCCGGTTTCCTCCCGCATTCCCAAAACAAGCGCAGCGGATTGCTCCAGTAGAACAACATTAGAAATCTCTGCGCAAAAGAGCGCAGGACAATTCAGATCCTGCGTAGAACCACCAAGCACCGAGCCGAGTGACGTCCCCATCTCGGATGTATTATTATTTTTTCCCAAAAGAACGGTGAGAGCGATCCGACACCGAACAGACACCGCAGCAGTCGTCTACAAACCAGATTGTGTAACTCGTATGTTCCCGGCGGCTGTCTAGCTTCCTAATGGCTCCCGAGTGTCTACGTGTACATTGTGTAACTGCTCTGACTCGAGGCCTCCATGAAAAGAGATTTCAATTAAAAGCAGGCCTTTGTAAAAGCGCTATCATAACAAATACTTTCAAGAACGATAAGCCTTTAGAACAAAACAAAACAAAATCGGACTTGGAGTGCGCTCACGTCAGGCAAAATGGGAGTTCATGGGGCGCTTCACCTGCAAGCGCTCGAGAGTGAAACCAAGGCCGGCGGGAAACATGCAAAGCTTATATTCAATGCATCCATTCTGACAACAAGCGGGCTGGCCTTTGTCGTTGTTGTTGCTGGAAGAATGTGCAAGCGTTTATGTTGAACGTGGTGAAATACCGCCACGGAAAAGGATTGTTTGTGGAGATCAACACCTTTCTCTCTTTTTCCCCCCCCCCCAAAATCTTTCTCTCTGACGCATGTAATAGAGGCACACGAGCCCGATGGATTGGGGAAGAAACGACAAGCCGCATGCCACTCAAGAAGCCGTCTCTTATTGTTCCAGCCGGTAATTCCACGCGCACTCAAAACAGGGATGCCGAGCACCCCGACTATGTTGTTCTGTCTACCGATTGCATTCAAAGCACCGGAAATCGGGCCTCCGGCAAGATTAAACGCCGTTACGGCGACCCTTGCAGGTAATCCTTCCGAGCACTCCACCCGGAATGTTCTTCCGCTCAAGACACAGGTTGGGATTAAAGCAGCGAGTTATCAACAAGCGCAGCACATGTTCGACGAAGGCACAATTAACATAGAGAGCGACGCGAGCCGCGCTCCCTTTTGTGAGAGCGACGCGGGGCCTCGGCTGCGGCTTCTGCGTAAACAAAAGTCACCGGCAAGATGGGGGAACGGCGGCGTAAAACGTGGCTCCACACTCCAAAGCTGGGGCGCAGCCGCAGCTCCGTTAAAATGACAAAAGGTCGCAAAGTTGCTCTTTTGGCGTCAGCGCCGTCAGCCGCACGAGCTCCCCATCCCCTTTCTCGCTTACAATATGAATTCTGCGATTTCAACACCAAAAGACATTCGAGTGTGAGCTTTCCTCAAAACGATTAGGCCGCAAAAATAAACATGCACCCGCAAGCGGCGTATTGAGAAAAGGAAAATCCACCTCTTGTCTCAAATCCAGATACGACATCTTGAAGCCGATAAATCCGTGTCATACTCTGAAAACTCCAAACTCCTCCATTCGAGAAGCCGTCGCGGGGTCTGTGCGTGTATCTCGGATTGCAGCGGTTTGAGCAGAAGAAATGATGACTTCCCCATCCATTCATTTGCCGTGAATCCATAAAACAATGATCTCAAAGCCGCATCGATTCTCTTTGAGGAAATGAAACGTTCAAAAATATCGTTCTAAATGAACACGTTAGATGAGCTGTTGCTACGAACCCCATCCGGAATCATGAAGTGGTTCAATGTGGACCTTTGAAATGTCCGTCAGTACGGAGCCTCTAAAGTGACATGGAGGGACGAAAAAAAGAAAGAAATATGTTTCTCGTTAGGATGACAAACTTTCCCGCCCGAATGAGAAATGTCTTTCCCTGCTAGGGCTAGCTTATTTACCCGCGCGGGCTAGCTTCCCGTGAGCGCCAGCCTATTTTCAACCTGCTTCCAGTGCAGGAGCTGAGGACTCAAAACAAGGACTGTACCAAATAACGTCATCGACCAACTAAAAGAAGATATGGTGAGCATAGTTGTTTCTCATTCGGGCGAGAAAGTTTTCTCTAACGAGAAACAGATTTCATTTTTTTTCCCCACGTCACTTCGGGAAATGATAAATAATCCCGAAACGCTTCAAGATATGTGTGCATTCACAAGATGCTGTTAGGCTGCAATACATATGCCAAGCCTGAAGTGGCGCTACAGCACAGCCAGAAAACAGAGAGAAGCCTCAGCCTAAAAGAAGAAGAAGAATCGTGCCGTGAAGAGAAGACCCGATCACGAATGGCCAGGATTTCAACACAATCATGATCAATATTAATTTTTTATCACACAAAAGCCTGATCTGGCCGCACAAAAAATGAAAAACATTCTTGCGAGCCAAGTGCGCCATTTTGTTCAGATGTTAAGAAGGTACAGCACCAAGCGTTGCGGCTTTCCGTCAAATTTTCCTCTCATCTCGGTGGCGGTTTAATGTTTTGTGCCGGCATAACCGTTTCCATGTGACACCACATCGCATGTTTGCTCGTGTTTATTGCCCGCGCCGATCTTAATATTAATGGCTAATTGCTGCCGTATAATTCACAACCTGTTTGCCAAATATCGCCGCGGTGGTCCGTGTTTATTTTCAAATATTCTGAAGAACACGAATGGAGATGAGGTGAAATGTTCGTCAAGAATGAGGATCGTAAATTTAACCGTGACGCGTAATTACGCTGCATTAGCTACTGCTGTTGAAGATCTCCATTTTTTTTTCTTCCTCATTGATGAGCCGGCATGGGATGAAATGCGCCCCCCCCCCCACCCGACCCCCCGGCATGGAACACGAAGAAACCAACTTTGGTGGTTTGAGTGTGAGCGAGGACAACGGCTGCTTTGGTTTACGTTGAAATTAACGCAGAGGAATGAGACGCCGCTGTTTATGTTGTACGTGGCCCGTTTCCTGCGTTTCCATCTGCGCCAGAGGAAACTTTAATCCGAGCAACTATGAAATGCATCTTTCAATCAGATGAAAAGAAAACATTTCTTTCCCTGAAGTTCGCGATTCCAAACACGACCGCTGCACAGCGCGACGCTGTGCAGCTAACCGAGTATTTTCGACGAAAGGCCACATTTTGGAACGATGTTACGGTTGTGTCAGGGCCGAGGACCCGAGGCAGGACTGCAGGAAGTACTCAGAAACAAAATATTCATTTCCCTAATACAAGACAAAAATGCTAAGCAGGCACGTGGAATGACATGAATACACGTTTGAAAACCACAAGTGGGCCTTGAGAGAAGCGATAATCCGACAAAGGCAAGGGAACTCGAGTCTTACGGGATTTGCGAGTGTTTATCTGCATTTTCGTTGGGACCGCCGGGGTATGGCCAAACCGCACCAGCGTTGGCGCATATCCAAGATGTATCCGATTTTTAATATTCATTCGAAGCGGGCCCGATTTCAATCTGAAGATATCCAATCGCAACATTTCTCATTTCGTCCATTGTTCACGCTGCCACGATGCCGATCCCGATTGTGCGTCTGACAGATGACGTGCAAGCATATGCTCATATCACGTATCGAACTCCGCATAGTCAAGGTGAACGTGACTTCCCATGGCGTGTGTTTACCTGTGTATTTACGTGGGTGAAAATGAAGATATGCCTCATTGCCAGCCATTAGCTTGGTGATGCGTTTGAGTCAGCGGGAGTTGACAGCATAATTAGCTCGTGGCTCACCTTTCCAAACGTCTCATCATACTCACGCACACCTGAATTACGTACGTGAAGAGAATGAACAACCTGTTGGGAACATCAAGAGTTCTCACTCCCAACAGAGTCCCGTGTCGTGAGATTCAACTTTTTGGAATATGCCCACTGTACTTTTCTACTCTTTCAGAAAGTTACTAAAAGAGACTTGGTCGGCGCTCAGTAGGTTTGAGTTGCGCAATTTGCATCCCACCATGATCATTCCTACATCTCCATCGGACAGGCTAAAAAGAAAAAAATCTCAACGGGCCGAGATATGAGGTCTCCCTTCACGGAGCACGTTATAAGCCAAATGTTTTGGTGTGCTGAATCACGCAATGCACCTTTAATATAAATGAACATGTTCGATGTTCCATAGTCTCATTTGGGAAGTATGATGCAGGGAGGGTGGGGGTGGGGGGGGGGCATCATAGTTCAAAGATCGCCTGTTCCCAAATCATCAAACGCTTTCCAGACTAAAAATAGAAGTGGGCTTCGCGCAGAAACTGTGCGTGTTGAGCAAATACAGCTGAAACCCGCCCAGTAAACACGGCCCGACAACCACTTAAAACACATCCGCAGAAAAGAGGTGTTTGCAAGACGCTTGCACTCAAGTTGGTCCACAAGAAGTGAGCGGCAAAACATGACGCCGCCCGTGTGAGTCTGTTTGATGCCCCCCCCCACCCCCCCATTCTTTTTTAATCTTAGCCCTCAATAGAAGCGAGTCTGAAAGGCTGAGCGGGGATTTTTAAGAACACGGTTTGTGGCGGTTATACCCGTGGATCACAATAAGCGTTTTACACTGCGCAGGAATTCAAATAAGTTGAGCGGAGAAACACAGAAGACAAAGCTCGGCGGTGAAAGAGCGCCGATCAGTCATTGCTATGCTACATGCTAAATCTCTGCTTTTGTGCCCGAAGCTTTGATCCCAAAACTTCCAGCGACCCTCTCGCCGAGTCTGTTTGCTCCTATTCACATCTATTCAGACTTGCCATTATGCGCCGGCTTCAGAAACAGCCCGTGCTTACTCACAGATTAGTTTACGTAAAACTGGTCCCGAGATCAGAAGCGAAAACCTTCTTTTGACGCCGCCAGGAGCTAATCTGTACACAGTAGAAGAATGCGGAGACTTCTCGAGTAACTGTGTACAAGTTGTGTCTTTTTAATGACTCCATATACAGCGTATTGAAAAAATAATAAAAACCCCAGAATGAATCGATAAATACATTTGAAAATAAACATGAATTGAAAAAAAGTCTTTCAAACGTTCGGTTGAGAAACACTTGTTTACTGAGATATGTCGGTGAAAGCCACATCATCTTTGCGTGTGTGCAGTGAATGTTTACTCCTGGACTTAGAAATACATGTACTCGGTCGGGGCTGTAATACTCGAGTTCGGAATCAACACTTTTTTTGGGGGGGGTTGTCCGGGACCTGACTCGCACTCGTTGGCATTTGACTTGGGCTTGTCTGGGACTCGCAAAATATTCTGGGCGACTTGGCCAAGTCCAGCTCTGATTTTGTTTCTGAAAATGAACCTCCTCCTCGCTTTTAACCTGACTGTAAGGGAATCGGGGACTGCAAACGCCGCAACGTGTCCGCGTTCATTCATTAGCTCGAAGCTCGCCGCTGTTGTGTCGCCGCCGCTCACCCCTCGACCTTCTGAAAGTACAGAAGCTGTGCTGCCCCAATAAATTCCAGTCAAACTCAAGAGGGGTTTAAGTATCTCAGGGTCGAGTTCACGAGCGAGGCCGGGATGGAGCGGGAGATCGACAGGCGGATTGGTGCAGTGTCTGCTTTGATGGCGACTTTGTATCGGTCTGTTGCGGCGAACGGGGAGCAGAGCCAAAAGGCGAAGCTCTCGATTTACTGGTCGATCTACTTTGCCGCCCTCACCTATGGTCACGAGCTATGGGTCGTCACCGAAAGACCGGAAGCTCAGTCATCCGGGAGGGGCTCGGACTCAGGCCGCTTCTCCTCCGCGTCGAGAGGAGCCGGATGAGGCGGCTGGGGCATCTGATTCGGATGCCTCCCTGGTGAGGTGTTCCGGGCACGTCCCGCCGACAGGAGGCCCCGGAGACGAGACCATGTCCCCCCGGGAAGAGCTGGAACAAGTGGCCAGGGACAGGGAAGTCCGAGCTATTGCCCCCGCGACCCAACCCCGGCTGGATAAAACTCAAACTTGTCTCAAGAAGAAGAGTCCAGTTCCGTGGATTCAACGTTTTCAAAGCAATTCTTGACAGCATTCTACCAGCGGCCGTGGTCATGTTTTCAGGTCACAGCGAGACAAATCCCTTTGTCGTAAATTGCCACGACATTCAGGTTGCGCTTTCGCTGATGCTGACCTGAGATGCCCCGATTCATGCGCGTGTTGCTTTAGTCCGCAGAAACAAAGGCGACGTGGAAAAACTGCAAAATCACCCAAAACGTCGACGAGGTTGGAGATTTGCCGTCTTCTGAGCCAGGAAGCCGAGCAGCTTTGCTTGGCCACCTCCGAAGACGATCTTGTGCTGGTACTTCCCAAATCAAGGCTGTTGTTGCAGCTTGGCCCGTCTCCAGCCTCTCGCCCCTCTTGCTTTCTCTGTGGACCAAAAGAGTCAAACCCCCTGCCGAGTTTCTCATGCTACAAATAACGTACTTGCCCGCGCACGCACGAGCGCACGCAAGCAGAAATATACTCAAGCTAGCATGCATTTGTGCTGTGGCTTGATCAATGTAAAGAGAAAAAAAAAAAGGGGGAGGAGTCATTGCGATGCATGCCGCGTCGCCCGCATCCGATGGTTTTTCAACAGTAATTCTGATGACTTATCTTATCGGCGCATCAGGATGGCGGAAAACAAAATAAACGCGTACGCCCAGGCTTGAACTCACGCACTTTTGGTATGCGCATCCGGTGAGGTGTGCACCTGTTTCCTTCGTCAGCAATTCATTTGTCAAAATGCGCTGATTAGCAAGAAAGTCGTCATCGTTTTTCCGTGAGCTGCGGATCCGTTTGAGGTGTATATGGCACTCGCCGCATTCTCCAAAGAGATCGGTGGAGTGTGACGCAGTAGATCGAGAATGACTTGAGTGAGTGTTGTGTATCACGATTTACCGTTGCTCTGCTCAGAAATGCGACGCGGGCCCCGAGTTGACAGTCGTAAGGAATGTCTGCCTCTTGCATACCAGCTCTCCTACGTACGTCGCGAGACGCGGCCGTTGCGCTGGAGTCTCTGCTGCCCTTGATCAAGTCTTTCTTCGCACAAGCGGTTGAACAGTGATGCGGAGACGGAAAGATGAAAAGAGAAGAAATGATATTGCAGATCATCAGGGCTCGAAAGGCCAACGTCTTCCACGCCGGTCGTGATATTAAACCTGCGCGTCGCTCTCAAAAAACACCGCCATCGGAGAAAAGACCACAAAAACATTCTCGGGTTCGATTTCTTTCGGCGGC
This sequence comes from Hippocampus guttulatus, assembly GCF_054856545.1. NCBI lineage: Eukaryota > Metazoa > Chordata > Actinopteri > Syngnathiformes > Syngnathidae > Hippocampus > Hippocampus guttulatus. The sequence continues at coordinate 22,862,827 of NC_141267.1, read as the reverse complement.
GATATCGCAAGCGGTTTGACATCCCCGCGGCGGGGTTGAGAAAAGCCTGAAATGTATTTCTCCTCAAGGGAAAACGCGATGCAAATAGCACGCTCGGAGGGCTCCGATGCGGTGACGCAGCTTCCAACAATGCGGGGTATGCACCTCAGCCAGACTCTGGAGATCAGGTGCCATTGCACCTGGGAGATCGCTTCAGGTCACTTTCAGGAGCATGTCACTCACAGCTGGGGCTGCCCTTCAGCGGTCCGCCCCTTCAGATTTCAAGTTCGCATCAAGTTCACGCTCAACACCCGGTCTGGAAAAAACGATTCCCCGTCCGACACTGGTTGCACTACTCGAGTCTACCCTAATCCGACGGGTTATAAAATGCTGTTCCGTCAACCGTCGAGGAGAACTGCCGTTTGCCACCGCGTCTTCAGCAAACAAACGTGAAGCAACCTGCAGACTCTGTAAGAAGACAATTCGGGACACGTAGGGCTCCACGTCCATTTTTGTTCAACATTTGCAGAGGTGCCATAAAAAGAGGTGGCCTTGTTTTCTTTTTGCTGATGATCCGCATAAACGGTTCATCAAGAAAAAGGTTGCAATTGCCATCCAAGAAATGTTTGGAGCAAGAGGAAATGTCTCTAGTTTGGTGGTTGTGAAAATGTTATTTTTCAAGGTTTACTCTTGATCGCATCTGGACTTGGACTCGGAACTTGTGGACACAAACTTGACTTGGACTCGGATCTTTGTGATTCGAACTTGACATGGACTCGACCAAGGCGGACTTGACTACAGCCTCGGTGTCTACAGTATTTTGAAGACCAGGCTAATTGCTTAACTCATTCACTCCCAAAGACGTTTTTAAACGTCTTTTCAGACTTGGTCCAGAATTGGCTGGTACTGAATGAGTTAAGGACCGCACTCCAAAATCATAGCGCGGTGCCGTGCAACTCTTGGATCTTCACACAGGAGTGTTGCAGCTCTCCGTTCAAGCTCAGTCCACGTTATCCTTTGAAACAATGACGGCTGCGAGACACCGGAAGAGGCCGCTTGGCCCCGAGTAGTCACGGACGTCTTTCTCTCTACCCACACCTGGAGGAATAATGGCGGATCTGATTCCGTCATCGCAGCTGAATTACAATCACCTATCTAAATTTAGACCGAAAGAAAAAATGACTTTTGTTTTGGCCATGGAGGGAACCCCCACTGCCTGGTGATCCCAGTGCTACTGATATCTGTCAAAACAACATTTCTGAAGAACTGGTTTTTAATTGCACCCCCAAGGCAAACACACACATGCCAAACCTCAACAGCTCAACATACACGCAATGGCATTCTCTCAACAATGACTCACGGCCATTACCTGAGCGATTAAGGGTTGTGAAACACTACCTGGGTCACCCCGCAACGTCGTACACCGACACTCACCGTTTACTCATATTTCAGGCTCGCCCTTCTTTCTGACAAACACAGATGGACGGCCAATGGCGCAAGTATGTTTGGGCATTAATGAAGGGGCCCCCTCGCAACAAGCCGTCCGTCACACTCGCTGTAATAAAGCGCCCGAGCGCACACAGACCGGTCACAATCGCGCGGGTCAGAACGATAAGGTACGAGATAAGGGGCCGCACCGGCGGCTGGGATAAGCCCGACTCTAGGTCAAAGTTATGCACAAAACACGCTCCGCCTGCGATAAGGGGCGGCCGCAAAACTTGCAGCTTGCCACAATACTATCCAAACATTGCACAAAGGCGGGGAGGTGTCTGCTATTGTTCGAGTGATCCCTCACCTGTCTCGAAGATAAGGAATGTACTCGTAGCTCTAAGAAAGTATTTTTCCATCCAGCCGTTGCGGTGCGGCTCGGCGATGAGAGAAGCCCGCGTCGCCGTGGAGCAATGTGTAACATGCGCACCACAACGCGTAAACAGACGCAAGACGAGTCTTGCACTCAGAGTCGGGATCAAGCTGTCATAATCGCCTCTCACTTAAACGCACATTTCAAGAGCGGTGACCTTTACTTTTCGTACTTGTGTACTGTTATCGCTACGTGTTTGGATACACTGGGTTTGTTAACGCAGGTCAATAGCAAGCCAAACTCAAATCTTCATGAGCCTGGAAACTGAGGATCTTGCTCCTTTATTACGGTCGTCTTGACAGCTTACAGTGAACTATGAAATCAGCTCGATGAAAATGTGGAGTAGAAACTAGAACGAACACATTTAAATTTAAAACACGCATTAGCTTCTTGGAACCAAATAAATCCAACACAAATTGTCCAGTGCAAAACAACAGACGTAAATGCAGCTCTAAGTGTGACAATGACAAACGAAGCATTTTCGCGATCCTTTCGCATGCTAATTAGCTCGTTAGCACTAAGTTGGCGGCATTGCTACGTTCGTACACGGTGCTCCGAGCTAGCAAGTTTCAGGAACGACACGTAAAATGATCTCCGAAATAGATTTCTAAATACCTCTAAACTTACAGCCATTGCTTTCCAAGACAGGAGGGCCAGTTAGAATGACCACGGAGACTCGTCTGACGAAACACGACATATGCTACACACAATGCATAGCCATCGCTAACTACGTTTTCGGAATAAAATGTAGCTAAAGATGGAAATAATTTGAAACGCAATTACCCTTTGCCAGGGAAAAACATGAATTATGTTACGAATTATGAAACGCTATGAACCACTTTTTTATGAAACACCCTTGAAACTTTTTACTGTGGGCAGAACTTCTTGTACAGTCAACTTTGTGTGAACAGTTTGGTGGCCAGGGGGAAAAGTCAATTTACAAAAACGTTTTTTTTCCTAAAACGGTCCAGGTCCGACTTAGAGAAAAGGAGCATGTTTGAATCTTGACAAGGTTATTTATTTTCCCACGGTGCATTCGAAAGAGGTCTGTGGGAACAAAAAAAACAACAACATTTTCATCGTAATTGTGAAATTTCTTTTCAAGACCTCCATAGCTAATTGTGTTTGGCCGTATTTTCCTGTGAGATTTACGGGCCTTCGGCCACAGAAGCCGACCTTTCACGACCGCGTGCGTGCAACGGCGATCATTTGAAAAGCTGAAAGCTGTAAATATGCGAGTGGCAGACATTGGCACATTTTGTCGGAATGCAGCTGAGCGGAGGCGATGCCGTGTGGTGGCTGAGCAGCGGGCCTTTGAAACGCGGCTCCGCTTGCTCTCACACATGGACCACCTGGGTGATCTGTTTATGGAAGTCATCCTCGCTTCTGGCCCTGAGCACATTTAAGCTAGTCATGCCTCTTTTGTTTACAGAAGGACAATTTCTAATGTCTACTGCACAAGCTCCACGGAGATGGGAAACAGAGGGCCTTGGTGAACTCAAAACGCTTCCCGTCCAGGAAAAAGTTCCCAAAACGCAGCCACCCTTTTCGGTGACTTGGCCTCATGTAACTCCTACGTTGAATTACTCTGGACTCCGAGAGAAATCTCCCCAATCTGGAAATGTCATATTCTGAGCTTCTGGAGAACCGCCATGCAAATTTTGTATTGGGGGTTGGGGAGGGGGGAGTTGGGGGGGGGGGGGGGTGGCGGCGGCAGGCATTGCGTGTGCAGTTCGTGCCAAAGAGTTTCCACTGGTGAATTTTCAAGGAGCGGTTTCCACTGTTATCGTGCACTGTTTTGCCGCTGCTGTGAAAAGTGTTTTTCAGTTAACCCAAACACCGTCTATAGTAACAGTGATATTATCTACCTGAGCATGCGGGGCCCACCTGCGGGGCTGTAACACGGAGAGGGAGATGTTTTACCTCGTCTGCACGAATGGGCCCGGAGCGTTTGTGTGTGTGTGTGTGTGTGCGCGCTGGGGGAGGCGTTGGTTGGTGGGGTGTACAGTGAGGGGAGGTAGAATTTGAGAGAACTTTACAAGCTAACACGCAAGTCGCTGTTTGAACAGGTCGAGCCGAAAGATTTGCTGACTTTTCCTTCGCTCGTCTTTCTGTGCTTGAACAGCCCAAGTGTAATTATTCCGATGTATGGAAACGATTGGGAGACGTCTCGTTTGCAATCGCGCCTGTGCTCGCATAACGTTTTGTCACAATGGATTCGGAGAAAGTGCCGCTTGACTAGAGGAGGACATCTGTTGAAATGAATGACACGAGCGGAGTGGGCGTACTGTATTATTTTATTGTTTTCCATTTTTTTGGGGGTTTTTTTTTTAGAAATACCTGCAGTGCATCGAACCACCGCAGAACTGCACATGAAACGACGCATAGCGATATACACGCTGGCCATAACATTCGTCCGACATTCTACCGCCATCGAAGACAATAGTACTTCCGTGGTGTTGCCGGTGCTCAAACTGAGTAACAACCGTCCGGTTAAGAGACCAACACTGGGAAAATGATGTTTATGTTGTTCAGGACTAAACTAGGCAAATACAAATGAGATATGGTCAGACACGACCGCAGCAGATTGGCGTTGATTTGCGCTCCGCATCCCGGAAGCCGTCGTTTGTTCCCGTGGATCGATGCGACCTCGGAGGTATAACGCACCTCACCGTTCAGCCGGAGGACATTTCCTTCCAACGATACGTCCGATTCTTAATGGTACGACTTATCGCCCAATCAATAGCTAATAGAGCGAGTCCAAACAGCCACGCACAGCCCCACGCCCGTGGTTCCCAATTACCCTCGCAGTGAGCCACGCATAATCCGTAAACACGATCCCTTTATCCCGACAAATACTTTTGTCCTTAAAAGTTAAGGACGCATTTCATCGAGGCAGGCGGGGTATTTTTTTTTTCCTTCTTAAATACGTTTCCTTCTTCATGATTAAAGTGCGACTCCAAAGAAAGAGACCCGGAAGGAGCAGATGAGTATGATGAAGCAACAAGGTGTTTGTTGGGGTTTTGTGGTTTGAATCCTTGGTAACGATTCACAATCGGAGCTATATTTGCCGGTAAAGCCCTGCGGGTCATGAGTTCCGCCTCTCAATCAAAGACAAGAGAGGGGCGGTTGAGATTCAGACGGGGCAAAAATAGCACCAGGGAGCCCCGCGGTAGGTTGACAAGGCGAGCAAAGCATCTCGTGCAAATCACTATGCGTGAGTAGAGTGTTTTGGATCCAATTTCAAGTTTAGACAGAAACGGGCTGAATGGCTGCCAGGTAAACAGGGCAGCGCAGGTACTGATTTGGCCCCGCATTTACTGTACGCCTCGGCAAAAACAGCCTGCAGCCCTGCTGCTGAACCGAGTCCTTCCTCCACCCGAGAGAGAGAGAGAGAGAGAGAGAGGGAGAAAGAGAGCCGGCTACGACCGAGGTCGGCCATTGCTCCTTTCTACTTGGCATTCGGGCCCAAACAGCATCCACGCCTTGCTGCGTGGCACGCCAGGGAAAGCCTCGCGTGTGAAGAGATGAAATGTGTGATAGCGTCACAAGGATCCTGTGTTGCCCTCATGCGCGAGCTTGGGTGGGAGCCACGCAAAACGGCAACATGTTGCAGGCAGGATTCGGGCCGGGCGGGGCGGGGCGGGGGTCCACACCGAGGTGAACCTTTTTAAAAGTGGGAAGGACCACCTCAAAATCTGTTGACCCTTTTCCACTGCACCTGTGCCGGTGCCCAGGTTAGCACCAGTTATTCTTTGTCGGGGCAGACACTGGCCCCAACCTACGTCAGGGGGCGGTGGGCGGGGTTATTGTGACGACGGCAGATGTCGAGGAACGACTCCCTGGACACACGGAAAGTCGAACTCCGGCACCATCGCGTCCCACCAGAGCCACGGCGGATGTGGCCGGCGAGCACGCCATCTCCAACTCGCGGCCGCCCTCGTGACCATCTGCAAATACGGTCTTAAGAAAAATTGAAGCGTTTGCCGATTGCATGTCCCTGACTGTTACATACTGCATCCAAGTATCATGGATTCTACGTTGCCTAGCAGATGCTAACAGCACATTTTTATTATTATTATTCTAATGAAAGCGCAGACGCTCGTGGGTAAACGTCAACATAAGCAGTGACGTTTGGACGCTACACAATGACGTCATGACGTGGCATTGGCCCCGGTGCCCAACGAGCACCAGGTTTGTTTGTTTGTTTTTCTTTTGGAAGGGGGGCGGGGTTGGAAAAGGGGTATGCGATCTAGCGACATATTTACATCATAGCATATTGTGAATAACAGGTTCTTGTCCGCTTGCGTTTGTTGTCCGCAGTCAGGTTAAGCGTGTGCTTCGGTTGCACGACACCTCTCGGCTTCTTTTCTTTTCAAACAGTCCCGTTGGCTTTGCCTGTTTACGTGTATCTATTTTTTCCTCCCTCTGTTGGAATGGCAGGGCGTGTTCACCTCAGGTAAGAATGCAAGACAACTTAAAATAGTAACATGGGGTTGCCAAGTGACTGCAGGATAGTCTGTGCTTTTTTTTTTTTTTTTTTTCCCATTTACTGATGTACAAAGAAAGTGGCAGCACATGTGCGCGCTCATCAAACCGCAGTTGAGCAAAAACCACCCAGCCGTCCGTCCCGTTTGAGGGTTTTCTTTGACGCCGTGCGACAGTTGCCGGTGGGTCATCGCGCTGCGTCCGTGCAGAGCGAGGAGGACTGAATGGTGAGAAATTTCAAATAAAAACAAGAATTTTAACCGTTAAGTTGTCCGTTTGACGACAGGAACAGCCCCGCCCTCGCTTGTTTTTGTGACACGAAAAGGCACAACTCTGCGCAAGCGCAACGGAGCCGTCAGCTGCCGTTTTGTTGTCATCGCCCTTTCAAGACCGAAACACGTATGCATCGTCCATTTGGTCGAAGCGTCCTTCCACTTCCACGCGCGCACACACACACACACACACGTACAGTAACCCCCCCCTGCTCCAAAAGTATTGCACGGGCAAGGTCAATTCCTTTGTTTTCGTTGGGTTTCGAATCAAAAGATAAGACCCAAAAAAAATAAGAGGCCGGGCTTTTATTTCACGGGATTCACATGGAAATGTGTTCAACAAGTCAGGACAGAGCAGCTTTTGTTTGAAGCCAGACGCTTTTCAAGTGAGCGTAAGTGTCGGAACAGACGCTGTTCAATTAATTGAAGGTGAATCACGGTGAATATTTGGCGGCGAAACACTGAACTTGCAATCGGCGCGGCGAGCCCCGTGACCCATCGACTGTTTGTTGCGTCGTCGATGCGGAAGGCTTTTCCAGGCCTCTACTGCAGCTTCTTGAAGTTGCCGTTTGTTTCCAGGGGTTTATCTCGTCAGTCTCCTCTTCAGGAGGCGAAAGGCATACTCTGTCGGCTGACTTCGTCTTTGACGTGGTCTTTGGAGTCAGCCAATCCTCCATTCGGCGTCTCCAGTTGGTCCAGAACGCTGCCGCTCGCCTCTCGACTGCTACTCGTAGTAGGGAGCGCGTCATTCCTACTCCGGCATCCCTTCCCTGGCTCCCGTGACATTTTAGAGTTCTTTTTGAGATCCCCTTGCCGCCCATCTTTCAATACTGGTCTTAAAACTCATGTTTATTCTTCGGCTTTTGACTCAGCAGGAAACCCGATTTTTAGTTGTACTGACGGTCTTTGTTATTAATTTGTTGTCGTATGAATGATCTGTGCTCCATGTACAGAACTTTGTCGACAGCAATGCCTCGAGAAATACACTTGAGTTGAGTATCAGACAGTCATCCAGGACACATTTGCGTTTGGTCCCCCCCCCCCCCCCACCACCACCACACCTCTCCCAAAACAAAAAAAAAGCAAGGAATCCATGCGGTTGCTGAAGCAGACACTTAACGCACCTCCCAATGTGTCCCAATCAGACACGTTTACCTTCAAAGTAGTTGTAAGACTAAATATGCTGCAGGGAATCTTGGGAATCTCGGCTACGCGGGCCTTCTCGGTGCCGTTGTTGCCTGCCGTGCTCACACACACACTTTGCACTTTGTTTATACAAAGACGTGCGGGTCGGACACCCTTCACTCCATGAGAAGAAAGAAAGCGCAGGCTCTGCATACAGGTAAGAAGTCATCCAGACGCACGCAGACAAGAGCTAGCGTGTGAGCGCAACCCGCCACAAAGGCGCGGTTATTTTGGGAGCACTGAAGGATTTACCCGATGAATTGACATGACTGGAATTCCACTCGTGTCAACGCTTTGACAAGTCGTCTTCTCCCGTTCGCCGGAGACACCCCAAATGTCAACAGACGAGCTAACGCAGCGTCGCGCCGAATCGAACGGAAGGCTCGTTGGCGAGTTATACGAGCTCGGCGCGCCCCGACCGACATACGGGACGAGCCGAGTTGGTTTCTTCTGACCTGGGTGACCTTGCGATTGCGTCGTGATATCAAAAGATAGCCGCCGCACACAAGTGCTCCCAGTTATCTGCAAAACGCGGCCCGAGTCTCGTCACGTCATCCGAATGATGAAAACGAACGCCGTCGTATTCATATCTCGTTTTGGTGCTCGTCATTTCTGCTTTGATCCTTGAGCCGCAAAAGTTCACGTGAAGCACAAATGTCAAGCGACAGACACTTTTCCCGAAATGCGAGATTTCACCTTTTGAAAGGAAATGAACGGAAAGAAACGGCAGATCGATTCTCCTCACGCCGCACGAACGGAATAAAAGTTCAAAGCAAATGTTGGCCAAGTACCACGTTCCTTTCAGTAAGACCAAGATTAGCCCAGCGTACTTCCCCACTTGTCCTCACCCGCACAACGATGCTGAAGATGATTGATGTGCCGCCAAGCGAAGAATGAAGTGATGCCGTTTCATCGGAGCCAAACTTTGGATGCTTAATTGCGGCTTCGGGAGCAATTTTGTCAAAAACGGAGGGCGGCGCGCTGTATGGCGTGTTTGGATGTGCACTCGTTGTTTTGGGGCGGTGGGGTGTCACTCACCTCTGCGTCCGCCGTCCTGCTGAAAGACGTTGACAGGGCAGAAGTTAGCGGCACACGCACGGATTGGCTTTCCGGGCTCCGTCGCCACGACGCAATTGTGGTCAGCGCGTGTGCCGTCAAGATCTCCACGGCCGAGCGGCTCTTTCGTTCCCAGTTTCCATCCTCGTGTCCGTGAAGGAGATGCCGGTTGCCGGTTCTTCGTCTTTGAAGGCTCGGAAATCATTTGTCCATTCGCGAAGCGCTGCCGGCAGCCTCGTCCTGAAAGAAATTACATCAAGGGGTGACTCAAGAACCAAACAGAGGCCGAGATTTGGAAAGGTTTTCCATGAGAAGCTCAATGTGAGCGCATATGACAAAAGCGTCCCTATTTTTTTTTTTTTACTTTTCATTTTTCAGAACTGTAATGATGACGACAATCACTGAATGAGTTTTGATTTTTTTTTTTTAACTAAAATTTAGCCTTGCGGCACATTCGCTAATCTAATTGCTCCAGAGGCTCGGCTCATGCGGTTCACCACCTTGCCATTCGGTCGGATGTGTTTCGCTGCCACCCAAACCGTTTTCTCCCGACAATTCGTTGCCATTTGAAATTCTAAACACTCAGCTCATTCGGTTTGTGGAAAATATTCACCACTCCCACGTTTAGCCCACCAGGCCCAAAATCCGCATCATTTCACCACATCCCAAACGAGGAAAGATGATTATCCTTCAATATCGTTTCACTTCAGTCAATGTCATTCAAGATCATTCCAGATCACTCAATACACTCCACTGGCATCATTCAAAAACCATTGCACGTGCTGCAAAATGTTTTCAGTCAGCACTGCGGCATTCGCACGCAATTTCTCTTGAAAAGGATTCATCTGGTGGAAAAAAAAAAAAAAAAAAAATTTCTAGTGGCGAGACGGGCGGGTCGATAAGTCGCCGCGTTTTTTCCCTCGGTGGCGTGACACGGTAGCGTCCAAGTATTGTAAACATCGCATATCACTCAAATCCTTCCGTGCGGCAAGTTGGAGGCCCCGCCCCCTGGGCCGTCCCTTGCGGGGCCGTGATATTAATAGCAACACCGGCGCGTCTCGGGAGACAGACCTGTTTGCAGGCGCTCCGGGCGCACACACACACGCACGCGCGCGCGCGCAGACAGTCGGCCCCCGCCGCCAGGGCTCGTCTTCGCCCCACACCTGCTCAGCAAGCAGCCGGGCCGACACAATGAAACTGGAAGTTTTCTCCGCGCTGCACTTGGCTCACAAGCCGCTGGAGTTGTGCGCCGGCGCCGACGCGGAGGGGGTCCCGTCTCCTCTGTCCGGGGACGAGCTGGGCTCGGACGGGGACTGCGCGGCCAACAGCCCGCCGCCGCCCGCGGCGCCGGGCGCGGCGGACCCGGGCAAGGGCAAGCCCTACACGCGCAGACCCAAGCCTCCCTACTCGTACATCGCCCTCATCGCCATGGCCATCCGCGAGTCCGGCAGCGGCCGCCTCACCCTGGCCGAGATCAACGACTACCTGATGAACAAGTTCCCCTTTTTCCGCGGCACCTACACCGGCTGGAGGAACTCGGTGCGCCACAACCTGTCCCTCAACGACTGCTTCCTCAAAGTGCTGCGCGACCCGTCCAGACCTTGGGGCAAGGACAACTACTGGATGCTCAATCCCCACAGCGAGTACACGTTCGCCGACGGGGTGTTCCGCCGCAGGCGGAAGCGCCTCGCCAAGAGGGCCGCCAAGGAGCGGGAGCTCGCCGACGTCACGGCGGAGGACGCCCACCGCCTCCGTCCCGCCCCCGAGGAGAGCGCGGCGGCCAAGTTCCGCGGCCCCTTCGCCATCGACAGCATCCTGGGCAAGCCCTTCGAACGCGTTGAAGCGCGCGCGCACGGTCTCTTCTGGCCCCCGGGCCCCCGCGTGCAGCCGCCCTACGCTCTGAACTTGCCGCCGGGGCATCGCGGCTACCCGGCGGAAGCAGCCGGAGGGGACCCGCTCAGCCTGCACCTGCCGCACAGAGCCCGACCCGAGGCCGCCCCCCGCGCGCTCCAGACGCCCCCGAAGGCGGCGAGCTTTCGCATAGACTTTCTGCTCTCGTAAGGGCGACTCGCGAGCACTTTGGCGTGCATGGGCGACCTCGGTTCGCGTCGCCCCCCCCACCCCCACTGAGGCCATCGCGTCATCATCTTGCAATCGCAAATAAAACAAAACCAAACACAACAAAGCAAAACGCGCATTGCTCCTCGTCGTACGCGAGGTGATCCCAGGACATTTTACTGGCTTGCGAGCGCGCGCGTGTATATATATATATATACATAACTATCTATCTATCGATCTGTCAGTGTTGCGGGGAGAAGTTTGTTTGTTTTTTGCCGTTTCTGCTGCGCGTGCGACGCTGACCGTGATGGACGCCCAAACAGAAAACAATTCATGCATCTTTTTGTCCGTGCGGCTCCCAAAACGTTGTCAACATCCATGGAATCAATGACCGAGATGCACTTAAAATCCCTTTTGCATGCCTGTTATGTTTATGAATAAAAAAACGTGAAACAATGACAGCCGGTTCCTTTCGAGTCTTATTTCTTCAGGGTGCAACCACGTGGATGCGAACACAACTTTGTTTCAAAGTTGGTCATCCCGTTGACACTTTCATGACACGAGAAGCAGCAGGTGATTCGGAGTCGTTTTTGGAAAGGAGGGCGCAAGTTTGCCAGTCATCAAGTCTACACAGTCTTGTCATTGCTTCTGTGGCAATCTAAAAAAAAGTCCAGTGACAAGACTGTGTAGACTTGATGACTGGCAAACTTGCGCCCTCCTTGCATTGGTGCAGATATCTAAACGAGTCACAATAAGTTCTATGGCGATGATGATGGACAATAATGACAAATGAATATGATCAATAATAATAATAATAGTTTCCCTCCAAGAGTAAGTAAGTATGTGACATTATTATTCCATCTTCGATGTGTCACGGTGGCCCACTTTTTGCTCATATTTTTGAATCCGCAGAGCGAGTCTTTGTCTGAACGATGCAAACAATTTCTAAATTCTGCAATGCAGGAAGTCGAGAGAAAAACATTTTCAAATAGGAGGTAAAAACCAAATGCTCGATCATAAAACGCATTGGGTGGAGGCCGCGTTGTTCAATATATATATTTTTCTTTTTCAAAATGCTGCTGTTTGGCCATAAGAAGAGCTCAGTAGCTCTCCGTGGTCCTGAACCAACACCCCCCCCCCCTCCTTCTTCCCGCCCGCCACCCACAGAAATTGCACCCCAAATATCAAGTAGTGTCGATATGTTTAAACTTAGTACAAGGGACGATTCCAAGAACAAAAGGAACGCAAAGATTGGCCTATACTTTCAATACTAACCGCTAAAGTGACTTTTTAGTCTCCAAGACGTCAGTTCAAATGGCAACACGCCGTGTCCGAATGTAAAACCTCACCTGCACTCAAGCAATCGTGCCTGCAGGGAACGATTTGCAAACAGACGTGTAACAAGACGAATGTAGGCCTGCACTAAAAATAATAATAATAATAATAATTTGATTAAATGGCAAGATTATTAATCTTTCTTTTTGTTATGGTTTGTTTTTGTGACTGTATTTGGCGAAGGTCGCCTATATTTATATTTTACCTTTTTGATTTCATTCATCGCAATGGCAGCAGCTGACGCAATGTAAAGAACAATAAAATCAATCAATAAATAAAAATCAGCAAATAAATCAAACTAACCGTGCGGACGTGTGTGTGCGGTTGATCGCAACAGCACTTGCGTCCAACGCCGGGCGACGGGTGCCACTTGCTGTTCCGTGCGGCGGCAATGCTGCGACCTGGAGGCGAAACGGCAGAAGAACACACCTGTGGGTTAGTCACGTGACGACCCCTCGAGCGCATTTTTTCAGATTAGGAAAGGAGGAGGGCGGCGCGGTGGAAGAGCGATTGGCACGTTCGCCTCGCGGTGCAGGGGTGCAAGGTTCGATTCCGATACACATTCCACAGTCGACATTCCATAAGAGGCGTGGCGGGTTAACGGAACACTCGAAATTGTCCCCCAGGTGTGATTGTGAGCGCGAATGGTTGTTTGTCTCAGTGCGCCCTGCGATTGGCTGGCAAGCGGTTCAGGGTGTGCCCGGCTGGGAGAGGCTCCGGCACAACCCTCATGAGAAGAAGCAGATCTGAAAATGGATGGATGGATGGAAAGAAGGAGTGACAACCGTCACTTTTGAACTCTTTGAAATCTTTTTTGGGGGGGGGGGGGGGAGAAGTGCTCCATGCAGCTAAGTGAGGCTCACCAAAGTCACCTTGGAGAGCGGGCCCAATGTTGGAACGTCAAACCCAAACAAAGTGTCACTCCGGCAGCCTGCACCCCGTCCGACCTCCCACAAGGCCGCAGGGGCGGTTCCGAAGATCCCGCCAGCAGCAGACTGCGAGGGGGTGTGGTGGGGGGGGGGGGCAGACAGAAAAGGCTCAGTCACGATTGAGCCTCAATTTCTTCATTTCAATTTCAGATTGAAAATGGAATTCGAGGTTCAAAAGTTTGAAACAGGTTGCCTGAGGTCAAATGACTCTATAAATATGCGCCCAAATCTTACATCAACATGTCAGCCGACAATGGCTGACGTGACAGCATTCTAAAGATAAACGGCAGGGGGGTGGGGGGAAAAATCCAATCTTCCACGCATGTGATATTTGCAGCTTATACGACAATCTCCTCCAGTGGGTATGTGAAAGCAGCAGGGGAGGGGAGTTGAGGGGGGGGGGGGGGGGGCGGGAAAAAAAAGCAGCTCCAACAACAAAGATTGTGCATCCTGATCACGACGGGGGTCGCCAGTTTTGATGTCGCAGGAAATTTGCGGGGCCACCAAGCCGCGCTTTGTGTGTCTTGCACGGAAAATCATTTGATCCGCACATCCTTTGTTTGTGCAAAGTGCAAAGGTTATTGTTTGGAAAGTTAGAGGGGTCTGGATGATTTTTTTTTTTCTTCACCAGTGCTCGAAGGCATCTGCAGAGCTTTAAAATAGGCCATGCAGCGTGCACTTTTTTGCGCCATGCTTGTTGATATTATTCCATGGGCCATACAACGGCCTGATGTCCATGTACAAGTGTGTGGGTTAGTGTGCGGGTGTGTGTGTGTGTGGGGGGGGGGGGGGGCGTTCAAGGCCCGCTCGGCTAATTTGGCTTTTCTCTGTGTAATGAACGCAAAGCCCCCCCGGGACCGCCGCCGGGCCGGGGGCGGTAAGCTGACACTGGCGCACTGTGTGTGGTATCCCGAGCCGCGCTTGATGGAAAAAGCCTGCTTCCACTCATGTCATAGTCATTTATTGAGAGACGCCCCCCCCCACCCCCACTCCGCCTCCACGCACCCCCGCCCCGAACCTCCCCCTCCATTCGGATCCCACCAGCGGCTCCCTCCCGGCCTGATCACAACCGACACCGCCGGCGTTTGTTTGGATTCTCCTGCGGACCATTTTAGGAGGAAATGGGGAGAAAAACGCAATGCCGATAAGATGGAGGCGCTCACAATTTGTCAGCAGTGCTCCCGCGCACATGTATGACTAAATGCCATCTTAAAGATGGACGAAATATACGTGCTCTTGACATAGTTCGTATTTTAAAACATTGTTCGAAAGCATGTGTGGGGAAAAAAATAATAGTTCCGGAAAAAAGTTTTGAAGCAAACAGCAAAGTAACCACATATTACGGTAACTCTCTTGCATAAAACTGACCATTGAAGGACAGCACAAAACTGCTGAACCAACATTCATTGGAAAATAAATAATTTTGGGAAATTTTTCACACACACACACACACACACACACACACACACACACAAATATCAGCTCACTCAAAATTGTAATATTATTGAGGTACTATTTCCTCTGTCCTGCATGTCCTTCCAAATCTGCCCAAAATATTCGGCCCAGACTGCTCTATAATAAAATAAAACGCAGCGTAACCGCATCAAAGACATTTCTGGGGACCATCGCAAATGTAGCAATTTTCCCAAACGGATGGTCAATAATTGGTCAAGCCCCTGATCCCACCCCCCTTCCACGTGACAAATATTTCCGGGCCGTGTCTACCATCTTGTGGTCATTGGTCATATTACAACTAAAACTGCAGTCAACTCCTGCATTTTTGCAGTTTGGCACTCGCCGATTTGCGTATTTGCACACTTTTTTTTGCCCACCAATATTTTTCCATACGTGCGATTTTCCCCAATTTCTCAGAGATATGTTTTGCCCTCCTTTCGCCCCATTTTTCATGGAAAACATAAAGAAAGACTTCTATATACAGTATAAAACATCCCAAAAACATATTGGATATACACCGATATGTTTTTTAATTTTTTTTATACATTGTTGCACAGCTGTCATTGGGTGTAGGTACTACCCCACAATGGTACTCTTACATTTCGGAATCATTATTATTATTATTTAATGAATGAATGGGCCACTAAGATTGCGGTCGCGGGCCACAGGTTGGCCATCCTGAGCTAGTGTTGTGATTTCTTGGGATCATTGAAAGATTCATGCATGCAGGTGCGTTCTCGGCCCAACGAAAATGCAGGCCCGGTAGCTGCCGTTGGCTCGGACGCGAGGGCAAGTTTGATTCATTTCATTCATGTGGCAATTGCTCGATGGGCCGGAAATGGCCATGGGTGGGGGCGGTTCTTTTCGGCTATGATTTCAGGGAGATTTGAATGATGACAATGGGTGAGGGGGGGGGGGGGGCGAGTTTCGTTTGACTTGGCCCGCATAGTCGGGGCGCTTTTTGGCGTTTCGTCCACTTGAGCGATTGTCGAGGCGCTCGATGGCCACCCGGCGCGCCACGCCGCCCCACTTAGCTCCACTGTGACACCCCAGCGGAGGGAGCCCCCCGTGTCCACTTGAAAGCCGTGCAGGGAGAATCGGAGGCTCCCCCACCCCGCCTCTCGCTCTTCCTCTTCCTCTCCACTGGCCGCACGTACCCGCCGCGCGTCAAGTACGTGCGTAACCGGACCGAAGACAGATTTCTCTCCATTTTGAAGCGAGCGGAAAGGCCGCCGGTGGCGCGACGCTCACTGGCGAGGACCACATCTCCTCCGACTTATTTTTTCTTTTCTGTCCCCTCTGCAAACTCGCGGGGCCTCCTTTGGGCAGCCGCGCGTCAGAGCCAACATGACGAGCGAGAGCCCTCAGCAGCTGCTGCGGGATCCTCCGCTTCCTCCGAGATCCAGTCCGCCGTCCGGCGTCCTGCATCCCGCCATGCCGAGTCCGCAAGCCGCCGCGGAGAGCGCGTCGCTCGCGCTCAAGGGAAAGAAGAGCAGCTCCGGCCTGAGGCGGCCGGAGAAGCCGCCGTATTCCTACATCGCTCTCATCGTCATGGCCATCCAAAGCTCGCCGACCAAGCGGCTGACCCTCAGCGAAATCTATCAGTTCCTGCAGGCCCGCTTCCCGTTCTTCAGGGGCTCCTATCAGGGATGGAAAAACTCGGTCCGGCACAATCTGTCGCTGAACGAGTGCTTCATCAAGCTGCCCAAGGGGCTGGGCAGGCCGGGCAAAGGCCACTACTGGACCATCGACCCCGGCAGCGAGTTCATGTTCGAGGAGGGCTCGTTCCGTCGTCGGCCCAGAGGCTTCAGGAGAAAGTGTCAAGCCCTGAAACCCATGTACCGGATGATGAACGGCATCGGGTTCGGCGCGTCCATTCTGCCGCAGAGCTTTGACTTCCAGGCGCCTTCGGCGCCGCTCGCCTGCCACGGCAACGGCTACAACTTGGACGCCATGAGCAATTCGGTGGGCGCGGGCTACGACGGACTGGGCGCCGGCCATCACGTCCCGCACATGTCCCCGAGCCCGGGCTCCACTTACATGGCCAGTTGCCCGGTGCCGTCCGGCGGGGACTACGGCCCGGACGGCAGCAGCAGTCCGGTGCCGTCCTCGCCGGCCGTGGCGAGCGCCCTGGACGGCCACTCCCCGTACGCGAGTGCGTCCGCGCACTGGGCCGCTTCGGGCGGGCCCCCTTACATCAAACAGCAGCCGTTCACTTCCGGCAGCCCCGCGTCGTCTTCGCTGCACTCCGGCATGGCGTCCTACTCCCTGGAGCAGACCTACATCCACCCCAACGCCAGGGAGAGCCACGCGAGCGACATATCAGGTACGACCGGGATTGATCCACGATCCGCATTTGACAAACGAGATGCTCTCAAGCACGGTGGAACGCGATCGATAGCAACGATCATTTGGTGATGCCGAATTGACAATTATGACGACAAAACGTCCATTTAAATGTGTATATATAGATATATCTATATAGATATAATATAGATATATCTATATATATATATATATATATAGATAAATATATAGATATATAGATAGAGATATATCTATATAAATATATAGATATATCTATAGATAGATGTATATATAGACATTTTCAAAATGTTTAGTCTAAAAAATTACTTCTTACATGTCATTGTACTAATATATATATATATATATATATATATATATATATATATATACAGTACATATATATGCTGTATATTCCATTTGTGTTCAATTTTGAGTAGCACCAAAACGTACAAGAAATTGAAGAAAAAAAATGTCCATGGTTTTATATTGACTTGCATTGCTAATTCGAATCGACCATTCGTTTGGTTTTGTTTCTTGTCGCGGGATTTTCTTAGTTGCTTAAAATCATACTACAGCTATTTCAATTTCAGCGCCACCCCCCCCCCCCCTCCCATTGACAAAGAAAATATTTTTAAGATGCGTCGAATTGGCGTTTGCGTGGCCACGTCATTTCAAACACACATCGCGCGATGCCTTGGGGTCATTTCAAGTAATTTGAAAGTCATTTGCAAATTCCCATTCGGCTCCACAAGTCACGCCCGTTTGACTTGAGCGCCGCACGAGGGTTGGGGCGGGGGGGGGGGGGTCGCTCCAGTGGGGAGGATTTCAGCGAGACCAGCAGCCCACGCCGGAGCCCGAAAGGGCCTCGAAGGTTAAGCAAACAAAGACTGTTGCAGTTCGGACCACACCGGCGGCGGGTTCAACTTGCACGACGGCCACAAGAGGCGGGAGGCCTCGTTCGACTCGGTGCGACATCTTGACTGAGCGCGAACGCGCGTCATGCCGACGATGCCGCTGTCGCGTCCGTGCCGAGGCAGCGACCGCATGTCCGCTTGTGGAAGCCTCCCGCTGGCTCCCCGCCAACAACAAAGTCACATCTGGAGTCCTTCGGACCTTGACGAATACACGAGTCGCAGCATGTCGATTTAAGTGCGACGAAAACTAAGTGCAAGCTCGGAGGAGTGACGCGGATTGCGACCGTTGAACCCGAGTTCAACATTTCTTTGCAAACGTCCGCTGACGCACTCGTGGTGAGAGAACCGATGGAAATACTTTGGACGCCGGAAACGCAAAGCCGTCGCTGTCTTGATCAAAATGGCATCGCAGTAAAATGGATTGCGAGGTCACCGATTGCTTTTTCCTTTTCTTTTTATTAATAATTCACGTCACATCTTCAAAAGTTGCCACAGGAAGGCGAGATCGTCTGAGACATCTGAAAACGGAGTTCACGTGAAAAAATGGATTGGAAATGACAAAACCAATGAACACATTTTAATGGCCTGTCAAAATAAAATGTACTCGTGAAACTGCAAGGTCAAAAAAAAAAAAAAGAAAACATCACATTTTGATCAAAAATTGCAACGACCGGCTACTTGTTTGACCAAATCATGTGGGTTGTTTTGTACAAAATAATTTTTGGGGGGTAGTAAAATTTTTTGTTTTGATACAAATCAACTCCAGGTTGGGTCAAATTGACATTGTCCATTTTGGGACAGTTTTTTTTTTTTTTTTTTTTTTACTGGGCAGTTTTAAGGGTGTACCGTATTGTTCAGAGATAAGTTTTGAAAATGAAAAACAAAACAAAAAAAGACATCTGACGTTCCCTCTCTGCCGCAGTGGGGATTCCGCGCTATCAGAGCCACTGCGACCGGAAAGATTTTGTGTTCAACTTGAACGGCATCTCGTCCTTCCACCCGACGGCCGGCACTTCCTACTACCACCACCATCATCATCATCACCACCATCCTCATCCTCATCCTCAGAGCGTGTGTCAGGACATCAAACCGTGCGTCATGTGACCGTCGCGTCGTCCCCAAAGGACTCGTTTTGGATCGGATGGAGAGTTCGGCGCGCGCCTGCATCGCGACGGCGACTTTCACGAGCTGCCTCTGTGCGGACCTGACCAAATACGCATTGAAGGAAAACGGAGGAAGGAAGAAACATTCGAGGCCTAAAAAAAAAATAAAATAAAATTTAAAAAAACGGAGGAAGAAACTTTCGTGGCCTAAATAAACAACAACACGCGCCTCTTCGTGATAATGCTCGACATTTTCTCAATATAGTAAATCTATTTTATCCTGCACACGGATGCTGTATTATGAACTGCTACAAATATTGCACTTATTGTATCGCCATTGTCCAAAGTCGTCTCTTGTAAGACGTTTCAATAAAGCTGTTACATTGGAAGTCTTTTCTGAGAGACGTGTCGCATCTGACACACTTTGCTCTGGAATACTTACAACAAAGACTGCAGGCCACAAACGCATTTCGTGCAATGTCCTTGATGTGAAAAACTAGATTGAGAAGCTGAGCCGTCTGGTTGGTTTCACATTGTAGCCCACTTCATTATGAGGTGACAAATTTTGTTTTGTTTTGTTTTTCCAAATTGAAAGCACCATCACATTATATTCTGTTAGCTACATCCACCTTTCTATCTGTAAATGGATCGTTGAATATTTGAATGTGCTGCACTTCATACGTTTTCAATTCTATTCAATTCAATTGTATTGTATCTATTGAGCACTTTCGAACAGCCATCGTTTGCCCAAACAGGAGAAAAGACCCCAATGTGGCACTGCGAAATTAAAAAAAAACGAACCCCAAAACTTAAATGGGACACAATTCGACATTAATATTAACTCGTATAAATGTATGAGGGGTCTCGATATATTCTCTGTGACGTAGCAAGTATGTGAGACGACTGGACTACTGACTTGCTGAAGTCAGTATTACATGTTATCCATTTTGAAGGACATCTTTGTCTCTCAACTGCTCACTTTTCATGAGACCCCCCCCCCCCATTAAATGCCACAAAAAAACAACATTGCATCGTCTAAGACATTTCCAACACTTTAGATTAATTTGTACGAAGGCACCCGTGTGTGGAATGCTCAAATGCATTTGTGGGGAAAACACATCTGAAATTTACCAAATAGTGACAAAGAATCCCGGTTCTGTCCCGACGCCAACGACATGTACAAATACTGTAAAACAACAGCTCGCGTCTCGAGTGTTTTCAGATGGCGGGGGAAGAACGACTCAGGAGGAGCTGGCCCATGTCACAAACACCAATCGCACTTGTCGGAGCCTTTGAGACTCAAAGACTTGCAGGCAACAACATAATTCAGCAGCAAGTAACGTCGCTACCTTAATTATGCCTCACATCCAAATTAACGATAAACCCTTTTACATGCCCCCCCCCCCCCCCCCAACGCAATTGAAGTGGCGGCCTCCCTCCAGCCTGAACGTGAAAAGTGTCACTCGTGCCTCGGTAATTTCTGCGGGGAGGGGGGGGGGGCAACTTCGGGACGCGGCTTCCTGTTTTCATCGCGGCGATGGGAAACGAGGAAGGAAACGGGCTTTTTAAATAAAGGTACAAAACGGTAATTCATAGCCGAGGCCGCGATTCTTTCACTGCGTTGAACAAGAAACCAAGAAGTGGCGCCTTTGAGGTGAGAAGTTGGACTTGACCAGAATGCTGGAAGGCCAGCTCGGATGTTGACATAGAGTGGAGTATTACGCCACTTAGCGGCCACTTTCGAAACGACGTCACGCTGCTGAAACGCGCGCTTCTTTACGATGAGGGCGTCTCATTTCTCTTTAATAAAACTCGCCCTACCCTTCCCGTTCCGTTCCTGTATCTAACGTTACTAAGGATGTTTTAAAGAATGAGATGCACTCACAGCGAGGACACCGCGCTTTTTCAAACCTACGACGAACTGAGCACGGCTAAAATGTCTTTTTACTGAAATGAAACCAGACCCCTCTTAATGAACTTTATTCTTGTCAAAGTACAGTCGTCAAAATCGGTTTTACGTCGTCATTTTGCAGTGCAATCCCACAACCTCAATGCAAAACCTGTTACATCACGAACACATTTTTTACTGTGCATTGAAAACATGAACATGGCGTACTGCAGGGGTCCCCAACCTTTTTTTGCCCCACGACCGGTTTATGTCAGACAATATTTTCAGGGACCGGCATTCAAGGTGTGCCGGATTAATACAACAAAATTATGGTATGAGCTGCATGAAAACTGTGCTGTTTTCGAAATATAATAATAAACACAAGGAGCGTCTAATCTGGCCGCAACACTGATCACTTTGGTAATGTTGAATGCCTTCAAAACAATACACCGCAAATTCAAAATGCATGAAAATGACGACTCACCACAGCCCCGAGCTTGATTTTCTGCAACCAGACGGTCCCATCTCGGGGTAATGGGAGACAATGACACCTCAAGTGTGTGGTTTATGTCCAGTCCACTTCGTAATTTTGTTTTCGTCGCTGTTGCTGTTGCTGCACAACCCCCCCCCCCCCCCCCCCCCCGCCCCCACCTCACACAGGTAGGATGTCGGAAATAGCAACAGTGCTATTGTGGCGATCTCAGAGTATTCAGCCATAACTTTAATCCGGTTGTCTCGAACGTACTTTTAAGGCCGCCGCCGTTTGCGATCTCCAGTTTTTTACTCCTTTTGCTAGCTCCGGCATTTTGTTTTTAGCTTAATTGGTCACGTGACGGAGAAGCGTGGCTTGACGTGAGTCAAGCGTGACACAGGCGGATGTAACGGAATGTAACGGATGTAACCGGTAATTTTCCAAAATAAAACAACTTTCGTATTCCGAAATAAATAAAACGGAATTAAGGCAAGTTCTTTCTGTGCGGCCCGGTACCAAATGCTCTGCGGACCGGCGGTTGGGGACCCCTAACCTAAATTATATTGATAATTTCTTAAACATGTTTATGTTGAGAGCGTCTGATTGGCTGAATGAAACAGGAAGTGTTTTACTAGCGGAAGAAGGAGTTGTGCTCTGGAAGTGCTGCGGTGTAGACTTTTTTCCCCCTTCTCATAAAACTGCAATGGATTCCATCTCTCCTTTAACCGTCGTAAAGTAGAGCAATCCACTAAAAACTACGAACCTCTCAATTTAGAACTGTAACCTGCCTGGCCCGGGAAACCCGTTAGGATTCCCCCTGAAGAGCTGGACGAAGGGGTGGGGAAGTGGTCCCTACTAAAGCTATACTGCCCGCGCGAATCGATCCCAGATAAGCAGAGAAAGTAAACGGATGGATAAAGTTTTGTGATGAATTCGTGTTTGGTCCAAGGTGTAGCCGATCTTTGGCCCTTTAAATTCAGCTTGGATAGATTCCAACTACCCAGCGAGAAGGTTTCGTTCTTGCCGTGGCCCTCTAAAAATAACCCTGCAGCAAGAAATGCGTGGTTTCTTTTACACATACGCTGTCCACGTGAAAAAACCAATGAATGAAAATCAGTCTGGATGACGCTGCTGTCGTTGCGCGCACATTCCGAGGCCAAAAGATGGCAGCATTTCATTCGATCCGAGCTGACTTGCCACTCAATCCAAGACGGGCAGCGGTTGAAGAGCTTTCGTGGCAAACCGCCCAAAGTTATCTGCAGCAAAAAGGCCAAGTGGGCGCGCAAACTGATGGATCTTTTTTTTTTTTTTCCAATTTGCTTGTTGATGATACATACCTGCGCGAGCACAACGTGATGATCCGCAATAAGTGAATGAGTGAAGAACGCGGATAAAGAAATGTGTGGGTCTATATGAGTTTTCGAAACGTGATTTAAAATACAGTACGGTTGCGTCACAAACACACACACTTTCGTGTATCTGTATGTCCACGTACACTGAATTACGACTCTGGGGCGGTTCGAAACGTCGTTCGGGCGGCCAATATGCGATTATGATGCATTGTGGCACTCTGACCACACGGAGGCAGCCGAGTACCACACCGTGACAGACACAACCGGGCATATTTGAGAGGAAGGTTCGACAGCGGCGAAAGTCTTGAAGCCGAAAACCGATGAATCGATTGATTACGGCGGTGACCTGCCAAGCAGCACCCTCTCTCTCTCTCTCTCTCCTCTCTCTCTCTCTCTCTCTCTCTCTCTCACTGCATAAAATATTGTACTCTTCAAAATAAGAACCCAGGTTAGGTTAAAATGAAAATGTCGAATGAAGTGGTCAATTTAACGAACAAATAAACGTATTTTTAAACAATGTGTTGTGTGTAGTGGGGCTGGGGCAAATCACAATGTACGTATTTCATGTTAGTCTGATGATAACTCTTTTTTTGTTTTTGTTTTTCAAATCCAAACTAAGAAAAACGCACTGACTAAAAACATTTAAATTGATTGAGAGATGCAAATCAAATAAAACACAACTATCAGGAGGAAACGTTTTTGTGTTCCAAATTTCCTCTTCAGGTCAGAGGTGGTCAACTCGGGCCCCCGAGGCCCACTTTCCTGCCTGCTTAAGATATTTCTCTCCTCCAAGACATGCACCTGATTCAAATGAGGAGGATCGTTGTCAGGCATCTGCAGAGCTTGCTGATGAATTCCTCATTTGAATCCAACATCGATACTGGGCCTTGAGGACCGCAGTGGCAAATCAACACAGGGAGTTGGCCCTTTCCTTTGAAGAAAGTTTGAATCAACAGAACGAAATTGACATTGCCATGTTTGTCTCCAGTGACATTTGGATCGCCTTTTCGGGTCTTTGTCAGAAAAAAAAAAACGTGTCACGATTCCTGATTTTCTCAGCCAATCCGACCAAATGATCTTTCTACATTTAATGACTTTGCACAGACCGCCCGCGGTGGCTGCAGGGGAGCAGAACATCTGAAGACTTCAGTGACCACCCCCCACCCTCCCCAACAAAAACACTTTTAAATCCGTGTGTTTATTTAGAGGCTCAAGAACAGCTGATAGGACCCCTCACACTACTGCAGACTGATAAAGAAAAAGTTCGCTTTGCATTCTTCAACCAAGCACGTCACCTGAGATGAAGGTTTACGTCAATAAGTAGCAAACCTGAGAGTTTAGAAGCGGAGTTGACAAACAAAAGGAGTCAAAAATAACCCAATCTGCGTGAAAAAAAGAAGAACTAATGTACCAACCCACATACATGGGTCAACTAAAGTCGTAGAACATTTATATCTATTTATCTATATCTATATCTATATCTATCTATATATATATATGGTACAGCATATATTTTATGGATATTTTTACAACTGGGGGGGGGGGGGGGGGGGGGTTCTTTGAAATGACCAAGCGGACTTTCCAGAGGCTGACTTGGCCCTCCAATTGGGTGAAGGAGCGCACATGTGCGTGGGGAGGAGCAGCCCGAGCAGCCAAAAGGGAGGAAAAGCGTTCAAGCTCAAACAACACCCCCCTCCACCCCCAAAAATGTTTTTAGCTCTCTCTCTGTGGAGTCTCGCTCCTCCGACCTCACTTTGCGCTTTGCAAATGTTAACCGCCGGGGTCTGGACAGTCTTTGGTCCACTGCGGAGGGCTGTGGCCTGAACTGGACTGCGACCGACAGCGACCGGGGAAAGGCGAGCAAAAAACGAAGGAAAAAAAAAAAACCCAAACCCCAAATAACAGCCGCAACAACAACAGAAGTTGAGCGCGGCCACTTGCGGAACGCCGTCAGATCGGCCGGGATGCAGGCGCGCTACTCGGTGTCCAGCCCCAACTCGTTGGGGGTCGTGCCGTACATCAGCAGCGAGCAGAGCTACTACCGGGCCGCCGGCGGCTACGCGGGGATGCCGGCGCCCGCGAGCATGTACTCGCACGCGGCTCACGAGCAGTACCCGGGCGGCATGGCGCGCGCCTACGGGCCGTACAGCCCTCAGCAGCAGCCCAAGGACATGGTCAAGCCGCCGTACAGCTACATCGCTCTCATCACCATGGCCATCCAGAACTCGGCGGAGAAGAAGATCACCCTCAACGGGATCTACCAGTTCATCATGGAGCGCTTCCCCTTCTACCGGGACAACAAGCAGGGCTGGCAGAACAGCATACGGCACAACCTGTCGCTCAACGAGTGCTTCGTCAAAGTGCCCCGCGACGACAAGAAGCCCGGCAAGGGCAGCTACTGGACCTTGGACCCGGATTCGTACAACATGTTCGAGAACGGCAGCTTCCTGAGGCGCAGGAGGCGCTTCAAGAAGAAAGATGCGCAGAAGGAGAAGGACGAGCGCGAGCGGCCCAAGGAGCCGCAGGCGGCGGGTCGCGCCCCGGCTCGGGTGCCGCAGGACGCGCCGCCGGTGCGCATCCAGGACATCAAGAAGGAGAACGGGGCCTGCACGCCGCCTCGAGCCGCGTCGCCGGCGCCCAACCACGCCGTTGCCAAAATGGAAAGTCCCGACAGCGGCGCGTCCAGCGGGAGCCCGCGCGGCCGCTCGCTCGGCACGGACCTCTACGAGCAGCAGCGGCGGCGGCAGCAGCACAGCCAGGCCTCCGCGCAGGGCTTCAGCGTGGACAACATCATGACGTCCCTGCGGGGGTCTCCCCACGAGGACCTTTCCCCGCCCCTCGTCGCCTCCTCTCGGACAAGTATGACCCCCTCGCTGGCGCTCGGCTATTCCCCCAACCAGGCGTCGTCCTACGCGTCCGGCACGTGCAGCCAGAGCGCCCCCAACTCCACCTATCACTGCAACCTGCAAGCCATGAGCCTCTACGCGACGGAGCGAAGCCCCGGAGGCCACCTGGCGCCGTCGGGTGCCGCGGACGAGGCTTTGACCGACTACTGCGGCGCGTCGCCGCCGGGCCACGCCAACCAGGAGGGCCCGCAGCAGGGCCAGCAGCAGGGCCGGCTCGCCTCCTGGTACGGCGACCTGAGCCACTTGGGCGCGGGCTACCCGTCCCAGCAGCAGAACTTCCACTCGGTCAGGGAGATGTTCGAGTCCCAGCGGATGGGGCTGAATGGGAATAACAGCTGTCAGATGGCCTTCCCGTCCACTCAGTCCATCTACCGCACCTCAGGAGCTTTCGTTTACGACTGCAGCAAGTTTTGACAGCTTGCAAAGCGCAACCGGCAACTGTACTTTCGGACGTGATCTTGAGGAGGTTTTTTTTTTTTTCACTTGACATCCTGAATGCACAAATTAAAGAACGAGACGCAGATGATTTTGTCCAGGCGCGTGTCCAACACACGTAAGTTTATTCTCTTAATTTAAAAAAAAAGGGCGAAAAAATGGCTCACGCTCTGAGCCTGCGGACGTTTGTAAATGATATCCTAATATATTTATTTTTAGAGAGCGATGAATGGGTTTCTTGGAAGCCAGATACGCCGACCTTTTTTTTTTTTTGGGTCCAATTTCTTGTCCCCGTTAGGTACAAGCGGGACCTTTGTAGCCCAAACTGGTGATTTGATTCACATGTGTGCTTTGTCAACACATTTTTGAAGGCATTACCTTTTTTTGGGATGAATAAAGTGCCTCGGTTTTAATCGGAGTGATTTATTAGTGCTAAGAAAAATATCGGACCTGGATGGGAACACATAACCAAAGCAGGCTTTTTGGGAGAGTCAGACAAGGAGTGCTCTCAATGAAATCAATTATTCAGGACCCAAATCCCAGTCTGCACCCCCCCCCCACCCCCCACCACCAAATTTCACGTTGCAAATGTTCCTTTGAGCTGGTGCAGGCAACGTCCGCGTGGGTCAAACGTGCACGAACGTCAACACGCGCGCGGCCGCTGACTGGGCCCCAAAAAGGCCCAGTCAGCGATTTTTCTCAGCCCGTCACGACCAAGCTCGCCACGAGCAGCAACGCTCGGGCGCGCGCTTGTGCTTTGGCTCGAAGCGAAAAGGTCGTCGCTGTGATCGTCTTGTCGTCCCGAAAATTTGGACGCCGTGAGTCGGCCCGCGCGAGCGTCTGCAAACAAACGTGCTCGCAATTCGAAACGAGCCTCACTGTGATTGACTGCAGGAAGGCAACTCGGGCCACGCGTGCGTTTGCCTTTTCCTTCTCTTTGCCCCTTTTTTTGTTTTTGCTGGCAGGTGCACGCAGCCGATATTCGTCTTTTCCACACGAAACACGTCACTTCAATTTAAGTGAGTGATTCATGTGACGTTTTATTGTTTAGCCCCCCCCCCCCCCCCCGCCAATTAGACCGCTCCAATTTGCTCTGTGAACTCGTTCCCCGATAACATGCACACTCATCCGATTTTATCGGTCCACTACATTCGGATCGTCACGATCGAATCGCATCAAAGAAAAACACGTCTAGAAAATCACGTCTCAATGGAACTGCGTGTCACAAAACTACAAAGTCATTATTAGCACAATATTTTTAAAAAATGACAAACTAATATTAAAAGACCGCATTAAAAAAACGACAACACAGGCGTCGATTTCTCTTTCCGCTTTATACGAACACCCGCACGAGGTGTGTTAGCCTGTTTGGTCACTAAGCGGGCACAGTTGAACGCTCCCTGAAAATAAAAACAAAAAAAAAGATTAGAGTGCACCATTGCCACTTCCATCATTGGCATACGAAAGTTTAAAAAATAAAAAAAAGACTCAAGATGAAGACCTTGCAAATGAGCTGCTCAGTGGAACCAACTCTATTTGTTTGTTTTTTAATGCAAGAATGGAATTAAAAACCCCAAACATATCAACTGATTTTCACACAGCATTTTTTTGGTTGAATTTACAGCATTTTATTTTGTTAATTCGTTGCCCACAAGAAAATCATCTGAATTTAGAAACATCTTTGATGTAGATGAGACTAATTTATTTCACGCAACCACATGACGAAATAAAACGGAGTAAATTCAACCCCCCCCCCCCCCCCACACACACACAAAAAAAAAGGAAAGAGAAAGAAATTACTCAGTGTATCCAATCATTTGAAAAGGAGTGAGCGATCTGAAAGGATTTCATTTTCGTCACACGAAATCGAATTCGACACCATTCGGGACGATGGCTGACTTCTGGAATATTTTTTTTTGCACCACTCGAAATTTGTCGTGCGCCCAAATTGAGCGTTGTCGGGAGGGATTTGATTTCTTCCTGTTGTTTATTTCCGCGGCAAGGGTGACCCCAATTAGGATTTGTGTGCAAATGTGCAGGGGAAAGTGCAGTGCGGTGCCCCCCCCCCCTCCTTCCTCCCCCCATCTCAGCGCTCTTTGGGGGCCCAAATCAAGTCGGAGCACATCTGCTTCTCATTTGGTGGCCGCACTGATACAACGCGTCCGCGGCCGTCACTCACTTACGCGCACGCACGCGTGCGCACTCCATCTGACTTTGTCAATATTTATAAATAAATAAAATCATCCTAATTTTTTGAAGATGTACGGCACTGCGAAAAACGGCCAATTGCGTCCAGATGATTTGATTTCATGCACCCATTTGACGAAATCAAATGGACTAAATTCAACACGCCGTTTTTTCCCCCCCCAGTGCGCGATCAAATATTTTCTGATCTAAACAACGTCAATGAAATGCACCGCGAACGGCGTTAGGAGAACTTCTCGTTTTGTTGCGTTTTTGGATTTGACGCTGCAGATCGCTTATTGATGAATAAATCGCCTTTTCTTCCACGTGACCAGCATGGGACGAAAACCCCCCCGAATGTCCTTCCCATGCATGCCGAATTGGAGCAAGAAAGAGCACCGGGACGGCAAAGCAGCTCACAAAACCTTTTGAAAGGCTGCATTCCAAAATACTAAAGGCGTTTACGTGTTCATGGTAAACCTTCAAAAAGAAAACGAAGAAAGAAAAATAAAATATAATAAAGTCAGTCAGTGCGACGAACTTTCCAGCCGGTTTCAGTAGTAGGCTACATTTTATTTTTTGGGGGGGCACATTTGAGAAGAATTTCCAAAATTCCTGCAACGAGAACCCCCCCCCCCCAAAAAAAACTTCCATGTCCAATTAAAGACGGCACAATGCTGACAAATTAAAAAAATACAAGCAATGCGATGAGGACCACGGCAGTTTAGCTGAACCACACGCGCGCAAACACACACACACACACACCCACACACACACCCACAGGAAAGCTCACGCGGACAAAAGATGCGTTCAATATTTATTTTTTTTTTCCATTTGCATATAAACGTGATGATGTACAACAGCATATTACTCTGGAACCGCTCTTACATGGAGCGCTGAGCCAAAAGGGAATCAGTCATTGTTTTCTTTCGGCTACTGCCACAAATGATTTTTTTTAAAAAAAAACAACAAATCCGGGACAACTTTGATCCTTCATCTGTGTGTGTGTGTGTGTTGCTGGGAATGTCGAAGGCTTGGTGTCCTCCAGGGACCGTCTCAGGCATTTGGGTTTTCCTTCATCAGCGCAACGTCCGCCTCCACCATTTCTTTCACCAGCTCCTGCAGGCACGCCACAAACCGCGTCACGATGACGTCACCGCAGGCCAGCAACGGTCACGGAATGATTTCGTTCCTCGCGGGCGTGCCACCGCCACGAGTGGGCAAACTTCGGCGCTCGAGGGCGACTTTGGAGTTAGGCCAGTAAAGATGCTCATTAAAAAAAAAAAATAAATAAAAATTCGCTCGTCCTTCCTCCTTCTAAATTGCTTGTCCGCATTGGAGTGGGATTTCTTTGTTGTTTGCAAGTGAAAACAAAATCAATTCAAATGAGGAAAAACAAATAAATGACGCGCTTGTTTCACGTGAGGTCCCGGCATTGTTTTCAGAAGGCAAAACAACTTCAAGCAAACGAGACGACCTTTGAAACAACAAAGGAGCAAATGATTCACATGAAACAATCGCAATCGATCGTTTAATCAAAGCGTAGCGCACATTCTGGACATATTTGTCGGTTGACTACTGTTTGTTTCTTTTTTTTTTTTTTTTTTGTCGTCGTTGATATTGATGCTGTATTTCATATTTGATCGTTTCACTGTAGTTGTTGATTCTCATCATAACAACTCGCATTATTTTCAGCATTGCTTGTACGACGGCCGATCGATTCGGTCAATTAGGAAAATATGGAGAAGATTTGTGCAGACCTCTTCCCACTCCCCTTTTTTTACTTTTACTTGCTCATTGTTCATTTTTCATGCTTGTTTGTTTGTTTTTTATTGTTATTTTAATAGTCGTTTTTTTTTTTCCCATGTTCAACGTGCCACTCATTCCTAATTCCAACATACAGCAAGACATCAACTGAAACGCCTCGACCGAATAAGAACAAATCCGAACCGGGTACCGTTCGTTGTCCGCCACCGCAAATAACCGGAGGACATCATATCCGCCAGACTTCATTTTTAGAAAACGCGTCAAACCTTTTTCGTCTATGCGGCGGCGCGCGGCAGCATACGCGCGCGTCGATTACGATTCCGTGGAAGCGCTGTGACGATTACCTTGGGGAGTCGCCCCAAGTGGGTTACGCCCAGTCGGTGGAGCCCTCTTGTGACTCCAGCCGGGCGACGGAGAGACTCACCTCAAAAGTCACCTTTGGTTTCCAGCCCATCCTCTCGCACGCTTTGCTGCTGTCGCCTTGCAGGTAATCCTACGAGGATAAAAAGCGCAAAAGTCAACAAGGAGAAACGCCGGACCGCGTGGAGCGAGTCGGCCGGAGAGCTCGTGTCTTGCCGCGACCCGTCCAGATGCTCGCCTTCCTGCGGTGGCAGAGCGCGATGGGTTGTGGGACTCTTGCGGGCCTCTCAGCCCAAGTCAAGAAGTCGCCATTTCCCCTTCCGAACAACCCCGGACTTGTTTTTCTCCTTTGCCGTGTTCTCCGTCAGGCTCAAGACGCACCGAGATCAGCATCTGCCATCAACGTGTGTCCAGTATCGAACCGCGTCGACGGCCTCTTCGGACTTTTTGCCGAGCCACCCGAAGAAGGTCGGCGAGTGAAAAGAAAAGCCGCTAACGAGTGTTCCGCGGCCACGTGAATTCAGCCCAAACACAGCATGTCGCGAATAATTGAACTTCAACCACAAACAGACGGAGCGCAACAGAATTTTCATATGGAGCCGATTTGGAACCCGACACCAGATTTGGGCCCACTCCGTTACAAGTAGCGCTACTTTGCCTGCAGGCTGAAAAGACGTAGCGCAGATTAGCAACAATAAAACGACTGCAAGTAAATGTAATGCGGGGGGGGGGAGGCGCAAATTGATTTTGCCACGGTTCAGGCTGACGGGGGGGGGGGGGGTGTCTGAATGTGGAGATGGGATTTGGCGGCTGTTAAGTGCAGAGCCGGTTCTAGTCTGTGTGATCGAGGGCCGTTGGCCACCCCGAAAACTCAACTATTTGCCTTGAACAGAAAGCTGATGAACAATCCGAACGACATAAAAGCGCTTTCTTGACTGCCTTCAGCTCCTTCCATTTTTTTTTTCCTGCGTATGCGGCCCTCCAACGAAAAAGGTTCGGACAACCCTGCTCTACTGTATCAAGGGGTAATACTCCGATGCGTCGCTTTCGCTATTGCATGACCAGAACGGAGCGATCCGTCACGGCCGCTCAGCTTCTAACGCAGCTCAGCCATCATAGCGCCGACCCGCCCCGAGGACAAAAAGATCGTGAGATCACGGAAGACGTGAGGAGGAAAGCCGCCGATGGACACGACCTAACGTGGGGGGGGGGGGGGGGGTCCCAGTCCATGCTCTATCCTTAGCTTTGATGTCTGTACCAGTGCTTTAAAACTGGCAATGTAAAAGTGAGCAAAAAAATGGTTGCCAGTCCGCCAAGCTTGTTTCGACTGGTCCGCAACAAAAAAAAAAAAAAAAAAAACAACAACAAAAAAAGGTCGCGGGCCACCGATCGAACGTGTTTGAACCCTCCCAAGCGGCGCAAGCGAGCCGTGTGCCAGCAGCTTGCGATTGGGATGCGGGCTCCACCCCCGCACGCTGCGCTTGCGCACTGCTTAGCCCCAAATCTTCTGGCTGCCTAACACGGTGAAAAAACAAACAAACAAACAAAGAAAGAAATCAACATAAACAGACCAAAAAAATAAACCACAAAAAAAAAAAATGCTCGGGCCAATGTTTATTGCTGTGCAACTTTCACTTGGCGCTCCGACGGCCAAAGTATCAGAACATTTTGTCCTTGGTACTTCGTCCCGGAGAGAAAAAGGCTCCGGCGGCGGCGGGGGGGGGTGTTCGACCACCGCCTTGAAATTTATCGCGTCCGTGTGAGTAAGTGAGAGAAGCGAGGGAGGCGGACAGCGAGCGTCGGTGCTGTGTGAGTTATAGCTCAGGTTTCCTTCCCCGACTCCCCACGCAGCTTGGCCTGCGCACAATGTGTTAAGTGACCTCCGAAGGGTGGCCCTGTCATTCTGACCGGCGCGCGCGCTCCAATCCGCGCACGGACGCACGCGGCGACCTCCACAAGTCGAGCTTAGAAATCCAAAGGGGGCGGGGGGGGGGGGGGGGGGGGGGAGTCGTTTTGCCCATTTGATCGTGTACATACCAGGTGGGCATTGGGCAATATTTACTTGCGCCTGTCAAAAGACTCTCATCTGACACGGTTTACATCTTTCAGTTTTCCCAACGATGACGCTCTCATTTTTGATGACGACGGGAACAAAATCATCGGGGCTAAAAGTGCTCTCGGGCGTCTTGTCGTGATTCTTGTGATTCTGTTCTTCCCGCGGACAGGAAACGCATCAGAATTCCCCGAGTCAGCATAAAGCTGCAGACGGGGAGTGAGAGTGGCCGTGCAAAAGGAAGGGGAGGAGGGGATGGTTGGGGGGGGGGGGGGTGGGGGGGCGGCTCCGGTGACCGTTCGCCGCCACTGGGGTCAAACGGAAACAGACACGTCACAAGTGAAAATGTCTGTTCACGTGCCGAGCAGAAAGAAAAGCGAGAGATGTGCCAGCCTGCGCGCGTGCGTTCAGCAGATTCCCCCCCCCCCCCCCCAATCATTCAACACAAAGAAAGGCGAGCGAAGGAGATGCGCAGGAGAGAAAAACTTCCTCCAGTCTTATCTTAATTGTTGCATGCTCAGTCAAGCACTGAAGCGCCTTTGTCAGGCGGGGGGGGGGGGGGGGGGGCTCTTATGGCCCTTTTTCTAGCGCGCTTGTGCCGTTGCTCGTTCCGGTCCAGTGCCCTTGTTAGCACCCATTCTTTATTTTTCCACTGACAAAGTTCTGCTGCTTGAAACGGGTATTTAAGGTGGCTCCAATTACTTGTCGGGCCAGCCTCGAACACCAACTTTCCACCCCCCCTCCCCCAAAAAAATAAAATTGACACTCGTTGGACGCCAGGGGCGGTGCTGCGCTAAGTCGGTGTTGAACAAGTTCTTAGGAAGAGCACGTTTGGTGTGTTCCAACCACAAAAGGGCCAAGCAGGAGTCACGTCATGAAGCAAAGCGTCCAAACATCGCTTGCTTACGCCGACGTTTACCCAAGAGCGCCTGCGCTATTCATCATAAGATGAAGAATAACAATGCGCTGTTCGCGTCGATTACATGAGGTCGTAAATAACAGTCAGGGACAAGCGATCGGCTTATCCTTCTTAACTCATTCAGTACCAGCCAATTCTGGACCAAGTCTGAAAAGACGTTTAAAAACGTCTTTGGGAGTGAATGAGTTAATCATCGAAGATGATTAGGAGTCAAAGATTGCGTGCTTTTCGGCCACATCGATCGGAAGGATTTATGAAATGAATACCTGGACCATTAAAAGAATGGGTGAATTCTGCATGGGGGGTCACATCTCAAGCCCCCCCCCCCCCGCCCCTGCAAAGAAGTCGTAAAATAATTTGCCGAGGGAAGAGACGACACCACCCCCGGTACACGCGGCGGCACCTCTTGCATTTCCTCTTGGAGCAGCATTCCTCGCGTTATCGGCCTCACAAATCGGCTGCTCTCGTCGTGCCCAAACAGGGAGAGCCAGAAAGTGACGGCCAGGAGCTCCGGCATGAGAGCCGGCCCACAGTCGCTCCGCCGCCGAGACTCACAGTGTTTCATTGTGCGCTGGCTGATGATGAAATGATAAGGCCGAGAGAGAAGGAGGAGGAGGCGGAGGAGGGGGGGGGGGGGGGGGGGGGAAACAAAAAACGTTCAACACCTCGGAGGAAGCGTCCGCGAAGGCCTGCTCGCACAAAGTCGAGGGCACGAAAGACGGACGGCTCTTCCAGATGACCAAACGAGTCCATCTTTCAAACGCTGACGTAAAACAAACAAAACGTCAAGCGCGAGTTACTCTCTCAATTAAACACATTTAAAAAATATATGTACTGTATATCGAAAAAAAAATCTGTCATCATTTCCAGAGACAAACAGTCTGTGAGAAGGATTTTGAAATGTGAACGTTACGGGGTTGGAAACGTCGTAAACGGCGTGACGTTGAAACAAGGTTCAGCTGTGAAAAAAAAACAACAACAACAAATTCTTGTAAACTTCCAAATAGACGTCGCATTGGAAGCAGTAAGTCATAAACGGTGGCATTGTCGACTGACTTCCACGGGAAAGGGGGGGGGGGGGGGGAGACGGTGAAAGTGGCAGGCGGACGCGCCGGGCCCTCTCAGTAGTTGACGTGCACTCAAGACAGCCGCCGAGGAAGAAAAAGGACTGCCTGCAAGAGGCATCCCAGAAATGTATTCATGTCAAGTATTCATGCATTTGGCGGCACGACTCCGAGCGACGAGGCGTTTTCCCGCCGGCGCCGAGTGTCGCAAGAGCGACGGACATGAAGCTTGAACAACATGACAGACAAACGAGTCCTGCCAAAGATGAAATAGAACGAGCGGGAGCGATCGCGGAGTGAGCAGAGAGCGCACCGATGAAAAGAGAAGAGAAAAAATAAAAATGCAACAAAGCCGCCTTCGGGTTACGGGAAGAATGTGGTGGTGGTGGTGGTGGGGGGGGGGGGGGGGGGTCCTCACATCAGGATGAATGACACCGTCAGGACAAAAAGTCAAGGGAAGAAACTGGAGGGGGGGGGGGGTCACACCACATTAACCTTTCTCGACGTGCGCGTACAATGAAATTTTTTCGTACATGTTGGCGAATTCGCAGAACTTCAATGCACATCCGGGATCGGCGATCGGATTGGCCGCCCGAGCGCGGGTGCCGCCCAGGATACAAAATTGAGCCTCCACACGGGCATGCTTGGATGAGTTTGACGTGGAAGCACTTGAGAGGCGTGACCCGAACCCCAACATCCACTTTTGGAATGAACTAGGAGCCAAATTGTCAGCCGGGCCCTCTCTTCCGACCTCTGACCTCACAAATGCTCTTCAAAGAAATTTTGACCGGCACGATTACAAATCTTGCCGAAAGGTTGGACGGACGCCCGACGTCGAGCGAACGCGGACTTTTCGCACCCCGATCGCTCGGCGTGACACTCGGGTCGCTCCGCGGCCAAATCCGGCCGGCCGACGGCAGCCGGCCGAGGAGTCGGGCCTAATCTGCCGGGAGGGAGTCGGGCTTTTCTCCCTCACCCTTGTCAGTCATTCTTTCCTTCCCTCCTCGTCTCTCTCGTCACGCTTAAGCGAGCCGATAGCGCAGGAATCCTGGCCCGCGATCCGGCTCCCTCGCTATCTGTCGGCCAATTACCGGAAGGTGTGCAGGATGCGCCAATCCATCACGCCACCGACATCGGCGTCCGAATAACGGCAAATCCGCTCGACGCGGCAACAATCGGGCTCTCCGATGGCTGGCGGTTGCCGCTTGCTGCCCGGGGCCGGTTCCGCTCCGACGGCGGGAGGAAACTCCTTCAGGAAATACCAGACTGCCAGACACACGCATGCGCCGCCAGCTCTCGTTCTCAGACAGGCGGGCGAAAGCCGCTCGGAAAAAAAAAAAAAAGGCCTGCGATCCACAAGTCCGGCACGCGGAGCCTCCCGACTCCCGAAAGGAGCCATCGTCCTTTCTCGTGCTCTAGAAAATAGCTTGCAATCTGCGGTTGGCGATTAGAACCGCTTCACCCAAAACAAAAAGGTGCATCCAAAAAAAACAACAAAAAAAAACAAAGAATGGGCCCGCGATTCCAAACGGACGAGACGAAATTGGCTCGCATGTGGAAATGCGGGGGGGCCTTCGACCAAATATGCTCATTCGCGCGTCAGGCGTTCACGAGTGCGGCTTGGCCGGCGGAGCTGCCGGCGTGTGTTGCGATAACGCGTCATGAGGTCAGATGGCGATGCGCCTCATCGTGTCATCGTGCCGCATGCATTGCAATCATCGGACACCTTTGCTACTACGATTCTTCGAGCCGGCGTGCAATTTGTGGAGACGCTGGACGTCAATGGGGAAGATGTGAAGGGATGCAGAATGTGAGACGTGGAGGCGGGAATGCTTTGAATTTGTCACGAAATGTTCGACGCGCCTCTTCAATTTGGCCAATTGTATTGGGAAAGGCGGCACGAGCTCGCATGTTCTCCCCGTGCCTGCGTGGGTTTTCTGCGGGTAATCCGCTTTCCTCCCGCATTCCAAAAACATGCGTGGCCACTCTTAAAAAAAAAAAAAAAACTGTCCCGAGTTGTGAATGTGCACCCTGCAATTGGCCGGCAACCAGTTGAGGGTGTCCCTCCGCCTCCGGCCCGAAGACGGTCGGGATCGGGCTCGGCTCCGGCACGCCTGAGGGTAAAGCGGTTCAGCTAATCGATGGCTACATTGGGAAAAATGAGCAATTTGTGAGGATTTTACGAATGCTTTTGAGAAGTCTGCCATTATAAACAAGTAACCCAGATTCAAACCTGAAAGACGGAACTCCCTCCATTCAAGTTCAAAAGGCTGCAGCTCCCCCCCACCCGATCGGCATTGCCGGTCAGCCGCTCATCAAATTCCCGTTTTACAGTTCGGTCTGATCTAGGGTCTCCGTTTATGCGCGCGCAGCCTTGTCGGTGAACCCCGGGAAGTTGTAATCAGCGGCGCGACGTGGCTCCCACCTTTCCTTTTCCCTCCTGACCTCCTCTACCCCCGCCGCCCCCCCTTCTTCCCTTTGCAATAAAGATAGCGGGATCACGTTACAGAGCGCAGGTCAGAGGTCAATCCCATTCTTTTTTTTTTTTCGAGCCTCTCCGTCCCGTTTGTCTTCCAGATCCTCTCCCAGGGGTGAAAGCCGCCCATCACCTAAATTCACATCAGCTGGCGCGTGACCAAGGGAGCGCTGGCGGCCGGAAACTCTCCATCTTCCAAGCCGCACCAGATAGCCTCTTTCTTCACCCGCGTTGGCTTATTTCGTGCCCCCTCGACAGACAGTTGGGTGATCCCATCGCCCGTTCGCTCGCAGCAAAAACGTAGCCGACCACGTTGAAAAGATCGGATTGGCATACATCGCGATAGATGTTGCGGGCACCTCAAATCGGGCGTTGGTGGAATTTGCTCAGCGCGGCGTCCGATTTAGGTCGACGATATATTTAGCTTGCGCTCACTATTGTCAGCATGGCTCGGTTGGTTGGTTAACGATTGCGATTGTTGTGATTGTGCAGTTTATTCGGTCAAGCGTGAATGATAACATCCGCGCCATGGTGCCGCACCACCCCAAAAAAAAAACAACAAAAAAAAACAAGCGAACAAAAGTCGGCCAAATCTGGTGCGGTTCAGTTGACTTCCTCCCAACTGCAGTCAATCCCATCAGAAAATCTGCAACATCTCAATTTTAGCAGATCGAAGACTGGCAAAGCCTTTGCATTCGCCACCTATTTGCACAACATTTCCATCAGTGTGTGTGTGTGTGTGTGTGTGTGTGCGTGTGCGTTTTTCAAATGCATTTTGAAAGCTCTCCAGGATATCTCGGCTCGTAGTCATCACGGAGAGGCCCGGATGGGCTCGGGCTCGGAAAAAGTCACATGCTCCTTTTCCAGCGGACGTTGCCAACGGCGCCGCTTCACACGTCTTTCCTTTTCACTGTTTCTCGCAAACAAGCGTGTCAGTATTTGTACGTTATAAAAGCGAGTCACAAAGCATCTCATCCCCCGGTTTGTCGTGCAAAAATCCGCATTTTGAATTGTCCAGCCTGGCCAAAATCGACGACATTTCGTGTCGGAACATTCTTTGCACTCGGCACATGCTCGAGCAGCCCCAACTATGAGCGGATTCCTGTTTTCTCCGTTGCTAGGAAGACTTTGTGACCAAACGGCGGCTGCTACTTTAAAAGACACAACTACTCTGATCAATCAAACATGACTTTACTTTGGAGTCAGACAATCCTCCATTATGCGTCTCCAGTTGGTCCAAAATGCTGCTAACTGGAGCCTTTGTCCTCATTTAAAATGCCGTTTTTATTTTATTTTATTTTTTTGTCATACGCGTGCTTAGACAGCGAGCGGTCCCATGCGGCTTCCCAGTAGGGCTGATGAAAAATTTTGGATCCCCATCTTCAATTGTCTGGCATTTTATGAGTAGTAATCGAGCGCGCTTGGGCTATTGCAGCCGCTCCTTCAACGTGCTTGCAATGCACGCAAGGAGCACTCAAAGGGAAGTTATGCAGACAGGTTTTCATCAAAAAACACACCAAAAAAAAAAACAAAAAACAAAAAAAACCCCCGACAAGGAATGCATTCAGCATCGTTTTACTGATAATATCGAACTGCCTCCGAGTATCCAAGGGTGCAACTGTCCTCGAATGAAAAACATTTGGCAACCGGATGGGTCAGGTGTGCACTTGCGACATAACGCGGCTGACCTCACGAGGCAGGTTGACGGTGCTTGCGAACTGTCGTTCGTCGCGCTTCATCACCGGGGCCATCGTTTCGCGCTTCCAAGTGCCGACGAAAGCGGCGATGACACGCCACACGCGGCGTATTTTCAGTGAATGCCGCGATGCGCATCCGACTGCTGGTATGACAGCCGTTCCGAAAAGAAAGAACAGTCATTCATACCGAAGATGAATACTTGACAGATAGCGAGGCGAGGTGCGTAAACGCGGCTATTTTTAGGGTTGGAGCCGAGCGCTTCATGACGAGCGACGATCGACGATCTGAGAAAAGGAACGGCAAGTGGTCTGGCAAGAAAGCAAAAATGTTGAGTTGCCCGGTCTAGCTTCTCCGCTTGCATGACCGCAAAGATGAAATGAAAACCTGAAGCGGTCAATCGCGTCGACCTTTGAGTGCGCAGCTCGCACCGCCGTCAGTCACGCCGGCTCTCGCTTTCGGTCTTTCGCTCCGACGTTTCGCACTCGCCGAGTAAGAAATAACTCGGGTGTGCAACGCCGACAACAACAAAAGAAGAGACCTGTCAAACGCATCTGAGAGCGGTGCGGGAAAATGAGGGCTCGACTCCATGTCTGAGTCACACGCAACGAATGGAGATAAGACGCTTCTCACTAGCGACGTGGCCGAAGAGACGTTGACGGACAGGGCGGGGTTGAGGAATACCCGAAGAGTGCATGTGAGGTGAGTGCAACCTGGGTCGCTTCAGTCACGCTTGCAGTGCGTCTGCTTCCGCTGTCCAATTGGGGTTCCCTCACGAAAACTTCTTATGCCCCCCCCCGCCCCCGCGCACACAAAAACGCCGGATTGCAAAGCTGAGCGTCGAACATTTGCGGTATGTTTTCATTTTAAGCGTGTGCAAATGCAAACGAGTTCCTGAAGATAAGTCGAGGAACTCAAGTGATGACAGTCACCACACCTTTCTTTGAGGAGAAAAAGATGAGCATCTGTTTGGGCGGGGGGGGGGGGCGTCCCCGTTTGAAGCGGCGGACGCCTTTGTCAATTAATCAATCGAGATTTGAGAGCATTATTAATGGAGGCCATTATAAGAAATAACTCACAGCTCAACATGTAAGAGACAACAAATGTCTCCGCTTGAGAACAACCCCCCCCAAAAAAAAAACGTCAATGGTGATGCTGTTGGAAGGATGCTTTTTTTTTTCGATTTATACGACACAGGAAGACAAAGTTGGATTGTTTTTCCCGTCTCACAGTCAGGTAATCTTGCCTGGAGGGGCATTCCGGGCCTTCCCCCCCCGCCCCCCTCCCCTATCCCCACCCCTGCATCCATCGTACTGCTCAGACCGAGAAGAGGCGGTGGGCCAGCAACAAGTTGTGCGGCAAATGACAGGTGAGCAGTTACGTGTACGCAGATGGGACGGAGGAAGTCAACACAGCGAAAGACAACTTCCCATTCATGGAGATTTTTTTCTCCGCATGAGGTTACAACCCCCCCACCCCCAAAAAAAAAAAAAACCCCGCTGTGCCTGTCACTCAGCCAGTAGCAGTTTTTGGCCTCAAGCGACACATGAAATGGAAAGTATGATGGCTGCCGACACAATCACGCACGCACGCACACACACACAAATGTTGCATTCATACTCTTGTACATTGACAGACTTCATTCAACAGTCAAGTTCGGATTGTCTTCTCGATGCAGGAGGATTCATATTCCAATGAAATTTTCTCCTTTGGAATTAAAAGCCATTTGGTGCAGAGGGGCGCCGCTGCTCGCACATGCACACGGACGCAGCGTTCGAAATATATTGAAGGATATACTGTACCCTTCCCGCATTTTTCGGACGATGAAGCACGCTGGATGATCAGGCGCGTTATCTATGTGAAGTATTGGACGGTAAATAGTTGACCGTCATTTTCAACGTACCCCGTTGACGAGGTTGTCGCCCCGATAACGTTCACATTTCAAAGTCGCGATCGCACGTCATTCATTTTCCATTTGTCGATGTCGCTTACAACGAACACCTTCATAAGGTCAAATTCATTATCATGACCAGATTTTTTCTCCCCCCCCCCACAAAATAGTGAGAAGGCCTTTGTTCCAATGAACCGCGGGCGGAGAACTGCCACTGCAACCTAGCTTATGAACGAAATGTACCGTGCGGGATTCCCCTCTGGTGATTAGCAACGTAGCAATGTTCATACGGAATCATATGTCGTAGTTGGTGGCCATTTGATGGGAAAAGCTGACAACGAAGTACCGTGAGAACGTACAGATTGGGTCTAGAAGTCCCTCTGGAGGAACAAGCAGAATGACCGTATTTTCCGGATTATAAATCGCAGTTTTTTTCATTTCTTTCATAGTTTGGCCGGGGGTACGACTTATACTCTGGAGCGATGTATGTGTGAAATGATTAACACGTTCTATCATTTCACATGTTATTTTCACATTAAACCACAAGAGGGTGCTCTAGGCCTGTGTTGATACTTTCCACATTGGCGGTAACTGATAAGAACAACTGACGATGACTCTGATGTAAGCGAAGTCGAAGCGGAAACGCCGCATCTTTTATGTCCGGAGTTCGCGGAGTTCTTTAAAAGTGACACCGATTTTATCCAATAAATTTGCGCAAAAATGCGACTTATACTCCAGTGCAACCTATGTATGGTTTATTTTTTTCTTCTTTAGTGTGCATTTTATGGCCGGTGCGACTTATACTCAGGAGCGACTTATAGTCCGTAAAATACGGTAACTCATAAGGCGCCCCGGATCGTGAGGTGCACCGTCCATTTTGGGGATAACGAAAGGATTTTACGGGTGCCCGATCGTCCACAAAAATACGGTCAACCTAAAAATAATCACTTCTCATAGGCAGAACTTTGAAGTGACACGTGCGATGTACTGAGAACAGTAAAGGAAAACCCCCAAACTCAATTCACATCCTGTATCGGCTGTCAACGACCGGAGTGAAATTTGGAACACGCGCAAAAATGCCACTCAAGAACGTTGGACACTCAAGCTCGACCGTGTTCAGTTCTGACTGAAACCCAAAGGCTGAAAGATCGAGACTGACAACTTGGCAAAGCTCAAAGAATGCCATCAGCGGCCATGTCGGCCTGACGCTGATCGACTTATCTATCGCTACATTAACAACAAATCTGTCAGCCCTTCCGACATACTTTCGTCTTCACATACCGACAAACGTGCTTGCACCATTGCGGCCGGTGCGCTCGCACGGTCGGTAAACGACAAGCCCGTCGCGACACAACCGCAAACAAACGAACTGCCCTCGCAAACACCCAAACGCAAGGAACACCTGCACGGTTGACGCAATTCGCTCGTTACACCCTGTTGGGCTCCGGAGAGAAACGAGCTTGTGCCACACACACACACACACACACACGCGCGCGTGCACACACACACACACATACCCAAACAAGGGGAGTGATGAATGACATACGCGACATATTGGCACGTGGCCTGAGGGCACCCTGCTTTTACAAACCTGCGCAAGCGCTTTTTTTTTTTTTCTTTCTCGCGCTTCACAGCAAACACAAAAGAAGTGTCTGAATCAGCTGAATTCTTTTAGCGTGTAGCCACACGATGACAGGTATTTCCACTTGAGGAGAGCAACAATGCTAAGCTGTGAGCCCGGTGTCATAAACTTCCTGCCGAAAGAGGTCAGGGGTTAAACGCTTTTCACTCTCTTCGAGCTCCAGATAAAGACAATAGACAATGGACGAGAGAAGAGAAAAGGTACCACCTTGACGCTCGGCCTACAAACGGAGACGCGGGCTGCAGCGGGGGTGGCCAAACGTTTTCCTTTGAGGGCCGCGTAGAGAAAAAAAAAAAATGGAAGGGCGTAAAGGGCCACTTCAAAATTTCTGCATAACACTTTAATACTTTGTCAACGCGTTTGTTTCGAGGCTCGCGTGGCTTTTGCGTACTTGTGCCTGAATGACTGTGCGCATAAAAAGGGGGGCAAGCAAACCGGGGCTGACTTCAAACAGGTTTCCGGGTTGCTGGCGTGAATCGATCCAAGCGAGCTCCCCAAATAACGCAACATCAAATTCAATATTTGCAATGTCCTGTTTTTACCTTTTGGACCACGTACGAAGAATCTCGGCCCAGGTGCGGACACGGCAGTCGGGCGGCCTGCCCCCCCCCCTCCCCCTGCACTAATCCTGCATCACTCGACTGAATCTCACTTCTAATCCAAATGCGCCGACCCTCTGACGAGCGGCACTCCTGGCTTTCAACTGAAGACCCGACACATCATCTGGGCCGCAACACGACCGGTAACCCGACACTCGCGCTCCCCAAGGAGCAGCCGTAATGCCCTTGGAGGGGGGGCAGACTGATGAGAGAGGGCCACTTCACACCTACAGCCGGGCGGACGGAAGGATCATCGGATGGGGGCTCGTGTCATTACTTTGACTCTCACGGCCGAAATATTCCTCTTCTGAAAAATGATTGCCGCTTCCGACTGAGCGATGCGTAGTCACGGCTAGAACGAAGGGGCGATTCCGACGGGCTGCTTTTCGGCCGCGGAGGACAGCGCGTGTGCACGATAAGCGGCCGGGATAATTTAGGCTTGAAAGTGCTCTGGAGCTGCCGAGTGCACACTTGGACGCGCGACGGCCGGGAATGAGAGACGTACAAAGAAAGGAAAAGAAAAGGTTCGTGCTTAGGTCTGTTATGGAAAGCAGGAAACGTGCGAGGTGATGCATTACACGGAAACATGACAGTTACTGTAAGGTAGCTAATTGCCCCTTCATTTTGATTTGTTTATTATTTTTTTAATATATTAAGATCGCTCTACTACTCCAGCCTTTTGTAAGAGGCAGCTTGGTTGCGCAATCGACTCCCGGGTGAGCAAATACTGTACTTTCCAAGAAAAGATCCCCGTGAAACGGTCAAAACTTACCACTTCGGTTGGCCGGAAATATTTTGGATTGACTTTGACATGCACGACTCCCGTCTCCTGGCAACAGCCCACCTCGTGCTCATCCTTGCCATTCCACCTGCAAAATAGGGCACGTTGCCATGAACCACAAAACCTTGCTCACCTCCCAACATGAACACGCGCAGACCTGACCCCAAATGGAAGCGGAAGGCTTATGCAACGATTTTCAAAGAATGACAATGATGCAACATGTAAAATGGCGACCTGATATGTGCCACTGTCGCGCTCATATAAGTCTGGATTGTATCAAGTGCGATTTCTCAACAGGGAATTGAACGGGGGTGGGGGGGGGGGGGAGAAAATTCACGATAAGGATTGTGTGCGCTTACACTATGGTCTTCCCCACATGTTGGAAGGCTTTTTCCACAAACTCCCTCACGCTGTGCACCTCCCCGGTTGCGATGACGAAATCATCGGGCTC
This sequence comes from Hippocampus guttulatus, assembly GCF_054856545.1. NCBI lineage: Eukaryota > Metazoa > Chordata > Actinopteri > Syngnathiformes > Syngnathidae > Hippocampus > Hippocampus guttulatus. The sequence continues at coordinate 22,818,950 of NC_141267.1, read as the reverse complement.
CTCCTGTTGCAGCATCAACCACATAGCCTGAAAGAGAGAGAGCGAGAGTTTGGTTTGGCATCAAAAGAGATCTTTCTCCTGACCTTCGGGCCTCCGAGCAGGGCGCTTGCCTGTACCTCAGTTGTGACGTCACCATGAAAGCTCGTGGGACGCGCACTGTGGGAAAGAAGGGCCGAGCGCTCCCGCGGGCCCACTGCGCCGCTGGCACACATCGACGCACGCGGCCATCGGCGCACGCGCGCAAACCCATTTTCACACTGGTGACATGCTCACGGACATCTGAAAATAAACGCAGGGGCCGAATGCCGATGAACTGTGCCCTCCCTCCAATGATTACAAATCAGGGGTGGCCAAACTTTTTCGCGACAGAAAATTGGGAGGGTCACTTTAAAATTGCTCCATTTTTTTTGTGGGGGGGGGGAAACACGTTCAAGCCAGTCAAGAAAGCAATTGTAGATTGCTTGTCTTATAAAACTATTGTGGCCTCTAAAACGGAATTCTCTTTATTCACTACAGTGAAACTCCTCTACAAGGAAACCTATATGGGCGAAAATACCCCCCTAGTGTGAAAAAATCTTCATGCATTAAAGCATTCCCTGTTTTCTGCTACCCCCTATGACGAAAAGTCCCAATGTTGCGTAATATGAAATCCTTTTCTCTACCCTTGCCTCTCGCAATGAGGTTCGCTACAACAAAAACAAGCCTTCCGCAAAAATCTAATCCGACCTCAGCCTGCCACAGCGACTCCTACTGCTTAGCTCGGAAATGGCAACAGCGAACACCACAGTGGCGTACGCATGCGCAGTAGTACAGGAAGTATTTGCCATTGTTCGTTTCGGTCGCGGGCCTCAAATAGATTAGACACCGCCGTCGTAAACGGTGCACTGAGTCGACAGCGCAGGAGCCGAAGCCAATCCGCCCCTGTGGAAATGGATCGTTTTGCTTCCTGAATGCAGAACTCCTCCCGAGTGCACCAAATGTCTGCGTCCAAGTTCCACCGTATTTATGATGAACTCCATTAGAAAGCCTTTGAGAACAAGCGAGGGCCACGGCCAACAGACTACATCGGCTACATAAAACAAAACCTCGATCGAAAAGTAGCCTGCGGGGCCAAATGCGGGCGGGTCGGCAAAGCGCTGAATGATGCATCGCCTTTCGCAGTGATCAACAACGGTCGACTTTTGGCGCGTCGCTTGAATTGATGCTGGCAGCCACTCGTAGTTCGCTAACTCGCAGTTTTATCTCAGTGGCGATGGCAAGCGCATCAAAGATGCAGAATTATTGCGACATGTACTACTGTGTCTAATAAAGTACAAATGAGTCGAGGCTAATCACAGCTCGTGTGTATTTGCCGATGCTGACATTCGCGAGTGATCAATCACATACTGTAAAAAATACAAAATTGAAAAAAAAAAAAGATCGTTTGAAGACCGCGCCAGCGCTCTGCTTTCAATCGCACGTTTCATTGTGCTCAAGTCGAGCTAATTGCATCCAGGGGCATTTGGCTCGGAGCCGGCTTTGTCTCGGTCGCAAAGCGGATTGATGAAAACGGTCTGCTTCCATGACTTTCTTCGGAGCGCGCTTGACAAGATGGGTTCTTTCCAGCTCCTTCGGGATGTTTTATGTGGTGTCGTTAAACGGAGCAGCCGCTCTCTGTCTCGCTACAAATTTCGACTGTCTATCGCAGCTTCACAGATTGGTCATTTGTACACGTGCCTGGAGAGCGCAAAGAGAATTCAAATCAAGTCAAGTCGCATTTACGTCGATCGCAGGGAACCACAAAAAGAGTCTCAAAGGGCTTCACACGCCCGCAGCTGGCAAGTTTTCACGGCATCCTCTGACCTTAACCCCCACGAGGGCGGGGGACAAAGTCCCAAAGCGCCGCCTGGGGGGAAAAAACCTTGAGAAGGGGCCGCAGATGGGGGAATCCCGCTCCCGGGATGACCATCAGGCTGCAACGGATGCCGAGCGAGCGACATTTGACACAACATTCAAGTAAATTGTCGGGATTTCTACTTTTTTATTTGTGTGACAAAGACCTTTGCTTACTACGTGCTTGGGTCAGTGAAATTTGTTGCTGTGCTACAACCCGACCAAACCAACCGAGTCAGGAAAGCAGTTACTCCTACCTGAAGTGAAACATGCCGCAAAATAAGTTTGAATGCGAGCAACTTTAGGTATTATGGAGGATATATGGGGGGGGGGGGGGGGGGGGGTTTCTCAAATTGGGTCAATGGCAGCCATTTTTGACCATTTGACTATTTTTTTAGTTCTGTAACTGTATATGCATGGTACTAACAAACATGTATAAGCATGACCTAACAAAAGAAACCCTCTTCTTTCATCGGGAAAAAAAAAAGTACATTTGGGAAACATGGATAAGTTTCCTGAAAATCTTCATTTACAAAGAAAATTCAGAGTAAAAGAGATTTTTGTGAAGAAATGCATTTCAAGCAGAACTTTTGACACGACAGTATTTTTCTTCTTGGCTTTTGCGATACCTCCAATATCAAAACAATGCTTTGCGACGAAATAACAACATAACCTAAAGGAAGGCACTTGGATTGCAAAATAAAACCACCGCACTGATGCACAAACTAGGCATGAACTTTTCACGTTCTCACCACCCCGCCGCTGATCAAAGCCATCTCGCGGTGATTTATCAGATCAATCCGAGCGAGTATATATTCACTCGGGGTTGCAAGAAGGCAAACTCAAAAGTGGCCGACGAAGTTCAACGTTCTGAACTCCCCGTTTGATACGAGAGAACAAACACTGGAAGAAGTCTGGGTATTCCCGCGTTTAATTCTCGAAAATCGTTTGTGACCACAAAGCCACGTTTGCCTCCCGCCGCATTTTCCACCGCCGTTGGCTCTCGTGTTTTCCTCTTTCCCCCGCGCCGGGTCTCGCTCGCATGCTTCAGTAACTACCGCATCAACAGCTCAGAGGTTGAACCCTCGGCGCTGAGTCCCGGGGCCTTCCCGTCTGCCCGCGAGATGACCCCCCCCCGACCCCCCCGCCACGGGGGAACTCGGTGGCTCTTGCACAGCGGCCGACGGTGTCGACAATTTAGCGCAGAAGATGGAACCTTAAATTTAAAAAAAAAAACGTCCAGGTTTATAATGTTTTTTAGAAAAGGGCAGAGATGCGATCCGGTCTCGGGACGCTACCGCATAAAATGCGGCACTTGATAAGATATCAAAAAGACTTTTGATAAAACGAGAAGAATTTGAGCCAATGCTCACGTGAATAATTTTGCATTCGGCAGACGTGACGGCCGAGACCGCCGCTATCAAACTCATTCCAGATGCCCTTGTGCACGAAATGCACAAGCAAAGTAGTGCTGGAAAATCCCCGGTACAAAGCAAAAGGAAGCCCGCTGACTCAAATTAGGCCGCGCATCTGTCGCAGAGCGCACGAGCACCAATGTCAAACCAAAGTCAACAAAATAAAAAAAACCCGGTTGCGCTCCCAAAATCCCAGACTGGATGCCGAGACGAATGCAGCGCAACGTCGAAATGTGCACGGGCGCATGGCTGCCGATGCAATTACAAAACGCTCTCCGAGTTCAGCCAGATTACAACGGACTCGTTTTCAGCGTTTTTTTTTTCTTTTTTTTTCCCCTTGATGCACTTTCGGCTTTAAGACGAAAACAAAACAAACGAAAGGCAAACGTTGAAGAACGGCCACCCCGCCATCTGAAATCAGCGGAATTGGGAAAGTCGCAATTTCAGGATGCTTTTGAAGAAATGATCTGAAGACGACGTACAACTCTTGCTCCGATTCGCAAAATCCCCGGGCGTCTTTTTTTTTTTTCCGGGAATGGCTGCAACGGAACTGTGATTTTTTAAAAAAATTTTTGCAAAAGATTTTTCTTTTTACGTGCTTCGACACTTCGCGAGCCATTCCATTGTTTTCCCTTCATGTTGCTTTTCACTTTTCCAAGCACCCCTGCGCTCTCCTGTTGCGTTTTGACCAAAAAAAGGGACTTGTTGAATTAATTTCTTGTCAGGCGCAGACAGTCCGGATGTGGAGTCGAAGACAGATGCGGTTATATTTACGGTATGAGCTCAGCCCGAAAGCCCACAGACGTACGCGGCAGTTCCCCTGGTCAGGAATGACGCAGGAATGGCGGCACCTCCGGCGTTTGCCGTTTTCTGCCGGCACAGCTTGACGGCAGAGGTCAGCCGCAGAGGACGCTCGCACGCTCGCTCGCAGCTGCTTGCCGCGCGCAAGGCACCGAAACTTGAGCTCGTCACTGTCCATCTTCTATTTCACGCAAGCTGGCGCTCAGGAAAGAAGGAACTGAGGCGCACGATAACGAGACATTTGGAGTACTGTAAAATCCCGCGCGGAATAGGCAATTTTTTGCTATTCCGTCTCCTACAGTGGTATCACGGGATATGTTCAAATCCAGAAGAAATATTCTTGTCTTGGAAATAATTTCGACTTGTCATAAGAAGGATCGTTCATGTAGTCATTGTAAAAATGTTAATTCCGATGCTTTCAAAAAAAAAAACCTTCGTTCTTAGGGTCTACATGGCTCGAGTTTTCGGCACTTTTATTGCTGTGTAGGCATGTGAGCCGTTCCTACTTGGAATGTCGTTTTTTTTCCAGAGGGACGGTGTTCCCGTCCGTCCGTCTCTTTCGACGATCGCACAACGCTAACAAGAAGGCAAGCCCAGCCCGCCCGGCGCATACCTCCAGCCTCCCTCTTATTGGAAATAGCGGGCTAGCGCACAGAGGAAATGCCTCGGATATTCCCGGAACAAAAGCAAGCCTACGGAGGCGGCGGCTCGAGGAGGAAAACGATAGGAAGGGAACCCGTATTTCGGCAAAGCGAAAAATTCCAAATCAGTTGCGGCAAAGGACGCGAGACTTTCGGCGAGGTTTGGATTCGGCTCCGGGCGGCTAGGACACATTAGGAGAGAGCGTCTCAAGTGTGTTGTGACTTGTGAGCGGTGTAGACATGAAGTAGCTGACACGAGATCCCCCCCCCCCCCCGTCTTTGTGGGCCGGTCTGCTCGCGTGCCTGATGCGTGTGTGTGTGTATTGCGCATGTGGACGAGATGGCCTTCCAAAGTGTGCACCTGCGTCATATAAATCTGGCAGGGGCTTCCTCCCATCACGGCCGAACATTTCCAATGAGAGTCGCGGGGAGGGCTGGAGGTGAGGGGCGGAGACGTGGCTCCCGTACGTTGCCGTAATAGAGCACAGCTGTCTGGGCATGCGTGCGCGCGTGCAAAGAGCGCAGCCGAGCCCGTGTGTGTGTGTGTGTGTGTGTGTGTGTGTGTGTGTGAGATGGCGATCATTGAGGTTTCATGTTCTTGGAGAGGCAAAAAGGACCAGGCTGTTCTCTGAATTCAAGACATTGCCATTTGAGCGTACATTTTTTGGGTCTGCCTGACACTGTCTAGTGTTCCAAAACTTTAGGATTCAAAAAATGTGCCCCCCCCCAAAAAAAAAAAATCATGTGATTGCCATCAGCTGAGGGGTTACAAGTCTTCTAAATGGCCTCAACATATTGCCGATGCTTGATGTTAGAGGCAGGAAAGGGGCGCGGGGGGGTGGGGGGGGTGGGTGAATTTATGTCTGACATTCAGACAGAAGATTTACAGAAGTCCAACTTGTATTTTCAGTCGACAAAATCCGCTAAAAAGCAGTACACGGTACGGAACATACGTTTGTTTTGATTGGGTTGTTTTCAAACTTGAAAAGTCGTCAATGTCAGTCCAACTGAAAGCAGACCAAAAATATTCTTCTAAGCGAGAGCGCAAAACTTTTTCTACTCGGTCATCCATCCACACGGCGACTGCCGATAACCTCCAAATGGCAAAGAAGCATTTGGGAACGCCAGATTAAAAAAAAAAAAAATGTACAGTATATTTGCAGAGAACGTGTTTCGCTTACGGTACTTTTCGCTTCAGAAAACGCGACACAAAAGGCAAAATGCGTGCATGTGGTGAAGCCTGGCATCTAATCAGGTGGGGTTTGTTTTTTGTTTGTTTGATTTTCCCCAATCGCTGCAGCAGACAACAGTACAATACTTGCCCCCCCCCCCCCCCCCGATGGACATCATGCTTGAAGTCTGAGCAGTTTCCTGCTCTCTTGCGTCACTTTGACATCATCAGCTACAAGAAGGATGGTCAAGCTCTCTGGTTGATCTTCAAGCGTGGTGGCCAGCCCCAAAGTTCTATTTTGGAGTGTTTGTACACATCACGACGTTATGTAAGCAAGTATTTTAATTTAAGACAAAAAAAAATGTATGGCTGACACACACACACAAAAAAAAAAAGAAAACGTTCCGAAATGAAATACTGAAAAAAGAAGTCATAATATTATATTAGTGTCAATTGAAGACAGCATGCGAATCGTGATTGTTATCCAGATTGGCTTGGGTAAGAGCGGTAAAATGCATCCCGCAATTCTCTCGCGCCACACATGCATCCAAAAACACGTCACGGCAGACGCGCCGTACGCAGGGGAAAAAAGAAAAAAAGCTTCCAAAAATGCCGGGTGTTGCCGAATACAAGTGGGATTGCACACGCTTCCATGCAGCGTATATTCTAAAGACGTGCACGAGTATCCCGAGAACGGGCGAAGGCACAAAAAGCTTAGGACACAAAAGCAGTCTCGGCCACCAGAGACATCGGAAACCAAACCGCTGCTTGCAAACTGGACCTCCTTCAAAGCCAAAGCAAACAATTTATGAGTTTTGGCCACAAAGGCATAGCAAGGTACGTTCTATGCGAGGGACTGATGATGGATGTGAGGACTTATACCAAAAAAAAAAATTTAAAAATGAGCAAGGACGACGGGGGAGCAAACGCTTGTTCATCATCGTGGCCCAGCAGCAGGCTGCGTGAGGGCCGTCGCCGGTGCCTCTCTCTTGTTTAAAGTCTGTGGTTTCGCTCCGGAGTTCTTCTTTACTCCCGGGAAATAAAAACATTCTTGTTGGTTCTCCAAATGAGCGTTCTGGGGGCGGCCAGATGTGCAAGAGGGAAAGGAGGAGGACTCCTCCTTTCGGGCTGACTGGATGAGGGCTGGACGAGGGGACCTTCGAGTCGAGCTCCGGCTCCTCGAAGAAGGGAGAAGTGGTTGGTCAACTCCGACCCCTGACCCCTGACCTCAGGCGGGGCTACTGGAAGAGCCCCAGAAATCTTCAAGCGGTCCATCGGCACGTGCAGATTAAAATTGCAACCTTCGCTGAAGCGAAATGACGTTTTTCATTCGCTCAAAAGTCAAAAGTCACGTCAGGTGCATTTCTTGTGATTTTGGCTTTGGTCATTCAGAGAATTGCGTCAGCTGTCCTTGCGAGGACTTGCCAAAGGCCACCGGTGAACATCGAGGAGCCGCGCGGGGGGGGGGGTCATGAGATGAAGCCTCTTTGCGCATCAAGGTGACCCATGGCGGCTTATCAACTCCAAGAGGCCGAAGCGAACAAATGCCCTGGACTCACACGGCGGCTGCGGTTTGATGCCAAAGTGGCTCCGTCGCTCCGAGATTAATTGCGCAACCTTTTACACTAACAGTTGAGTGGAACTGTTGTCAGCCAGATAAACGGCACCGCATTCTTCTCGGCAGGAAGCGACTCATTGCGTTGCACTCCCTGACTTAGCACGCTAGAGACCCCCCCCCCCCCCCCAAAAAAAAAAAATCAATGCGCTGCCCTCATAAAAGTCTCCGCTTCCTGTCTATACAGGAAGCAGTCTCTCATTCCCTCGCTCCTGCTCTCGCGCACGTTAAGTGTGGGGGGGATTGTTCTGCCAATCCAAACATGTTTATCAATAAAAACAAGTGAGCGGCGGAGCGGGACTTCACGGGTCGGCGAGCCGCAGCCGAGCTCGCGGCAGGCGGCGCATTGAATGCGGCGGGAAGCGGGCCGACAATAAATAACGACTTTGATTGCAACGCATTTTTCCTTCGTACAATCGCTGCAAATCCAAACGTTTTGTCAAATTGGCCGCTCGCTGTCAACATTGTTTCCTTTTTGCAGAAAATACGCCCCCCCCCCCCCGCCTCGAATTTGAGCCCGCTACCCCCCTTCCCCAGATGCTGAACTCGCATTCAGGGTCGCAACGCAAAACATTTGACCTGAACCTTTGAACCTTCGAGATAACTTAAGAGCACCTTTCGAGTGCAACTCTCAACAGAAAAATGTAATCGAAGAATTTGGAAGGAATAAAGCCGCGAAAAAGGCAACAGAGAGAAAAACGCCATCGCCCCAACGCGTCCCGTTTTGTTTATTATTTCCATTCTCCAGCCGTCATGGGGGGGGAGTTGAAAGAAGCGCCGGCGCACCTGTTAATTCCACCCCCCAAGGTAACAGGCCTTCAAACTCTCCAGCGATTTCCTGTGGCCTTCGGGTATTGGATGGGCGAGCAGAACCAGATGTCGGGGGGGCTCTTGCGAGTCGTCTTCAGGCACCCGGAGCGGGTGGGGCGGAGAGAACCGTGCGCGGTGGCCAACGGGGAGGTCGGGTCAGAGGCGGAAGGTCAAAGCAGGGGGGTGGGGGGGGGGTGTGGACGACTTGACCGCCATGATCATGAAATGAGGGATGAAGAGATTATTTATTCCAGACCCGGACCACATTCACAAGGTGGACAAGAAATGAGTTGCTCACGCCATCGGCGTTCAAGAACCACTCGAAGAGAAGCGAGAGAACATCATTTATCCGTTCGTCGCGGTGAGGGCCGCTGGTACCGTGACAGAGACAATGTCATGACGAGACTCGGGTTAAGGTGGCTCTCAAGTGGGGAAATTTGTTCAAAGCTGAAAAGTAAACAGTTGAGAGGAAAATCCTCAACGGGAACAAGTTTGGAAGTCCTTGGGCCGACTTCTATTTGCAAGCAGATGGTCACAGAACGTGGAGTCGCTAAAACGGAAATGACCAAAGGTCGGCCACGATTGACTTGGCCTGATGTAAACAAAGGATTGGAAGAAGAAAAGAATTCTTCACATTTTCGCTCAGCACGCCGGGAACAAAAAAAAAGGGAGATCCGCCGTCATCGATACGTATGAGCAGACCGGAGCAGAGAATACATTTAGATGGCGGCAATGCTTCAGCAGGCGAGCAGATTCGCCCGGATGTCACTATTTGACGCGCAACTTAAAGTTACGCTTTGTTGAAAGAAAAAATTAATAAATCGAATGAAAATGGAGTCGATTCAACAAAAACTTTTCTCGGCGTGTAACAACGTTCCGAGACAACATCCAAGTCATTTTCTCTTTTCGAAAATTTCCCGCCACGTTTGTTACCGCGTCAGTTGCTGATCAAAAAGTCAAAGAACAGGTTCCACTTTTCCTTTTACGAATTAGAGCCTTTTTTTTTTTAAACTCAACTCGTACGGTTTCTTAGTGAAAAAGTGAAGCCTGTACAGTTAAAATAAACACACAAAAAAAAAACATGCAAAGCGAAGCGCGTGAGCGCACGCACGCACGCACGCACGCACGCACGCACGGTCCTCTAGTGGGAGTGGACCGCAGCAATACTTCTCACAGACACGGCGACCTCCCCTTTCCATCGTTCACCGCTGCCCATAACCGTCCAGTTCAACCTTTCCCCTTCTGGCCTTTGTGGCTCGAGGTGAACGGCAGAAATTGGGTGGCGAGACCAAAAGAGATGAACATGAACGACGGGCCGGGCCAGGTCAACATTCCGAGATTTCCCATGCGGAGCCAGTGGAAATACAATTACGGAGGCTAAGTATAACAAAAGCAAGATTGATGGAGGCGAATCCACTATTCACAGTGCCGACGCAAACGCGCAGCGCCTACGGCAGGGGTGCCCAAAGTTTTTCCTTTGAGGGCTGCATACAGAAAAAAATAAATAAAAATGGAAGGATGAAAGGGCCACTTTAAAACTCTTTTAGAAACGGGCTTAAGTCGGTCAAGAAAGCCAGTAGATATTCTTTGCATTTTCTAGTTCATCAGCTTCCTGTTCAAGGTGTAACGGGAAATAGTTGATGAGTTTTTGGGGTGGCCAAGAGCCCTCTCTCCCTTACAGACCAGATCCAGCTCTCCATTCTGAACCGGGTGCCAGCCAATCGCAGGGCACACGCAGACCAACAACCGCGCACGCTCACAATCGCACCTCGGGACAATTGCGAGTGTTCCATTAACCTGCCATGCATGTTTTTGGGGATGTGGGAAGAAACTGGAGTACCCGGAGAAAAGCCACAGAAGCCCAGAATCGAACCCTGCACCTGTGCACTTTGAGGCCAGTTTTTTTTTTTTTTTTGTCATGCTGCAGACTGCTGAAAATAGACCGCAAATTGCCCCCAGCACGTAGTTTGGACACCGTGGTCTACAGATTCTACAGATGAAAGAATTGATTTCTGAAACTAATGTGGACAACAGCGTTGCTTAACTCCAGTCCGAAGCTCAGCACACAACTGAGAAAAAAAAAAACAACAACAACTTCCAAACAAGCTGGCAGTCGAGCGGGCATCGGCCGCTGAAAACACAATGAAGACGCTTCTATTTGCGATTTACGCGGCAGCAAAAAATGCAAGGCCGCACGCAAGATTATTTTCAAACACCAACTCGGTGGGGAGTCGTGGCTTGCGGGACGGGGAGCGCCGAGGCTCGGCCAGGACGAGGACAGACGCCACCCAGGCGGACGCGCGTGATGAACAAGTGCACCGCAAGCGGTCCAGCCGCCGGTTGCGGCACGGCGGGAATGTCGTACAGCAACAGTGCGAATGGCCCGTTGTCCATTGTCTGCTATTTTAAATGGATTGCTAACGCCATGAAAGCATCCAACATTCTCGCTGCAGAAAACATTGGGAGGGGGGGGGGGAGGGGGGGGGACAAAGAACACATTTCAGATTCCAGAACGCCGGAGAGCCGATTGTCAAACCAATGGTGCGAGCGGGAGATCGCTAAATGCAGTGTGAAAATGCAAAGGAGGATCACGTTCGGTCAAGCAGATCCAAATAGTCCCGAAACTTGATTTCCTGGACATCAGACGACACGAATGCAATAAATTCAAAGGGAAAAGGAGACTCGCCAAAGAAAGAGATCCCAGAGTTGGAAGATGGTTAGCCAGATCAGAGGACGACATTGGCTTCTGTTATGCTAAGAGCTCCCCATCATGGGAAGTCGGACCAAAAGCAGCTGCAACTAAAAACAGCTTTCTTTAAAAAAAAAAAAAAAATCCTGATATTTTATTTCACTTTTTCGCAAAGTAAAGGCCCAAATACAAGCGTGAAAGGGATGAGTAGAATTAGAGTAACACCAACCACTCGAGCATTTCCAAGACGGGAGGGTTCGGGCAAGTAGGGGCAAAACCTGCAGCGTAAGGATAAGAACATGTAGGTTTAGGACTATGTGTGTGCCCCCCCCCCCGCCCCCCGCATTCGATATGAATAATGCATGAATGGCAAGTCTGACTGATGTGGGCTATAAGGTTTCTTGCCAACCACTGGCGGAGCCGAGTGCGCCCGCGCCCAAACCTCAACGCGCTACACAGCCGACTTCAAAGGGGTGTGGTCTGGATTTGCTCATGCCCAAAGACAAACACATACTCGCACACACGCACGCACATTTTGCGGCAGAAACTCACTCACGCATTTAGTAACTCTACATAAACTTTGAGACAATGAGGCACTCTTCCATGTGCGCGCACATGCACACGCGGGCGCCGAGTCGATTTCCTGCCGTCCAAACAGGAAAACACAGGCTGCCGTGTACCGGACGGCAGGTCCCGGGCTGATGTGGGAGGGACGACTGGCTTTCCGCACCTGCGTTGGCAGCGGTAATTAACCTGGAACGCAAGAGTGCGATGGCAAACGTCCATGCCCTCACACACTCGTACGGAAGAGTTCTCGGGGGGCGGGTGGCATGCGGCGCGTGACGAGGGCTGCAGATTTCTGCGTTGAAGAATTTTCGTCGGGGAGAGAGTGTGAAACGCGTGCGGAAAGTTCGACAGAAATAGCAGTCAAGGCAGGGGGGGGGTACAAAAAAAAATATTTTCACTTCCAGATCTTGAAACCCCTCACCAAGGTCCATCCAGAGGTTTTTTAAAGATTAAATTAAGAGTCGGCAGATTTTCACCAAGTGTTTGTTATCTCTTATTTGTCTTGATCTGATCTTTATCATCTGTGCAAGGTGCTCTTCAACATGACTCGGTTTCTAAAAGTGCTTCTTACAAGAGTTACCGCTGGCTTTCTATCAGCGATTTTCTACCGACCTCTGCCGTTGAGCAACCATTTTTTCACCCCCCACCACCAAAAATGTACATCCACCATTTGTTTTCATTTTACGAGTGCCGGTCAAGAGGCGAGCGGCAGCGTTTTGGACCAACTGGAGGCGCTTTCGTGGAGGACTGGCTGACTCCAAGGTGAAGTGCAGCCGAGATGTGACCGCTTTTGTAAAAAAGTCACCGTTTGAAGCCAAAGAGCCACGCGGGGCTAGCATTTGGACCGCGCTGGTCCCCGCAAGAGTGTCAACACCGGTCTGAAGCTCAGGGACAAAACGGGTGGGCACCATCGGCCGCGGCAATCGCCAATCGACTCTATACTTTGAGGTTTTGTTGGCGGATATCAGATGTACACGGCGAGGAAATGAAATAGCCGTATTCCTTTATCGCTTTCTTCCTTTCGAGTTCGTAAACAGGCTACGATTTGACAATGTAGTCACGCGTGTCGAACACGAGGCTTTGAGGCTTTTCTGGCGCGGCAAATTGATATGAGCGCCAAGCTCAGTGGCCAAGTGTGCCCGGTGTGAGTCGTGAACAGTAATTTGTTTCAGACTATCCAGTTCAGTCGTGTTTGGTCGCATCGCTTGTTATGCGGCGGGCCTGATTTGCAGTGTTTGGGGCCCAGATCCCCAGCGAAACACGTTCGGAGGGTCACTTGCTCTGCTGTGGGTCTGCTCTTCTTTGTTTAAAAAACAAAAAAACAACCCCAAAAAAAAAACAACAACCCCACACATAATGACAGGTCTTCTGTTTTTAACGACTGCCGCTTTTTATAGCAGCTGTCAAGGGAAGTCTGCAGTCACTGTGATTGAGTGAGCGTGGCATTTGGTGCCCACGCATGTACTCGATATGTAAAGGCACAAGATGGCACATGAAGCCCTTTGGCAAAGAAAACAAACGCAGAAAGCCATGAGAAGACGGAAGTGGGAGCAGTTAAGGAGAAGGGAAGGGCAAGACAAATCAGGTGTCAAGCCGAGAGGTTCGAAATGCAAAAAAAAAAAAAAAAGCCTCTGCTAGCACTGACGGGATCCACCCTCGGGATACCCCGTAAAATGTCGACGACTCCCGTTGTCAAACGACATCACTTTTTTATCGTTCGCGACGGTCGCGCTGTCAGGACGACGAGATAAATATCGTAGCGTGTCTTGGACCGACCGGGCGTAGACGTCACACGACAAGACGGAGGGCCTAATCGGTACGGACCCATTCCTGGATGGTGGCGAGAGAGCCGTTTGCGGATGCGTCTATGGATCCAAAAAAAACTTGGAAGGGGAGGAATTTGTTCCATGACACCAGATTTGCAAGTCAGCCACCAGCTTTCGCAGTTAGCATGGAGTTGAAATGCGACGCCCACATCGCCGTATTGTCCAAACTGTCCGTTTCTCCTGCCTGCTGGCTTTCATGCCCGTCACTTTAACTGACCACGGCGATTCTCACCGATGTTCTTCTTATTTTATTTACTGCGGTAGCGAGAGGCAAGCGTAATTGCGTATTTCCACGTACAGGACACAAGACGGGCCTCCTCTTGACTCGATCGGTCTATTTCGTATCCGCGTTGTCTGCCGAGGGCTTCCACACACATCTTATGATGATTCCAACAAGATCAACAAAAAAAAAAAAGAAAATCAGATAAGCAATATCGCAACGTCTTTATCTGGAGAGGGAGGATGGGATGTTGTGAGAACGCCCCCAAAGCGCCGTGACCCTTTTGATATTTGCCTCGACGTTGACACTCGGCAGTCTGGACCGAGAAGGTTCCCACGAGCTGCTTGACCATCTGACGGAGTCGCAGACGCGCAAGAGTGTGCGCGGAGGGAGTGTGAAGGAGGAAGAGGAGGTCGCACACATTCCAGTCCCAAAGTTGGCCAGACTGCTCAGACGGTTTCAACAGGATGACCCCCCCCCCCCGCACCCCCGACGCTACAGCAGACAGCCCATCCCCAATGGTCATAAGTCCGGACTGCGGGAAACTTCCGACACCTCAGCTCACCTCACTTCCTGACGCACACCGACGCTCGCCAAAATGCACTTTTCTAACTTGGCCGGTAAGACACAAATACTGACGTGTCACACAATGTGGATCTCAATCAACCAAAATGTAAATCGAACCGCGTATGCCGAATGTCGTGTTTTATCGCGACCCTCCGAGCATAGCGTGAAACTGATCGGAGTTTGCGCTGTCGCGTTTTGAGCTGGAGCCCGTAGCGGCTTCTTTCTTTCAAGTTCATCCGCAGTAGGCGGGCTGCCTCGAATGGCGCAGCGGGGGGGTGCCGAGACTGTCCGCCAGCTGTTCCCCTCTCTGGAGATCAGCCTGATTCATCATTGTCCAAGTCGCCCCCGCTCCCCACTCACCCAGGTGGGAGATATGACCCCCCCCCCCCCCGCAGCCCCCAACCCTGCTGAAAGTTGGAACTTTAAGTTGCATAACCAGTGACTACGTTTACATGCGGTCAAGATTTGCTTTCAACTTGTTCTCATCCCCTACCAGCCTCTTGCCAATAAATCACGAACCTGAAAAATCCATTTCAAGACGTTTGCGAACGCGACCGTTCAGACTGCAAATCACCACGAAGGCGTGCGAACGAGACCGAGCCGCTTGCATACCGCACAGCGGCAGAGCCACTACTTTTATATGAAAGTAAAAGACCCCCCCCCAAAAAAAAACAAGAAAGAAGGAAACATTGGAGACCATACGGCTTCGAAATGGAACGGGAGTGTTTGATACCAATTCAGTTCATTTCATCGCACGTGCAGTGAAAATGTCCCACGGCAACGGGTTGAAGTTTGAACCGGCTTCAAAAAAAAAAAAAAAAGTCTCCCGTTTCGACAAACACAGGTGGAGCGTACCGTCGAAAGTTTGATGAAATGGCTCATATTGTCACCTCCGAGACCAAACGCGTGATGAATGAGCCGGCGCTTTCATCAATCATCGACGATTGGCTCAGATTGGCTAATTAGCCTCATCTGTAACCAATAGCGAGCGCACAGACGGCTGCCGCGGATGACGGAAAAAAAAAAAAGAACAAAAATAAAGATGGTGAAAAATGACACCGGTGGGGCGACGCCGTGGCCAAATGGCATCAACACAATGCCAAGAATTGTGACAGTTATCACACCGCAAGGGCAGCCACCCGCGCATGCACGCGCGTATACGCCTGAATCTAACTGGTAATCATCAGCTTTAAATAAATACGTGAATTTAAAAAAAAAAAAAAAAAAAAAGCAGAAGGAGACGGGCTTTCACAACGTCCACGGGTCAACCGCAACTCATCTGGCAGCAGTTTCGCAATCTGTGAGAACAGTCAGAACAATGCCAGCTTTCGTCAGGGCACAAAAGCAAAAAACTGCCTCTTGGACATCAAGAGGCGGAGTGGAGATGTTTGCAAAGCGGATAACAACAGGAGCCAGACAGGAGGTAAAGCTTTGCTGGGGTACGAGAGACATTCTATGTTAAAAAAAAAAAAAAAAAAAAAAAAAAGTCATTTGTCCCCCCCGCCCCCCCCCCCCAAAAAAAGTCAGTCTATTTGAAACGGATGACCCTCGTGCAGGTACAAAGATGAGATAACCTTTAATTGTCCCACACTGGGGAAATTTGAGCAGCAAATTTAAAGCAGCAAAATTGGGGGGGGGGGGGGGGGGGAGTGTTTCATTGCACAAAATAAATGTTCTGTGCACAGTTCAATAAAAGTGCAAATTAAAATAAGGGGCATCTTAAATCATAAAGGGCATCCCGCCATGACTTCATGCCTGGATATTCAAGCGCTCGGGTTAGGGCAGTTGGCGAATGAAAATGAAGATGACCAAGTCAAAAAGACACTGTCGAATGACGCCACTCCGTTGCTTAGCAACGCTACCGATGGACTCGGACATTGTTGAACTTCCGGAGGCGAGGCGCGGTCCTGAGCACGCGGTCTGAAAACACGTCTGCTAAACAGAAGCAAATGTGGCTGGCTGGCTGTCGAGGCTGAAATTGTCTCTCACTTTCCAAAAAGGGGGAGTCTCCCAGACGGAGCTCAGCCGAGACTTCGAATTGGGCAAAATCGACGATTTCGGAAATCAACCGTAATGGCAAAAAAAAAAAAAAGATCATGGCGGAGTTGGAGGCCGACAGGCTTCGGGGTGCGGCACATCCTAAACTGATGACAGTCGGCGGCGCTGGCGGTTGCCAAAGGCGACTAACGCTTGCTGACTGAATGTTTTCAGAGATGAAGTAGGAACGCCGCGGCCGTTTTGCGTCACGTCTTACAAAAGCGTTTTTTTTTTTTTTTCCCCTTCGCGTACACGTATTTGTCAGGGACATGTTCACGCCGTATTACACGTTCATGTTTTTACACATCGAAATCTTCATCGTACGTCATCGTTGCTGGCCGTTTTCGTTGAAAATGGCTCCAACGAAGTATCGTATGGATTTGTTACGTCCCTTCAACTGGATCGGAAAGCTCCAGACAACAAAAATGGTAACTTTCTAATATTTGGGCATTTCATTTCAGTCAGTCTTCTCTGAGAACATCGCCAAATAAATGGTCTTGACTCACTTTACAGCAAATGTCCCCGCGTCGTACAAATAAAGGGCTTGAATGAGAGTCGCCGGCGCGCCGACGCGGCGGAGATACCCGATACACGGCTGAGATGATGCCCAGCCAGCCACACGCGCGCCTTCAGACATCATTAAAGCAGAAACGCAGCACGCCCCCCCCCCCCCCCCCCCCCCGCCGCCCGCAATCTACCCGCGGCCAATTAGGAGCAATTTCCCCGTCTCGGGTGGGGTGAGGAGAACGAGAAAGATGAGGAGGAAAAGCAGTTGTCAGCCCAAAAGCAGACACACATGCTTTCTGTTTACAAACTGCCGCTTGTTTGCATTTGCCGCGGCAACTTAGTGCCGACACTGGCCGGACCGGCGTTTCAAAATGAGGCGAAAGAAAGCAACGATGACAGTTGCGGCCTTTGATTGCCTGCAGAGCGGCTGAACAGATGCGTCGACCACTTTTTTTTTTGGGGCGGGGGGGGGGGGCTCTTCCACCTCCACCTCAGTTAACCTCAGTACCCCCCGGGCTTCTGTTCGGCTTCCCGCAAGCCCGAGACATGAAGCGTGGAGGTGCCTGATTTACCGGAGCTGGAATGTTGGCAATTCCCACAGGAAACCTGCAGCGTCTCAAGTCGGGCTCCACCGGACTGGCATCAGACGCATGCATCGATGCGGCAATCCGGAGCAGTTTGGACGGGAAGGTACCCCGTCAATTAGAGCGCAAAGGCTTGAAAAAAAAAAAAAGGCCCATTCAACATCATGTTCTCTGCAACTAAACTCTCGGCTAGCTCCTTGAGCAGACTCACGCAGATGTGACATGGCAGCATTTTAGCCATCGTTTCAATGCGGTGAGGGGTGTTGGCTTTTCACCTTCATGAATACCGCTCGGTACAAAACATCTCAAACGTGGTGATGGAAGCAAGGCAGCAGATGATCCCAGACGGATGTGCATGGCAAACAGCATTCGGCTGAAAAGAATTTGCCAAAAGGTGCCGACCGGGTTACGACGCTATGTGGGATTCGAGTTCAGGTAAGGAAACTCGATTTCAAAGGCAGTTCGAAGCGAAAGAGTATTGCCGTCGTCATTTGCCGCTGGCTGCATTCAGAAATGCTCTTGACAAAAAAAAAAAAAAAAAGAAGAAGAAGACCGCCCCGACCCGATCCTGCCGTCAAGGCTGGTTATGGTTGAGTATTATTGTAAAGCACAATTATAAGATAAGATAAGAAAACCTTTATTAGTCTCGCAATGGAGAAATTCCCAATTCACAGCAGCAAAGTTATGAAAGGAAGAAGTAGAACAACAAAAATATAGGAGCTGCTGGAAAGGCAGCCACTCACGCAGCGCCATTTTGAAGTCCAAATAACACAACACAACACAACACATAGGACACAGACAGTCGTGCAATCTTCACCAATTTTCTGCGTCTACTGTTAAGAAACGGCCGCACACGTCGGCCAATCAGATGCCGGAGGCGTCACGGGGGGCAACCGCGTTTTCGAACCACCTCGGAAGAGGTTTCGGAAAAGTGGCTCCATTGTAACCGCGCGGCGTCAAAAATGTTTTAAAAAAAGAGTCACGGACATTGATGCATTTGATGCTTTGAGCGCTTGACCGCCATGACGCAACGCTCTGATCTGCATTTGAACCTCCTCAATTCGGCTCCCGTCTCAAAGAATGTTCCCCCGCTACCTACGCCACCATCAACTCCTTAGAACAACAGCGCGCCGTCGGGGGGTCTTCTGTCAGACACGGTGGCCCGTCGAGCCTTTCATCTCCTCAGCCGCACGCATGCGTTCCCCAACGTAAGCGATCGCATGCTTTGGCTTGCTACAAGGAATGTTTCCTGACGCGCGCGCCGACGAGATTTCCAAAGAGTCAGCCGGCGCCTGATCCGGGATGCGGTGACCCCCGTTCCTTTGTTTCATCTCGCCACCGCGCTCTCGTCTGCAAGGGAGCCGGGCCGTACGGCCGAGCCGTGGGAAATGGGAGCGGAGTCTACGGGCTCACGGCAGGCGGTGTTGCGCCGCAGCCGCTCCCTTTTGCTATCTGGAGTTTTCTTTTGGCAGAAAATCACAAGAGGCTTCAAACGGGACGCACATTGAACTCGCAAATGATCTGGGGAAAAACCGTCCTCCGTTATGTGGACATCTGTGCACTGTTCAGCTCCCATGCAGGGCACGCAGAGTTGAGCCACGTTTCCACCAAAACTTTCCTATTCACTTCGCGACAGTGGCCCTTGGAACAAAATATCGCTTGTGGTTGCACTGTGGGTTGCGGAAGCCGTAGTAGAACGCCGAAGCCCGTTCCTTTATTTCTGTTGTAGACTCAAAACATTTGGTGGAGTATCAGACAGCAGATCCAAAACTGCTACTTTGATTTCGGAACGCGACATTAAAAAAGGATGACGAGCGGGGATGGGCGGGTGACGACAGCCGATATCGGGAGCGGGGCCATACCCTTCTCATTTCAAGGTTATCGGGTTGTCGTCGCGGAGGATGCCGACGCCATCCGCCGATACTTGGGGCTAAAAAAAATCAAATCAGCGGGAGTTGGTGCTACGCTGCGGCTGTTAGAAAAATGGGCGACTCATCGCATGCGCCGGAAAGACTTTGTTCGCAACTATCTGTCACTGTGCTGGTTTAAATTTGATAAATCATAATTACTTGCGGTATCAAGCGCTTGGCATCAGTATCGGAGAGGACTCAAAAGTGAATGCTCGTACGGGAATCGCTCTGAAAATTTGGCCTTGCCATCACATCAATCAAGATCAATATTTGGCTCATCGGTTCATAAGACTTGTGGAAGCTCCGTGACTGCTGGACAAATTTCTGCCCGGCCTTCCTTTCAGTCTTGTTATTGGGTGGATTGCATTTTACGATGTTTTCCACAAACCGATGGCGTTAGCGCCACTCCTGCCCCCCGGAGGTCGTCGCCGGTGTCGCAAACAATTGCTTCGTCTAACTTCTTCTTGAGGACATTGGTCGAACTGACTACGGTGAATGTTTGCGCTGTTTGCGTGTCAATTTGGCACTCGATTTTTACGTTGGGGAAAAATGTGGCATTTGTGGGTCTTTTTCTGGTCTTGTGTGTGTGCGCGGGTTGGTTCGTGCGCAGATGATGTTGTACCTTCACATAGTCGCGGGCATGTCCCCAATCCCTCTTGGAATCCAGGTTGCCCAGACTGAAGCTCTCCAGCTGGCCCAAGTGAATCTTGGCCACAGAGCGGCTGATCTTCCGTGTCACAAAATTGGACCCTGAAAAAAAAAAATATATATATATATATATATATGATATAAGTGTTTATGGAGCTCATTCGTATTCCAATTGAAGCTCGCGCGATGTACATCGAAAAATAAAGGCCGTTCAGCTTTGCTGAACATACACACCAGTGAGAGGCAAAAATGGCTCATTGAGGTCGAGCGACAGATCGCAACCAAACTGTTACGCAAATTAACCCAACACGCACGCGCACACAAAATAATAGAGCCCCGCAGTCCAGCTCAGCTTCAACTGATCCAAAACTAAATCAAAAGAACCAGCCCAAGTAAAGTCAATTTGTTCCCACTTTATATTGGAGCCAGAGCAGCTTAGCTCCACTCTATCATTTTCCTCTGTCATTTCGAGTCTTGGTGTAAAATCTGGCCCATACGCCAAAGCAAATCAGACAGTGAGTTTATTAGTTGCAAAAACATCAGGGAGGTCACAAAAAAACAAACCCCACCCAAAAAAAAAAAATAAATAAAATAAAAATAATCAACAGGAGGCTCACACCCGAGTTTTCCGCAACTGCAGGTTCAATTTCCGGGATGTCACATGGACACGGGCTCCACGACATCAGAAACGGGCGGTGTTCATATTCAGCGGCAATCCGCAAAATGGGCTCGTTATTGATTTGCCGTTAGCGGGCTTACAAGAGTTCTGGAACTTTTGGCGGAACACCCGGGCCTGGTATCACGTTGCCTGTTCAAACTGTGCGGGGGAAAAGATGCTGCGGAGATCCCGCTCATACAAGTTGCACTTGTCCAAGCAAAATAAAGCACTTTTGAGTTGGAAACGCAACCCCGCTATTATGGTGTCAGCTCGACTAATGCGGCATCTCGCTCGGAATCCCTGATTCGAGCTGGCTCTCCGCTCGTCCGTCGTGATATGTGCGAGGATGATTTGCGAGCGTTTTCAAACATCACATCTCGCATCAAAGAGTGCTCTTTTCATTCCATAAACATATAATGCCGTATAAATCAACCTCCCATCACCCTGAACCTCTCGCAAATGTCCGATTGTTGTTGTTTTTTTTTTTCCTGCCGCGCCATAATAACGCAGCTCTGTCTCGACATTGCGTTACCGTCGCCCTGACAAGGAGCAGCGCCTCTATTTAAGACTCGGGGAAAATCCCATCAAGGCAATCGTACCAAATGCACCAAATTTGTAGTCATTATTTCATAAAATACTGACAGGCACTGCGGGCTGAGACGAAACAGACCAGAAAAGGCCAGACATACGTTGTGGCATATAGCGTGCTGGTGCTTGTACACATAGCTAGCCTCTCAACACGTAAGGAGTGATAAACACCAATTCAGATATTTGACGTCAGGTGTGCGTGCGTGAAAAGCAGCATTGACTTGAACGGTAACTTCCTCAACAATCGTCAGAGTACTCCATAAGGGAATAGGAACGGAGATGTGCCATGAATATCAAAAAAATGCAAGTGACTGACACTCCACGGGAATTTGTATTATTGCTCTCTGAATGAACTACCCATCCATCCGTCCATTTTCTAATTCACTTATCCTCACAAGGGCGTGCCAGGGCCTAGCCCAGGTGACTTTCGGGCAGTGGGCGTGAGACACCCTGAACTGGTTGCCATCCATTCGCAGGGCACACAATAACAAACGACCATTCACGCTCACAGTCATGCCGAGGGACAATTCAGAGTGCCGTGCATGTTTTCGGAATGCGGGGGGAAATCGGAATACCCGGAGAAAACCCACGCAGTCAAGGGGGGGGGGGATATGCAAACTCCATAGAAGAAGGCCGGAGCCTGAATCGAACCCACGACCTCTGCACTGTGCTAAAAGGTCGACCACATAGTACATAACACTTGCATTGCGCTTTTCAAGACACCCAAAGAAGCTTTGCTGGTTGAGAGGCAGAAACCAAAGATTACAAGATCATAAAACTGCAGAGCTGCCAGTTTAATTTGATTTCATTGCATATTCTCTTGAAGGCCTCCATAAATAAATATGGGCTGCGAGCTGTTAATTGACTGTATTGAATGGCTGTACATAGTTTGTCAACGCTAAATAATCCAATACAAATACAGGCACACCAACTTGGAAAAGTCGTTGCCGGTGGCACTTCGACTTACAAGTGGCCTGACCAGTTTTTCAAGATAGAGGTTGCGTCTTCTTTTGGGAGCAAAAATTGGAGTTACAAGCGCTGAATGGCGGGCGGCTCAACTAACAAGCAGCAGACAGTGGACAATTGGATACACACTATTCGCTTTAAGCTGCCAGTTCTAGTTTGAACATAAAACAAAGACTCTGACACATTGTGAATTTAACAAAAGCACAAAACTGGCGATTTTCCATCAACTGCATGCCAATGCGCCATGCAAAACGCCATAGATGGGCAAATGAAACAGGTGGCAATTATACAACCCTTGAAGCAAAAGATATTTGAACACAAACGGTGTAGCACCATAAGTAGACAGGTAAAATAATCATGATCATGATACTTTCTGCGAAAAACGACTCCTGGTACTAGCGCATAGAGACAGACAGTTGTAAAAATCTCCTTTGTCGTGTCTTTATTATACTGTCCCCTGGTGGCCACGGTAAACCCACCCGAATGTCAATCGAGCTGCAGCAAGAAATGGTGACGCACAAACTGTTTGGTTTTGTTTTGTTTTTTTCTACATTCTATTTTATAAGTGTGTGTTATGACTTTGTCTTCACACAGCACAATACTGTGGAGAGCCGTGTTAGTAAAACAAATGGGTTTGTTTTTTTTGTTTGTTTTCATGTGGTGGGGGTTTTTTGCGCCGCTGGAATGGATTAATGCCATTTTCATTTAATTCAGTGAGGAAAGATGATATGATTATTTTCAGTCGCAAATGTGGTCAGGGACAGATTCAACTCATAAATCAAGACACTATTTCGGTTTGGGGGTTGAACTGCAACGGCTGCAACCAGGGCCTCATCGGGGCCTTACGTAGCACCTGGCACACCCCGGGTCTCCTTATGAAGCTCACACCTATGCTGCCCGATTGCTCTCCTCCCTCCTTTGTCTAATCAGCGCGGCATGGAGCAGAGCTTCAACTGAATATACGACTGGCCTGCCCGGTGGGGGGGACAAAGCCTGCTCTGTTGCTGGCAGCAGTGTTAATGTGTTTCCTTTACTGGCAGCAGCACTCAGGACAGCCAGGATGAGGCCTGCGCGGGGGGAAAAGGACGCTTATTGCAGGGTTGGAGCTCAAACGGGGCAGGGGTGGCCATTTCACCTGGCCTCCAGCTGGCAGAAAACGCCATAATTCCATGGGCCATGAAATCTGAGCAGACAGCAAAACCTCTGCCAGAAACTGACACGCGTGTTTTCTTGTTCTTCCATGTCATTTCTCCAGCGCTTGGATTTGTTTGGCAAGAGAAGTGACAGGAAAAACACAACATATTGGCTTGACTGGCACAGCTGGTCTGAAGCGAGGCTAAAGAGGGTGGGGAAAACGTGACTATCGATCCGAAACAAGGACACCGCAACGCTCCTTCATGCTTGGGGATGGGAACTCGTCGCTAGCTGGAGAATTGGACGGAGTCCATGAAGATTTGTTGACCGACTGGTCCGACAGACGAGTCGAGCTGGATGAAAGTACGCAGAGTGTGTTCTTTTCTTCTGTTCTGGATGTGACCAAAGCGGTGCCCCAAGGCTCCGTCCCGGGACCCACTTCATTTTCCATTTACATCAACAGTTTGTGTGCTCACGCGCCCCAACGGATTTTGTCACTACTATGCCGATGACACCATGACTGTTCATCCACACCCACTCCGGCTTTTGAGTTGTTCCAAGCTTCTTTTAGTGTTGTCCAGTCACATCTGAGGGCTCTGAAATGTGTTTCAAACACAGAAAACACTAAGCCCCTGGTCTACTCAAATGCGAGTGAGTTACAAGGGAACCATTGTAACTCCACAAGTGAGTCCAACGGAGCTGGTCTCTAAATATACGCAGGGTCTGGGTTTTCTTCTGGACCAAGAGCTTCCTTTCAAAGCACACATCTCAGATTCAGACACCAAAGCTCAGGGAGAAACTTGGCTTCTACTATGGCCGTAAACTGCTTGCGTCCACAACATTTCTTCCAATTATTGACAAGGGAGATGTGCTGCACAGGGGTGCCTCGCTTTACACTGTTGTTTGACTATTTCTACATTTTGAGGAAATGCAGTGGGGGCTCATTGGAATTAAGGTCGGCATTTCCAAGGTCAGTACTTTTCCATCTTGAAACGTGGGATTAGTTTTTCATGACTCGCCCCCAAGTAAGTATGGCGCAAAGGCGAAGTTGTAGTCAATCGCTGACGCGTCTCACAAATTGAAGATGAGCACGCAGCTCAGTCCAAGTACTTTTCAGATATTTCATAGCTGAGCTCATTTACGTCGTGCGCTTGTCTGAACAGGCAGCGTTTTGCTCTGAGAAGAGCAGAAGACCTGCGATAGCTTTATACAGCATTTGTAATCTCTTCTCTCCAATTTTTTGTAGCAATCACCCAAATGGAAGAAAATATTTTGAGAATGAGGAACACGTCTCCCGGTGGGTTTCAGGATGATGCGGACCCTTGGTGTTGCCCTCTTTCCCTGAAAAGTTGTTTTCCGGGTCATAGCGCCGTTTCTCAAATATCCCGTTCATCAAAATGATATCCTGTCAGTTGCTATCAGCAGCATTGCGCAATCCTCGCAGATATCTGAAACTTGGCTGCCAAAAGAGAGCATGTGTGCGCCGTTTCACTAGCGCAGTGTCAAGGCACACCCAGAAACGGGAAAAGGAGTGAGGCGAGGAAAAACGTCATCTGAAGGGGGGTTTGAATAGCGGACAGGGCTTGTGAAGACCCCCGCCCCCAACTTTAAATTCTTTATATACAAAAATTTAAAGTAAAAAGAGAGAGCAGGGCCGCAGGCGGCGGCGCACGAAAGGCTTAAACGTTTTGACAACGTGTCACTTGGGTTAACTCAAGCTTACACAGAGGAAAAACAGCCGCTTAGTTTTTGGGAGCTCTAATTGTGTCTGGTCCGCAGACTCAGGGAGCCAAGGTGGGGGGAGGCCAGTGAAAGATTTGAAAACAAATCATAGGACCTCAAAAAGAACTCTATGATGTAGCCAGAGAACGGGATGCCCGAGTTGGAGTGATGTGCTCCCTCTTACGAGGACCAGTCGAGAGGCGAGCGGGCAGCATTCTGGACCGACTGGAGACGCTTGATGGAGGATTGGCTGACTCCAAAGTAAAGCGTGTTACAATCATCCGGCCGAGATGTGACCAAAGCATGAATGACTCTTTCAGAGTGCTCTTGAGAAAGAAGAGGTTTGACTTTAAAGATACAACAAAAACAAAGGAAGCAACCTTGCCGTTGCAACACATTTGGAGGGGACTGTCGTCAAGATGGATATTCTCTTGGATTTCATGTTTTCGCATTTTATCGCCAAGCAGCAGGATTAATAGTAGCGCTGTCACCCAATTGGGTGTGGTTCTTCAAATTCACGCTTTGTGACTTGCTCTGTCACGGAGACATTAAAACATTCTTCATTCATCAGTGAGAAAAAGATTGTTGCCAACGACACTCCTACCGCTTTCGCCCAGGGAGCGCACAATCGGCAGATGCTCCTTTTCTCTCACAGCGAGCAAAATATGGCAACAGTCGCGAGCGAGTAGATGCGAACGAATGTGGTGAAGGTGAATAATTCATAGCGACTGCTATTTGTTTGATTGTAAAATCGAGAGATCAATGACGTTGAAAATACACCTCACTAATCCTGGCAGGGAAATGAAAGGGATACAATCTGGCACATTTTACTGATCGTAGTGACAAACAATGGAACTGAAATATTTTGCATCTGAAGGATGATTGAGTGTAACATGCCAACATCATTTCAATTGGTGTGTTATTCACTATAAACTGTTATCTCATGAATGGTTTCATATGAAAAGACGACCATTGGCCAGTCTGGGTTCTGACTATCTGATGATACATCACAAAAACAGACACGCACACAAACAAAAGAGAGGTTGCGGTGACATTTTTAATATGTGCGCGATGCCCCGAAGCGTTGCAGGCACCGGTTTAACCTGATTTACACGCCAGCGTGACCCGAGATGAATACCACATGACTTCATCGTAAGCGGTGCGGCCGGGTCAACCACTCAGGTGTTTGTGATTTCAAAAACCCCGACGAAGGCCCTGACAACGAACCCGACCGAGGTCAGAGGCTTAGCCAGTAAAACCTAACGGCTTACCGCAAAAAGATACTCGCTGTGGGAACTGGGATCGATTGCGCCAGAGGTGGCCAAACTACGGCCGAGGGGGCATTTGCGGCCCGCCGGCCATTTTTCAGCAGCCCGCTACGTGACTGAAAAAGTATATATGACAATATAAATGACATGTGCCGCAAGGTTTGTGAGAAGGCAGGGTGTACAGTAGAACTTTTCGCTGTAGTCACAATTTAGATTTATAAACACAATTTATCTTCAAAACACTCTAGTGAATAAAGATAATGCAAATTTAGAGGCAAGAATTGTTTCTTCCACATTAGGACTGATTTATTAATGATCCTCATCCACAGTTTTGTCTTTTTTTGGTTTTGAATGTGGAGATGGGATTCGGCTGCAGAGGCGGATCTAGTCTGGCTGTTGGCCACCCCCAAAAAAAAATTTTGCCTACACCCTTTCCACAGAAAGCTGTGGAGATGAAGAAGTTTGGACACCCCCGGTTTACACCCTCTCCCCCCAAGCATTAGTCTGTGTTGAAATGCATTTGAGGAGCAGCCCAAATTTTATTTGATTTTTTTAAATCATTTTTCAGGTAGCGCGAGGATAATGAGCACAGATAGAGAGTAGGATCCCGGTTGCTCCCGAGTTCCTTTATGCGAAAAATAAAACTCGAGTGAAATCACTTGCCAAAAAAGGCAATCAAACCGATTGATCCAAATGATTTTCATATGCCGCTTGTTGGATGAGACAAAAGATTGCGGTTTGAAGACGTGCGTTTGTCACTCGTGCGCTCTTACCTCTCCTTGGACTCTCGTGGTTGAAGAGAATCCCGTTGACGGCAAACATGTTGTACGCCTCTCTGAAGTTCACCACAATCCAGTAGGCATACAATTTGGCAGCACCTTTATGAGTCGCAGGGAACAAAAAAAAAAAAGGCCAACCATTATTTTTTGGATTGTATCTTTTGTCATTCATTTGCGCTATTTAATTGCAAAACCAATGAAGAGCAGCCCTCTCATAAAACTCTCCCATGGATCACGAACGCTGTTCGCTTCCCAAAATCCGAATCGACAGGCTTCGAGACTGGGCATGAATATGATGTCACTTCTTGGAACCATTCAAAATGATTTTACGACCCGGATGGCCAGGATGTGTCACCGCGTCTAATCTTCCATCAATTTCAAATCCTATCAGCACATGACCAAAAATGGGCTCAATTTGGACACGACGCCGCCCGCCGGTTACACTGGAAGCGAAGAGAGGTCTCCATGGCCATGTCATCCGCTTGTGATGATGAATTCATTGCCGAGCATGCCTCATGATCGGATGTGCCGCCCCCCCCCCCCCCCACCCATGAAGCCTCGGTTCGGGTGTTGACAGAGGGGGGGGGGGGGGGGGGGGGGAATGTCAGCAAGCGGGGCATTTACCCGACAGAGAAAATGAAACTGGATCGCTTGTATTGCCTGCGCGTGCATCTACGTGCCGCAAATGAGTGCTGAGCCGCGTGAATATAAAGGTGTCTTTGTTTCAGCCAGAGCCACTCCAGTCCAACGGAAGACATTTAGCCTCAGGTTGTGCGGAGAGCAAATAAGTGGCCCGCGAAACGAATCTCTCTCTTGCAACAGCGTCATACGCAGGCGAGCGGCACACGCGAATCGTCGTGTGTCTGAACATGGCCAACGTCAAGCAGCGGATTACTTTAAAAAAAAAAAACAACAACAACAACACGGGACTCGACGTCGGCTACGAGTGAGTTTACCGTAAGGTGAACGAGGGTAGAAGGGCGTGGTCTCCGTCTGTGGGATTTCCTGGACTTTGCCGTACAACTCGCTCGTGGAGGCCTGGTAAAACTTGACGCTGTTGGTCAAGCCACACGTCTTGATCGCGTCCAAAAGACGAAGCGTTCCCACGCCGTCCACATTAGCCGTGTACTCGGCCAATTCAAAGGAGATCTGAGGAAAAGACAAAAACGTGGCTCATTCCAAAAATAAATGAAGAAATCTAACAAAAAAATGTATAAAACATCTATCCATCCATTTTCTAGCGCTTATCCGAGGTCGGGTCGCGGGGGCAACGGCTTTAGCAGAGACGCCCAGATTTTCCCTCTCCCCAGCCCCTTCGTCCAGCTCTTCCCGGGAAGGCGTTCCCAGGCCAGCTGGCCGGCATAGTCTCTCCAGCGTGTCCTGGGTCGTTCCCCGGGGCCTCCTGCCGATGGGGCATGCCCGGAACACCTCAGCGGGGAGGCGTCAAATGCCCAAGCCACATCATCTGGCTCCTCTCAACATGGAGAAGAAGCTGCTCGACTCTGAGCCCCTCCCGGATGACCCACCTTCTCACCTTATCTCTAAGGGAGAGCCCAGACACCCTGCGGAGGAAACTTACTTCGGCCGCTCCGATCCACTCGACGCTCGCACGTGAACAAGACCCCAAAATACTTCAATTCCTCCACTTGGGGCAAGATCTCATTCCACTCCAACCATTGTGTCAAATTTGGAGATGCAGATTTTCCTCCTACCGTTTCACACACTGCTCCAGTGAATCGCATTTAAAAGCACACGGTTTCTGACAAACACTCGTCAGAAGGCAACATCAAGAACAAAACCGGATTCTTGAACAAATGAGCAAGACTTTGCTTGGATCTGCCTCACAATGAACAGTTGTAGGTTGAAATCTCGGTTTGGACATTCCTGTGTGGGGTTTTCCCCTGGTAAGCCAGCTCCCACTCATATTTCCAAAACATGCACAGTAGGTAGACGGAAGCCTTTTTCGTCGAAAGGTTTTGCGGGTCAAGGGATGAGACGGAATCATGAAACACTTGGATGGCGAGTGAATGCTCTTTTACATATTGTTTGAAGGCCGTCTGATGAAAGCGGTTTCATGAGTTGGCTGAACTGAAAACCTGCAACAGTCCAGGGCCCCTTCCACTTCACATTTGTCTGGAACAATCACTCACAAATCCCAAGGAGGTCAGCAAAACACGTTCCGGGAGTCCATTGGAGCCGATCCCAAATTTTCTACTCCCAGAATGCCCGTTTCCAGACAGGAAGGCCGAGAGGGAGGCAAACCTTCAGGAACGCAAATTGAGCTGAAGTTGGAAATGGAGGCGCCCACACAGGTACGGCGTGCGCAGCCGAGAGTTTCTGTCTGCGCTTATCGACGCGCCGGGTTGGCGGAAGGCGCATGACAAGTTCAAATCCTTCCTGGTTAGTGGTCACCACACCTGGCAAGGGGGCCAATTGCAAGGAAATGCGTTGGCCATTTAGTGCTTCTCCATCAGCTCTGCACACACGGACAAATAAAGAGGCCTTATTTATGGCAACTACGAACACTGGGCCTCTCTGTACCGGTACCACTTGCAAACTCTCTCGTTGTGTCATTTTGCAAATTTATCACACATGAACGTTTGGGCTCAACAAGCCATGTTCAGATCACAAAGACAAGCCCAGTAAATGGGCTGTCACTTATCTTTCCTCATTTAGGTACTGATGACGGAGCATCAGGAGCAACCGGGGTTCAGTATTTTGCTCAAGGACACTTTGACCAGGTATTGAACCACCAACTTCTTTATTGGGAGACGACCACTGAGCATTCACAGCCCCAGTTTTTTTTTTTGGGTCGTAATGTGTCTTCCTGTTGGCGGCACGGCGGTCGAGCGCTCAACACATCTGCCTCACAGTGCAGAGGTGTAAACACAAAATGCAGTTTATAAATGAGGATGTTCTCAACAGCCATGCCAATATCCATCATTACCTCTCAGGAGAATGTTGCGGGAACATTGTGATAAGATTTTTTTTTTTCTTGGAATATTTTTATCATGTTCCCCCTGAATTGGATGTCGTACACTCAAATTTAAGCTGAAAGTCTGCAGTCGAAAGGCATTCGTTTGAGGACTTCATCTAACTAGCTGTTTTTACAAACGGCATGCTGTAGCCTAAGCTACTGTTGCTGCACACAGATACACAAACAACACACCTTGGAAAAAAAAAAAATGACATGCTGACAGAGACTCTCCTCCAGTCTCATCTTGTTGGAATTGGGACACCTAAACATCACGATCTTATATGTGCACGCGCATGCGCGCACGCTGTGAAAAGTATAAGCACCTTTTTTTTTTCCTCACCTGCCGCGCCACGTATCTACACACGCATGTAATGAATGCTCGAGCAGAGTCAACATATGTGTTCAACCAAGACTTCACTGAATCGAACCACCGAGACGATTCCAAAAAGCTTCACTGGGCTGACCTCACCTGCAGCGGGTAAGGCGGAACCTCGTTTCGAAGTACGACGTCTGTTCAACAGAAGCAAATATGGATGTCTGTGAAAGCTGAAATTATCTCAATTGGGGGAAAGACGAATTTGGGAAGGTACAAGACATTCGGGGATCATGCTTGTGTTTGGAACCAGCCCCCCAGCATCAAGTCCGATCGCAGAAGCCGCTTGGCATCGTCTTCTCCACCCGTTGGCTGACCAGCGCACCCATTTTCAACCCCATCGCCCTCCCTCACACACCACGGCGGGCAACTGGCCCCAAGCATTTCCCAGTATGCATTTTGCTATTGATGAATGTTGTCATTGTGAGCGCAGGAAGCCGCCGACATAGCAACCAACCTCAGCCCACAACTATGCACTGACGCAGCCGAGCGTACACTGCTTACATGGTCCTGAAAGAACAGTCGGCTTTGGCAAACGCCGCCAACCTCTGCAGGTGCAACTGCACATACGCACGCAGACCACAGCGCCAGACGATAAAGCAACACCAGCGCAGCCGCAGCCTCGCAAGTCATACGGCCGAAGAAAAGGTTCAAATTGTGTTTTAACTCATTCAGTACCAGCCAATTCTGGACCAAGTCTGAAAAGACGTTCAAAAACGTCTTTGGGAGTGAATGAGTTAATAGAATCACTGACATACCCAATCCCGTGTTCCAATGATCCTCAGAGATAAGTTGTCTGGCAGGGTCGCCCCCGTGACTGACACGGGGTCAGAGGTGAAGGACCAGACAAAGCGTGGCTCACGGACCCATGATGATGATGATTAAAAACATTGGATCAGGATTTCCCTGGCCTAACACCTCAGGAGCCAGGCCTTGAGGTGCGGCTCCACGGCGGGGGCCACCAGGCGCTGGAGTCGTGGCGCAGTTCAAGCTTCTCTCCAAAGCACTGACTGTTCATTTACATCCCAAAAGAGGGAAAGCATTCCTGGTTGGGTGTGCCTCGACCTTCGAGGATACATATTTGGATTATGCGCCACTACCAAGGCTGGAGCCGTCCTGTCCTATCCTTTTGGGCACGAACGGACAAAGCCTGCTCGGGCGAGAGGCAAATTGAGTCGTCCGGTTGCGATCGACTGGCAATGAACGAGAATGATCACGCATGTCACAAACGCACACGCGAAGACAATGACTTTTAGCTCTCTCCTAGGGTGGGAAAATCAGAACGGGGGGTTGGAATGTCGGCTCGACCCATCGCAGCGTGGCTCGTCTTTCAGGGTTTTCGGGAAAGGAAATGCCCTCCACTTAGTTGCAGCTATCAAGGGGAAAGACTTTCTCCCTGCCACGTAGGACAGCACAAAAGCTTTTCCTTCCTTCCACCCCTTAAACCGCAACCGTGCAAAGAGAGAGCCATATTTCCTGGAAGAGATGCTTCCAGCAAATGCGAGCTGACCACTCAAGAGGAACGTGTACAGCAGGGGCGTCAGACTCATTTTTGTCGTGGGCCACATTTTAGTTGCCGGTTCCCTTGGAGGGCCGTGATGACTGAAAGCATATAAAAATAAAAATAAAATCAGTAAGAACGGTTTATTCAACTATTGTTTAAGTTTCTGTAATGAGGGGTTTGGTCACAAGCAAATGCTTACAATATGTCTCTTATTTATTAGAATTTTAAATCTTGGTCGAGATTTTAGCGAGCATCATGGACGTTCGCATCTATGATTTGCTTTTGCGGGCCACATAAAATGATGTGGCGGGCCAGATCTGGCCCCCGGGCCTGGAGTTTGACACCTGGTGTACAATATATAAAAGAATATATTCACAACTACAAAGGTGCCAAATGTTTGCGGTAGCTCAAAACGCTGCTACGAAAAAGAAAAAGAAAAAAGTGCATCAAGGGGTGCTGCGACAAAATCGGCAATTGATTGACAGATCGTGATCAGCCTGGGGGAGAAACATGAAGGAAGAACTTCAGCTGACCCACACTATCCCACGATCCAAAAGCAACCTGCTTCAACCGCAAGTGCAACCTCCGGCTGCCCAGCTGTTTGCTCCGCAGAACATACTTTACGCACGCGCGCGCACACACAGAAAGCAGGATCGTGAAGTCGGAAGACTGTTGAGACTGAATCGAGCAGAAACGCAAAACATTTATACAACGTCGATTCGCGTGCGAGTGCGTTTTATTTATGTCCCTGAAGATTCTGTCCAACTCGCTCAGCCCAGGTCGACTTACACGTTTGCGGCGTGGGAGCGGATACGGACGCGGGCTCACAGTGACCCGTTCAAAGACTTGCATTTGAAAGCGCTTCCACTCTACCGATACCTTCAACTTCATCTACATATTCCAAGAGCCAGATCCCGTCACTTACTTCCCGTCCGTATGAGATAGAGGAAACGCTAGGCCCAGACGAAGGTAACGTGGATTTCCGTTGCGTTACAAAAAGGTTGTTTATGAAGACATCATTGCGGGGAGGGGGAAGAGGAAAAAAAAAAAAAAAATGAAAGGAGCATCATGAGTCTTCCGGACGAGAAAGACGATAGACTGACACTTCGAGATTTAAGGCAACAATGGCAAATTGCGAATCGTGTACATGCAACGGCCAACCTGACTTAACGAGCTCAGACGTTAAAGCTCCCGACTTTTTCTTGGACACGTGTTTCAACCGCAATTCTTTGGACTTGCGCTGACGCCCGCGCATCACGCACATCATCTCGGATTCCGACAGCGGGTTATCGACAAAGAAAAGGAGCGCTCCCCATTGTGTCTGTGGCAACCACAAACAACAGTTACACTTGTACGCAAACAGCATACCGCAATGACACTCCTGGAGCCGTTCCAAAAAAAGACGCTCGGCTCATCCGCGGGCACGGCGAACGCGATGCTTTTGTGAGGGAGCGCGGCTCCTGCTTGCGCAACGCGCTTGCCGCGGCAAAACAACAAAACCAAAGAGACGCGTGCATTCCAGGCATGTTCCGACATTTAAAAGACAAAAAAAAAATCCGAATGCTTTAAAAAGGTTCGAAATACTCAATCTGCCATATACGAGGAGATTCGTTTTGAGGCACTCTCAATCCAAATAAAACCGACGAAATAAACAAACGCAGCTAAAATTTAAAGTCGTTTATCACCGAGCAGAAAGCTTTCCAGGATATTTGTGGTTCATCTTCCAAGATTGAACAGCGTTCGGAACTGTTCTTTGTTCCCTCCACCTTGACGAAAGAATAAGAAAAAAAGGATGGATGAATGGAGGGAAATACTAAAGAGTTTTAGGACGGGCCATTGCTGGGGGGGAGGTGGAGGGGGGGTTGCCTTTCACAGAGAGACTTGGTTTCTGTCACCTGTAAACAGCGAGGGTTCCCAATTGAAAAGTTCCCCCGGTGTCTTCGCACAGATGCTTTTGTCAAAAATAAGTCAGGGATGAAGCATTATATCCGACATTTTCTGAGGAAGAAAGAAATTTGGTGGGCATCTAAATCGAGGGCGGCGAGCGAGGAAACGGCTGATCACGGAGCAAGGGCGAACGACCGCAATTGATTTATTTTACTGTTCCTTTTAACGGCCGGCCGCGCGTTTTGATGAACGAGCACGAGAGCGAGCGGCGCTTCGAAGCGTAACTCCTCAACACCTCGACCGCTAAGGTGGAACCGTAACGGAACGTGCCAACCTCCGGAGGGCTTCGCCCCGAGAAGCTTTATGAGCGCATTCCGCCGTCGTTTTGGTCAATAACCGCGCGCGCCCCTGCCGAGTTGGGCTTCACAGAGAAGAATACGCCGTTGTGAGCTGCAGCTTTCTAAAGGTTACAAGACAATTTGCCAGTTAACGCAGTTTTCTTTCAGTAATGCACTAAGTGGTATTATCATTGTGGGGTGTGGGGCGGGGGAGGGGTTGTCTTTGTTTTTTCAATCACTTGAGAAATAAAAGACATTTCCAGACGCGGCTTGATTGAATTTGCTAAACTCAGATCCCGAGGGAGTCGTCTGCCATGGCTGAACGCTGCCACCTATCTGTGAAACTCCATTTCAGCAGTTGATTTGGACTTTTTTGAAAGGGGGGGGGGGGGGGGCGGCCCGGTAGTCCAGTGGTTAGCACGTCGGCTCCACAGTGCAGAGGTACCGGGTTCGATTCCAGCTCCGGCCTCCCTGTGTGGAGTTTGCATGTTCTCCCCGGGCCTGCGTGGGTTTTCTCCGGGTGCTCCGGTTTCCTCACACATTCCAAAAACATGCATGGCAGGCTGATTGGACGCTCTAAATTGTCCCTCGGTGTGAGTGTGGGCGTGGATGGTTGTTCGTCTCTGTGTGCCCTGCGATTGGCTGGCAACTGATTCAGGGTGTCCCCGGGGGGGGGGGGGGCTTGATTTTGGCAAGCGACACAATGCATTGTCTAGATTTGCTGACCGAAGCCTCCGCACTCTCACTCTTCAAGGACACGCGCGTCTCTGTCCGGCGCTGACGCGTTGACTTAAAAAAAAAAAAAAAAAAAAAGAAAGAGAGGCGACTCACGAATGGAGCAACAATTGTGACCCACAAAGGGCAACCGCGATACATTCCTCGACTCTCAATAGGGAAAGTGCAGACATGTTTCACTTGGCACAGGCGGGCCTATTCTTAAGCTGAAGTTCATTTTCAACATCTGTCGGCAAGTCAGGCCGTCTTGTAATGGGGCCTAACCTTTTGATAAAAGGGATCGGTCGGAGCAGCGGGCCGCTCCGCTCCGACCGGCCGGTGAACACACCGCGGCCCGGTCCCGTGTTTGAATCTTTTTATAATATAGACCGATCCGTGTTTTATAACAGTGAGTGCGTCTCAACAAACAGGAAAATCATTCCGGCGTGACGTATTTTCGCTGGAGATGATCCCGCGACGCGGCGTATACCCGAGACCGGTCGTGAGTCAATCCCAAGGCACTTTTCGACAAACAACAATTCACACTCATTGCGGTGGGTAATTGAGAGTCGTCGATTGACCCGACGTGCATGCTTGTGCAATGTGGGAGGGAGCCAGAGGAACCGGAGAAGCCACGCTTAAGCGTGGGATGAAGGTTTTGGAGTGACCAAGTCCAAGTCCGGATTTAAATCTCATTGAGATACTGCCGTCTGACCTTATATGTTCATGCTCTAAAACCTTCTACGTTGGCCGAGTTAAAAGGATCCTGCAAAGGAGAGAGCGGGGTCCTAAGGGGTCCTAAAGTCTCTTCAGACGCAATGTTTTGATTTTTAGTTCTCGGGGCCAAGGGTGGAACAAGCAGTTCTGTTCAGGGGGCACTTACTTTTTCCACTTTATTGGATATTCAAACATTTGAATGTGATCGATTTGTAAAACAAATCTGAAATCATGAAGGGGGCAAAAAAATAAAAAAATAAATCACAGCACTGTTCAAGACGGCTGAGGGCTTTAAGAAGTCTTTTCTTTTCCCCGTCTTTCCAGCACATTGCCCCGAGAGCAGAGCCGCCAACTGAAGTAAATCCGGAGAGGAGACCGTTAAGCCAAGCTCCATCTCGCAACAATCGCAATAAGTCAAGCCCCCCCCCGAATGAGCCTGAACGAGCGTCAAAGGGAATTCCCCGTCACGCAGAGCAGACCGAAGCTGCTGGGAAGAAACGGACGTTGTCTGGGCTGACTGATGTTTTCCTCTGTGGTGACACACTGCAGTGAAATCATCTCGGCGACTTATATTGTCGGCTGAACAGCAGACTCGATTGAAGAGTTGAACGGGGAGGTACCGGTCGTGTGTGCACAATATACATGCATACAAAATGGGCAAATGCCACATAAAAATAATGCCAACGATTATCAACCAAAATGTTAATATGGGCTAGCGGTAATAAGAGATGAGATGATGCTACCTTGACGTGACTCTGAGCACCCAGGTTGTAGATTTCTGTTGGTTTGACTTGGTTAATGATCTTCACCAGACACGTGCTATCCGTCAGGTCGCCATAGTGCAGCTTCATATCTGGTTAAGAAAGTAACATGAACATGACATCTCATGTGATCCAAGGAATGATCCGGAATTGGTTTTACATTGGAGCATGTCAATTAGATTCAAGACTGTCTCTGAAACCATAATGTTTTATTTGTTGGGGGGGGGGGGGGGGGTCATTATTCTGCTGTATAACCCAAAAGCATTTGAGCTTGATGGCATTGACTGATGGCTGGACTGCAGGATTTTCTGGGAGATAGCAGAATTCATTCTTCCGTGACTAATGACATGTCATCCAAGTC
This sequence comes from Hippocampus guttulatus, assembly GCF_054856545.1. Classification (NCBI taxonomy): domain Eukaryota; kingdom Metazoa; phylum Chordata; class Actinopteri; order Syngnathiformes; family Syngnathidae; genus Hippocampus; species Hippocampus guttulatus. The sequence continues at coordinate 22,782,323 of NC_141267.1, read as the reverse complement.
CTGAAGTAACAAAGCTGCCCTCAGACAATTAAAATGCCACCGCTGTCTTTTGGCCTGGCTAGGTAAAGGGGCATGAGGCGGGTGTGCTTTGTAATGGGGTTTGGCAACACAGGTGTCCAGACATTTTACAACTTCGTTGCGGTTGCTCGATTCGTGAAGAAAACTGCAGAAAAGACACTTACTGCCTTCAGTATGCGCCTTTGGGTTCTGGTAAAGATGTTCGATGCGTCCCGTGTTGAACGAACTGGAACGTCTCAAAATGCCATGAACCTCAGGATGGAGAAGATACGATAAAGCTCCATATTCGATGACATCTTGGCCAAGCCCGCATCCTGGCTTTCTTTCTTACCTCATATCCTTTGGAGAGCAGAAACTCCGCCAGGTATGACCCATCCTATAAATGACAAGATGAGACAACAAAGAGCACTCAATAGACTCATTCATACACTCACTTTTTACTTTATTGTTTGTGTGCTTGTGCTTTTTATTTTATTTTTTACATATTGTGTTTTTAGGTCGTACAAAAATCGAACTGAATAAAGTATATCATGAATGTCAAAGTCCAGTGCCACTCTGGCGGCGCCGCCGCAACAAGGCTCATGACTGCCCGCCAGGGTCAACGCCCAAAAAGGCTCAAGTCCTCCGACACGAAGCCTGCAGGCACGAGTGCTGAAAAAAAAAACACGCAAACGTCCCTTAAACCGAGTTGGATCGCCGCCATGTCGAAAACTTTAAAACGGCGCTCCAGAGATCTTCCAGGCCCGCGTAGGATCACGGCTATTCAATGTGCGTATTCATGTGCGAACGGGCGAAGCCCGTCTCGTTCCCGTCATCTATTAAACTCGTCTTTTTTCCATCCTCAGACTTTCCAACCGCACATTCTGCGACACCGGGGAACATTCGGAGCCAGTCACGGCATTTATCCCTCAATGCCACTCACATATGCGCACGTATACAAACGCACTCTGGCACACGCCGGACCTGCACTTCCTGTCCAGGTCTGACAAATAACAGAAGGCAGAAGGCCAAGTACATGGAGAGAAAGACTGAGGGACTCCCAGGGCTTCTTGCGCTCACTAACAGTCATGATGGAAGCTTAGTCGCCGGTAGATCTTGCTTCACACACACACACACACACACACTACTAACTTGATCAGCAAGCTCTATAGAACGTCGATAACGATCCTGATGAGTTGAATTGGGTGTGTCGAAGGAGGGAAAATATCAAAAACACGCAGGATAGGAGCGGCCCTCGAGGACCGCACTTTTGGCAGCCGCGCTCTACGAGGCCTGCATCTGCACCGTGAAAACGAGGGTGGAAGTGATTGATAAGGCTTGAGCTGTAAACGGCAGATTAGGAGAAAGGTCAAGGTAGCCCACTTAGCTCTCGGTAGTATTCAGAGCTCCAGCTGGTGTCATGTTTTCCTTCCTCTATGCCAGAGTCGAAGCATTCCACGCCCCGACCAATATGGGGGGGAAAAAAAAAAATGCCCGAAGAGCTGCAGCTCTGTTTGAAAACAAGAAGCTCCTTCAAAGCCATTTTAGCCCAGAAGCCCCCGGCCTCACCTCACCGTTTCCTGTTATGGAGAGTTGACGATTAGGTCGGACACACAAATACGGTTGAGCGATTTCAGGCTCACCTGCCACGGTAAAACGACAAAAACGACTCGGAATTATTGTTATCCTTGACGCAATTTAATTTCTTTTTTTCTCCCCCCCCCAGTTATAAGACTTGAATTAATTTATTTTTCTTTGGGGTTTTTTTTTTTGTTTTGTTTTTTGCAAGTCAATTACTTCATTTGAGGAACAACGTCCTAATTTGGAGGAGGATTTTTCTTTTGGTTTTGGGGTTCTCCCCCCCCCCCCCCCATTTCCGGTTTCTCACGGTTCTCTTTAGATTTGAGGACTCTCACCAGAGTCCAGACACTTTTTAATTTGCCCGCTCTTGTGCTGCTCCAAGTTGGATGTTCTCCACTTTCAGGCTGTTCCAACCAGACTGCTGCACTTCATTTGCAGTGTTGGACGGTTACGCGTCAACCTCAGGTTAGCTATTTTATATCGCGTCCGGAAAAGTCCGGTCCACGTCTTTACACGTTTGTTTCAATAAACATGAAAAGTTGGAAGTGATAAAGCCACAGATTGGCTTGCGTTATTGTTTCAATGATGGCTGTAAACTTGTCATATTGAGTGCGTAAAAGACTGCCGGTCCAAGCGTTTAGTCTGCTAACAACTAATAGAAGCAGACGGAGAGATGACGTGTCCCGCGGTGCAAAATTCAAAGTGAGAGATTTCGTTTCAACAACTACATTCCAGACACCGACACATCAAGCTCCTGTTTTAAGCAACGATTAAAAAAAAAAAGAAAAATGGGGGGGAATAAATCACAATACATAACTGGAAGTTTGGCACCCCCTGCTGGTAAATGAAGAAACTTTGTGGAATCTGGATCTGGAATTATCACTTCAGAAAACGTCCTGCGGTGGAAATAAATGCGGATTCATTCAAGAGGTGAATATGATGAAGTTCCATAGTGTGCCTCTTATACATAGAAAGATTTAAAAAAATAGAGAAATGTGTTTTGCTCTCTCGCTGTACAAAGCTTCCCTCCTCGGGCCCCCGTTAAACTGCAAGTGAACTCTGTCGGGCTCATTAACATGTACGCTAAACTCAACACAGCCAAACCAAGGTCTAAAAGAAGAAAATCAGGCTTGTACGGGGTGCAAAGAAAACTCCTTACTCTATGTGAGCCATCTCACTAAGAACAACCGAGAGATTAAAACATTTCCTTCAACTTGGTGAACAGGCGACACCTGGGCTAAGACAAATAAGGCTGCAAGGCGGGTCATGACGCGAATAGGGAAAATGTATTGACTTTGGCACTAAACTTTATCGCTTTATGACTACTATTCCCGGAACTTGTCAGACTGCATTCATCTGCTGCAAACCGGGAACACATCAAGGGACTTTATGGAATGCCGACAAAAGAGGAACGGGGCCTTGCAGGATCGTATGGCGGCGGACCATAGCAAGAGAGGCAAAGTCAAATCAAGTACAAGTTTATTGTCAAATGCGCTGTATCACCATACAGCACAGATGAAATTTCTTCCCTCTCAACCAGACAAGACGACAAAAGGAGCCGCTGCGGGCGCCTGCGCCGCCTGACAAACCAAAAAGCAAAAGTAGTCAACCGTAACCGTCAGACAGCGAGGATGAGCCTGTACTTTTGGTAACCCCCCCTCCCACGATCATAATTCGGCCACAAGCCCTCCCGGTTCCGCGCCGCTGCCTTGGCCCCCAGGTGGTCTCTCGTAACTCACACCCTCTCACCCCATTACTTCACGCTGACAGCCGAGTCAAAGGTATTCCCACAAAGCAGCATGCCGCCTTCAAATTTATGAGCAATAGTTAGTCAAGCAATTTATGAGCACTGTGACCTCATGGCCCAGCAAGTAACTTCTTCAGATGGTCCAGCCAGAAGAATGGAGTCGCTGTGCAACAATATTATCTTGACTGGTTGAAGAAACGCCAGTTCACATTGTTCTTGTTTTTGCGGTTTGTCACATCTGAAAAGGATTTTCCCAGACCTCCAAAAGTTATCCGAGAGGGCCGTCCGTCCGTCCGTCTTTGTGTGCTTATCCGGGGTCAGGTTACGCGGGCGGCAGTCCGAACTCCCGCTTCCGCCACCATTTCAGCAGATCCCAAGGTGTTGAAGTTCCAAGGCCAGCCGATAGACAGTCGCCCCGGTGTGTCCCGAGTCATTCCTGGGTTCCTCCTCTGGTGGGACATGCCCGGAACACATCAGCAGAGAGCCGTTGGTGAGGCATCCAAAACTGGAGCCCAAGCCGCCTCATGTGGCTCCTCTCGATGCGGAGGATCAGCGGATGACCCGACTTTCCGGCCTCTGCCTGGGAACGAGCCCAGCCACCCTCGGGACACTTGCGTCCGTGATCTTGTTCTCTCAGTCAAGACTCATAGCTCGTGACCATCGATGAGTGTGAGAATGCAAAGAATAATAACAATAATAACAAATCATTAAAATACTGTAATAATAATGATTGGTCACACCTCTTCCCAATGGCACAGTCGCCGCACATTTGACATTTCAGACGACCAAACTGCAAATGTTCCGATTATGTCGAAGGAATAAGATGATGAAGCTGACAAGTGACCAAGGTTTACAGGCTGCGAGTATCGCGCTTTAAAAACTTGCACATAGACCCGTTTTGAGTTTTGCACAGACCGAGTGGCACCAAACTCTCCAACTATTCGAGAGGAACCGTTATAGTGGCAGAAGCATTGGGGGATGGACACATGTGATTCTCCGCTAATGTAAAAGGAGATCTCATGAAAATCGACATTTGCGGTTTTCACTTGACTAAACCCCTCACGGTGTCGTCGGGGCGGCGAGAAGGAGGGTTTGCGTTACCTGTCCGGTGATGCCGGTGATGAGAGCCACTTTCTTTTCCTTCTCGATGTCTCCCACGACACCGATGCCAACGGCCGCAGGTTCGGAACCCCGAGACATTGTTATCCGGGGGGGTTCGGCTCACTACAACCAAACGCCACTAAATGTTTGTTTAGTTTGCACCGCTTCACCTCAAGACTTCCTGCACCGCAAGCAGGCAAACTGGCGCGGTGACGTCACAGCTACGTATCAGGAAGAGGCCGTGAAATAGCCACTGGGCGCAGAGCAGGAGAAGGTTGACATCAAGAGGGGCGAGGGTATTTCCACGGTGGGGCTTCCATCCAACAGCGCCACATTCAGGAGTGGAGGAAATTTACATACAAATCAATGTGTTTTGTTTTTGTTTTTTCAAGCCAACGGTCCATTTTCGCATCCGATATTTCAAATATGTAACATTAGTAATATAATGTGTCAATATACTGGATATAAATACGCGCTTTACATCTCTCGCTTCTTTTCAACTGCATGTGGGATTCCCATCATTCCAGTGTGAAATGAACACAACCTTTATCTTTTGTTTGCCACCTATTTTTTGGAAATGTGTCCAAAGCCGTTATCGATGCACATAGACACCAAGGTTCTTGGCCATGATCTTTGCACCTAAACTGGGCAAGGCTTCAAGCAACGACCAGAGTCCGGCCACAAGGTTGCAAAAAAATGAAAGTACTTTCATTTCAAATACTCAAGGGGAGGGTGAAGCAGTGGCAGAACGATCATAAAATGTGGTGTGGACATGTAAGTTTACAACGGGGATAACAAAGAGCCTTATGTGCTCCATTTTAGTTCCGCAAAAGATTACATTTCATATTTTATCAACAAAGGTGTTTGAATAATAATCAGTTAGAGCACAGGTGTCAAAGTCGAGGCCCTGGGGCCAGATCTGGCCCGCCACATCATTTTATGTGACCTGCGGAAGCAATTCAAGCATATCAACTTCCATCATGCTTGCTAAAGTCTGAACCAAAATTTCAAAATATCACATCTAATATCATAATTTCATCTGTGCTGTACGTTTTACATACAGTACATTTGACAATAAAGTTTATCCAATCCAATCCAATCCAATAATTACAATGTTGGAACAACCCATTATTCTTGACTCGTGATGTCAAAACCAGTTATCCATCTATTTGTTGTTTGCTGTGTATGTAATATGTGGAGGTGGTTCAACATTTATATGGTTTCACAAAATTCACCGTCATAACAGCCCTCCAAGGGAAACCGTAACTACAAAGTGGCCCGCGACAAAAATGAGTTTGACACTCCTGAGTTAGAGGGATAATTAGTGATAACATCTGCTCTAATCACGAATTCTTTCTCCCGTTTGAAACTCGAATAGGGCACAGCATGGTTGGACGGGCTTTTTCATTACAATTAAAAGTAAATATTTTGATACTAGCCTTTCAAGATTGTCGTGTGGAGTCTCCATGTTCCCCCCCGTGCCTGCATGGGTTTTCTCCGAGTACTCTGGTCTCCTTCCACGTTCCAAAACTATGCGTGACAGGTTAATGGTCCTGAATTGTCCTTTGTTGTGATTGTGAGCGCGACTGGTTGTTCGACTATGTGTGTGACCTGCAATTAGCTGGCAACCGGTTCAGGGTTGCCTACTGGGCATGCTGGGATAGGCTCCAGCATGCCCTTTGACCCTTGTGAGGAGATGCGGATCAGAAAATGGATGGATGGATCATGAGACAACAAGGTATGCTACATCTTCTTTTTACCTTCCTCTGGACCTTTCTTCTTCTCGTCATTGGATTAGAGTTGAAGTGCATCACTGTGTATTCGAAGACGTTTATTTGAGTCTGACGGTATAAACTGTCATGGTGAAACTTATCTGGGTAAAGAGGGGCGTATTTTTCTTGGTATGAGCAGGACTGATTGACACCGCAGTTTCATACTGTACGTGTATTTTTAAAGTTCTAAGTTACTTACTTTTATATATGGCAGCATGTGATTTATCGTCAAGCAGGTGCCAGATTTGGTTTCACTGCAGAAGAGTCCAAGTGGAGAGCCCGTGTGCCTTTTCACATCTTCTCTTGATTGATGGGCTGGTGACGCCACCGGAGCTCACTCTCAAATATTATTTTCGTAATGTTATTTGGATGCACTTGTACTATAAAACGACTCTGCTTCCCTCGTTTTGGGTTGCTCAGTGGGAGCGGAACCATTATCGTTGGAAAGCATACAGATCCTACTAAACCAGGGGTGTCCAAAGTTGGTCCTCAAGGGCCGCTGTCCTGCCTGTTTTGCAGCTCTCCCAGGAGCAACACAACTGATTTAAATAATCAGGATTCTTCTAATGCTGCCTCAGAGCTGGCTGACGATCTGATCATCTGAATCAGGTGTGTTGCAGCCGGGAGAGATGGAAAACAGACAGGACAGTGGCCCTCCAGGCCCGGAGCTGGACACGCCTGTACTAAACTGAAAGAAGTGTCATTCCGCCCCTGTCGTACAACAACCGCGCCAACAGCGACGCCTTGTGGATTGATTTTTGTAATACAGTCCGAACTTTTGGCGCCGCTGTTGTTTTAGCTAATTTTTAAATGAACGTGTACTCGTTTCCATATAAAATTTGATATTGATGTTTTTCTTTCAAATTGTGTAGAAAGATCATTTCCGGTTCAGAGTCACGTAAGGATCAGAGAGAGAGATCGCATTTGATGTGGACTTTCCACTCATCGGTGATCTCCCAAGAGAGTATGTGGGCCGTCTTGTGTCTTTTCATCGTGTTTCCTCGATTGCGAGTTGGCGGGGCGTCGATAGAGCTGTGCCCGGTGACGGTGCACCCACAGGCAGCCGTGAACGTGCGACAGCCCGGTCCTTCTTGGGAGATTTTCCCACCTCCCAGTGGTGACGAGGGGAGTCCGCCGTAATCGCAGCTCTTATGATGCAGACACTTCGTCACCACTCGCGACAACAAACGACGCTTCAGAGTTCCAAAGAGTGCTTCCAAATGTCGCAGTTTGCTGTTCGTTTGTGAGGAAACGGCCCCTTGCGTCGATTTCCGTATATCAATCCACAACACGACACATCAGTGTACTTTATTTGTGCTTTCATTTATACAGTTTCTATTTTCATTCATATAATTACACAAAACAATTGTTGTAACATGAAACAACCAACTACCATTCCCAATGTCAAAGCTTTTCAGTTCACAGTGGAACCGCAAACAGTTGTGACATACAGTCCCCTCACATAAAGATGCAATGGTCAAGAATGTCCACAAGCCAAGCAAAACATGATAACAGAAAGAGAAATGACTGAGGAGGTGGGATGTCCACCCCCCCCCCCCCCCCCAATAAGAAACGTGAATCAAAAGATCGAATAACAAGAATGAAGGGCAGCCGCTGCCTTTCCACTGATTGCATTCCGGTCAAGACTGTTGACGATCCTGCCCAAAATCTACGCGGCGCACAATCTCGAGGTTGGACTCCTCCATTTTAACCAACCTCTCACTAAATGTGCAGAAATGAGAGAAACCAGGCGCTTCAAGTACAACCTGGTGTCGAAACCAGTAAATAAACCGACATCAAAATCAACAGCAGTCAGCAACATGAAACATTCATAGGTAGTATCGTGTAGTCTGTGTTACGCCTTCATGGAAGGTGAGAATGGGGGCTACCTACTCCAGACTGTCAAAGCAAAAGGGCATCCAGCGGCATGAAAGATAAATGGCAAGAAAAGTAGCGTGCGTGTGCGATGAGTATGGCGGGGGATCGGGAGCGCGCTGACATCTAGAGATTTTTGTGCAATACGTGTAATGTACAAAATGACGTGTTCAACGAGATCGATGTGTTCTAAGTTATTCACAAAATAACTCATAAGACTTGAACATAAAAGAAAGTAACATGTCTTCTCCAAAATATAAATGTTGATTACAGTAAGTAATAAGTTATTTTGTAACTAAGGGTTGGAGAGGAAAAAAAGTGCCACGCATGCAAAAAGACAGTAAATCATTTTTCTATCGAACGTGGTGGAATCTAAAACAATCTGTCATCGTCCGTCCGCGTTCATTTTGTCGCTCCAATTAAAATCCCGAATTATACATCCAGTGTGACCCTCCGACGCGAAACCGATCGGAAGTCGGGCGGCCATGTTTCGAGCCGGAGCCCCAAAAGCGTTGGCCGCGTGAAAATGATCCATTATCCCAGTTGTGATTCAAACACCAGAAAAAGATGTCACGATCAGTCCCGGCTTGGAATTGGTCTGATTTTCCTTCCCTTAATCTCTCGAAAAATTGTGCGGCGACATCTTCATGACCCAAAGTCCAAAAATCAACCAACCTAAGCGGCTGCTGCTATGCATCCCAAAAAAAAAAAAAGTCTGGTGCCAACACAAAGTTTTTGGGGTTTCCTTCAGCCTCAGATTTCATTTCAAAAGTTGTCATTACACGTGTGGACCAACAAGAGGCCGTAATGCAATCCCTGGTGGAGTAAACAAATGCTGGGCAAACGCTGAAAGTTTTTTTTAGAACCAAAAGTGATTTTTTTTTTAAACAAGATCTTGTTTGTATATGGGTACGAAAATTTGGCATGATCAAGTCATGTTATGGAAAAAAAAGTGGTGTTGATTACATCTACAGTATTTCTGGGAATTACACACAGCCGTTGCTAAGGAGTCCATTTTTTGGGAGTACTTTAACGTGACAACATGATAAGATGTCCACCGTGATCACCGCTGTCCCTGGAAGGGTTATATTGACATTTCTTTACCAAATACGATGCGTTCCTGACAATAAAATCCATTTGAGCGCTCCGTTTTGGGCTGCAGGGTCCCCATGTCATATCAGTACGGTATTTCGACTTCGCTTTTATCTTCTTACACTTTGTACCTCGAATGATAAATTGACCCATTTCTTGTTCCGGCCTCAATGAAGTCGACTGCAGATCGGCTGTCCGAGCAGCTGTACCAAGCTAATGCGGTGGAAGCTCAGCAGAGAGTCGATATTCCGTAGCCATACAGGTACAGCAGACATTGGTCCAGTCAGTGATGGGCTCCGGGGCCCGACATTGTCCGAAGGCCTGCTGGCGGCCTCGCAGAGTTTCTGCAGAGGAAAGTGACTTCCTTTTTATTTATTTTTTGTTAGGAGACGGCACCTTCAAAAAGGAATGAAAACAAAGCGACTGTTGTCAGTTGTCGTCATGTGCAGAGCAAGAAATGGACCTCACCTCTCTAGGACTCTGGCGAGGGCGGTGCTGTGGGCTGACATTTGTCTTTCTGCAATGAGACGGGGGGGGGGGGGGGGGTGCATTGAATTAGAATTCCGCAACATACAACTGTACAGGGGCGGCCCGGTAGTCCAGTGGTTAGCACGTCGGCTTCACAGTGCAGAGGTACCGGGTTCGATTCCAGCTCCGGCCTCCCTGTGTGGAGTTTGCATGTTCTCCCCGGGCCTGCGTGGGTTTTCTCCGGGTGCTCCGGTTTCCTCCCACATTCCAAAAACATGCATGGCAGGCTGATTGGACGCTCTAAATTGTCCCTCGGTGTGAGTGTGGGCGTGGATGGTTGTTCGTCTCTGTGTGCCCTGCGATTGCTGGCAACTGATTCAGGGTGTCCCCCGCCTACTGCCCGAAGACGGCTGGGATAGGCTCCAGCACCCCCCGCGACCCGTGTGAGGATCAAGCGGTTCGGAAAATGGATGGATGGATACAACTGTACAGTATACGCTATGTGTGTCTTTACGGTGGTCGAGGTTGCCTGCGCCCAGGCGACCCAACTATTTGTAACCCAACGCTAGCAATCAAATGTCAATGGGCCAAGATTTGATTGCGTTACTATCACTTCCGTCACAAAATTCATGCCTTCGTCACATCTCGGCCGGATTACTGTAAGGCGCTTTACTTCGGGGTCAGCCAATCCTCCATGAAGCCTCTCCAGTTGGTCCAGAATGCTGCCACTCACCTCTTGACTGGTAATTGATCCATGTACAGCACTTTGTCGACTACGGTCGTTGCTTTCAAGTGCTCGAGAGACACAGTTGAGTTGAGACTTGGTTGTCTGCTTGGGCGTAGTTTGGGGAATTTGGCAGCCAGCAAACAGCCTCCATCGGATGTTTCGGCACTAAATTGGCGTGTGTGTGTGTGTGCAACTGGTGCATCTGCCCAAAATGTCCACCTAAACCATCTAATTGACTCTTACCTTCACATGTAACTGATAGTGCAGCCTTTGGTCTGCCAGCCAGGGGTGTCTGAGAGCTTCCGTCGCGCTCATCCTCCAGCTTTTGCTCTTGACCAGCAAACGCGTGATGAAGTCTTTGGCCTCTTCAGAAACGTCTGTGAACTCTTCCTCCTCAAAGTTCCACTGACAGGCCAGGATGTTGTTGAGAGTCTCGTTGTCATCATCCCCGAGGAAAGGAGACAAGCCACTGAGTCTGGATGCAACGAGGAGACAAAAGAAAGCCAGAGCGAATTAGCTTGGAAGAAGGAGCCCTCCGAAGAAATGTAGGCGGTGAGCACTCACAGCATGTAAGTGATGACGCCGAGGCTCCACATGTCTGTCGGGAAGGAAACAAACTCATAGTTGATGACTTCTGGGGCCAAAAACTCGGGCGTTCCGAAGTTGACCTTCAGCTTCTCTCGAGGTTTATACCTGTTGGGGGCATGCGATGTTTTAAACCTTTTGATTTAAAAAAAAAAAATAAATGTCACGAATCAGTCTAGAAAGATCTTACCTCCGGGCGAGACCAAAATCGATTATTTTGATCTTGTTTGTTGCTCTGCTGACACAAAGAATGTTCTCTGGCTGAAAAACAAGAGGGAACATGAAACATATACTGTCGAAATGACTCCAGACAAAAAAGAAAAAACACTTGTCCCACCCCCGCAAAGATCAGAAAATGGATGGATAAATATTCATGTAGGAGGCTGGACTGTTTCCGAATTGTCTATGTCGATGTTTAAAGAATGATTCCTTTGTTGTGTGTTCACAAACACCCCCAGAGAATTTAGTTTGTGATTTCCTCGCTGGATTTTCTCTTTTAGTGCATTATTTTCGATTTTCTTAGTGCCGTTGAAGCCGTCATTCATTTACGTTTTCGTGAGACGGCCTTTGAACGCCTCTCGAGCCCAAGGCGAAAGAGAAGGCACATTGTCGGAGAGAGACGCGTCTGTATTTGTTTGAGAGTTTGAAAGAATGAATAAAGTGTTCATTTAAAAATTCTGTTTCGGTGCATTATTTTCGATTTTCTTTGTTCCATCGAAGCGATCATTAGTTTACGTTTTTCTGAGGCGGTCTTTGAACGCCTCTCCATCCGAACGCGGAAGAGAAGGCTATCGCTTTGTTCGCTATGTGCCTCACTTGTGAGATTCGAAAAAATTATAACGGCATGCTATGACGAGTTTGTCGCCAAATAACCAACGCGGCCTCATGACGTTTTCAAAGAAGTAACAAATGATTCCAAATAGTTACCTTGAGGTCGAGATGTAGTATGTACATTCGGTGCATGTATTGCAGTCCCTCGCAAATTTGCCGGATAAACAGCACTGTGTCAAACTCAGTCAGGTTGCAGTTCTCGTCGATGATGCGGTCGAACAGTTCGCCCCCCTCGACACTGAAGCGCACGCACAGAGAAGAACAAAGCGCGGTTTGCATCGGGGAGGGGGGGGGGGGGGTGACGCGTGAGAGCCATCGCGCAGCGCCGACTTACTACTCCATGACCAGGATGATGTCGTGACGAGACTCGAAGGCCGCGTAGAGCTGGATGAGGTTGCAGTGATTGAGCTGGTTCATCACCTGGATCTCGTTCCTCACCACGTCCTGGAGGGAGGGGGGGGGGGGGGATAAGCTCAGTCAAATATGCATTTTCCGAATTTCGAAGGACAACACACAAAGACTGTCAGTCTTGAAAGTGACTTAAAAAAAAAAAAAGAAAAAGTAAGCGACACGTTGCTTTAAGTTGTTGAACAGATAGTGCTTATGAGCGGGGTGTCTGAAATGTCAGAGAAAATGTCTCCTCAAATTCAAGCAATTCAGTATTTGGAGCTCATACTGTGTAGCGGAAGCTGCAAGTTGAACATCATCGCTTTTGTCAATTTCAAAATATAGATATCTTTTTTAATGTGAAAACAATTTGAACCGCCTTAAGAAATATGTACGCAATAGCGGTATGTATGCAGTACTTTGTGTACTGCACCTTTTCCTTCTGGCTCCTGGCCTTAATGATCTTGGCGGCCAACGTTAGGCCAGATGAGTTCTCGATGCACTTGTGGACCTGGCCAAAACGTCCCCTGGTGGGAGAGAGAGTAGACCGTTAGATAGGTCAGGGGTCACCAACCTCTTTTGTGTCACAGACCAGTCGAGACAAGTACTGCACATGCTGTTCGTGGACCGGCAACCCCCCCCCCCCCCCATCAATTTTAAATAGGCAGTTTTAAAGCATTGGAACTGACCAAAAAAAAAAAAAGCTTGAGGATATTTTTTTCCTTCCTTTCAAACAGTTTGATTCAGTAGGATGACAAATGTAGAATATTGTAAAATCAACATTTCTAAACTGAACTATGAAGGGAAATACATTAGTTCTCCTGGAATGTAAACATGGTGAACAAGTCATGTAAAAAAAAAATAATAATAATAATAACTAATAGGTGCGATGTACTCTGAATTCCAATTGTGTCAGCAATTTGAGAAATGCGCCTTTGCATGAAACTCATCATCTCGGGTTTGAAAGGGAAGATTGAGGGCTGGTCTGTCACCGAGCCACACAAGCGCGCAGTCACGTGTCCATGCGGGGCCAATGAAAAGGGCCATTATTTTTTTTGGGGGGGGGGGGGGCAAAATCTAATTCTGGCGTCTGGCATCGCTCACCCTCCCAGGACCTCGTCTCTGTTGATGGAGTAGTAGGCCGCTATTTGATGAGGTTTGGGAGTGACGATGCGATGATCGAAAGGTGCCGATGGCGGAGGACTGCAGTCTGAAAAGATTACAATTAAAATGAGGAGATTATAACAAAGTCTGAGGAATGCAAATCAGGCGGCACAATGCAAATGATTCAACCACATCATTAGCTGCTTAGTCAGAGTGTCAATTTATGAAAAAAGAGAGAGAGTTTTTTTCCCGTTTTGTTTTTCCGGGACTTAACCTCCGAGTGAACACGTAGCTGGACAAACGCGACCCAAATACAAAGTCTGGATTGTTTTCACTGTTTGACTCTCCAGCCTTAGTGAAGGTCCCTGATCAACTTTCTAGTTCTCGATGTGATCACCATCACGTTGCTAAAAGAACAAATCCTTTGGCGGCCCGTGACTTTTGGACGGACGCATATCACCACGCGACAATTTTTTGAAGAAACCCAGTGAAACTCAGCACGAAACGCGGGACTTGTCCGCTTCTCACCGATGAGGAATTCCTTCACATCAGACCGCTGGTTGTTTCCCTGTTCAGCCTCCGCGCGGACCGCATCCGAGTCGGCGTGTTTGGCGGTCTCCGTCTCCAACACAACTCCGTCGGCATTCGGATCTTGACCGCCTTCCACTCGACTCTTTTTAAGATCGTCCGTCGCCAGTCGCTCTTCGGTGACGCGGCGTTTGCCGCAGGCGTCCGCGTCGACACCGACGTCGTCGGAGCTGCAAACGCAAGCCGACGTCACTTCTTCATAGCCGTTGTTTGTGGAAGCCGTGACGAAAAATGACACGTCGATAAATACCTCTCAGTTTTAACGATAGGAGTCGTCTTGGCAGTCTGGGAAGAAATGTCTGCTTCTGAGTTACTCCCTTCATCTCGCTCATCGTCGCTCTTCTCTGGATTGAAATCTGCTGAATTGATCTCAAATTCCACCTCTTCGTCAGGGCCCGAGTCGTCAAAGACCTCTTCACTCTCCTTATTGGAATCGTTCAGAATCAAGGTGGACGACTCGAGATGTCTTCCGTTTTCCCTGTCCTCGGCCTTGTTGTTTCCATGAGAATGGTCGATGTTCTTCTGGTTGAGTTTCGCCACCTGCTCTGGCAGAACCGATCCCGTCAGTGTGTCTTCTGTAGAGAGAGACAAAGGCAAATCACATCTTGGTGCAGTTTGATGTCATTTTGAGACAAGCTTCTTTTTTTAGTATTGTATGGAATGCGTTGGTTCCTGTTGCTAAATCCAACTTCTTACATTTTAGGCAGCTGCCTAAAGTCTAGCCTCTCCTTTTGTTACGAGCACTCGGAGATACAGATACAGTCCTTTGTGAAATCTCGGCTAGATTACTGGAACGCACTTGATTTTGTAATCAGTCTCCAGTCGGTCCACAACTCACAATTTTAACAATCGTAAAAATAATCATTTTAGTGCTATAGCACTTTAAAAAAGAAGAAAAAACTGTCACCGTTCCCATCAGCAACTTGACTGGGATGTCTCAAAATGCCGCTTGTGAATGATGAGCCTACCTGAAGTTTCCAGGGACCTCCTCTTCTTCTGGGCTTTCAGGTTCAGTTTTCCTTTATCCTTGTCGTCTTTTCCCTTTTGGAAGGCAGAAACCACAATTCAGCGTGAGCGACCTTGATGCTCTCCATCGCCTCAAACTCGGTCCTCCGATCAACATCTAAGTTTCTATTTTTCAGAAATGTCTGCCACCCGGCACAAACATGTGATATGTCGTAAATATCCAAACTATGGCACGGGGGCCATTTGTGGCCCACCATCAATTTTCAGGGGGCCGCAATATGACCCCAAAAACAAATGAATAAATATGGCGTAAAAATTTGACATGGGCGGCAAGATATGTTAAAATGTTGAAGGTTATCAGAAAAATAGGTGCCATGACTACTAATCCATCCATCCATCCATCCCTTTTCTGATCCGCTTCTCCTCAGGAGGGTCACGGGCATGCCGCAGCCGATCCCGGCCATCTTCGGGCAGTAGGGAGGGGACGCCCTGAGCTGGTCGCCAGCCAATCACAGGGCACACATAGACGAACAACCATTTGCGCTCACAATCACAACTGGGGACAATGTAGAGCGTTCAGTCAGCCTGCCAGGCATGTTTTTGGAATATGGGAGGAAACCGGAGTACCCGGTGCACGGGCATGAGGAGAACATGCAAAGTCCACCCAAGAAGGCCAGTCCTGGAATCGAATCCTCATTAAATGTGGTGTGTTGGACGAGGGAGACGAGGGGGGAAAAAAATCGACCGGCCTTATAACATTTGCCTGCTGCTCCTGTCGTTTCACATCACAAGAAATCCTGCTGTGCGTCATCAATATTCTTAAAGAGCGCAGTCGGACACCGCCGGTTCCGCTAGCCAGTGCTGATAACGACATTTTTAGGCTCAGATAAGAAGTCTGAGTTGAATCATTTACACCCTGCCAGACAAGTGGGGAAACTACTTAACATTACAAACTATCAGAGTGACCAATCGGGGAACGATACCACTAAATATAGATGTGCAAGGAGCCGTGTTGCTCGGCAAACATTCCAAACATTTTACTTCAAAGTCAAAGCTCCCCATCACAACGCCGTGGATTCTTTTCGTTCCAACAAAAGCAGCCTCAATTCCCATATTTTGGTCCACGGGTTAGAACGCTGAATCCCAAATGAGGTAGTGAGGCCCCAAAACAAACATAAGTCGCTAGAGTAACGGAATGGTTGGGTCCTGAACACATGAAAGAAATGCAAAGTGAACATAAACCCAGTCGGGCCCTCAGGTCTGCAAACTTCGGGGCCAGGAGTTCAAAGCAAAGATGGTGAAGCAGCACCTGGCCGTTATGCTGCACACAAATGGAATAGGCAGTGTAAATGCTTTAAAATCTGCACTTTTTGCCCATACCTTTGCCCTAACATCCATTTCTGAAATCTTGCGAGATAATTAATGGATACAAGGAGGAGGAAAAAAGTTTCATTGTAGTCTAATTACCGTAACGAGGGTTGCAAGTAACAAGGGTGAAAATCGATGCTAATGCTCGCTAACAAAAACAAATAAATAATCCATGCCAGTTGTTTTTGTTGCAATGTTACCTGCTATAAAAAATGCGGTGTGATATTTTGAAGGGCACTCTCAGACATTCAGACAAAATATTTGCATTGACTGCAGCGCAAATGCCCCCTCGCGATAAAACGAGGCTGAGGCTCACCTTGGGTTTGAATGGGCTCGCGGGCTTTTTAAAGAGAAGCCTCATCAGCCGGGAGCTCTTCACCACGTCACCGATGAAGCCGATCACCTGCTGGGTGCCCCCCGCCACTTTTTCCAGCGCGTCCAGCCTGCGGCCCTGACTCTCCATTTGCTCACCGACCCTCTCCGCCGCCCCCAACAACTGCCCGCACACGAACGCGACTTGGGAGCGGTCGCCCACTCCGGCGTCAGCATCACGGGGAGCCTCCTCGCTCATCGACGCCCGGCTTCGCTCCATCCCTCTCACGTCGCGGGACAAACTGTCCAGCCGGGTCAGGACGGCCTGCTGCATGCCGAGCAAATTCTCCATCTGGCAGGCCAACGAGTCGATGCGGCTCTCGATGCGGCGCAGCGAAGCGACGTCGTGGCAGGAGGAAGCGCAAGTAGCCGGGCACTTGTCTAATCCATTGAGCGAGAGCTTTCTGCCACCGGGCTTCTGACCGTGAAGCGGCTTGGGATCATACATTCTGGCTAAAGAGTTGACCAAGCTGGAGCTCATGACTGATTTGTGTTTGACCTCTTCCCAGGAAGAAAACAGAAGCACTCATCGATGAGCTCCTGTCAGTCATTCAGGCCATAAAAAATGAGTGGACACTTCTCAGCAAGAAAAGGCAATGGAGGAAGAAAAATGAGCTGCCCCACAAAACGACCGTTCGGCGTTGACTTTTAACGAGCGCCACTGGCTTGCCTCCAAATGAAGGTGCGGCCCCCTGCGGACGTCAGGGAGTGGGTGGCCAGTGATAGCTGGAGTGGCCACTCGGGGATCGATGGGGGCGAGGGGTGGGGGCTTACGGTGGGGGGGACCGGGGGCGGGGGTTGCTGGAGATGATTGCTCCCTGGCATTTGAGATGCCTCAAAGCCCTTCGCTTAGGTGTTAGAATCTCGGGAATCCGGGACTGACACGCGAGCGCACTGTACTGCAAGTCCAACAAACAAACAGGAGCGCCGCAAAACAACACCTCCGTGTGAACACAACTCGATGGAACTCTGAATCCGCCGCACATTCAAAGTTCATGAACAGAAAAGGCCATCAGGGGGCGCAAGTGAGTACCAGATGGCAAAACCTCCATCGGCAACTCGGACCGTTTCTCAGCCAAAACGTTTCCTTCCATCATCCAAATTCTCAAGGAGGAAAGTCGTGTATCGTATTGTGACGACGAGTTTTTGGAAACACTCATTTCTTTTGAAATGTTGTCTTTAGAATGGGCATACAAAACAAACCTCGGATGGACACAAAAGAGCAAGAGTTAGCTTCGATTAATTGACGGGCCGACAGATTTTCAGCTCAATGGCCGTGCAAAGTAAACACAAGGGGAAAACGGGGAATGCGAAACGTGGGAAGCCAACCGCCGCCGCGACCTTGCCGACGAACAAAATGTAGCTTAGCAACACCACCGATCGACTCGTACATCGTTGTATGACTTTGCACCGTCTGCAAATGCGTCTGGTAAACTGAAGCAAATGCGGCTGTCTGCCAAGGCTGAAATTGTCTCTCACTTTCGAAAGGGAGTCACCCAGGAGAAGCTCAGCCCATTTCGACAATCATCCGTCATGACAACAAAATCTTGGCAGAGTTTGAGGCCGACCGATTGAAAGATGATCGTAAGCGGCTTCGTGGCGCGGCACATCCTGAACCCGAGAAGAGGCACTTTTCATTTGCTGAGAGATGAAATATACCGTATGTTTGTTTCTTTCTTTCCTCAAAGGGACATTCCACGTCGTCTATCGTAGGATGGGCAACTGGCAGCCAGCATGCCGCCCTCGCCGACACTCTGAGTGGGCCTTCAATTAATTTAAAAAAAAACAAACGGATTTTCGCAATTTGTTTGTTTATTTCTGGAATTATTTTTCTGCGACATAATGGAGATGTGCCAGGTACGTGGTCATGGAAAGAAAGTCACACTTGCTTATCTCTCTGGCTGCTCCTGCTTTTATTTTATCAGTATAAAGCAATGTGTCACCACCGACCGAGGACAGCCGGTATCGCCGCGGCTCAGCGGCCTTGATAAGCGTGCGGCTTTTTCCACCGCGGACACTGAAAATTTCCTTTAATACATCCGAGGTGCGACATCAGTAAAGTGAGTGAACGTGCGTATCGTGTAAGTAGAGCATGAGTGCGTGGGTGTAATTAGTCGCTGCCTGTGAATAAATTGCATAAGGTGCTCAAGTATGCGTCGGGACTTTAAAATAGACCGCCGCAGACCAACTTCCCCAAGTTCGAGAGTTTGTTGCTAGCTGTCACTGTTGTGTAACTGCATGACAACGGGGCCTGATTGAAGGAGGATTGTGGATCAATGATGACCTTGCCGCGCCACAAAACCCTACTTTTAATCTTCTATCTCTACCTGAATTAGCTTTGTAATGGGGTACGCATCCGAAGTTGTCCTTCAAGGTTGTGTGGAGTACTGCTTTGCTACCACCAGATGTCAGTAAAAACTAAAATACTTGACATGCTGCTGATGTCCAATTGGACACATGATACAAAAGACTGCCGAAAGAGCGCACGCACGCACACGCACACACACACACACTCACACACGCACCGGCACGAACATAAGTTAAGTCAAGTTAGTTTTATTGTCAAATATGCTCTATGTGCAACATACAGCACAGATGAAATGACTTTCCTCTCTCAACCAGAGTGCAAACATGTAGTGCAGTGAAACCCACACAGCTAAAAATAATGGCAGCGACCTGAACTGCGTAAAATACATACAGAGATAAATATATAAATAAATAGGTTTCGCGTGCTCACATAGCAGTCGCGGCTTGCCCTGTTAACATAATTCGATGCAGTGGCGTCAATGGGACGGCATGCTCACAAAACAAAAGGAAGTAGACAGTAGCGGGCCACGAATGCCATTATTTTATTCCCATAATCAGAATCAAAATCATCTTTACTGCCTAAGTATGTAAAAAACAAACAAGACAACTGCTCAACGAAATAATGTGCGGTCATCAATTCACGCATTCGTGGAAGCTCGATAAGTGTTTTTATGAACAGATTAGATGGGCAACAACAGCGAAACGGCCCGAGCGTTCAAGCTGCCGTCAATCGAACTCACTGGCGTAAAAACAATCAGTACTAATCATTCATAAATCTGATAGCACCTTCTAGTGGAGAATGTGAGAATAATAATTTTCAGTCTCATTGTATGTAATGGATTAAAAAGTTATACAAGTGACATCATGTGAGTGACTAGACGCGACAGAATTTCACAGAAAGGAATCAAATGAGCGGCAAACACCGACTGGGATCTTATTTGAGTTTATACGTTTGAATGACAGGAAGATGAATCGGTCTGTCACCTCGGAATATTACTGAATGGGTGGTAGTGAGTGACACTATATTTCGGACGAGGAACTGTATGTGCTGGCTACTTGTACAGGACATACTGTAGGTCCAAATTATCCCGGCATCTTAAGTTTCTTGACATGTCAAAGTCCCTCCACCCCCCCCCCCCATCCCCACTCTCACGAGGATATTTTTTGATCTGCTGACAGGTCCGACTGATTAAAATTCATTAGGCTCTCTCGAAGAACTGGATGAGCTCGTTTAATTCTTGGTATCAAATGATCAATACGTATTAATAAGTATTTAATAGATCCAAAGCACGGTTGAATTGCGATGTGTTCTGAGGCCTTGCTTGTGAATGTTTTCAGGATGCATCAGCATTGAGGTGGTAATGAGTTATTCCAATATTTAAACCACCGAAAACGGACAAGAGTCAACAACCCACGGGAGTCAAGTGCAAAGAGTGCATTCCCAGAGAGAAGAGCCTGTCTTCCTCTTGCTCCCTTTCCCAGCAGCTCCATCCACATCAACCTTCTAACGACATCCACCGCGGTCCGCTTCCACCTACCAGAGACTATGTATCACCTAACACCCCCGACACTTTCCTCCACCCGTTCCACCCTGCGTAAATCCACTTCTTCACATCCTTACCACACTCATGGTTGATCTGGAGTGTTGAGCTGAAGCATTTCAAGTCCTCCACCCTCACCATTTCGTCTCCTTGTAGCCTCACTGTTCCTCTCCACCCCTCTAACAATCTATTCCGTCTTCCGCTAATCTTCATTTCTCTCCTCTCCGGCGCATGCCTCCACCTTTCTAAATGTTCCTCCGGCCGCTTGCTGCTTTCACTGCGGATCGAAATGTCATCTGCAAACATCATGCTCCGTGGGGGTCCCAGTCTTCACCCCTCTGTCAGCCTATCCATCACTATTGCAAAGAGAAAGGGGCTTAGAGCAGATCCCTGATACAGCCTCTCTCCAGGTACTCTTCAGTGAATGTGCCGCTACATGAACAACGCAGGCCTGAACTCATCTTCATGGGTGACAATGCTCCAGCACATTGAGGTCGCATCATCAGGGAACGGCTGTTGGAGACCGCCGTACCTTCAATAGAATGGCCTGCACTTTCTCCACACCCGAATCCTATTGTGGGAAACAGCCAAGTCACTGTGGAGACCCTCAAAACTCTGCACACCAGAACCTCAATGACCCGAGAGCTGTCCTTCAAGAAGAGCGGGATGCCGTGCCTCAGCAGACACAAGACGTCGACTTTTGAGCAGCATGCGACGTCATTGTGAAGCTGGATGCTTGAGGGCACATGATGGGTTGAAATTTTTGGTTGTGGTGAGGAAATCATCAGTGCATCCTTCTATTTAAATATCCTACATTCATGATATGATATCACTGTATCGTGAACCTGTTACATTTTCCATAAAATTCACCTGAAAGCCAAATATTCCCAACTTTTGATGAGAAGTGCATATATATATATATATATACAGTACATATATTTATATGTAAATATATATATATATATACATATGTATACATATATATATATTTTTTTTTAAACTAGTACATTTGTCCAACTTTACACTAGCATGCTGAAAGAAAAGTCCAAAGTGCAACAATATCTCTTCCACTGACTGTATTGAGTGTACACAAAACACATTTTCTAATGTTTCTGTTGCTTTTTTGGGGAGGGGGGGGTATTTTTACTGAACAAGCTGCAGGCCAGCAGCATCAGTGTGTATGTTGGTGTTTGAAAGTTGAAAAGGTTGCCAAGAATGAAGCAGCACAACGCCACAATGTTTATATTTCACATTTAGAACTTTTTTTTCTCTTTGTAATAATTAGTGGGGGGGGGGGGTTTAATGCTTTGAGCGCTCAAGATGTCGTCTTGGCAGAAGATCATGTGATGCATTTTATCACCTCTGAGCTGGTTGTGACAGGCCTGCAGTGGATCTCACATTTGAGACCTCCTTGTAAGTCTTTAGCCAGCTCGGTGCAACGATACACCATGTTTAATGCAAGAACCTCATGCTTGTGGCGGGCAGGTTTTGCCAGTGAACGCAGATGACACCGTAGAAACGGATCCGTTTCTTTTACCTGTATGTCAGCTGTGGGGGTCCTCCGATTCTTTTTGATGGCAAATAATTTCCACAGCCGTCGCCACGTGAGCAAAGTGGCCACCAGGCACACGCTTCCTAATAGCCATAAATCTTTATCCCTTAGGAAGGTCTCCATGATGGAATGCTTCCAGTTCCTGGACCCGCCGTCCTACATCGACTGCAGAACTCTCGGCTGTCTGCCCTGAGCTGCAGGCGGCGGACAATAAATTGCTAACATGAGGCTTGAATGCAGGCCTCCAGGAGCAACAAAAGTGTCTGGATTCCGAATGTGTCTTGCGCACAACGGACTCGGTCAAGAACAAGAGGTAGCCCACCCACCTACCTCTCGTTCCCACCCACCCAACTACCCACTCACCCTCTCGCCGGCTTCCTCACTACCTCCCACTGTCCAGCCTAAAAGGAGAAGGCGCTGTCTGTGAGATGGGAATGGGACAGGTGGTGTTCAGTTCAGGGTGTCAAGCAAATCAGATGCCTGCTATCCTTTAACGTCAGACGCAGCACTTTATACTTGCATGCCTGCTCCAAAATATATTTATCAAGCAGTGGTTCTGACCCTCCTTTCCCACAGTAAGGGCAAATGGAACATATACAGTCAAACAGCCTCCACCCTCCACGTAATAAGTAACCGAATGTGTGTGCGTGTGTGCGTGTGTGTGTACAAATGCAAAAAATGTTATTCCTTCTTTTCCTCAATGTATCAGCATCAACCCAGAACAATGAGTCCTTTTGAGGATATATTCTAATTAATATCTCAGAACAACCTAAGAGGAAAACATGTGTTTAAAAGAGATGAAACGTAATGTTTCCTCAGTAATCGCCGTGTTTGAAATCACGTGTATCAAATGTGCCTGTGATTTGTAGTGCGTGCACACGTGTGCGTGTGCTCGTGGGTTTCAGTGGGGCACCCTTTAAAACATTTTTTCAGTCCTACGGCGCCCCCAAGTGGACTTTTTTCATTCGTGCAGGGCTTTTGTGCTCCCAGGTGTCGAGTGCCAGAAGGAGACGGCCGGAAAGTAATCCAATGTCCGCACAGGTATTTCAAGCGATCAGAAAAGCTTTACTTGTCGCTCAGAAACAATACAAGCCATCGTAAATGGAAATATCAACGATATCCCTGCGAGCGTGAACGCAGGAGTTGCCCTAGTAACCCGGTAGCAGCTGTTTACGGCATGTCCAACTACTGTCGTAAAGTCCAGTGCATGTAGTCGTTACAGCAGAGGGGTCCAAACTTTTTCGTTCGAGGGTCGCATACAGAAAAACGGAAGGATGAAAGGGACACTTTAAAATGTGTCAAATTTTTGAGCCAGTCAAGGAAGCACTTTGATATTGTTTGTATTGTTCTTTTGATTTCTGTTAAAGGTGTTAAGACAAATAGTGGAGGATCTTTCCACGTTTCTGGAGTGGCCAACAGCTCTGCACTTAACAGCAGCCGAATCAGATCTCCACATTCAGACCCCCCCAAAAAAAGAAACTGTAGTTACCTGAGGATTATTCATGCGATGTCTTCATAAATCAGCCATAGAGCAGCACAAAGTGGAAGAAACTATTTTTGCCACTAATATTGAATTATCCTTACTCACGACAGTGTTTTGAAGATAAATTGTGTCGATTTTTGAATCATCAATGGTTTATTTTTATCTTCGAATATAGCGAAACAGGACACCCTGCCTACTACTGCCTAACTTCACCTTTTTTAACTAATCTTGTGGCCCGTATCAAATGTCATTTTTAGTATTATGTATTTTTTGAGGGGGTCATGTCGCGGTCCGATGAAAAATGGATGGTGGGCAAGAAGTGGCCCCCGGGCCGTGTTTTAGACACCACCACCTTACAGTGTATGACGAAGGCTATCTTTCCCTTTCTCAGGCTTGAGCTCCCCTGCTGATGTAGGAGCTGGTCCTATGTCCCTCTGCCATACCTGCCTTCCATTAAGGATTTAAAAAAAAAAAACAGCAACCAACAAGCAAGCTGTGTTACGCGGTGCTTGTTGCCTACCTCCAATTCCATGTGTTTCAGTTCCCAGAAGCAGCGCATGGTCCCCACCTTCTCCAGGTGTTTGTAGAAGGCCAGCCGGCCAAAACGAAGGCTGTTGCTGCGGTTGCGGATGGCCTTCAGCCCTTCCATCTTCTCAACGATGGGGGACATGGGTATCGGCGGAGGGACTGCTGTCGGCAGTATTTTGCCATTCTTCATTGCAGACTCGTGACACGTTCTCTTCGTTTCTGACCTGCGATAATAGCAACAAACTGCGTTTCAAAACATCCACCGCGAAGGACTTCAGAAGTGACGCAGTCATCATATTTCTGCAATCTTCTCTGACTAAGCACGATGCCAAACGGAACTTTTTCCAGACTGTTTTTGTGGGTCTTTCTACATTCGGGCAATAGATCCAAGATTTGTGATTTATTTGAATTAGATGGGTTAGAAAAGCGAACATGAAGCCATTGTCTTGCATGATCTGATCGATATTTAATACGGGAGTTGCTACGAAGAAAGAAAAATGGCATTTTAGTATGCGTGTCAATATCCCGATGAGAATGAGTTGATCAAAGATCACTGACCGTAGATATGTAAAATGGCATTCTTCCGCTCAGTGCCACCGTGTCAAAGGATTACTGGCAAATCCTTCTTTGTCATCTCCACGCCGTCCTTTTGCCAAATGCTTTGAGCCATTCCACCGACGGGGAGCAGCATCACATCTAAACGGGATGACCGATGAGATATCGAAATCCTCCCTGACGCCCGCATGAGACAGCTGGCTTTGTGCTCTACCTGCGTTGAGCCACTTTGGGTGAGGGGGGACCGGGGGGGGGGGTGTCATATAAGCTTACCGAAGATATTTTTACCTCGAGAATGTCCATGTCCTGCCTGTGCTTTACAATTAGACCGTCTGTAGTTTGACAACAGTGAGCGTGCGTGTGACTGAGTGACTGATGCGGACTGTCTGGACCAAAGCAGGGCTGTCCTCGAGCTCCGGGGGGGGATTTCTTGGGCTAGGATTTCAACTCTAAAAGCAAAAGGGTGCAGGCCCGAAGTGGACAGCTGGGAGTGCGCCGACAGACGGCTCTTTAACGTGGATGATTTACAACGCGGCTTCCAAAAAGGTGAAGACATCGTGGAAGTAAACACAAAAATACAATTTTGTTTGTGTACCATTTTGCTGGATTCCTTTCCATTGCCAGCGCACAGCATATTCGACACACACACACTCACGCACACGCACACACACTCTATCCGAGCCGCTTTATATTCAGGAGGGCGGCGGGTGTTTGCCGGAGCCTCTCCCAGCTGTCTTTGGGCAGCGGGGAGGGGTACACCCCTCAGCTGGCTGCCGGCCAATTGCAGGGCACACATACGTAAACGACCATTCACACTCATAATCACACCATTTGAGAGTGTTCAATTAGTCCGCCATGCGTGTTTTTGGAAGGTGGAAGGAAACCGAAGTACCCGGAGAAAACCCTCACAGGCACGGCGAGAATATGCAAACACCGCACATGGAAGGTCGAAGCCAGAATTCAACCCTGCACCTCTGCACTGTGAGGCGGACGCGCTAACCAGTTAGCATCGGGCTGCTATATTTTTTATTTAGATATAAATCATAACTTCAATCAACTTGTGAATTCAAATCCACGACGCATTTTGCTTGGCATTAAAACTTCAGCTACACACTGAAGATATGTCATATCCTAGAAGATACAAATAAATCATTTAGGATTAAAAGAACAACTCAATTTCTACTCAAAACGCTCTCGGGAATTCAATTTTAGAGGGAAAAATAGCTTCTTCCAATCCGCGCTTTTTTTGAAAAAGAGTCACGTGAGGTGTCTGAAAACGCGAGAAAGCCGCTCAGTTAGCAACACTGCGCCGAAGGGGTACGTCTGGGTCCGCCCTCCCTCCCTCCCCTTTTTTTTTTTTTTTCACCCAGAGGCGTCTGCTGTCCTTGTTTTGAAGTCGCATGGAAACAGCGAGCAAAGCCCGTAAACCATCGGAATGCGGCCGAGGTGTTGAAGCGCATGCGCGCACGGATAGAATAGGAGACGGCATCATCGCTCAATTTGTTTGGTGCCACTCAGATCGGACGAGGAAAATAAACGCAGAAGAGAGGGCCGACATCTCGAAGCGTTGCGTGCGACAGCACATCTTTGTGAACGAGCATTCAAAAGCCACCCAATTAATTGCCGCAAAAATAAACACGCCGCCCGGGCTGATATGATGAGACCGAGTTATTGAGAGAATGTCTTAACTTGTCGTCGGGCCCCCGAATTAGACGGCCCCTCGACTTCAGCTCGCAGCCAATTAAGCGCCGCTCAGCATGTTGTCGCCATTTCTCTCCGCAGAATTCATGGCACAAAGCCCGACCGCGGCCGTTTCCCCCCCACCCTGAAAGCGCACGGTGACCCCATGCAAGCTTTTGAGAAATGACCGAAACTTGTCGTCCATCCGGCATGTACACAGACGCACTTGCACTCGCGCATTTGTGCCTCGGCTGACATTTTCAGCGCCCGCAGCCGCTCCGGTCCTTCACACTGTCGCAACTCGGCAAGATAGTGTAACTGTAGAACTTCCACTCGATCACTCTGCTTTTCCCTGTCGTCAAGAACAAATCCAAGGTCTTATTTTAGGAAGCAGCAGATCAATCTCGATTATTTTTTTCTTTTTTTTCTTTCTGGCATTCGATTTCCGACCAACTTTTCATTTTTGTTCCCGTACAATAATTCCCATCAGATAAATACTCAATGTCAACAAAAGCAAGCGAGTAAAATTCTTACGCTACTTGATGAGTAGGTGTCAATAATGTAAAAGGTGCGCCGAGTGGCTTATGCGTTGCACCTCGCAGCGCGTGTCACGAATCTCTCAGGCATAAAGGTGTGAGAATTCAAGACGCCGTCATTGTGCCTGTGTACTTTTGTACTGCGTTTCTGCACAAGCCATGCTCAGATATTTCCACTGAGAACGCCCAAAATAAACCGCGGCTTCAACGCACTCGCATCCTTTTTGCGCCGATTAAAACGGACTCACCCGTCATAGCTGGGAACGTCGGCAATGACCAAAATCTTCTTCTCGTTTCTTCCCGTGCTTCTCATGGGTCCGACGGAGGCTCTCAGGCCGGCTTTGCTGTCGTGCTGTGAAAAAAAAAAAAAAAAAAAAGTTTTCCTTCGCCTGCTGGAGTTCGAACTTCGGGCCTTTGTTCCGGTGTGTCAGCGTATCCCAAAGTCGATCGTGGCACTGCAGAGGGAGCCACAGAGGGCCCGGGATAAGCACCGGGGGAGGGGGGGAGGGGGGCATGCGATTGGGGCGGTGAGAGGGATGCAAGGGGGTGGGGGTTGGTGGAGACTGGGTGCTGTGTCTGTGTATGGCAGATGAGAGGACGCGGGGCAGGTGAAGGCGGAGTGGGGTGGGGGTGTGGGGGGGGCAGTCTGCTCATGGATCTGAGGGCCACAAGCAGGCAGAGAGTGGAGGAAGTGTTCCAGGGAATGTGCCTTATTATAAAGGAGCGTGTGGAATGCCGCTGCACTGCGCCATGTGTCCCTGCAACTGCACGCACACACACCACAGACGGACCGAGAGGGGCAGTGTGATCGATAGACGCTTTGCTTTGCCTCGCTTGTTTTTTTTTTTTTTAGAAGCCGGCATTGAGTTGTGAAGTTTATCCCCACCTTCCTTCTCACACGTCATCTCACTGCCGTGGCCTCTTGGGACTCTAATGTGACTTTTGGAATAGCCAAGAACTTGCTCCCAAAATAGCAGCAAAATCCAGAGATGATCCTCATAAATTCCTCGCTTCACGCGACGGCAAAGGACTGTTGACTGAATAGGCACCGGTCAACTATAGACACGCAGGCACAATAAACAGGATTAAAGAAAATAATTGCGACATTGATTAACTGGCAAACAAAAATATGAAATAGACCAAATTTGAAAAGAAGTCCGAGTGTGTCTGACAGTGACTCCATCTTACCAAACATCGATAGAAGTTAAAACCGCTTTGCTCTCAGATTGGATCACTGAAGACTCGTAGGTGTCAAAGTCAAGGACCAGAGACCTTTTTTTTTTTCCGCATCTCCTTCTAATCTGCAAGATTTGTCTGTATGTTTACTTCCAAAATGAAACTCATTGGAAACTGTCGGGGTCAAAGGATTTGTTGAATTCCTCACCAGCGTCTGTTTTCCTGCTCAAAGTCACTGGCGCCCTCCCTCCTCGGTGGCCTTCTGTCCTCACAACGTCTTCCATGTGCTAATTGGCTCCAACGGACCCTGTTGCCGTTGGGTTTAAAAGCGCTTTATATCCGCCCCACAGCGTCGCCCTGGGCCAAATGTTCATGTTCCACACTTGCTATATTTAGCTTCTCCACACTGAGATTTGGGCCTGCAGAGACCTTTAGGGGGGCAGGTGCTGAAAGTTCATGGAAAGACATCGAACCCTAACCCTGCAGTTCACGGAACGTTTGTATGGAGCTACGGAAGAAGACCGCAGCTGTGTAGATGGACACACGGTGAGGCGGCATCGAAGAGGCATACCAGCTGACCACACCGGTCGCTTCTCTCAGCGGTAGTGATGGGCAAAGTGAAGCCTCATGAACAAATGAGACATTACCTGTCACGTATCTGGTTCATTACCGGATGGTTCTTTCATATTTGCTCTTTAAGGCCCCCTACTGCACAGTGAGCTGTATTGTAGTTTGAATATGAGACGATAGCTTGTCATGTCGCTTCACTTCAAATTCCGACTGTGTCTTGATGTTTTAGTCAACTAATCCGAACACTCTGTACACATAACACTGCAACTAAAACTGAATGACTCAATCTCAAGTGTTTATCCATGGACAACTGAACTAATTTTGTGACTGACTATATATGAACTTTCTCTCTCTAGGTCTATAGATGAATGAATGGGATAACTACCTGAACGACAAACGAACTGAATTTAATAGTGCGGCGTCTTCAATGACGAGGCAGACACACGCGTTTTCTATTGTATACTTTTGACTGTGAATTCCACCATCAGCAACGAGGGGAAGGAGCCTGAACTTCAACATTCTCCAAACATAACACGCATGCGCAGTCGATGGCAATGCAAGGTACGGGAAGTCAATGCATCCAAAACACATACAAACACTGTATACTGTAGCGGTTAATACACCACAAATAGCTAAATCAAGATTGATCACTCGCAAAACAATTGCCCTCACAATCTTTCTCGAAACAAAATCTATGTCTCTCTCTCTATGTCTCTCTCTCTCTGAACACCTCAACTCGGAGTCACTAGGCGTTGTCGCCAGTTTCACACTGTTTTCAACCTTGTGTCACGTCATCGGCGAATGCAAGTCACGTGACCTTTTCCGCTGAACACGCATCGCCCCAAACGGGGTTTGGTTTCCTCGGTCAGGTGACCTTTTTTTCCGCTCGACCCGCAGAGCCCCGAACTAGACGTCAGTTCCTTGTGGTCACGTGACAACGTCACTGATGTGCTCCTCGAAAGGAGACGCGACCGCTTGCAAAAGATGCTCAGTTAGTGGTAAGTTGTGGGCTCTATATCTCATATACCGAAACCATTGCACATCACCTTCCAGTCATGACCCCCGACAATCAGCGTCACATCGATTGTTTCAGTGGTCAAAGAAAACAATTCACATGTGCTGTTGGTGGTGGTTTCGGTCTCATCGGCATTAAATATATATAATTTCTCCTCTCAGCCATATATCGCAAAAGTACCTTGTCCAATGAGTTATGTCGTCTGCAACGTTTCCGTGAGGCGTTTCACACTCTTGTTCCCTTTTAGTTTCGAGTCTCCGCAAAGCCCCGCTGAACTGGATAAAACTTTTAATTCATTTGTGCTGTTAATACACTGACTGTTTATATAGTAGTAGTCTATTTTCATACAGCGTAGAGTTGGCGTGGTATTCTATTTAATCATATCACAGAAACGCGAAGGACAGGTCAGCTCATCAACTTTGGCTTTGCGCTGCTAGCCATCGTTGTTGTGGAACAATGTCCTCATCGCGCGCCGTCTGTTTATTTTGCCCGTCCTTTTTTTTCCACAACAGCGCCTTATTGATCCAAAAATGTTTCCCTATGTGCCCTCTCATGTCTCAGCTGCCTCAGCTCTGTGGCCGGGCTTTAGGGGATAACGCCTCGTGTTTGTTTTGTAATTTGGCCCCCCGGGGAAGCAGATGGCATACGGTCAGCCACTGTTTCTCAGAGTCGAGAACTGTTGGGAGGCGCATATCCTGCACGACAAAGGCAAAGTCAATCAAACATGAAAAATTAGTGCACAAACTCACACAGCCATACCTCAGCCCAGTCTTACTATAGAGCTGCTGGTGCCAACTTGGCGCATTGTTATCTCACAGTCATTGGAAAAAAAAAAGTTGATAAGGGAGCCTCCCTCTGAACATTCCAAAAACAGAAGTGTCCTGCTGTTCTATTCTA
Source organism: Hippocampus guttulatus (assembly GCF_054856545.1). Lineage (NCBI taxonomy): Eukaryota > Metazoa > Chordata > Actinopteri > Syngnathiformes > Syngnathidae > Hippocampus > Hippocampus guttulatus. Next base: position 22,751,922 of record NC_141267.1, on the reverse strand, counting down.
GGTGAGCAAAGACTTTATTATCCCAACAGAAATTGTATCCTGAATGAGTTAAAAGTACATTATTGGAAGAGCAAGGAAATGAAATCACATTTGCTGATGGGAGGAGAGCTTGAAGCAGTTTGCGATAAGCTAAACATAGCATAGCACAGCGCACACTGTTTAATCTTAAATTATGGGTCGTGTCCTTAAAGTCTTAGATGTAGTTGATGCGGACATGGGTAAATGCTGTACAGTGATTAACTCAACAAAGAACAGTCTGTAAACTGAAAAATAGTCATAATGACTCAATGATTGAGCACTGACGCAGGGAAGGTGTCGGTGCTGTTATTTGATCTCAGTGCAGCATTTGACACAAACAGAACATACAGTTGAACAGTTTGGAAACTTGGCTGGGTTTAAATGGAACAGTCTTAAAATGGTTCGGGTCCTACTCGGGGGGGGGGGGGGGGGAGGAGTTACTTTTGTAACCACTGGAAATTTTGAATCAGATTGAATGGCCATGACATGTGGGGTCCCTCAAGGGTCCGTTCTTGGACTCCTTCTGTTCAGTCTGTATATGTTAACTTTTTGTCAGTGGCTTCAGAACACAAACGATGGCTATCAAAACTATGCAGATGGCACACGGCTAAATTTTTCAACATTGCCGCATCACATCAGTTCAATTAATGTCACTGTCTTGAGAAACCAAAGACCAAGTCCGAAATCTCGGCGCGCTGATGGACTAAGAACTGACTTTCAGGAGATCAATCAGTAAAAAAAAAAAGCCTTTCGCCAGCTGAAAAACATCTCCAGACTGAAAGGTTGCATGGTGCAAGCAAACCAGGAGAAACTTATCCATCCGGCACACTTGGTGATTGTAACGGTCTTCTGACTAGACTACCTCAAAAGACCATCAAACAGCTGCAGCTCAGGTCAATCGGTGCAGCCCAGAGTTCATTCTTTGTGTGAAGCACATTGAGTTGCCTTGCGTATGAAATGTGCTCAATAAAACTGCCTTGCATGTCTCGAATTCTGGTTGGAAAAATAAAATCTTTATCAATAAAGTTGTATCGGGCAACCCGTATGGGAACGTCCTCCAAATAAATGCTGCCGGGCTGCTGTACATTTTGTATCCTCATCTGAACTGCCGCAGTGTGAGGTTGGGCGGCCATGCCGCCGGTCCATGTGTTGCCAGTATGCTAAATGCCGCCCTCCCTAGACACGACGTGCTGGCCAACGAGTATTATGTTTGCGTTGGGAACCGAGTCAACTCGAGGAGAGCAAAAGCGGGACCTGTTATCGGACACCCAGAATAGGTTTGACGCACGAGTCAACTAAGTGCCTGCTTAGGAGCCTTCATCGCCACTGGAGCCTCTCCCCCTCGATGAGTGCGGGAAAGGGAGATGGCCGGCAGTTTTGGTCAGCGACAGCGGTCCGAGTGGTCACCTCAAGGAGACCAGGACCACCAAGAGCGGGTCTCATCGGTTACGTGATAAATAGTTAGCGATGAATAAAATCGGTTTATTATCTCTGGCATCTCAAACGACGACGTACTTCCCGTTTGGGTGCTTGTGTCGTCTCCGATAGAGTCTGTCGCTCAAAGTTTGTCGTGCGCAGTCGTTCTCGTTTAATATCACCACCCGAATGCCAATGACGTTCAAGTGGAGTTCCCGTTAAAGCTAACGTCATTTCCTGTCCACTCCAGACGTTCTGAAATGAAATCTCACTTTGTGTGCCTTTTGTAAAAGTCACTGCAATGCTGTGACGCGAGGTGGATTGAGGAAGAATACTTGGCAGAGTATGTGACAAGTGTCATTTTTGGCCACTGTATACACTTACATACACACAAATAACCAAGAACTCGTTTCTCCACTTTGTGAGCTGCACTCGGAAAAGGACGTGAACGAGATTTAACCTTCATCTCAAACCAGTATTTTGTCCTCGCAGGTGGCATACGTGTTAATTTTTACAAAAGCGAGGCGCGCGAGACAGATATTTGGCTATTAACATAAAACACACAGCGATGTGTATTATATTTAACAATAAAAGAAGTCAATATGTGTTCATGATCTTTGCGGGGGGGGGTACTTTTTTTGCGGGGGGTCCTTCTCTTTAATGGAGAAGGAAAACCTCCTCCATTAACCTGCGAGCCAGACGACATGATTCTGGTTGTGTCACAGGCGTCTGAGGTCCAAAGGTGACCGTCAGTTTGAGCTGTTTATCGTGGTCGCCACGGCGACGCTTAAAGCCTGCCTGCATGATGAGTGAGGCAAGCTGGAATGTGTGCCGTAAATCACACGGAACACACCTTTCCAAACAAGTAAGTCGCGGCCGCAAAGATGAACCTGTTGGTTTGACGAAAGCCGCAAGCCTGCCCACTCCCGACGCCGCAGGTTTCACATTTTGCCAACGGCAGCTGCAAAGGGCCATTATTTGTGGACACTCAACTGCGTATCTGGTTAAATGGTTGTCTGGAAATGCAGCGGCGGGCAGTAAATAGTACAAATACGGTACTGCAGTAAAGTAGATTACTCAGGGATATCTGTGCTGAAGTGAGTAATCATATTTTGGAACTCTCTTTATTTATTTTTTGAGTTTTTTGAGTTTTACCTGTGTTTTTTTGCAACATGAGAAAAGCCATGTGTTGTAAGCGCCAAGGCCGGAGCCAAATCGATCCAGCCCTCCCCACCCCACCCCTTTTTTTTTTTTTTTTTTTTCAGTGTAGGAGCACTATGTAGGTTCATAAAAAGCAGACCTTATTGTGCCAAGCGGGCATAGTCCATAACTTATCGTAAATGTGTCATGTTCAACCTATGGACTTGAGCGCATTTCGAACTCTTTGGCCACTTTCTGTACCTTTGCCACCTCTGTGTTCATGCAAGCGCTTCAATCATTCCACCGACTCAAGAATCCATCCATCCATCCATACGTGTATTTTCAACGTTTGATGGCTGTGATTCTGGCATAGCATAGCATAGCCGCGGCGTCGCTGGGGCTGACAAAACAAATGATCCTTCTGTGCAAATAGCAGCGTGTGTTGCACCTCCCCGCTGACTATTCCTCTTTGTTCCCCTTTGTTTGGCTTATCGTTGTTCCTGTCACTTATCGCCCATTCACGCGTTCCACCCATACGCTGCAGTCCAAAGGCACTTTGTCTGTGTCGTTCACCAGCACACCTCTGGACGCACCGGAGCCGTTTGGGAGCTTTGTCAGATTTGACCTCTCCATTCCTTTTTTTTTTTTTTTTTTTTTTTGGCCACGCGCTCACATTGCGTGAACAAAGCGGCAGCGGCCGGTCACAAGTGGACGAAGGGGTAACGAAGGGGTAAGTCAAATTTAAAAAGTCAAGGGAGCGTAATGCAGAAGTTGACGATGTTTTGTGTTCCGTGTAGTGAAAATTGTACTTCGCGTGATAGTCGAGTTGAAACAAAACGATTTGTTTCAGTCGATCGCCGTGGCGTTTGAAAAGAACTTGAATTGTTGATCGTGACACCTGTTGGATGCGTTCATCACGCTTTCAATCTTAATATCAGATCTCATTTCCATGCGGAAAGAAATTCAACTGTCTTGCAGCTCAGATATTTTAGACAAACTAAAATCGCTTTAAAAACGACACTCCCAACTCAAATTATCGAGCAAACCCGATACGACATCAAAGATTTAAAAAAAAAAAAAAAGTTGTTAACATTTCACAGCTTGCCTTCATGATTAGCCTTGAAGCTGTTTGATCGCCCGCACATACGAATGAAGTAAAATTCATGTCGACAACAGAAAATCTCACTTTTGCGCAAAAATGAATACAGAAGGACGCGTGCAGTCAGCTCTTGGTCTCATTGCAGGAAACGACGTTAGCCTCACCGATGGCTGCCCTCGGCATCTCAAATACAACTTTTGCTCTCGAGCTGCTGCGCACCTTGAGCCAAGCAAACCCCACCGGAAACATCTTTGTGTCGCCGTTGAGCATCAGCTCGGCGTTAGCGATGGTCTACCTGGGGGCCAAAGGAGACACCGCTACACAGATGGCAAAGGTAAACAACATTTAAAACATTTTTTTTTTGTGTTTGCTTGGTTTAATGTTGCGATAAATGAAGCCCTTCGGCAATCTACTTTTTAGTCAAGTACTTTCTAATGGTTTCCGATTCAAAAGAAAAGTTGTGAAATCCTTCTCCCAGGCTCTGTCATTCAGCTCCGGTGAAAGCGTCCATGCAGACTTCCAAACTCTCAACGCGGACATCAATTCACCCGCCGCGTCGTACGTCCTGAAGCTGGCCAATCGCCTTTATGGAGAAACGACTTCCCGCTTCCTACCCGTGAGTTCTCAGGCGGCGGCGGCCGACGCATTTGCGTAAGTTACACGCTCAATTTGTGAGCGCTTCTTCGTCTGCAGCAATTCCTCGATGCCACGCAGAAGTACTACAAAGCCGACCTGAAAACCGTTGATTTCATCGCGGCTCCGGAGGATTCCAGGGCAGAGATTAACAGCTGGGTGGAGCAGCAGACGGAGAGTAAGACCTCGCAAGGTTGCGTTACGGTATATAGTCGTGAATGCCAAATGCGGAGGTTGCTTCGTTTTGTGCGTTTGCTCTCAGATAAGATTCGAGATCTTCTGAAGCCGGGAACGGTCAGCACCATGACACGATTGGCTCTGGTCAATGCCATCTACTTCAAAGGCAACTGGAAGCACCGCTTCGATCCGGCCGACACCAAAGAGATGCCGTTCAAAGTCAACCAGGTGAAAATGAAAGAGCGCAAGGCAGAGAAGGCTCAATTGGTTCGGATGCTTCGCAGAGTTACAAAACATTTGAAAGACAAAATATGGCAGGAGAATTTAAGACAGTTAAAGGCAAAGAAGAGAAATGAAAAGTTGTACGTCGCACGTTGGCGACATTTAAGGACATTACCGGAAGACTTTGAAAATATTTAAAGCATTTAAAAGTTGAAATATATATATTTATTATTCTTTGTTTTACCCCGCTCACATTCACACCAACTGACAATTAAGAGCCTTTACTCTAAAAACTGTTCCGAGAATGTGGGAGGATGTTGCTAAAACGTGGTCCATCCTAACGGGCGGCTTCACGTCAAGTTCTCCGTATTTGACGATTTGTCAGAATGTGACGACGTCGGTGAATATGATGTATGTGATGAAGAAAATGCCTTACAACTACATCCCCGAGCTGGGTCTGCAAATCCTGGAGCTGCCGTACCTGGACGATGAGCTCAGCATGCTCATCCTGCTTCCAGAGGAGACGAGTGATGGCACTGACCCACTGCTGAAGGTACCCAACCCAACGGCAAATTCCATCCAATTGATGTGATTTCACATTTATGCAATCGACACCGAGTGGTAGCTACAGTGATGCAGTTTTGAGGTGAGGTTTGAGGCTTGCCTAGTGTTCCGTGGGAGGTCATTCCAAAGAGAGGAACCGGCAATGGCAAATGCTAGTGCCAAGTATGGGCCGCTGGCGCTGCAGCTTTTTTAACCCAACACATTTGAACGCGATATGCTGAAGAAAGTCATCCTGCAACTACAGTTGGAGCTCAAAGACACTTCTGATTTTCTTGTAGCTGGAGGAGGAGCTGACACACGCGAAGCTCGATGAGTGGACCAGCAGAGACAACATGGACATCCACTCCGAAATCCTTGTTCATCTGCCAAAGTTCAAACTGGAAGAGGAGTACGAGCTGAATGAGCCTCTCGCTAAACTGGGCATGACAGATGTGTTTTGTGCTGCAAAGGCCGACCTTTCTGGAATGAACGGCGAGGGAGGACTTTCTCTGTCCACAGTGGCCCACAAAGCCTTCGTGGAGGTCAACGAGGAGGGCACCGAGGCTGCCGCGGCCACTGCTGGCATTGCAGCTTTTTGCATGCTGAGGGAGGAACACTTCACAGCAGACCACCCTTTCCTCTTCTATATCAGACACAATAAATCGAATTCGATCCTTTTCCTCGGAAGGTTCTCCTCTCCTCAGTAGAAAAAAAAATCGAATAAAGATATGCAATGAAGGCTATATTTCTTTTGACTACATTTTGTAACATGCATACACTGGAGTATACAATCAGCCGGTCGTTTTGGCAACACAGTGAATGACACAATACAATACAACACAATATAATACATCTTTATTTGTATAGCGCTTTCACAAAAGTTGCAGCTGCAAGAAAACAATTTCCAGAACATTTAACATGAAAGAACAATAATACAACAGATCACAAAAGATAAAGCGCCCTACCATAAAACGCGCACTAATAACAGGTGCTTTCAGCCAAAGCCCAACTGAAGTTGTCAGTGACTGTGGCAACGTAAGATGGCTGGCATCTGGCTTCAGTCACAAGAGGCCACTTGTGAGTCATATATACCTCCGAGGAAGAAAGCCAAAGCGCGCTACACGTAACCGTTGTTCAAGACTGAATCCTCATGCGACGTTTTGAACAAAAACGAGATAAGTGCAAAACCTTAACTGCCATGATCCGGAATCGTACCGGGGCTACTGCGGCAACAACGCAGAGTACTAACCTCTATACTATCACGGCTTTATTTTTAACTATGACAACAACTTTCAACCCAATTTTAAAGTATCAATCATAGGTTCAAAAACTATTAGAGTCTTCCGTGAAGAATCCAGTAACATTATTTTAGGCACAATCTGTATATACATTATATATATAATATATATATAATTATTTAGTTTGTCATCTCGAGTCTTTAAATAAAGAATGATTGATTGATTCCGTCATTCATTCATTGATACGCAAAACGAAGCGAAAGCTGTCTTTTTTTTAATTTAAAAACGTCAACGTCTACGAACAAATGACTTTATAAGCAGAAAGAATATTCGTAAATATGATTTTTGAATGAAATTCATATCGGTGAACAAAACTGTTCACATTTTCACGGAATATTTTTAATTAGTGATAAGGATAAATATCAACTTTCATGAAAAACAACAACTAATTCATCGTGTGGTTTCGCGTTTTGAAATGTAAGGTGACTACTTGAATGCGGAAGTAATAAATCTCGCCTCACCGATCTTTGCCGAACCTTTCCGAAAAAGCACACCCGTTGTCTGCTCTGATAGGCCGAGCGTTCTCGAGCCCTCGGCCAATGAGCGCGGGCCACAGGTGTTTGGCTTTCTTGTCTCGCCTGTATTAGCTGACGGTCGCCGTGTTGGGGCGTCTTCAAGCCCAACTCAGTTTACCCGAGCAAGTGATGCCGCTGCCGGCCGCCTTCTTCGCGCTCGTAGCCTCGCTCGCCTGCAGCGGCCACGCCACCGTCTTCTTCAAGGAGCAGTTTCTCGATGGAGGTGCAGTATGGACGGGCTCAGCTTCACATTTTCTCACTATTTGGCAGCAAAAGTCACTCTTTTTCGTCTTTTTCTTTCTTTCTTTTCGCAAATAAATATATTCCATTCAATGAATTTGGCCACAAAAACATTAATTCTAGCTATTAACATCTATATTTGGCTTCAGTACGTGTGCACAAAATGTTTTGACAGTTTACCAAACATGATATAACCCAGATGATATTTTGCCACTGAAATTAGTACTAAAGATTAAAATAGGCTATGCAAATTATTTTTAATAAAACACTCTATTTGGCCTTAAAAGTTAATATTTGATCACAATATTTAAGTCTACATTTTGGCAAAATATGGCACCCAAAACACAAAGCATGGTATAGTTATTCATATTTTGCCATTTCAAACACTACATATGTTCATAAAAGGCTACATTATGATTAAAACACATAAAAGGAAACATTACACAACAACGTTACTTATTGGAAACGCTCACCTAGTCTAACAGATCCTTTTGTTAAATTTGTTGGGGTGCACGCCATGGAGAGTTTTGACAAAGTGAGGAGAATTGTGGCAGCGTTGAATAAATGCCACCTTTCCGGCTCAACTCACAACTGGTGCGACGATGCTTCTCTGCCGCCACATCACAAGCTGGTTCGGCAACTCCCACTGGCCGTCGTCCGCTGAGACTGACGACTCCCGCAAAATGTCAACTTACACGAAACTCCACTTGAGCAACGCAAATGCGGGCAACACTTGTTGGCTGTTGAAAAAATGGCCAAGTATTTCAAACAACGCTTCAAAGTGCTGACAAATCAAGTCATTCTCTCGCTACATTGAAACCGCGCCCCGCTCAACTGTAAGCTGTCAATCAAATGCCACTGCTACAATATGCGTGCACTCAGAGACGACAACGAGGCACTCTAAAGCGGCCATGCTATCGAAAAGACACATCTCCTTGCTTTTTCACCTTTTCTCTGTGATGTGTGCACACTTACAGCTGACAACGAGGCGCTCTAAAGGGATCATGCCAGCCTGCAACCACATTGAGATGGAGCTTTAAAACAATACAAAAAAAAAAAAATCCCCCTTCTTATTAAGCACCTGTTCATATTGACTTTGTTAAATTTTTAATAGAAAATGTGACGCGTTTGTTAAAAATGAGAGAAGTCATATTTTCAATTAAATTACAGTAAATTATTTTATTCAAGTTATAAAAAGAAATGCACCTTCACAATAAACAACTCAATCAATATTTATTGTATTTCAATCAAATGAAAAAAACTGAATTAACTGAAAAAGGGTAAAAATTGAAAAAATGTTTTTATGTCAAACTTAAAAAAAAATTCAACAGACAAGAACTATTTCATTAATTTCCTTTAAAAAAATGGTAAGTTTGTTTTGAAAGTGTCAAATGTTTTTGTTTTGTCATGTGTCAGATGGTTGGAGGAGCAGGTGGGTGGAGTCCAAGCACAAGGACGATTATGGCCAATGGACGTTGAGTGCCGGAAAGTTATATGGTGACGCTGAGCTTGATAAGGGTGAGTCAGCAACCTCCCACCCCACGCCCCAAAACATAAAAATCACACTCAGATATTCACAGGCATATATTCTTTATCCTCTATGAAAATGACTGCTCGTGAAGCATGTTTCGAGTTACGAGTGCTGTTTTGTTTGGTTTGAAATATCTTGTGACAAGTGTGCTGGAATGTTGTTCTGTGTCATCGTCTTCTCCACCTTCCCTCGGTTTTCCCGGTTGCAGGCGTGCAAACCGGCGAGGATGCGCACTTCTACGCGCTCTCGGCGCGCATGGAACCGTTCAGCAACGAGGGCAAAGTCCTGGTGATCCAGTTCAGTGTCAGGCACCAGCAGGGGATCGACTGCGGCGGAGGCTACATCAAAATCTTTGACGCCCGACTCGACCAGACCCAGATGAATGCCAATTCGCCCTTCTCCATCATGTTTGGTCAGAAAACAATGTTCAACGCTCTCTTCAAAACACAACCCTGGTCTCAGGAAGACCCTGGCACTGGCTCGGAGAACCGAGTTTGAACTCCCAACCTTATTTTGAAACCTTGACCCTAGCTTGAAACCCTATTTTGAAGTTCTCATCCTGTTTTCAAACCCTGATTTGAAGCCCTCGCCTGGGTTATGTTGAAGATCGTGCAGGTCACTAGGGGAGGATTTTTTTGTTTTTTCAGTGAACTTGCTTGAGCCCTTGGAGGAGGTCCGACTGGCGTTGTGTTTGTGTTTGGTGGCAGGTCCCGACATCTGCGGCTCGCCCATCAAGAAGGTTCATGTCATCCTCAACTATAAGGGACAAGGACGCCTCATCAAGAAAAACATTCAGTGCAAGGTCAGCAAAAATGACTGCCGCAATCGCGACGCCTTTTCGTTTTGGTAAATCTTTGGAAACTTCTCTCTCAAAAAAGGTACTTTGTTCGTCTTCTGAATGTTGAACTGTGACTCTGGAAAAAAATGGTGGCTTTATTTTTCTGATGAAAAATATTCTCTCACTTCCGCATGAAATTTCCAAAGGTTTTCCCTGGAAAAAAAATGACTACTTTTTATCTTGAAAAAGACTTTCAGGTAAAAATAATGACACATTTTCTGGTGGAAAAAAAAAACAAAAAACGTTTTATCGACAAAAATGTCGACTATTTTCCTCAGGAAAGTAAAAAAAAAGAAATTCTTGGAGAGATTGGAAATTTTTCCAAGAAAGACTTCAAAAAAGTACATTTTTTTCCTTTTTTTTTCAGAAAAAATTTAGCTTTTGTAAGGCAGGTTTCGGTAGTCCAGTGGTTAGCACGTCGACTTCACAGTGCAGAGGTACCGGGTTCAATTCCAGCTCCGGCCTCCCTGTGTGGAGTTTGCATGTTCTCCCCGGGCCTGCGTGGGTTTTCTCCGGGTGCTCCGGTTTCCTCCCACATTCCAAAAACATGCATGGCAGGCTGATTGGACGCTCTAAATTGTCCCTAGGTGTGAGTGGATGGTTGTTGGTCTCTGTGTGCCCTGCGATTGGCTGGCAACCGATTCAGGGTGTCCCCTGCCTACTGCCCGAAGACAGCTGGGATAGGCTCCAGCACCCCCCGCGACCCTAGTGAGGATCAAGCGGTTCGGAAAATGGATGGATGGATGAAGGCAGGTTTATTGTATTTTTTAAATGAAAAAAAAGATGACTTTCCAAGAAAACTAACGCCTTCTTTTTTTTTCTTAGAAACACCCCAACCTTTAGACAGATCGCCGCCTGCATGTTCTGAACTCCCAGTTCTCTCCATCAGGACGACAAGCTGAGTCACGTGTACACGCTGGTGCTGCGTCCGGACCAAACGTATCAGGTGAAGATCGACAACCGTGAGGTGGCGTCGGGCTCGCTGGAGGACGACTGGGACCTGCTGCCCCCCAAGACCATCAAAGACCCCCTGGCCAGCAAGCCGGCCGACTGGGACGACCGGCCCACCATGCCCGACCCCGACGACACCAAGCCGGAGGTGAGCGTGTCGTTCACGGCCCCCTTCGTAGCGCGCGACAACCTCAAAGGTGCGCCGTTGGCTTCCATCATCATCAGTGGGAATGCAGACGTCTCAAACTCCTTTGTCACCTTTTTTTGGACTTTTTTTTTTCTCCAAATATCTTTGAAAGCTGCTTGGCCTGGAGCTTTTCAAATTAACTCAATCTTTACGTTCACATCACCTCCTGACAATGCGCGTCTGGCAGTCGCGCGACAAGACGAACAAGTTCAACTGCTTCTCATTTCGGAAAAAACACCCTCGTTTCCTGCTCGGTTACTTACAAAAAAAAAAAGGCGTTGCATTCCATACAGCGTCTAATCGGTCTTTCCTGTCATTTGAAAAGCCATTCGTTATACATGCGATTATTTCCAAATCAGAGTGCAATACAAAATATGAGCTATTCAGTCCCCCCCCAAAAAATGGATAAGGGACTCGGGCCCAGGGGCGGTTCTGGATCAATTTCACTGAGGGGGCCGGGCTGGGGCCAGGGGTTTTGATGGGGGGGCACATTCAACCCAGGGCTAAAAAGACAGATTCGAAATCTTATTTGACTTTTTATTTCTTCAGACTTTGAAATTGTAGTCATAACATTACAGTGATGAGAAAAAAACACTATTAGGAGGGCTAAAATGTCTGCAAGCGTAACAATACGTCCGTTGAGAATATTCAAGCCAGGGGATGATATGGTACCAGCCTGCCGGGGACAAAAATTGCAAATACACTGAAGCTAGATGTTTTACATGCATATAATCATCCAAATTTTAAAAGGCAATGTCTTATATATTGATCCTGTTAAATAAAAATTAAAATAAAAAGGGAGACCAAAAAAGTTACACACACACACACACACACACACACACACACATGCACACACACACGCGCACACACACGCATGCACACACACACACACGGGCGCACACACACAAACATGCGCACACACACACACACCGCACACCGCACACACACACGCAAATAGCACTCGTGTCGTGGTCATTTCCTTCTCTGCGGACTGCTTCTCATTTTCCCGCTCATTTTTAAGTGGCGCAGCGCACTAAAGGGTCCGACTAGAATGTTAAATCACGCACTTTTAGTTCCACCTTTCGCGTCGGCGACTCGGCACGACTGCGTAATCTGCGCTCGGAGGGGGGGTCACAGGGGGGGCCCCCGTTGGCCCCCCCCCACCCAGAACCGCCACTGCTCGGGCCTCGTCCCAACGTTACTGTGCAAAAATAAAACGTAACTAGTTATTTTTCCTGGACTGGTCTGACCGCATCCCTGCCACGTATCCTCTGCCATTTGCTTGTTTTAAAAAAAATTGTAGACGTGGTTCAGTCGAAACCGAATCAAGCTGATTCCCCGGGCCTCTCGTTCCCCTGGCACTTCGGGTGAACTGAAATAAATGACAAGAGTGGCAAATTTTTTCATGCAAAAACTGAGTGCATGTACTGCGTGAAAACAGGGACAAAATTTGACATGGGGAAAAAAATGGTCGATGTGAAAACTGATACAGTCGGGGAGGATGAGTGAGTTTTGAATTTCATACCTTGTTGCGTTTTTCCCGCCGCCGTTTGCATCGGTACCCGTCACACAGAACGGCGACACAAGAAAAAATTGCAGAAAACGAGACGGCGCGAAAGGGGCTTGTGACCCCTTCTCACTTCAAAGTTGGTCAATGAAAAGTTGTTCCTTCAGGATTGGGACCAGCCAGAAACCATCCCGGACCCCAAACACCGTAAACCCAGCGACTGGCGAGAGGACATCGACGGCGTGTGGTCGCCTCGGGTGATGCTCAATCCCGACTACAAGGTGCGTCCGTAGCGGTGCGGATTTACGTGGGCAGGCGTCCGTCACCGCCTCACCTCGCTGTTTGTTGCTCGCAGGGCGACTGGACGCCCAGGCAGATAGACAACCCCAAATACAAAGGCTTGTGGGTCCCCCCTGAAATCCCCAACCCAGAGTACGTTCACGACGCAGAAATGTACAAATTCCACAACATCGGCGTGCTGGGATTGGAATTGTGGCAGGTGAGCTCCGCCAGCCAGCCGGACGGTGTCCGTTCGCCGATGTTGTGCTCAATGATGCGTCACCCAACTTCAGATGAGGTCCGGAACCGTCTTTGACAACTTCCTCATCACCGATGACGTCCGGGAAGCCGAAGAGTTTGCCCGGCAGACTTGGGGACGCATGCAGGTGACCGCACGCGTAGGGTGACCAAAGCGCTTTTTTTGAGCAAGCCAATTGTTTGGCCCATGTTGATCATGCCACATTTATTGGGCGGGCTCAGTTTACAATCTGAAGTCATTTTCAGCCGACACTAAGACTCCTTACAATATATTGTCAAGAAAATGTTTTGACTTGACTCCCTCCTTCAAAGAAGCTAGCGTACTTGGACTGTTTTGTTTTGTTTTTGTTTTTTTTGCCTGTACTTTTGTGAACTCTTTTTGGTGTTTGTAAGATGTTTGTTGCCTTTTGTGCTCACCAGGCAGCCGAGAAAAAGATGAAGGAAGAGCGAGACGAGCTGGAGAGGAAGAAGTGGGACGACGAGCACAACACGAAGGACAACTTTGACTTTGACTTTGGTGATGATAATGATGACAAGGCTGATGACAAGAAGGGCGAGCAGAAAATCAAAACTGAGCTGTAGTTCTGCCTTCGGATGGGAGTTGAGTGTATTTGCTACCAATGTGGTTACCCAAAGTCCACACGCAACCTAATCTGCATCGCAAGTATGGCAACACCAGATGGACAAAATACATGAAAACATGGTTAGCTTTGGTGTCACTCACATGTATTGAATGACCTCAAAATGCCGGAAAGCCCACCAATGTTAGCTAGCAGTTTTACTTTGGTGAAAATGTGGATTTCAGAGGTCTCCATCACCCCAAAAAGAAAAATCCCTCTTTGCGTGGCCCGGAATTTTGCAAATAAAAAGTTTCCCCCCTGGTTACCATTTTAGCCGATCAACACAAAATTGGACGGTCATGACTATTTTGAATTGATGCACGAAAAAAGTCTCAGGAACATAGTTTGACTTCTCGTTATTTATTCTTACTTGGTCTTGAATGCAAATGCTGCTTTTTGTATTTTCCTCATCTTCCTCGGTGTGTTAAAAGTATAATAATCCTCATACTCCTCCTCTATACTGGTTTTGAGCTTCTGCAAATGAAATAGCACACCTCGACAATCTGACTCTCAAACTTTGTCAAGGAAACAACAATAATTGAAGCCTACGCGTCTGCTTGGGGCACACGATGGGCCAGGATGGAAGAATAACTTTTAATGTTTTTCTTTTAAGTCAGTAACTGGAAAGATTTGAAATGCATCTCTTTGTTTGGAATAAAAGATCAATAAAATAAGGGCACCATTGCCACCTAGTGGAGTGGATGTGTAGTTACTTATTATTCGAGTGTGGCAATAAAAATCATGTTCCCGTGGGGTCACATGCACCCTACTAGGAGGGCCCTTGCCACTATTTGGTCTAGTAGTTACTCAAATTTTGGAGTTGTGTGATGAGTCTTCAAACATTGGTCCTCTTCCGCATAATTACTAAATGTGTTTGGAATGGTTGAACACATTTCTTCTGGAATGTTGTTGGTAATAAACCGCACTATCGCCACAACCACTTCTCCAACTGATGTTACGTCCCTGGGAAATGCTTGGGTGTTGAACTCATACGTTGGGAAAGGCGCTGGTGCTGAAACGCAAAAATCTCCCGCAGGCAGGTTTAAAGACGTCCCTCCGGAGCGCTAGGGGCAGTGCTGTCGATTTATCATCAGCTCTCGTTTGGTCGTCTTGTTTCCTAGTATTGGAGAAGGCAACACGTTCTGTCATTCTCTCCCTGGCCTCCTAGAGGGCGCCCTTGTGCCCCCAGTCTGCTTCCATTGAGTCAGACAGCTGAGTCACTCACTGAGTGCACAGGCGAGTGCACTTCGACGAGGACTCTTCAGTAGTCCGAGTGGCGAACGCGGAGCGAATGTTAAGTGCGAAAGGAGTTTGGGGTTTTTTTTCGTGTGTATTTTGAGTTCTAGCGGCTGGCAGAATGCTGACGGTGACGTTGAGGACGCTCCAGCAGCAAACGTTTAAAATTCACATCGACGCCGAGGAGACGGTGAGTCAAAAGTTACTCGAGGTAAACACGGTGGCGGCGGCCGAGAGCGAACCGAGACACCACCGCACTGGCGGGCTAGCTTGTAGCATACGTTCATCATAGCCTAGCCGAGTCTTGCCGCGCGGCTGTTCGGGTTGACTTTGTCGAGTCTGAAACGCTCTTGAGATTTTTATTTTTTTGTTCAAATGATGAATCGTTTGAGAGGGGAGGGGACACAAGTTGACGTGTTTACGGGACCTCAAGTCACCTGCGCGCGGAGATGTAGCCTCCAATGAAGCTAGCCCAAGTCACAGCGGTACATGCGTCTTTTCCCTTCAAAGTGAAAATCAATAGAGTTCGAAAAAGCACTGTGGTATTGGATCATGCCGTTAATTTCAAATATATGTATGGGTGAATAATATTCACCTTTATTAACATTTGTAACGTGTTTTGACTATTTCAAAACGATAGCACGAGTGGCGCATTGCTTTATTTTGAAGAGCGCGTAAGGGAAATATAGATTTGCTGTGAAATCGTCTTGGTGTCAGTGAATGACTGTGCAAGATTCCTCATTGTCTCTGCGTCGAGAGCCGTTCACGTTTCAATTAACAAACATATCTGACCTCCTTTAACGGAACTAACGTGATCGTTCCACTCCTGTTTATTGTAGAAGTAAGACGGCAGGAATTATTTTGCCCCAAAAGGCTTTTAAAAACAATCAATGTACAGCAAACTCTATACTCAACTCTGTACATACACATCAAAAAGAACTCCAGAAATTAACTTAAAAAAACAATTCCTGACAACAAGTGGGAAGACTGTGAACAATTTTAAATTGTGGGAAAATGCATTGTATGTTTCGTTTACCATCGGAGATGGAATAAAAGACCATGGAACAATTTATATGAAGACTTGTGTTGAATTGTTGTCATTTGTGACCGAAACATTGTCTTGTGCTTGTCAGGTTAAAGTGTTGAAGGAGAGAATCGCAGAGGAGCGAGGAAAAGATGTGTTTCCCGCTGCAGGGCAAAAACTCATCTACGCAGGTTACGAACGGATACCGCTAGTCAAAATGAGAAATGTATTGTTAGAAAAAGTGTTGCGCTGCTCATGTCAACTTTCCTTCTTGCCAGGCAAAATTTTGAACGACGACATGGCGCTGAAAGAATACAACATCAGCGAGAAAAACTTTGTGGTTCTCATGGTCGCCAAGGTCAGTTTTAACTTTGCAAAGTTTTGGTAATGTTGAATGAATATTTTTATGTTGGGGGGGCAAAAGAAACGGCAAATTATGGCCCTCATTCTTAATCTGTCCGCTCATATTTAATGCATTCATTCCAATTTTATTTCCTCTAAGTGGTCAACTCTAATGTGCTTTTTTGTTGTTGTTGTTTTTTTTTTTTTTTTTTTAAGTAAGGTGAACAAATCATACAAAATATACACAGGTCTGCTCGACTGGACCGGTTGTTATTTACGGCATATTTTGTCCTAAATCGGTTGTAATATCATAATTTGCTGATGAAGCGATGCAGAGATAAGCATTTTCTGCCGATTGGAAGATGTCCGAATGACCATTCTGGAGATGAGTGCAAATCGGTTGGGAGATTTTTGGAGGTGAACGGGGCCCTTGGAATTGCAGTTCAGTGAAGTGGGGGGGGGGGGGGGGGTGTAATGTCAGCATTAGCCAGTGCTAAATTGCCTAAGCGCATTTTGTCATTTGTGCTGTTTACCTCAATTAATGTGACAAGCATTCAACTTTTAGTGGACAGCAGAGGACAATATTGCCTAATATTGATGAACATTCCTAAATGAATGCAATTCTCATTCCACAAGCACAATATTAATCAGAACATGTTTAAAAAAAAAAAAAAAAGGAAATGTGACAATTATAATGTTGTCATATTGTATATATCCAAACATTGAATTTTTGTTTTCTTTATTTGCAGCCCAAAGCGGCGCCCTCCGCTCAAACCCCCCCAAAGTCGACCCCTGAATCTGCGCCGCCCCCCGATTCCTCTTCGACGTCAGAACCGGCATCCTCTTCTTCATCCTCGCCCTCCTCATCCGTGTGCGTCCCCAGGCCAGAAGCCGCCGCCGCCACGTCGGCGGAAGTGCCGCCGCCTCCCGCCCCGGAGAACACCCCCACCACCTCTCCTGAAGATGCGTCTCCACCGTCGGCTGCCACCCAAGACCCCCCCGAAGCCGTAACCCCCTCGACGGTCACGACGGATGTGCAGAAGCCCGGTGACACGCCGGCGGAGGAAGCGGCAAGTCGAGCGTCCGTCCATTCATCAGATTCCAGGTAAGTTTGGTGGTTGAATAAATTGCACTCCAATTTTCCAGACATAATGCACCACAAATATGTTGGTTTGTGTTTGTCAGCGTGGCGGACGAGCTGGGCCTGCTGGAGGAGGCGGCGTCCATTCTTGGTAAAATAGCGACCGATCCATGATTTGATGGAGGAAAAAAACAAAATGAGCGACATCTCTTCCTCCCTGGCAGTGACGGGCCAGGCCTATGAGAACCTGGTGTCGGAAATCATGTCAATGGGCTACGAGCGGCAGGCGGTGGTGTCGGCGTTGCGGGCCAGCTACAACAACCCAGACCGCGCCGTCGAGTATTTACTCACTGTGAGCACGTCGAACACAAAGGCATCCGTTTTGACATTCGACAAACATTTTGAAAGAAGTTCAAACAATTGTTTGTTTTTATATATGTATATACACATTGCCTCTATTTGATTGATCTTTAGCTTTTAAAAATACACTGTTTAATGACTAAAATATTAATTTTCATTTCCACATTTATTTACAGGTATGCATTGTTGATTTAATGATAATTATTGATTTAATTACGATTACTTAACCAACTAAAAAGAAAAGTGCATTTGTAAAATATGCTTTAAATAATTTCTGAAATATAGTTGTCATTCAAAAAAAAAGGTATGGAGTTAAAATTATGGAATTAACCAATTAAAAGGAAAAACATGTAAAACGTATGGTAAATTACTTACTTGTAACTTCTTTTTTGGGGGGGGGATACCTGTATATTAAAATATATGTGCTTATTACAATATCTCTGAAACATTTATTTTTGTGCATGCAAACTCTTAGTTTTTCTTCTTCTACCCACCAATTTTGCTGCTGTAGACTGTAAATTTCCCCAGTGTGGGACAAATAAAGGATATCTTATTACTGTTATTCTCATTTCTTCTATAATTCGTAAGTTGTGTTTTTATGTATACCTGTGCCTGATTATTTCAGTAAAGACATGCAAAACTGCCATTTGTTGGACGATTTTAGAATTCATAACAAATCACTTAGCCGATTGTTTGTAATGAAAAGACCAATGAATGAAATGATAACTGCCCTTTTTTTTGTGGCGCAGGGCCTCCCCACCACCGAGGCCGGTGACATGCCAGCTCTTGGGGACTCTCCAACGGACCCCCCCGCCACCCTGGCCCCCTCTACGCAGACGACGACGACGACCACCACCACCACGACCACCACGCCGCCAGCAGAGGCCAACCGTAAGTGCAAAAACAACACGTGGTCCATTTTGTATGTTGATGGCTCACACGGGCCCGTGGCACATGTAATTGCGATATTCTGTCATCAAGGCGGCATGTGTACTCAATCAAAGGCCATTGTAGCCGAGAAAACACTCAGGAAAGGCCTACAATCGACCACAAAAACATGACAGTGGCGCCCTGACTTCTCCCTTGAATTTCTTCCGTCCCCACTCCCAGAAGGATGTTGTATCTTTCTTCTGCCGCCAGGTCCGTCGCCGGGTGGCGGCGCTCCGCCCGCTCAGAACCCTCTGGAGTTCTTGAGGAACCAGCCTCAGTTCCAGCAGATGCGTCAGATCATCCAGCAGAACCCGGCACTTCTGCCCGCCCTGCTGCAGCAGCTGGGCCGAGATAACCCGCAACTTCTGCAGGTGGGGGACCTCCGACGCGCAACCACCCCTCCCTCCCTCCCTCCACCAAAGCACTCGCCTATTCTGATGCCTTGTGGTTTGTTGTCACGCAGCAAATCACGCAGCACCAAGAGCGATTTGTCCAGATGCTCAACGAGCCTCAAGGTGGCGGCGGCGGAGGAGGAGGTGACGGCGGCGGCGGTGGGGGTGAGCCGCGGGCGCCGTCCCGTTCCAACTACATTCAGGTCACGCCGCAGGAGAAGGAGGCCATCGAGAGGGTCAGTATAGCTTTTCCTTTCTGGATGGGCAATGGACAAAAGTATTGGGACAGGGTAAAGGTCAAATCACATGGCCAACCAGGGCCTCAATCTCAAACAGACAAAGATTCCCATGTCCTGCAAAAACACAAAAATATACACCCCATATTTGGCCACAAAAATGCAATGTTTGTGCTCAACGGAAAAGGTCACGTGACACAGAGGAAACTGAGTCTTGCATGCACTGATGACATGTCACAACATTGAAAACAGTGCGAATCTGGCGCCAACACCTCGCGCCACAATTTGGTCACCAAAGGCGACATTAGATTTTTTTGTTTTTTTGTACTGGCCAGTTTCCATTTCTGTTCCAATACTTGTGAGCATACCTATTTTTAGGTATGACTGCGTAGATATGCAAGTCATGGTGCGTCTGTTTTTGTTTCAGTTAAAAGCGCTGGGCTTCCCCGAAGCTTTGGTCATCCAAGCGTATTTCGCTTGCGAAAAAAATGAAAACTTGGCCGCCAACTTCCTGCTGCAGCAAGCCTGGGATGATGAGTAATTTTTGCTTTGGTTCCCCAACCTCGCATGTTCGGACCATCGACGATGAAAAGTGCTGTCGCCCTGGCACTCCAACGGGCTTTGGTTAGTTTTTGTGTGTGCGGAAGCAGCGTCACGATTGATTGATTGATTGATGCAAATGTTGAATAAACGTCACCTTTCATGGTTTCTTTTCTGAGCTCTTGTCATCCACAATCACGCCGGTTGGACGTGGTTAGTTGCCAGGTTTGGATGAAGCGGAATTGAAGTTTTGCTTTATTTTAGCATCATAACATGTTTTATTTTCCCTTCAAACATTATTCAGAGGAAATACTGTAAATTGTAATTCGACAAGTATGAAGTCTGAACAATTTTCCAGAGTCGGATTTTGTCAAAAAAAATAAACACAACCCAATGTAAAGCCACGTTTGGAGAGTAATATTTTAATTCAGCCATCTTATGAGGACAGAAGTCAAATATAAAAATGTCCAAATATTTATATATTATAAAATTGCTTCCATTAAAAAAACATTTTCTTTTCGCTGTTTTGGGAAAATACAGAATAACATTTCTTTCAAGAGAAAATGGAATTTCTAATGAAGTTGTTTCCCCTCCCCACAAAATTGTTCCCTCCCATTCCCTCCCTCTCCTCCCGTTTATGTTGAGATGAAGTTGATTGTTCTTGATTCAATAGATCTTAATCTTGTGAGCAAAAAGATGTAATTTATCTGACCTGGGGGGCGGTAAATTGTTTAACATAAAAAATCCGACACACTGTGTGCCTGTAATCCACGAGCGTTCCCAAGGGACAATAAACATGCAGTGTAAAAAAACGTTCTAATGAGGGCAGCGTCGCGCCATAGTCTGTGAAATACAAAAGTAGAAGAAGAAAGGCGCAAACGCGACTTTTGGGGCTCCCGAGTAGCGAGGCAAACGCTGTCCGCTGGGGGGCGCAGTTTCCCGGCTGCGTCGGGAGGGTGCGTTCCCGCAGCAACAGGGAAGATGGCAGCGCTCACATCTCTCAGCCAGGTAAAGGATGCAAGCCTTGTCCACGATACCTTTTCAAGCCAATGCGACCCCACACGTTCGCTTTGTGCTCCACCACCACTCCGTGCCATTGTCGCCTCTCGTAACGTGGCCCATTTAGAGGGAAATCTGCTCTCTCGGCCGGTCGAGCCAGGCCCAGTGCGTCGGCAGTGGCGGCGGTCCCGTTACGTAGCGGGCTCGTTAGCTGCCGCCGACGGCCACAACCGGCTAAGCGCCACTTACCCCCGCCCTTTGAACGGAACACCACTGGTACTCTCCGCGGGTGGAATGTCACTGTGTACCCCCGACGAGCCGCGTCTTTGGGGTGGACTCCTTCGTGCTGGCCTGTTGTCGCCTTCACCGCCGCTAGCTGGTTAGCATCGTCGGGGCAAAGCGGGCTAATCTGCAAGCGGTGACAAATTGATGCCGAAGTAAACCAGGCCGCCGCCACTTTTGCGGGCGAAAGAAAAGACAGAAGCGCACCCTGCTTGCAGGTCGTCTCATCATCCATCGCAGACGTTTCACAAGTGTCTTCTATTTTCTTGGTCTTGTTAGCGTGAAGCTAGCAGCAATTCAATTGTGATGTCGTTCACGTCGTGTTGAACTTCTCTTGGATTTCATGTCATGTCGTATCGTATTACCACACCCACACTTTGTCTTAATAAAAGCTTAAACATCCACCCATTCCCCCTATTAATTATACTTGCACATTATGTTGCATCTGCCAGGAATGAATGTTGGTGTTTCAACACCCACGCTTTTATTGGGGAAATAAATAGACAGCCAACACACGCAAAGTGACATTCCCACGATCCTTGTGTGGCAACGGTGACTGGCCAAAAAGTCTGGTCAGTGCCATGTCAGGAAGGTGGGAAGTAAAAGAAACACAAGCCGCTGATTGGAAAACTACATGCCAACCTCAAAATCCTTCCTGGCGCTTTTTTTATGTTGGAGATTGTAACAGCTGCTGCTTTACACCAATTCGATATAAGGGACACTTGGATGGGCTGAACACTTTCACTTACATACGTATGTAATAATGATATCAGTTATCACCCACCCCCCTTAAAACATTCTGCAGTGATTGAAACTTTTTTGTGATGAATAAAGCCAGAGATTGTCACGCCCCCTTTTTGTGTGCCCCCCCCCCCCCCCCCCTGCATCTCAGCCTGTCTAGGTCATAGCAGGGAGGCAAGCATTGTAATACGTCCTGTTTCCTGGCTTGGCTTGTCACGTCCTGTAATCAGTGTTGTTACCAAAATCCACGCACATTCCTACTCACGTCTACTTCAACTTGTGTAAATAGAAAAGCGATCTGCACAATATTTGGGATTTATTGACGGTTTTAAATAATTTATTTCTCCAAAACAAATTAATACAATTGAAAATCCAAGCGAAGATGATATTCTGATTAAAAACAAAACTACATACAGTATATCGAGCTTGAGAATGAAATATTTCCCATCCTGGCCCAGGTGTCCCTAATGCCAGACACGCATTTCTGCAACTACCTTCTACTTGACTTGATTGTATTTAATGGCATACTCCGGTGATGAACGCCCTACACAAACGCTGGTCAATCAAAGGAATCAAAGTCCACAATGAAAGTAATCGTTGTGTCTGTCTGTCACAGTTGACGAGCGGGAGCCCCGTGTTTGAGAACTTTTACAGACAGGTAAAATGTTAACTGGGCACTATCTTCGCATGCTGTCCTAGCAAGCTGTGACGGTGTGTGTGTGTGTGTGTGTGTGTGTGTGTACGTACCCTAGGTGGATCCGGGAAACACGGGAAAAGTGGGACCAACAGAAGCTGCCCTGTTCTTGAAAAAGTCTGGACTTCCAGATGTCACGCTGGGAAAGGTAGCAGTGTGTTGTTAACTGCCATCTAGTTGTTGAGCTGTTTTACTGTTTCTGTCAAGTGTGTGTTTTTTGTGCCCAAGCATGCAACCTGCATCGGTGATGTTAGTCCCTTTTGCCCATTTTCAATGGCAAAAAAAAAAAAATCGTAGAAGTTACCAAAAAGTAACCTACACCCAATTCAAGTTGGGCAGGAATGTTTATAATGTCAGAAAAAGTCAAGGTCACTTGCTCAAAATTGAACACAAAGTCGGCCATTTTAGTTTGGTGCAGCCATTTGGGGTCCAATTCCAAGGCTCGCACTTCGATGAACTTCTACTCAGGAATTTCACCAATTGGACAGAGGCGTCATTGTATGAGGTGTGATACTAAATTGGAAAGCTTTTTGGGGGGGGGATCATTTAGCAGCCCACAAGATAGCTAATTTATCCAATTAGTGTACCCGATGCTGATAAAACAATTTTGTGAATGAGTGTTATAATGTTTATTAAAAGACAAGACGGCGGCTGCAGTTTTTTAAATTTTTCTTCCAGATTTGGGATCTGGCTGATCCGGAGGGTAAAGGCTACCTGGACAAGCAGGTAGGAAACTACTCCTGAAGTAGAACGTGAAGCGATGACTTCATCACAGTCAACATCTTCTCCATCCTCTCTACTGCCAAAAGGGTTTTTACGTGGCGCTGCGTTTGGTGGCGTGCGCACAGAGCGGCCATGACGTCAGTGTGTCCAGCCTCAACCTCGGTGTGCCGCCGCCCAAATTTGTGAGTGGCCTCCACCTCGAGTCCTCATTTTTGGGGGAAAAAACCCCCATCTGTCAGTCATCATCATACATTTTACTCAGGACAACTGCGCACAGATCAAATTAAAAATAGCAGAAAGTGCATTTTAAAAAATGTTTTGTTTTACATTGTGATAAATAACACAAAAATAATCTATTGTATAATGATAAAAATATAAAATTGAATAAAACAAATATAATACATTTCATTATTAATAATAATGCCCAAAATAATACAATGTCATTATGTGAAACTTTTTTTAAAAAGCTAGTAATCTGCAAAACGTAGTCGAGAAATATTACCTTGCACACACTTGGCAATATTTTACAATGAATTGGTCTAAATATTAGGCCAATTAAAAATATTATTCAAATGTTGAATAAATAACACACAATGGTTTGTACAAATCTGGGTCATAATATTATAGATTTTTTCATTATAGTTGATTTTTTTTATTTCATTTTGACTTTTAAAAAATTGTTTGCAGAAGGACAACAGCAGTCCTTCTCTGAGCACCTCCACTGAAGCCCACTGGGCTGTCAGGGTATGGAAGTACACAACCAAGTAGTATGATTTCTTAAAATTCTACATCAAAAAACCAAAGGCAAATATTTGTTTCAGCCGGAGGAAAAGAACAAATTTGACGGCATTTTTGAAAGCCTCTCACCGCTCAACGGCCTGCTGTCAGGAGAGAAGGTCCGACCCGTCCTCATCAATTCGAAGCTGCCTCTGGACATCCTCGGCAAGGTTTGCCCTCGCCCCACATGGTTGTTTAAGGCCTTTTTGTCATCCTCCCATTACCCGTTGGAAATATCAGCGTCGATCCAAGCGCATCACCCTCCTTGTGCTCCTTTACGCTGCCGGCAGGTTTGGGACCTGAGTGACATCGATAAAGACGGCCATCTGGACCGAGACGAGTTTGCCGTGGTGAGCCATTTTCACAGCTATCCCAAACTCAGCAAATTTTGCTGACTCCCCCCCCCCCCCCACCCCCCATTGGATTTCACTTTGTCATTCCACGTCACGAGGTAACGCCATCCTTCAAGGTCAGACTTGTCCTCATTTAGATTTTAGTATTTTGATTTAATTCCTTGTCTTTACGTGTACTAGACATATGGATGACGCTAAATTGCGAAGAAATAGTTGTGCCTATTGCCTCTTTCAAACATTGTGCAGTGACATCAGAACTTCCCAGATGAAAGAATCCGTTGTTTTTGTCTCGTTCCGTGGCAGGCCATGCACCTGGTGTACCGTGCGCTGGAGAAGGAACCCGTTCCAGCCCACCTGCCCACCGCCCTCATCCCGCCATCCAAGAGGAAAAAAAGCTTGTGCTCGGTGGTGGGCGGGGCCCCCCCGCTACCGGCTAGCCCACCGCCTCCCAAAGACTCCCTGCGCTCCACGCCGTCCCACGGCAGCATGAACTCCCTCAACAGTACGGGAAGTCTGTCCCCCAAACATACCCTCAAGTCTGGACAGGTACGAGATCCAACGTCGAATCGGATCGGTCTTCAAGTCTCACGGTGGCATCAACTCTCCAGCACTCCCTCAACTGGGCAGTCCCGGCGTCGGACCGCGGTCGCTACGACGACATCTTCCTAAAGACGGACACCGACCTGGACGGTTTTGTCAGTGGGCTGGAAGTGAAGGACATCTTCATGCAATCTGGACTCTCTCAAGGCGTCCTCGCCCATGTATGGTAGGTTACCTCAGCTAGCTAACACCTGTTAGCGTCCTCCTCCCTTTGGCCATTTTCCAGTCGTTGGCATGTTAGTTCTTGACATCATCGTGCAGTCCAGACTTTGTCGGGGCGTCCTACGGGTTTGGTCGGCTCAGTCGGCTCTGGGTCGTTCGGTTCCTCTTCACTTCAACTAGTCTCTCCGTTCCTGACCCCGCAGGGCTCTGGCCGACACCAGACAAATGGGCAAGTTGACCAGGGAGCAGTTTGCCCTCGCCATGCATCTCATCCAGCAGAAAGTGAGCAAGGGTGTGGACCCCCCTCAGGCGCTTACGGCGGATATGATCCCGCCTTCGGAGAGGGGAACTCCAGTCCCGGTAGGTCATGACGACACCGTATGCCAGGGGTGTCCAATGACAGAAAAGTAGAGAGGAGAGTCATCTTGTTTTGGGAACTTGCTAAACAAGCAATAAAGCGAAAACGTTTTTTATCAGGACCAGTGTGGGGACATTCAAATTGTATTTCTTTCATGAAAATTGCTGAGTAACAGAAATACATTTAGTGTGATGTCTTCTCACATGCAAATTGATGTTCACAGTTTCCTGCAGTCTTAGCCAAAGAAAAACTATTGCCGGAAGTCACCAGAGTCTAAAGGTTTTGATCTGTGGTTCACGATACCATTTGGCATGGCTCACAACGCCATTTATAAAAGAAATCAATCCATAAAAAGTGCACATGTCAATTCAGGTTGAAGAATGTCATCCTTCACCTTTCCCCGGAGAAAACACGAGCGGGTGTCAATGCTTGGGATCAACTGAGCTGCAGTGCAATGCTATGTGGTAAAAATAAAACACCACCACTAATACAAGTTGTTTGGATTTGCCAACAGAGCATGTCGGGGTACATGACGCCAGTGGGATCCGAGATGGCGGCGCTGTCGGAGATGAGGAGGGTAAGCGCAATTTCTTCATGTACTTATTTCATGTGTTGTTAGCGCGTGAAGACATGAGCCAACATTTCGGGTGGTGGGGGGGGGGGTCTGGGGGGTTCCTCCATGATGCGGTGTCCAGGCTGACTCGTCTGCAACTAACTTCTTTGCTCTCCACTCCTCTTCCTCCTCCTCAGGCCATAATGTTCAAGCTGTGGGTAGGTCATTTAATTGGCCCTTCAGGGCCTCCATTCGCCAATGCTTTCAAGTCCCCCAAACACACGGGAAGCATTTGCTCAACATTTCTATTCCCCCCCCCCCCCCCCCTCCCCCGTTTAACTCAAATGACGTTCTCACCTTCGGGAAATGTCTGGGTCATGTCGCGCTCTAATGCAAAAAGGTTGTGCCATGTTGGGCAGGCACACAGAACATATCGTCATATCATGTGATGTTGCTTGCGTAATAGAAATATTCTCGATATGACTCAAAGGGATCCACATGCACTTTACAGTATATTTCACCAATCTCAAAGTGCGACAGTGTCAAATATGTTTCAAAAAGGTCAAGGAGGCCAAGGGAAAAGGCAAGAAGAAAAGCCATCAGATCTCGTTTTAACGCGTCAGTGATCTGCGGGACTCTCAGGCGGTCGAGGGGGGGGGGGGCTTCCACACAGAGGAGAAAGCCCGATGGCCCATGGATACAGAACTTGTTTTTTTTAGGGGAATGGAGGGTGTCACGCAATTGCTCCGGCATGGATGGTCAGCCCCTCCCCCTTCAGCCCCTCGCCCGCCCACTCGTTTGACCCTCCGTGCTCGTCGACTTTCTGGACCTTTCCCTCCACGTCGCCTCCCCCGGCTTCGGCCCCGTCGACCGCGTTTGCTCACGCTTCACTGACCCTTTCTCGCTATGTGTTTTACACCCCCAACTACCCTTCCCACCGCCCCCATGTGCAGGACAGCTCCAGCTCGGTGGGTTCGGGCGAATTTACGGGGATCAAGGAGCTGGACGACATCAGCCAGGAGATCGCCCAGCTGCAGAGGTAAGGGAAGGTGACACGATTCCATCGGAATCCTTTCACGTGTGATGAATGTGCCGTGCTGTTTTTGAAGCATTCATTCACTTGCCATGAACACATCGGACGCCCCACCTAAACTCTGACCTAAACCTCCCTCTCTAAGAATGATCATTCTCCACCATGCAACCAAAAAAAAAAAGTTTGAACCGAAGTGTGTGACATTGCAGTGAAAGAACAGCAATGATTAGCCGCAGAGAATACTTAGCCAAATCCAGGTTGGATGAAACATGCGAGATATGCCAATCCAATTTGATGTTGGTCAGTGAAAAATGGCTCCCAGGGCCTAATTTTCACAAACACCTTCTTTTTTTTGCAACCTTGGGGCCATAATGATCATTAAAAAGAGTCAAAGAAGAAGAAGAAAAAGCCACTACGCCCGACCCTCCTTTCCCTAACTCATCATCATGGTGCGTCCTCTCGTGCGTTTGTCACCGACCCACCAACCCACCGCAACACGCACACACGACTTCAATGTGTGTGTATTTTGTTTGCTCATGACTTATTCTCTCCATAATGCTGCGTCAGCACTCTTGCCTTTACCCAGTGGAATACGCTCAGGTAAATCGCACAAGTCACCCTCTGGACCTGGACTGGCATTCTCGCTTACACACACACACACACACACGTAATGAAACTTGACCCAATGTAAATGATTATGTTTGTAATTTAATTGGAGTGATAATTTGTGACCTTTCATTTGAGGTATGACTCAATGTGCTCTCTTGCAAATGTTGCTAAGAATTGTGCAACTCTTAATTGCTTTTCGGTACAATGTATTTGAACTTGAACTTTGAAAACTGTGCAACGAAAAAAAACCTGGATGGCAAGTATGAAGTGTTTTGGTGTTTATTTCTAAGCGTGAAAAATATGTCAACATGAGCTGGTATTCAATGTGGAGCTTAGTGCTGCCTGGCATGTTGTGGTGCAACTTAGCAAATTTGCCCTGCAAATCCAATGGTAAACATAAAGAAAGAAAGAAAGAAAGAAATACCGGTCGCTTGAAAACCAAGACTATGGCTCGCGTGTGAATGTTGAACCGTGATCTTCCATGGCATTGGGTTGCTGGACCCTCAATGGTTTTGCTTTCACTTGCCCACTGTTGTCATACTTCGCCTTTTATGGATCTCTCGATCCGATGAGTTATTTCGAATGTCGTAGAAATCCAGTCCGGTGTCTTCAACGGCGAACATGTCGACGTGCCCACACAGAGCTGTTTGTTTCATTGTTCTTCTTACCTTCTTTTTTTTTCCCTTTTATATGCATTTGTGTGTGCGCGCCAGGGAGAAGTACACTCTGGAGCAGGACATCAGGGAGGCGGAAGAGGCCATCAGGCACAAGAGCGCCGAGGTGCAGGTAAGCCGGCCTTTCACACGCGTTGGCCACGCGGTTGGCCGTTGGCCCGGTGTGGTTCCATCGTGCTCGTCTTGCGGTTTCAGGAGATGCAGAATGACCTGGACCGAGAAGCGGCCTGTCTGCAGGAGCTGGAGGCGCAGAAGCAGGATGCCCAGGACCGCCTGGAGGAGATGGACCAGCAGAAGCACAAGCTGGAGGACATGCTGAACGAGGTCCGCATCAAATGTCAGGAGGAGTCTCAGATGGTGAGTAAGCAAAGCGCCACCTGAACCTCCAAAATTTCAGAGACCCCGGTTTAGATGTTGAAACTCTGGAAAATCTGCATTTCTTCACCTCATCTTGTGGTCCTGGCAGATCTCAACGCTGCAAAGTCAGATCCTCTCTCAAGAGTCGGACCTGCAGAACCAAGAGGAGGAGCTGGGCCGGGCCAAGGCCGACCTGAGCCGGCTGCAGCAGGAGGAGGACCAGCTGGAGCAGAGTCTGGCCGCCGGCAAGATCCAACTGGAGACCATCATCAAGTCCCTGAAGGCCACTCAGGATGAGATCAACCAGGTGAAATATAATTTCCTCTCTATAGTCAGCAGAGGGTGCTCTACATTTGATTCTTAAAAAAATTGTCATTTAGTCTGAAATTAAAATTACATGAAATTTGGCTCCTTTTCCAAAAATTGAAACATGCTGCAGTCTGGTAAGAATATGTTTGTTTCTAACTTTGGAACCGATTTGATCTACCATGTGTGATTCAACCCATCCATGCATACATCCAATATCCTAATGAAAAAAAGATTAAAAAGCAAGTCTTTCTCATGGCTTCATGAACATTTGATCTCAATTTGATCTCGGCAGGAAATAACTGATATTCAAATCGCTGAAGTTGGAAATGACCAAATCAGACAAACGTCCCCGGACTCCGTCGCTAAACTCGTGTGAATTGCAGAGTTGTGTAAAGACCAAAAGAAGCGCCGAGGTGTGCGCTCCGCGTTTCGCAGACGTCCGTCTTGACTTTTACGACGAATAAGTCTCTCGCGATGGATGTGGTGACGACCTGCCTGTGTTGTGTAGGCGCGCAGCAAGCTGTCGCAGATCCAGGACAGCCAGCAGGAAGTGTCCAAAAGCATCGAGCAGTACAACAGCACCCTGAACGGAACCCACGGAGGAAGCATGACCAACCTGGCCGACATGGGCGAGGGCTTCGGCGACAGGGAGAACGGAACCTTCCCCTCCATTGGGACGGCCTCACAGCCACAGGTGGCAAAAATGCACGCTCATCTATTACTATTTCGATTTCAGCAAGATCTGTAAACGGGAGAAATGAATCCATGAATAGCCGCACCTCTCTTTTTAACCACGTGAACGTGAAAGAATGCAGCTTGATGGGTCAACTGGTCAAAATGGGCTTGAGAGCCGAGAGATGCTTGAATGTGGATGGATTCGTTGACAGCTTAATGTGATGGTGCAATGTTCTCCTCCACTCCAAATTCTAACTGAAGTAGTAGTGAGAGCAAGTATTTTTTTTTTTTCAATTGATATAGTCCTGGTGTTTTTATCCTAGCAAGAAGATCCGTTCAAAGTGAAGCAGTCTGTGTTCAACAGTCAGCCTCAGGAGCTCCACGCCGACCCCTTCCACTCGGAGGACCCCTTCAGGGCGGACCCTTTCAAAGGTGCTCGTCTCCCTCGGCGTGCTCCGCTCCTGCTCTTTTTTGATTTTGGTTCTTGTTGGCAGCATTTGTTTCGTTCCCCTCTTGGCTTCAAGCTTTTTTTTGTTTTGTTTTGTTTTGTTTTGCCACCTTTCTGCTCCTCCAGGAGACCCCTTCCAAAATGACCCCTTTGCAAAGTTGCCTGCAGCCTCGACAGGTACTCGCTTTCACACCTTCATTCTTTGCTCTAATAACAGTTTCAATCATTTTCTTCGACCCATTATACCGCTGATTAATCAAGTCATCAGCGCCAGTGAGTCATGATTTCATGATCTGGCGTTGCAGATCCGTTTGGTGGCGACCCGTTCAAAGAGACGGACCCGTTCAAGGCCTCGTCTGAAGATTTCTTCAAGAAGACCGCAAAACTGGACCCCTTCGCCACAGCGGACCCCTTTAGCAAGAGCGCCACGCTACCCTCCAAGGTGACGCATTTAGTCATTGAGTTTCATCTGTTCGCTTTCCATCACTTCAGAAGTTTCATGGTCCAAAAAAATGTTGTTCTCCTGCAGCAAATGGGTCATTTCACGAGTAATGACCCGTTTTCCAGCGGCAACCCCAAATGCAAAGGCGCAGGTAGGAAGTCTGGCTGGCCGAGCGTCTACGGCTGTTTTCTTGACCGCCGTCCATTCGTCCCTTTCAGATTTGTTTGGCTCTTTGGATCCATTTGGCAGCGGCTCCTTCAGCAGCAGCAGTAACAGCAGCTCTGCCGCTTTCGCCGACTTCAGCCACATGGCCACGCCCAGAGATCCGTTCGAAGGCCGCGCCAGCTGGCTGCCAGACTACCAGAAGGTAGCGCGCGACGATCACAACGTCGCCCCCTCATGGCCCCCGACGACTAACGAGATACTTCCTTGTGGCCAGGCTGTATTTGCCGATGATCCGTTCAGCAGGAAGAGCGACACGCCGGCCCTGCCCCCCAAAAAAGGAGTTCCGCCGAGGCCCAAACCCCCCAGTGGTGAGTCGAACAAGTTTGCATCTGGTAACGTTCATCATCAGCTGATCTGTTGTCAAGATAAAACGCCAGAGTGCTGATGAGGCCACAAACCAAAACAGGAAACCGTTGAGAGCGCTTGGAAGTGTAACTGAACAGTGACCACTCGGTGCGTGCAGGTAAGACGACGCCAGTGAACGTGTCCGGCCCGACGGAAGCCCCCAAGCCAAGCGACCCCTTCCAGCCGTTTGGCCGGGACATTGTCGACCCCTTCCAGAGTAAAAAAGGTTTGGGGGACCCCTTCAGCGGCAAGGATCCTTTTGCCCCGCCGTCCTCAGCACCAAGTAAGACTCTCCCTTCACTTTGGATGCTGTCCTTTGTCATGTGACTCCAGGAAATTCATAAAGACTCAAACTATGATGCTACAGAACTTTGTCGCTGTCAGGGGGAATCCCAGCGCCAGTGCAGTGAAGAAGTGGTGTTATACGACACTTAAATTGACAAACGTCCAAGAGAGCTAAGAGATCTTTTCTCAAGATATTTTCGATACTAAAAGATGGTTATTAGTGCGGAAAAACAACAGACCACGTGGCGACAGTACACCCGACTGATTTATGGAAGAAGAAGAAAAAAAGATGAAATTGAGCATCTTTGGATATATGGGGTTTCTCCCCGACAGCAATGATATGACTTGATCTACTGAGTTGATGTATTGCTAACGTGTGTTCTCTCAACCTTGACAGGACCTGACAAAGTCAAGGTGAGTTTGACTTATTCACATTGAGATATGAAAACAATCGACAAGATATTTTTTGAGTATTTTTTTTTCTCATGGCTTCGATGTTGTATCCAACACATGCTGTTTGATATACTTTAACCCACAGATGTTGGTTTTACTTACTGTGTTCAGAATGCGCACTGTGGAATTAAACTGATCGCGACTGGACTGTCGCTCAGGCTTGCGCGGGGTTCGAAAAATCCCTTTCGTGCGCGGCTGATAGTCCGCCACTGGTTTTCCGACGATTTGAAATTTCAATCGCCGGTGCAGGGCGTCGCAGTCAAGTGTGTGAAAGTAACACTAATTTTGATTGGCCAAATGATTCCAAGCCTCCTCTACACAAGACGAGCAGAGAAAGAGGTTGAAAAAAACGCTTCCTCCTAATGAGCATTGTGAAGGGGACTTTAAACGGACGCCTGGACATGTTAGCAGAAGCGAGCATTAAACACGTGTGTGTGCGTTTCTGTGTGTGTGTCAGTTTAATAACGAGGCTCAGCAGCTGGAGTGGGCCAAGCGCGAGAGCGAGCGGGCCGAGCGGGAGCGCCTGAAGCGTCTTCGGCAGCAGGAGCAGGAAGACCTGGAGCTCGCCATTGCCCTCAGCAAGGCTGAGATGTCCAACGCGTGACTAGTCGCCCACCGACATGACTCTTGAATATTCTCTAAACACACACACACACACACACACACACACACACCATTGACAACTTCAGGATGAACAAAAAAACGCAACCCACTTCCGAGTATTGCGTTAAGCCCAGGCGCCCTTGTCTCCTCAGGCAGCGTCGGTTAGCATCCGCTGGTGCTTAAAAAAAAAAAAAAAAACATAAATAATAAATGCTCCAGAATGACTGAATGGGATTAGACGCTCTGCATCATCATCGTCATTATTAACAATTCACTGTGATGAGAAGGACAAAAAGGCTGGAAAACCTCCACTCAGTGTTTTTTTTTGGTTAAACCTCCGTTGTCCAAACGTGCCACAACAAAATGGAAGACGGACATTTGGTATGTTAGTGGTAAGCAACGTTACCTCGTGGTTTTTCGCCCCATCATCCTTCCTTTATTTCAAGCTACTGGCCAACAAAATGGAGGACAGTTTGGACAGTTGGCATATCGCGACATTTACTCCCGCTTTTTACCTTGTTGTTGTTCCATTTCATTGAAGACTCTAAATTCCCTGACGTGTGATTGTTTGTCCATATCGTGCCCTGTGATTGGCTGGTGACTCGTCCAACTTCAAAAGGGATAGGCTCCAAATGGATGGGTCAATTTCCACTAGCAGACAAAAACAAAAAGAAAATGGGAGTAGCGGTAGCAGTATTAGCTTGTGATTGCACACGTTTAATAATTTTGATAACTTTATGAGGGAATTGTTTGTTGTTGTTTTTTGTTTTTTTAACACAAATGTTTTAAGCGTTTGATTTGGAGATGTTTGGAAGTATAACTGATGATGTTGCTGGACAGAACAGAACCCCGGTAGAAACTGGAAATGTGTTAACCACTCACTAACTTTTTTTTGTTGTTATGTACTTGAAGCAGCGACCGAATGGCCGTGACTGACTACACACACACACACACACTGCTGACTTTTTTCATTTATCTTCTCTGTATGAGACCTGGCGTACTTATTTATTCCTGATGATAGGAAGGTTTACATTGCGCTCCCTCGCAAATCTCAACCACTTAAAAAAACACCCTGATATGTGTTGGATGCTATGATTGTGGTGTTGGATGGAGTGCTACTACAAGACAAACATACCACCCACTTGGGGGGGGGGGGGGTCGCTCCCGAATGTCTCTGTAAATAGAAGTGTGAATTTGACACCACTGGCTGTTCTACCCCTGCGTGAAGCACAAGTGGTTATAATAAGAGCAAGAAACCCACCTAAAATGGCTAATATTTGTCTTTTATCAATATCGATGCAGGACTGTAAAAAAGGATGACTTTGAATTGCAAGATGGTTTATTCTTTTTGCTTTGTCGTTCTTATTTTCCTCCCAATACAAACGTTCCTGCCAATGTGAAGTCTCTGAGTTGCCATGTAGGCGCCACATCCACTGCATTTCAAATGAGGGTGTTTCTTCCCGCCTTTTTTTAGGTTTACAGTTCACCCATCCACTTTTTGCTGTTTCATTTGAAGTTGTGTCACTAAGCTAAACCTGCTAACACTCCAAACTAACAAGCCGATTGTTTTCTTGACTGAATTGATAGAACAAATGGCGGCTTTTGTTGTGACTCTCATTGAAGCTGGAAGCTAGCTAACAGGCTGCTCTGCTCATGTTGTCTTGTACGCGTATTCTCGCCTGAACTGCTAACTTAGCTTTTTAAAATTTATTCTGCTTTATGTGATGTCAACAAGCTAGCATTTTAGCATGTCTTAACAGCTAAGACATGAAATCAATAATTTTATTGAGCGTTTTGATGAAATGACTAGTCCCCCACCCCACACCCTTTGAAACTGGCTCCTAGCTAGCAGGCTAACAGATATCACGCAGGCTAGCTCTGCTCATGTTACCCCGCCTGGACTGCTGACATTTTTAGATGGCTATTTAATTTCTACTTCGCTAACATGACCACATATCGCTACAGTACGATTTGGTTAGTCACTAACCGTCAGCTAACAAGATGCTTTGGCGCATCTTTTAAAATTGTTTAAAACATTAGGTCGCTGTGATCTAGCAGGCTAGCTCTACTCATATGGTCGAAATGCATATTTCCTTTGAAACGTTGCCAATGGACTTTTAAAAGCATCTGTCGCGACAAGGTAACATGGACAGTAGCTATCCGCCAGCGAGCATGCTTCTCGTGCACTATTTGTGCTTGTCAGACATTATCCAATTTGCTTCATTGTTCATTCTAGCCTAGCTTGTCTGTTTCATTGAGCTCTACTGTGAAACCTCAGCCGCGCGCCATGTACTGCTCTTTGAGCGGGAACAATTCACACAGTTAATGCTGTATTTGTCTCACTTGTGCAATAGGTGTTTTATTTTTATGTCATGTATGTTTTTCATATGTTCTTCATCAGTTTGATGCACTAGCAGTTTCTGATTTGTTTGGGGCAATGAAAAAAATTGGGAGAAAGTATATTAACAAGTGTTAAGGGGTACGTTGTTAACCCTGATTTCCTGAAGTGTGCATTCTATTTTTCTTTTGCCGAGCGGTCTTGATCCAGATGCTGTGTATACTTTATCATCTCTTGTATGATAAAAAGAAAGAAAACAGAGTAGAGTGTTTCACAATCGAGGAGAAAACGGTTGTTGTCGTCTTCTCCATCACGTGTGCGATGAAAGAAAAAAAGTACTTCTACCTGGCATGCTCCTCTTTCCTCTGGAAACACACGCACACAAAACAAATGTATTCCAATTTTCCAACTGTGGCGAAAGGTAGAAGAATGTAGGTTGTTGCACCATAACACACTATATATGTTGTGAGACTAAAAACAAAATCATAATTTAAAAAAAAAATGTTTTGTGACAACACAATAGAATAATATACCGTATGGCCAAAAGAACACCATCCCAACATAATAGTAACACATGGTGGTGGCAGCATCATCTTTTGGGAACCGGGGCCTTAGTTGAGGAGCAAGGAGCTATCAGTCGGTCCAAATATAAGTCATTGTTAGCACAAAACATTCAGGCTTCATGAAAAGCCAACTCGACCAGCTAAATTTGGTCTTTTCCAATCACTTTAAGTGGACGCTGATATGTGCTGACTTTTGACACGTTTCATGTTTCCCTTTGTCTTTCTATATTAAGAATCTGCATCAACCTAATGAGTGAAACAAAAACTTGCAATGACAAAGCACAAATTAAGAGAAGAGACAGAATGTTGCAAAACAAATCAACATTAGTACATGCACGTTGCCACATTATGAAGAAGCCTGGTGATTTTACACACACATACTTGTCCACAGGATTTTGTGAAAACTAGTGAGGGTCGAGAACAAACACTGGAAACATGAACTGAGGTAAACATCCTGCTATGACGGCGTTCCAGTTTCCAACTTCCGCCACACCAGATGGCAAATGTCTTTTTATTTTGAAGGCGGAGCCGGTAGTGTTTGTACAGTATACTCTCGCAACTTCGTAGAACGGATGTCGTGTACTTAAATCATTCTGACGGACGATGTTTTTCTTCTTGAATTTACAATGTTAAACCTTTGAACGCTTTCTTGTGGAAGAGGATTCAAGCGATACGACTTTGTACGAAGAGGTACCCATTATATGCTGTCAGATGCTTGTAAAAATGCCCAAGTGCTAAGTGTTAGTAGCTAACATCGACTTTTTACTTTGCGTGTACTTGGCGACTTGAGTAAAGCCTCATCACCTGCCAAGGTGTCGCGCACAAGTGTTCATCCATTCTTTTGAATAAACGCGGTCGCTTTAAATGTTCAAATATACGATCTTTAAATGAACATTTCTTACTTAGTCGTTTAAATTCGTTCTATGCCCCGTCTGTCAAAATCGTTACTTTTGACCACTTGCCTTCCTATAAATTCAGTGACCAGCCCGCTAAATTCTTCCTATATCGCGCAATCAGTCTCTTGTCACCTTCTGGCTTATAGTGTGTTTATGCAATAGAGCTGTCAGCGGTCAGATGAGGGTGTTGGTGACTGGAGGCTCTGGCTTGGTGGGGATGGCCATCCAACGTGTGGTCCAAGAGGAAAGGGCAGGCTGCGAAGGTGAAGAGTGGATCTTCCTGTCTTCCAAAGATGCCAACCTCACGTGGGCAAAAACAAAACACTCAAACGATATTTGGAGGGTGCCGTCAATTGTCTTTTTTTTCGTGATCCTTGTATGATTGGGTCTTCTAGGAGCATGAAAGAGACGCGGGATCTGTTCAAGAAACACCAGCCAAGCCATGTTATCCACCTGGCTGCCATGGTGGGAGGACTTTTCAAAAACTTGAAGAGCAACCTGGACTTTTGGGTACAATAAATGCATTCAGTTGAACAGCTTGCCCTTTTGGCATGACAATTGTTAAACCCGCCGGCTCCAACAGCTGTTGCGTTTCTTCTTTTCAGAGGAATAACATCCACATGAATGACAATGTGCTGCAGGCTGCACATGAAGTAGGTGTGGTTAAGGTCATTTCCTGTCTGTCCACCTGCATATTTCCGGATAAGACCACATATCCCATCGATGAAACTATGGTAAGTGCTGTTTATGTGGTATGACCTCATGTTTTGACAGCATCCTTTTCTGGTGATTATTTTGATGACATTAGACAAATATTCAGTTCTAAGACAATGGCCTTTTGGGAAGGTCAATCAATCAGTTAGCGTTTTGGTTGATGTCCAATTCGTGTTCATCCTAATCCAGATTTAGAAGAGCTAAATTCTGATCCGAAGATGTCAGCTTCATGCATATTTTTATATTTACGTTGCCATGATGCATTAACAAATAGTATCGCTTGAACACTGCCGTGTCATTCGGCCCAAATGCGTTTTTGTTCCTTTTCAACAGATCCATAACGGCCCACCTCACGAGTCCAACTTTGGCTACGCCTATGCAAAAAGAATGGTGGATGTCCAAAACAGGTAGTGTATTCTGTCCTTAGGATTGGTGACTTCATAACTGCAAAAGAGGACCAAAAAAAATTGTCCCCGCGGTAGTTTGAAAGGTTGCAGTTCTCAATGGCTTAGTGGAGAGGAGACGCAGCAGCCTGTGAATGTTTTCACCTGTCTAATAAAACTGCATTGGTGGTGTTGCACAGGGCCTATTTCCAGCAGCATGGTCATCGCTACACGGCTGTGATCCCCACTAATGTGTTTGGTCCCCATGACAACTTCAGTATCGAAGATGGTCACGTGCTGCCCGGCCTAATTCACAAAACGTACATTGCCAAAAGTAAGTTGCATCTTTTTTTCTGTCGGCAATAAACCGTTTCAGCACTTTTGGTTCAAGGTTTTTTTAAATTGTCTTTTTACAGCCGTATTTCCACACAGCAGCACTGTCACGCGCAAGACTCGACATGAAGTGATAATGTGTACTAACAGTATGCACGTGCACCGTTATGCCACGTAGAGGAGGGGAAGCCGTTGGTGGTCTGGGGCTCCGGCACTCCCAAAAGGCAGTTTGTGTACTCTTTGGATTTGGCACGCCTCCTCCTGTGGGTTTTGATGGAATATCCTGAGATTGAGCCCATCATCCTTTCCGGTAAGTTCTCGTCCTGCGTGTTATGAGCCAAATGGGAACGGCCCAAATCGGAGTGCACTTGTTTTGTCTGTCGACTGCAGTTGGGGAGGAAGACGAAGTGTCAATCAAAGACGCAGCAGACGCGGTTGTGCGAGCACTGGACTTTAAAGGCCAAGTGGTTGTATCCTAACATCAAGTACATGCAAAGGTAATGCGAGTCAAATGTCGTCACGGCCCATTTTTAAGGCTGCGGTGGGTGCGTCGTGTCGTTCCTCAGCAAAGTTACTTTTATTTGCAGCACTCAATAAACTGGCTTCTGGGAACACGTCCGCAAGACTATTAACGAAACTTTACAAACACGTTGGGTCGACCTAATAAAGATGAGATGCAGTTGAAGCAGCAGGCCACAGCTCCTGGGCGCAAATTCAATCGGCGCCGAACGACCTGCTTGTGGTCTGATTGGCGGCTGAGCTGCCGTCAGTCTGAATTTGGATCTTAGTCGTGCCCAAAAATGGAAAGCGTGTAGCCGCTGTAAATTCGTCTGTCGAGTAACTGGTGCCTGTCCGAAGGCGAGGGTGCCTCAGCTCCAACCAGCCAGCATTTACACCCTGAAAATCTCTGACGCGGACACAATTTCGTTTTTACGTTTAGCAGCTCCTAGATCGCCGAATTAGAAAGTTTTCCGAACCAGATGTGAGTGAGGAATTAGGTCGGCAATAGCCGTTTATTTCTAAGTGCTACTGAAAATATAAATTTATTTATATTAAAAATAATTTCATGAATGTGCAATATAACCATTGGGGTTTTTTTCTCCCCCCCCGCCCCCCCTTAATAGTTTTCACCACTACATACCGAGTTATACCTTTTATAGACTGTCCAAACTGTTTCAAACTTGCCTTTTCACTGCAATTGCCTTGACCACCGCTGCAGTATGACAAGAGCAAATCAGACGGGCAGTTGAAAAAGACGGCCAGCAACGCCAAGCTGTGCCGCTATCGCCCGGATTTCCGCTTCACGCCCTTCAAACAAGGTGAGCCCGCGAAGCGGTTTTTGGATCAGGGCTGTCCACTGACTTCCATGTCCTCGCAGCTCTCCAGGAAACCTGCGACTGGTTCGTTACAAACTACGACACGGCTCGCAAGTGAAACCGGTGCTCGGGCGTGGACGAAAACAATCCGGGAGCTTGCCGGGATGGGGACCAGAGAGGTGACGGGCCGATACTTGCCTGGCCGCAGAGAACAAGGTGCCCCGGAAGAATGCGACACACAAACCTCAATGTTAGCGCATCAGATTCATTCTTTGCGTTTGACCGCCACATTGGCACATTAAACGGACCTGCGCTTCACTCAAATCTGTCGATCGCACTGTGCTTAATTCATTTTTGTCATACTTGTAAACTTTGCCATCCGAGTCAAACATAATAGAAGTGTCAGTTTGAATGTGTTTATTAGGTTGTTAAAATTACTATTCCATGGGGGGGGGGGGGGGGGGGGGGGTCATTAAAAAAAATAAAAATGAACACACGTTAACCATGAAAAGCTGAAATCCTGCCGATTTCAGACGTCACATTTGACTTGGCGAGTGAAAAGACGGCTTGAGTCGGCCTTCATGAACTCTGCAGTAATCTTGTCCAAACAGCGCTCGCTTCCTGCACGCCGTCCCAGCTTTGGTGATCGAGTTGCAGAGCGGACGTCCCGATAGCGAGCTGAAAAGACCAGCAGTTGTATTTTCACTAGAAAGTCAAGATTTTAATGATATTGCTCATCCATCCCGCACAAATTAAACCAACTACTTTTTTTTTTTTTTTTTTTAAACCTGCAATGCGCCATTCATGTAAAAATCCAAAACAATATTTTACCCAACATGATATAAGCAATGAGCGCAAAAGAGAACAATGAGGACGGCGCGTGCAATGGGCTCGTCTCGACCACCGACCTGTTGCTAACTGACGGTGTGGGACTTGCACTTCTGGAGTCATTCGCAATATTGTGAAAGTCATTCAAAGGGTCAAAAGCTCCTTGGGGGTTTCCGGAAGTGATATCGTCAATCAGAGCCTTTAAAAAAAAAAAAGAAAAGTCTGATTTTATTACTGCACTGTGGTTTAAACCTTCCTCGAATGCGCTTACTCCTGAACGAATAGGCTGGAGTAGAAATGGAGATGCGCAGTGATGAGGGAGACAACTTGCTGCAGGTTTCCTGTGAAACGATCCTTCCGGTATTCCAAAATCACCTGGATATCGAAAAGCAAAAACAGGAACCACATTGTTATCACCTCGTTGGACTACTTTGATGTTGAACGACATCGGTAAAAGATTCCCACTTGACGTCGCGCCTTCTTGTTTCAGCGGGTCGTTCCGTTGGACGCCGCCGCGCCCTTTCCTGAGGGGAAAGAGATGCAAAGTAGACGGTTTGCAATCGAGTTTGGTGGCCGTCTGAAAGTTTGCAGACTAACTTTTGAGGCGTCGAGGATGGCGGATATGCGTGACGAGACTTCTGCGGCTCCGCCAATTCAAAAGTCAGCAATGGCAATGCAGCAGATGGGTTTCCTCTGCTGGGAAATTGAACCCACAACTGACTCACAAACCAGTGTCCTGAGTGAGGAAAAAAAAAAAAAAGGAGAAGGTGACGTGACAACCAATCTATGTCATGAAAGTTTTTCCACTCGGCTTTTCGCTCGTACCTAGCGAAAGCGTGACGATCAGCAAGCTGAGACTTGCCAGATCCAGCGCCGGCTGCTGGTTTACCTCCGCCACGGCATTCAAGGGCACAGTGAGCAGCAGCGTGGCACGGGAGAAAAGTGGACACCGCAGGAATGACTGGACGACGGCAAACAGTACAAAATAGCTGGTGTGCGCGATGCACGTCCACATGGCGGTGATGCTTAAACCTGGAAAGACAAATAACCAGGATGAGGACAACAAAAAAGAAATTAAAAATGCCAAGTCTAACCCAAGCGCCGCGGCGCAATTCACCTGCCCAGCCGAGGTAACTCTGAATGGCGCGGAGCCTTCCCTCTATTCGCCCCTGCGTTTCATCCAGGAAGTGCAGCACGAATCCCAGACTGCTGTTCATGCGCTCCAGTTTGCCCATCAGATCAGTGTAGTAGTGCAACGTCTGGTCCTGGTACTCCAGAAACTCTGACATGCTGTCATCTGAAGTCACAGGTTGGCTCGTGTCAAAAAAAAAAGAAGCCAATCACGCAGCACCGATCTTTCCAACTGCGGCGCATTTGTTCGATTTGACTTTGATACCCAGTTTTTGATGGATGCTCTGAGCCTGCCGTCTGACGTCAGCGAGGTCTTGAACGATTGCTCTGTGGCTCTCCTGCACTTCTGATCCTTGGATCTGCATGTTCTCACTCACAAGAGCTTCAGCAAGAAAGGTTAAACAGTAGTTTTGGCGGTTAAAAAAACAAACAAACAACAACAACTTTGGGTCCCCCTAACATGGATTGCATCAATACGACTTCAACCATGAATTCTGCCAACGCTGACCGGGATCCGGCAAGCTCTCACCCATTCTGTCTGTAATTCCCTGGATGAGCTGGGCCACAAGTTCTTGTCCCGAGGCAATGAGGGCTTTCTCCTGTCCCAGACGCTGCAGGTTGTCTCTCAGGGAACTTTCCATTTGACCTTGGCCTTCCCGCAGCTTGGCCTGCTGAGTCTGCAGCGCGCTGTGACCCTTCACGAGCTTGTCCAGTGATTCCGCAGTCATCTCTCTGAGTGCCAATTGGCCATCCTGTCACAAAAACACGACTTGAGGATACTTTTTTTTTTTTTTTTTTTAAATCTTAGAACCGTCTGCCTCCGCTCATGTAATTATTACTCTTGACTAAAAATGGAAGAGGACCAAGAAAAGATGTCCTGTATGTAGTACCTTCAGGTCCTCCATGGCAGATAGTTGGCTGGCAGCTGAGGCGATGAGCATGTTGACCGTTTGCGCCGCCCTGCGCCGAAATAGCTGCTGGCGACTTGCGTAGCACACAGCGCGAGCCCTGTTGCTCACTATGTGATAGGCGTTCCAAGTGTCGGAGTCCATATTTGTTGTACATTCTTTGATAGCCTGAAAAAGCACATGAGAGCACCTCCGTCAGGCCTGGAAACGTATCGCCTTCAAGGAAAGGTCAAATCAAAAAAAAAAAAAGTCTGTAAATTACGGTACGTTATTTATGATACTGCGACATTTTGGGGCTTACCATCTGTTCTGTGCACGGATAACTCGGGCGACCCTCAATCT
This sequence comes from Hippocampus guttulatus, assembly GCF_054856545.1. NCBI lineage: Eukaryota > Metazoa > Chordata > Actinopteri > Syngnathiformes > Syngnathidae > Hippocampus > Hippocampus guttulatus. The sequence continues at coordinate 22,709,857 of NC_141267.1, read as the reverse complement.
GCGCCTGGCAGTTGAACAATAGGACGCCAAGTTTTGCCAGCTCCTCTTCCGAGAGCGCTTCGCAGCTCGCCTTTAACTGAGCCACCACCTACAGAGCACAGATTGTTAAACTGCCATCACGCTTGCTAGCAAGACCATTTGTATGATGCGGTTGCCGTGCCGTCGGGAACCAAAATCTTCCATTTTTACTTCCAGTAAGTAGAGGAGCCACGTGTTCGAAAACGTGTTTTCATCGTTTGTAGTTTTGAGCGTGAGTGAGACGTCCTCTTACCTTGTGGTGGCAGCTATCTAAAGGGCTTAGCTCCAGCTGCTTGGCCTCAGCCAGGAACTTTTCATCAGCGGTCGCCATTTCAAAGCGTGCATCCTCAGCTAGAATTGAGGGAACTGAATCTGCAGGAGGAGGAGGAGGAGGAGAAGGCAGCGAAGGCGCTGCTGCCGTTTCTCCTGGAGGATCCTCCTCATTCTGCCTCAGCCACTCAAAGAGCCCAGTGACTGCTGGAAAGCGGCTGGCAAGGATGCAGAGCAGCAGGAGGTAGTTGTAAGAGGACGGGAGGTGAACCATGTCTGCAACAATAAAACATTGGCTCAATAACTTCAAAACGTGCACTCTACATATTTCGACATAAATATGATTATACGCCATAGGAAAACACTCTTAAAATGTTTTTTTTTCTAGATTGCACCGACATTTGTTGAATAATAGGCTTATGTTACACAGTGTACGAACTTAAATCAATGTATAATTTGAAACAATATAATTGGGAAAACGGCTCAGTCATCAACGAGGCTTTGCCCAGACATGCCCGCTGTGAGGCTGAGGCTCACCTCACACGCGCCGTTTCAAAATCGCTCTTTTCTGCACCGATAACGTTGTGGTCAACGACGCACATACTCGCCAAATGATTACCGGTACTTTAGAAAACGGCACGCAATTTTAAATAGTTGCACTCGTGATGCATGCATCTTTACATCAGGAACAGAAAGTTCAGGATTTTTGTCTTTCGGAGTCAAGCTCGGGATGAAATTACAATGAACTATGTAACCTTTGCAGGTGAACTCATTTCAACCTTTTCGACACCCTTTGATGCGCTACAAATTTAACTAGATGACAAAATTCGTGACAAATCGAAAGACGCGCCGGTGTTCCATGACTTGTCGCTAAATCGAGTTTTTTAAAAACAACAACTAAAAAACCCCACCTGTCATTTGATGTTGCAAGACAACGGTTAAGAGGGAACCATTTCTTGGCGCTGTCCACGGTTGATGGAAATCATTTATAATTTTGGAAACCACATCCCCCACCCTTCACAACAAGCGTACAACCAATGGGATTACTCGATTATCAAAAGTGGGCGTGCTAAGGGTGCGCTCGATTTTAAGCAATTGACAAGAAAGTGCTTGTAACGCACGTTTAGTAGAGTGCTGCGTGAATTCTCCTCGACTTGATACCACAATACAATAAGGTCAGGCATTTGTACCGTACTAATTGGGCGAATGTATCGCGCGGCGTCAGCACAGCAGTGAGGTCCAAATCAAGGCAAGTTTCTTGACAGCGTTGCACGAGCCTCCTTGTTTGGTTGGTGAAACGGAAACATCTGGTGAGTCCAGCTAATCGAAAGTTATCATTTCAACAGTACGGTTGTCAATCTCTACTCAAGTGGATCAGAGTCCAGCGTTTGGCGATGTCTCTCCGGGATTAAACTCGGTGTTTCATTCATTCTCTGTTGAGAGTACTGTTTAAGCTTTCCTCTGCTTGTGTTTTATGAGCATGGGAAACAAGTGCAGTACAAAAACCATTGCTGCATGTCGCTAATGCAGATGTCGGCGTTGGTCACGATACAACCCAGCGCACTGTTGCTGCGTGGCCGATTTCTACCGACGTGCTCGGGTGGCGGCCATGTTGGCAGGGGCGACATTCCTTTCAAATCCATCCATCCACTGATCAGAATTAGATATCAAGCCAAATAGTGTGTCAACATTCAGCAACTGTTTGTAAATTAGGCTTCATCTTTATTTTAGGTTGTCCCGTAAGAAAAGGTGCTTGCCTCGAACGCTTGAGCTGACAGACTCCTTCTCAAGCCTGACCCTTGACCCTTGAGATGGACTCCCAATTACAAGTTGGCTTCATTGGTGCAGGGAACATGGCTTTCGGCATTGCGAAGGGCATCTTGTCTGGTCAGTAAACAAGACCTAACATAACCCGCACCTTGGTGTTTCAATTTAGCGTTGATGATCTTACATATTGTGTCATTAAAGGGAATGTTCCCCCTACGAATGTCAAAGTGAGCGCTCCGTCTCTCAGGAACCTCGGACGCTTTCAGGTAACATCTCGTTCCGATCGTGTGTTTTGTTTGATGACAGTTCGCTTCATCTATCAGTGAATCAATTTATGTTGCACTTTTCATAGAATCGGAGGCACTGCGATATGGCTGATTAATCACAGCAAATATATATTTTTAAAAATAGAGCAAGTCAAGTTTGTACCTTTTTATCGTCAGTTTCTTCACATGCGCTAGAAGATACAAAGTAATCAAACGTGCATTATCGCGGAGGTAAAAAATAAAAATGTCTATCCCCTTGTTAAAAAAAAAAAAAAAAATTACAGTAACAAGTGTCTTTGCTTTCAGGAGCTGAACATCTCCACAACTCACTCCAACACTGAGGTCGTGTGGAGTTGCGATGTCCTCTTTGTAGCAGTAAAACCTCATTTAGTTGCAACAGTTCTCAGTGAGATCTCGCACCACGTCACCGACAGACACACGATTGTGTCCGTTGCCGCCGGAGTCACGCTGGCAACATTGGAGGAGGTGACTGACCAAGCACGTGACCTTTACGTGTATCAAGTCAATGTGATCATAATTTAATTTTATTTTTTTTGGTATCACCTGTCCGAAGCTCCTGCCCGAGGGTTCACGTGTCATCAGGCTGATGCCGAATCTTCCCTGCGTGGTTCTGCAGGGGGCACTCTTATTTACACGGGGCACTCATGCGAAACAAGAGCACGGTGCTCTATTGTGCTCCTTGTTGCAGCGCTGCGGTTTGGTCGAAGAGGGACCCGAGGCCTGGATTGACATCCACACTGGACTGAGCGGGAGCGGAGTTGCCTTTGTGAGTGCGCTCGCTTCGACCTCTCCGAGAACTGAAGTACGACAGTGTGCACGTGGCCGGTGACGTACATGATATGTCCTGTGCTTCACTTCCCATCAGCTGGATTCCCGATTGTTTTTCACCGCCGCGCTCTGCAAGTCAACCTGTTCAAATCATCACCGTGTGAGTGAATGGCATTATTTCCCTCTGCAGGTGTACCTCTTTGCAGAGGCCCTGGCCGAAGGAGCAGTTAAAATGGGCATGCCCGGCGCTCTCGCCCATAGAATCGCATCTCAGACTGTTCTGGTCAGTTTCATGGACGCGTGGACTGTCAATATCAATGTTAAAGCTTCATGATCATTCTTAATATAGCCGTATAGTAAACGGCAGCCGCCATAAATGTACGGTTATGTTCAGAATCATAGCAGTGCGTTTAAAAACCTAAGTCACAAATGAATCATTTGACTTGGGATTCGAGTGGGCCACCAAAGGCATTCTGCGGAAATCGGACCGAATCCTATCAAATAATGTTGGCAGTCAATGTCAACATCGCGTCAGACTTGAATGTAATGGGGAGCTCAATATGTGGGATGTGCGTGTTCCTTTTTTCAAGACAACTAAGTGGCAACAGGGAAGAGTAACGCTGACTCGTTGAGCTGACATGGCTTTGACAAAGCAAAGCGCTCTGCACTGTGATGCTTTTTGACTTGACATTGAAGTCCTCGATGTCGCAATGACGGCCTTCGCGCCGCTCTTGTATTTTCCTGTTGCTTGGCCGATACACTTTGGAGTTTTGAGGTTTTTGACGTGTCGTGGCACTGGATAAGCGCCGCTTCTTTCTGTTACAGGGTGCCGGTCAGTTATTACTCGAGTCCGACAAGCATCCAGCTCAGCTGCGTTCGGAGGTCTGCACCCCAGGTGGCACGACCATCTACGGGCTTCATGCGCTGGAACAAGGAGCTGTGAGGGCATCAACCATGGCTGCCGTGGAATCTGCAACTGAGAGGGCGAGGGAGCTTGGTCGAAAGACGGCGGCACCGGGAAGCATGAAATAATACCTGTGCACGTCCTCTTCAAACTCTGTAAAGTCTTAATTGCAAAGTACCCTTTCTTCTCTGTTCTGCTGTTTAAAGATTAAAATATTTCTTTTGTCATCTATCCTCAAAATATGGTTTGTCTGGTCAGTACAGTGTATTGATATTTAAAACGTAAGGGGAGAAAATCTAATGATTTCAAAAGTAGAATTTTACGGTTGTGAATGTCTGAAATGTAAACCTGAATGAACATTGTTTCAAACATAAGTGACGGAATGACTCGTGGAAACCAACTTGGCTCTCCAGTTTAAAGGGGCGTTCCAATGCACTTTTCCTGGTCGGAGGTCGGAAAAGTCCGAATTCGTATCGTTCCTCGAATGTCGCATAATATCCGGTACAATCGAAACTCGACCTTGTCTGCCATCCGATTACAGCCGATGCATATTCGCTGTTCTGCATTAATAGTTGGCATATTCGCAGATCTGTTTTTTTTTCATTTAATATTTTTTCACACGTTTTATTTTCTGGCAACCCTTTTCCATGGAAAAGCGATATTGAATGTTTATCAACGTTTTTGACGAATTTCTTTGTGTGTGCGTGTGTGTATAAAAAAATAGAAGAATGAAAATTAAGAGTTTAACTCGCGGAAAATCTTGAATGAATGTTTATCAGCATTTTGGGACAAATGTCTTGGGTTTGTAAGAAAACAAAACATGATGAACATGAATCAAGGGGCCACTCACGGTGTCGTCCCCAATTTCTCCATGTCCAACTGACTTAACCACAAAAAAATGGTACTCGCTTCGGAATAAGCAATGGCCACATTTTTGAGACGACAGTTTTATTTCAGCACTTTCGTGACATCACCACGTCACGCGAGCAAGGCGCGAACGTGCTTTTGTCCCATACCCCCATGTTGACACATCATCGCGAGCAAGCGTCCGAGCCTCTCCTCGTCTCCTTCCTTCCTCCTCGCCGTAGTCACGTTTCGTCCACTGGCTTGCCGCACCCGCACGGACCAGACCAAAAGGCCAACAGTAAGTCAACGTGCCACTGACTGCTGCGACTTGGTACTCGGGCTTGTTTGCTGCCATTCGTTTGAGTTAGAGCGCGAGGGGACCGTAAAGGTTTTTGGGAGTCTGCCTGCCCATGTGTTAGCCGCTGCTAGCAAACGGCTCGCGAGTTGAATGGGGCCGACACCGGAGCGGCGGAAAGCGGGGCTCGCTGCTTTTTTTTTTTGACGTAATAATGGTCTATTTGAAACGAAATGACGTCACGACGTTCTTTGACATCCGATTGATGGTCCGAGGCTCGGAACGAGGCTGCGACCGAACGATGACATCGCCGCCGAGCTTCTTCGGCCGCCTCCTGCGTTGTGCGACATCTTGCGCGACGACCTCCTCGCGACGGCGACGTCACGCGTCAATTTTGAGGGCAACGGTGGCTTTTCCCCCCGATCGCCTTTCGGGCTCAGCCCTGCCTTGATTCTGTTACGATGGTCCGCTGCTGTTCAAATGGTAGGGGAAAGTCAATCTTTAACGTCACCATGACTACGCTGCTCAACTTGAGGCTCGTCCAACGTGATTCTTTTTTTCTGTGGAGGTTCATTTGTTCCTCTTCGTAGTATCTTCAATTTGTCGTCATCCTGAGGATGTTGCTTTCACACCGTCTGTATCGGAGAGTTAAACGGCGGTTCATCTTTTGATGGAAAAAGGCTGGCACAAATGAACAAATCGGTTCACTTTCACTTTCTTTCTGAGGGAAGATTTGTCTTGAAAACGGAACCACTTTGAAGTCATCTCGCTTGGCGGGACAGACTGTTGGGCTTGAATCTATTTTTATTTGAGCGGATTTATTTTGTATGTATTTATTTTATTTTATATCCAAGTCACCGGTTGTTGTACTTTGCAAAACCGCGATGTGTTTATTTACCTTTCTTTTCCAATCGCTTGCGGTTAACCGGATAAGAAGAGCATTTGAGCAATTGATTTTAGACTTGAGAATCGCATCTTCCCAAGGACGGTGAGTCAAGACCTCGATTGCCATGCGCTGCCTGACTGCAGCAAATGACTTCCCAAAAGACGACCCGCGGTCGGCAACGCAAGGGGAAAGCATTTCCTGCATTCACATCACCCAAACTGCATGGCCTGCTGCATGATGTCCCATTTCGGTCATTGTGAACGGTGCCTAATCTTGTCAGAACTTTTTTTTTTTTCGGCCATGTTTGTCAGAGGCCCGTTTCATTTTCGAGACTGAAGATGTGTCCGCATGACAAACATTTTGAAACCGGCTACAATGTGATCGTGACGCCTTGCTCAGTCTGCAGTGACCGATGAAGTGATCCAAATCAAATTTCAACCTCCGACTTGATTGATGGTTCCACGGTGTCAATGATGCGTCTCACGCATTCTTTTTGACAGCAACCGTGACGAAAAAGTAATTCATGCCTTGGTCACATCCCGGCTGGATTAATGTGACGCACTCGACTTTGGAGTCAGCCAATGAAATAAAAAACGGAGTGAAATGAAATACGAATGTGTTGTTAAAGATGGCGCGCGCAGACAACGCGACATTTTGATTGCACGTGGCAGCCAATTCAGTCTCGCTATTCCGTAGCAAACAGCGCAAAGCTTCCTGACAGTTTGCTGTCCACCATTTCCGACATCGCAGTCTTCATGACTTCATCGTCTTTTATCAGCAGTTCTCGCTCACAGGTTGAGTTGTGATGATTCTGCACCAGAAAGCCGATTTCGTTCCGCTTGCCGAGCTCATTTGCATGATGGTTTCGCTCCCTGGCACGCTGCTTGACGATGTCGTCGAATCGGATTTTTGCTGCCCTCGTACGCCAACGATGACTTTTCCGACCTTTGTTCTGAAGTGAAATCAGCGTCCCAAGTTTGAAAAGTTTCCCTTTCACACTTGTCGCAAACCGTTCAAGGTTTTTGATGCCGCCGGACTTCCCTCATCGCGTCTTTCTCTTGACTTGCAATTGGCAGTTCCGAAGTCACCGGAATTCGGCCCTCTTGCGTCCAATGCATCTGGAGCGGCATATCCGAAAAGCTGATTTATTCTCGGTGTTATCAAAGTCTGTAAATAGTGACTTCGTTTACATGAGCAAGACCGACCTCACTTTTGACCTTATTCAAGATAACACCTGACCTTGTGTTTTTGTTTTTGTTTTTTAACTCCCGATTTGAGTTTGTATCGAAAGACCCGCATTTCTGTCCTGAAAATCAGAATGTGGCCGTCCTGCACGAAACCTCAAGTTTGCAAAGCACGCGTGAAAGGGTCTTGGCTTCTCTGTCCCTTCTGTCCGGTCTGTTCTACTTTGCTGCAAATAATGCGCGAGCCTGTACTTGTTTTCTATTTTTCCTGCTAACCGATCAAAAGATGTCACAGAAGACCCCCCAGTGTTCTGCGGCCGCTTTCTCGGATAAGCCTTCCAACCGCAGTCCGGCGGACTCTGCTGCCATCCCGGCCGCCGAGTGTCCGAACTCGGCCCGTCAAAACGGGGGAACGTCGTCCTCCCCGGAAAGCGGAAGCTCCAACGGCGATACCAAGCGAAGCGGGAAAAGGCGGCGCAGCAAGAAAAGTACGCGCAAACCGGAGACTCCCCGCGACGCCGACGTTCACGGCGGAGCCAAAACCGAAGACGAGTCCGAGCGCCAAGCCGGACCGACCGCCCTGCGGGCGGAATGCGCCAACGTGTGGTTCCGGCGAAGCGTTTACGAGCGAGCGGAGAGCCTCTATCAGTGCTGGTTGGCGAACTCGGCCGAAGCGAGCGCGGAGTCCGACGGCTCGGCCGCGAGTCCGCCGAACACCTCCGAGGCCCCCGCGAAGAAAGCTTGTCGACGAGACGGAACGCGAGGATCCTCCCAGCGGAGCGCGGCAAACGCTCGGTGCGACTCGGTCCCCCCTCGGGACTCGGCGGCGGCCCGAGCGCCCGAGGAAGGCCGCCGGTCTCCCGTAAGCGCTCGCCCCCGGCCGAGGGCGCCCCCCCCGCCAACGACGACGACGAAGCGGGCGCTTAACGGGCTGTCCCCCGTTTTCGCAGAAATGTTGGGAGACATCTGGCTGGAGAAGCCGCTGTATGATCGCGCCGAAGCCGCCTTCTACCAAAGTGTGTTTGGCAACAATAGCCGCCGAGGCTCCGCCTCCTCCGGAACGTGCCGGCCCCGAAGCGGCGAGCCGCCCCAAAGCTTGGCGGAGGCGGCGCCGGCGGAGCAACGGCGAGCGGCGCCGCAGTCCAAAGCCGAAGCGTTCCACGCTCTGCACCCGATCCAGGAGGAGGACGAGCCCGCCGAGACGCTCGGCGAACGAGAGCGGCTCGACGCCGGCGCCGCCTACTTTCTTCACCCCGACGGCGAGCGCGTGTGGTTGGACAAGTGGAGGTACGACGCGGCCGAGATGCGTTTCCACGCCGAAGCTCGCCGGCCCAAAACGGACACCTCGTCGCGGCCGGACGTCGCCGTCCCGCCGAGGGAAAAGTATGATCCGAGCCGCGGATTGGATAAGCGTCAGACATTTCACTTCTTTTCATCCTCATTTTCCTCTCCATGTGCTTTTTTTTTCTTCTCAATCGTTTCTTCCCCCCCCCCCCACTCAGTTCGTTTGTTTGCTGTACGTAATTGTTTTTCACGATTGTTCGTATGATCTCACCAATGCCCTTTTCGTCGTTGCTTTTTTGTGTTTGCCGCCGTTCAAAGTCGTCACACGCTCGCGTGGAGTTCATGAAACCATTGAAGAGTTGAGCGCCGCTCCGTCATCGCATCGAGTGTACGCAAATCGCCAACGCTCGGCGCCGTCTCGCCCATTCACGCCGCCGCTGCGTTTCCTTTCGCTCTTCTTCAGCAACATGAACGCCGTCAACTTCCCGGGCCAGGAGAAGATCTGGTTTGAGAAAAGTCGCTACGATGAGGCAGAGCGCCGCTTCTTCGAGCGCGTCGCCGGCTCCTCGCCGTCGCCGCCGACAGTCTGCGTAAGTGGCCGCCTTGTGCGCCATTTCACTCAATTTCTATACCCGGCTCGACTCTGGAAAACTCGCGCTCGATCGGGAAGCCGTATTTCTCTCGATGGTCAGACTTGAGTTTGTCGCGGTTCTGTCGCCGCTAAACGCGAGCCGCGAGTTTTGTTTTGCCCTGACATCTCAATTTCTGTTGATCTTCAGGATGCGGGTGCGAACGCCATCCTCCAAGACATCGCTCGTGCCCGGGAGAACATTCAGAAGTCGCTTGCGGGAGTAAGTTCACGTTGCTGTGCTTTTCTGTCACAATACACACACACACACACACACATTTTTTTTTTGCTGCTCCAAATTGGGAATTTCTCCATTGTGAGCTAAAAAATAATCTTTTCTGTTACAAAACATTGGGGAGATTTGGCTTTTATTAGGTGACATTTCAGGATGAGGCTCCAAAGCCATTCACGGGGGAGCTTAATGTGACCTTCTACGAAACTTTTGAATGCATGTGCCCAATTTGCTGGCACCCTTTATTTTCGGAATCAATCATTTCAATGGAAAGGAAAAAAAAAAAAAAAGCCCCACGCCAATAAAGTGATCAACTGGCACCAATCACGAAACGGTCGCCTTCCTTTTCCGTGGCAGAGCACCTGCAGCAGCAGCGCCGCCGATCAAGAAATGATGTCTCGAATCAAAAGCCTGGAGCTGGAGAACAAGAGCTTATATCGAGGTAGGTCCATTTCGTAGCCATTTTCAAGAAATTTTGCCCCCCCCCCCCCCCCCCCGTTTAAAATAACACCTGCGTGCTTAACTCTTTCATTCCACAAGACGTACTTGTACGTTTTTTTAAATGTAGGCCCCGCCTACCAAGGACGTACCTGTACGTCAGTCTTTTTTTTTTCTTTTTTCTTTTCGACATAGAGAGGAGGAGGAGATGATGCAATCTGTGAATGAGAATAAGCCGTTTGCATTGTAAATCATGTCAAAAAGCGACCGCCAGGTGGCAGTGGTGATTCACGTGCTTGAAATGGATGCTTTTACAAAAAGCTCTTTTTCCCACGAATCGCCCTTTTCATGAAAATTTGCCATTTTGTAACGCCGATTGCTGAAGAATGGAAAAAAGATAGAAACCATTTTTTTTTCTGCTGAAAGAAGAGAGTCCAAACTCTATTTCGGTAGGCTCCATGTTTATATAGCATGAGAACCAAATATTCTGTGGGCCTTGCAAGATCAGTCAAAATCCAGTCAAACGCTGGGATTTGGGGGGGGGGGGGGTGCTCCAGTGAAAATGGCCGGGATTGAATGAGTTAATCAGGCCAAATGTGCCACGTGCAGACATTTGTAGAGTGTGGTGAAAATGAACCCCGGATCAGGGTGGATATGGAAGTGCCGCATTTCAGAACTGAACCAGTTTCAAGAGCCAGAGGCCATTTTGGCGCTGGAAAAAGAAAGAAGCGGCGCTGACCTTGGCACTGGTTCGGAACGAGCGTTGGTTGACAGTGCAATTTTTTTTTTTTTTTTAAAGATTAGAAAAAGCGCCGTCAAAAATGCAGCCGTTTGATGCGCAAAATGGTCGCGTTCTAATTAAAAATGCAAATTCTGTCTCTTTGTTTTTGCCTTTAGTGGTCGAAGATTTGAGGGCATCGTTTTCCAAGCTGGAATGTCGAGTCGCCATCTTGGAGGAAAGCCCCGCGGCGGCGGCGGCGGCGGCACCGGCCACCGCTCCTTCAGTCCCCTACACAAACGTGAGTACGCTCACTTTGCTTCCTCCGCGGCCGTCGCGATCGCCTCGCGAGCGACCATGTCGATGCGTTCAGGGAACCGCCGTCCAGCAGACCGGCGGCCCGGCGAAACACAACCTCGACGATGACGACGATCTGGACTTGTTTGATAGCGATGACGACGAAGAGGCCGAGAAACTCAAAGAGCAGAGGTTGAAAGATTACGCCGAGAGGAAGGCCAAGAAGCCCGGCGTCATCGCCAAGTCCTCCATCTTACTGGACGTCAAACCGGTAAGACACCCCGACTCGAAACGGCCTCCCGAGGAGCCGTGAAGTTCTCGAAAGCCAAAAGCGTTTTTCGTCTCTTCAGTGGGACGACGAAACCGACATGGCCAAGTTGGAAGAGTGCGTGCGCTCCGTGCGAGCCGACGGTCTCTTATGGGGAATGTCCAAACTGGTTCCCGTGGGTTACGGCATCAAGAAGCTTCAGATCTCCTGCGTGGTGGAAGATGACAAGGTCGGAACGGACCTGTTGGAAGAAGAGATCACCAAGTTTGAAGACTACGTAAGTCGCCTTCCCCGCGTATGCGCCGCAGCTTTTGCCGGCACGCGAGCATTTTTGTCGGCGTCGACGCGGACGGCGCGGGGACAACATGCAAACTCCAAGCGGGAAGGCCGAAGCCGGAATCGAACGCTGCACCGCCGCGCTGTGAGGCGGACGTGCTAACCAGTTGGCGGACGTGCTAACCAGTTGTCCATCGTGCCCCCTCGCCCCCCTTTCTATTTCTAATGTCGTCAAAAGTTTTTCCAAGAAAGCTTCATAGAAGGGACATCATCCACTGGCGTTCTAAACGGCGAACATGCGTTTTGGCGTTCCAATATTTCGGTGCAACTCATCCAAATGTTTTGCTTTTGCCGTTTCAGGTTCAGAGCGTCGACGTTGCGGCTTTCAACAAGATTTAAAGAGTTGTCTTCTCGTCCTGTCCGTTCCCACGCTTTGTTTTAATGTCACATAATAAAAGATTCTTGCACTGAGGCCCCTGGCTTCTTTTTTTTTTTTTTTTTTGCCGAAGTGGGCAGCCGAGCTCTCGGCATCTGTAAACGCCGCCGCCTTTTGTCAGTCGATGGCGCGGAGGTTGACCATGGCTTCCGCCCCGAGCCACATCGCAGGTTAGAGGGGCTGCTCGAACTTGGTCTTCACCCGGTGCAAGAGCAGAAATCGCTGAGAAAACAAAACCATCTGCCATCGAGTTTCCATTTGTGGAGCGGCCTCAAGACACCCGAACAAGAAATCGGAAACCAGCATTTCCCCTGACGTGTTTTGGTCGGTTGACGAGTTTGTCGACTGAACTCGGGAGAAATCGGCAGATGCACACAAACGGACGTCGGTTAGACAAATGCTTTCCTCTTGGGGGAGAAAGCCAGAACGGAGCCGGAAACGGAATGAGATGGGGAAAAAAAAAAAAAAAGCCTTGGGGCAAAGGTGAGCGAACGACCTTTCTCTTGATCCTCTCGTACGTGAGCCCCAGCGCCACCTGGTGGCCATCGCACTCCACTTCCCGGTAGCTGATTCCTTTGCAGGCCCTCGCAGCACATGACCTGAACCCAGGCGTCAAAGCGGTCCGGGCGGTCTGCGGTTCCCCCCCCCCCCGTTGGACGGACCACGCGGTTCCCTTGAGTCAGGACGAGCTCCCTGTGGGCTGTGAAGGGGTCCAACGAAAGAGGACAGAAATCTGGCGAGAAAAAGACAAAAAAAAAATAAAAAAGTAGGCTTACTCGCATGACATGAATGTAGGCCGATTTTGAGCTGACAGACGTGTTGCAGACAAACGAAGTCAATTTGGAATTGTCTTGACCTGAATCTTGCCCTACCAACAACCGGTAGGAGAATTCTATCAGCCTTGCTTACTTTTGTTGCCAAGTGCGTGACTATTCTCAATGTTTGTATTTTTCATGGAAGTAGTTCTTGTCGGTTTGTACTCTCGTGCATTGGATTTTCTTTTTGCGACTTTGAGCGACAGGCAATTTCTGTTTATCATGTTCCTTGCCATTTCCAAGCCTTTTTTGGGGGGTTTGTTTCGCTTTTTCCTGGTTATTTGTTGCCCACCGTCTTTTGGCTTTTGCAGTACTTTCCCGGGCTTGCGTTTTGTAAATACATTTTTTTTTTTTTGGTCAACGATCTTATCCTTGTCTTCTTTTTGTGGGATCCACTCCTACTCGGATTGTTCCGAGATCTAATTGGGTCATGTCTGCCATCTAGTGGTGCTCGGTGAGACCGCAACTTAAAACCTGCGTATTGACTTCTTCCTTCTCCCTTCTGAGCAGGCGAGCTGTGCTTTATGTGCTTTCCACTACGTTTTCTGTTTGTGTACAGTAAGCAGCAGGAGTAAACACACACACACACTGGCGCGCGCAGATTGCGGCTGGCGTGCCGCTTTTGCGTTGGGTGGGTGCGCTCAGCGCGCACGCCCAGCGTCCGCGTGAACTTCAAGTCCCAGCGATCCTCGGCATCAGCGGACTTGGAACCAGCTCCGCGAAAACATGGCAGCGCCTGGCGGCAGCACGTGCGAGACCGCGGAGAGGTCCCTCGTCGCGGCGAGGGTGCCGCCGCTGCTGACCGACCTGTACCAGTTCACCATGACTTACGGCTACTGGCGCGCCGGGCGCCACCGCGAGCATTCCGCCTTCGAGCTCTTCTTCAGAGAAAACCCCTTCGGCGGCTCCTTCTCGCTCTTCGCCGGCCTCGACGACTGTCTGCTCTTCCTGCGCAACTTTCGCTTCACGGACCGAGGTGGGCGATGATTTGGATGGCGTACGCTCGCGAATGTTCACTCGGGAGCGAATCCCCCCTGGATCCGAACCCGGGGCGCGCGGCTCACGTGGCATTCGGCGTTTCTTTCGGCTTGCGCAATAGCTCGCCGCGCGTCCGCGTGACGGCGGCTTTGAGGAACGCGGATTCCGAACTCCGAGGGGCTCACTGAACTCTGGCGAACAACCAGTCACCGTTTGCACTCCTGTCAACTGTCACAGCAGTCCGTAAACGCGCGAAGGTTCGGGATCCCGACCAAAAGTTGCGGCTAAAAAAAAAAAAAAGAGAAGGGAACGTTGAAGATCCTCAACCTCCTCCATTTAGTTCAGACTGCAAAATAAAGAAAAAAAAATCACAGCGCACTCGATGCGAAATGAAGACTTTTTTTTTTTTTTGCACGAAGCGTTTCGTTGAGACAAATGTGGTGTTAGTCTAAGCTTATGTTATATTATTAATTATCATGTTATGTTTGAGCATCATATTATTTCATGTTAAGCATGCTTAAATTATATTCTGTTGTTTAATAATTGCTTAGACATTTTATTATTATTTTTTTTAGCAAGGTTCAGTCGAGTATTGACTTCTTCATCGGGTACACAACTCAAAAGAGTGCACTTTTTTTAAGCCTGCCGTTTTTTAATTTCATGTGAGAAAAAGTATGGGAAGATGTGAGGACACGTTTTCTTTGTGTGTTTGTTTTTAGGTGTGTCCACAAGGAGCTGAATTTTGCTTGCAAGGTGTGAGAGAACATGCGATGGAAATGTTCTCGCGATCAAACATTTGTTTTTGTTTTTTTCTTCCGCTTTCTGGATGCAGACGTGGACTTCCTGCGATCCGTTTTACCGCCGGCTACCGACCCCGCCTTCTTCCAGTTCCTGCGAAGTCTCGACTGTTCCGAGGTCACGCTCCGCTCCGTCCCGGAGGGCACGGTGGTCTTTGCCCGGGTGAGGCGGAGGACCCTCGCGTGAAGCGTCCGCCGTCCGGGTGCTCCGAGGGCAAAACCGATACCTTTGCCATATCCGCAGGAGCCTCTGATGGAGGTTGCGGGTCCGCTGGCCGTGGTGCAGCTTCTGGAGACAAGTTTACTTTGTCTGGTAAACTACGCCAGGTAATAACAACACACATTTTTAATCATTAAAAAAGAAAATCGGGCATTTTCTGATATCACGCATGATCTTCTAGTCTAGTTTGCAGCAATGCCGCCCGCTTCCGCCTGGCGTCTGGCCCCCGCAGGAAACTGCTGGAGATGGGGCTCCGAAGGGCCCAGGGGCCCGACGGAGGGCTGACGGCTTCCAGATATTCGTATATTGGCGGTGAGTGTCGTGTGGAAGCCCATTTCTCAGCCCCCCCCCCCCCCCCCCCCGACAGAACGACTCACGATTCTGCCTCTTAGGGTTTGATTTCACCAGCAACGTTCAGGCTGGCTTGCTGTTCGGGGTCCCTGTCGCGGGCACCATGGCGCACTCCTATGTCACCTCCTTCACCTCGATGGATGAAGTCTCGCCGCAAGTGAGCGCGCGCTCTCATTAAATGACCTAAAAAAAAAAAAACAGCGCGAATGATCATCGGGATTGGGATTTTTCGGTCATTACGCATTCGAATTCATGGCTGAGTGGACAGCGATCGTACCCGACAGTGCGCTCTCATCACGCGCCGCCGGTTAACTCGTTCAGTACCAGCCAATTCTAGACCAAGTCTGAAAAGACGTTTAAAAACGTCTTTGGGAGTGAATGAGTTAAAATGGGCTCGTCAATGCAGGGGGGGGGGGGGGGGCAACGTTTGGCGGCGGTGACGATGAAGCGTGCGGGAAAAGGAGTCTCGAGGAATGAGCGGGTGACGAAAGGCGCCAATACGGCAGGCCCGGGCGACTAACGTCCACACTTTCCCTTCCGATTAGACCCTCGTCGATTTGAACGGGGACCGCCAACCGGTGGACTTCATTTCGCTGACCAAGGGTTGGCTGGGTCGGCTGTGCGAGCTTTTGGGGGCGGAGCCCGGAAAGATCCACGAGGGCGAATTGGCCGCCTTCCTGTCATACGCCATCGCTTACCCCCACAACTTCCTGCCGGTGATCGACAGCTACAGTGTGAACTGGTAATTCTGACCAAAGCCATTCGTGCCTTGCTCAATGGCTGCGGTGTTGGGCCAACTCCATTCAAGGGGAGACCCTTAGTTGATTTCCTTCAATATCGGTCGCGTGCTTCCTTACCTCGGCGCTATTTATTCTCGTGCGCTTATCGCAAACGGCAAAAAATGACTCGCCGCGCCCGTCGGCGCGTCGTAACGTGCCGTACGTGTGCCGGGCTTCTTTCTCGCAGCGGCCTGTTGAACTTCTGCGCCGTGGCCTTGGCGCTGTGCGAACTCGGTTACAGGCCCGTGGGAGTTCGCCTGGACAGCGGCGACCTCTGCAAGCAATCGGTGGATGTCCGTCGTGTCCTGAGACTCTGCAGCGAGCGGTGAGTGAGGTGCCGAGTCGCACATTTCTACAAACGTGGCCGAGAAAAACCGCGGCGGAGTCGTATTCTTACCCGGTATCCGGCGCTCGCGTCTCTGTGGCGTTGCCAGTTTCTCCACCTCCGCCTTTGATTCGCTCATCATCGTTGGGACCAACAACATCTCAGAGGAAACGATGGTGGAATTCAACAACAAGGTCAAGGCCACAGAGTTTGTTTGTTTTTTTTTGGGGGGGGGGGCGTTAACAATAATCTTTTTGTGTTTCTTTGTCAACAACATTTTGACTTTGCCTCAGGAGAATGAGATTGACGTGGTCGGCGTTGGGACACATCTCGTCACCTGCACTAAACAACCGTCGCTGGGGTGTGTTTATAAGGTAGACTAAGATAGTCGTGCCGGATAACTTCGGTGCAGGATTGATTCCGTGGCAATCGTGCTGCCGTTTGCATTCGCTAGCTCGTGGAGGTGCGGGGCAAGGCCAGGATGAAGATCAGCGAAGATCCGCAGAAGAGCACCGTCCCGGGAAGGAAAAGCGTCTACAGGCTAATGGATGCTGACGGTAAGCAGAGTGACTCATTGGCAGTGGTGGCAAGTCATGAAATACAAAATACTGCGTCCGATCACTGCACTTGCAGTAGATTGTCCGGGTATCTGTACTTTTTATTTGATTACTTTTGCACAATGCAAGGCTTGAAGGTAGCATACACTTTATTACAGTATGCTACGTATCCGTAGTATCGGTTGCGGATTAGGAATTCAACTTTGCAGCGCCTGTATTCAAGCTTTTTGTAGTTGTCGACTATCGTCGCAATTTCATCGATTGATTGACGTTGAAGTGGGTGTTGCTCACGGAGGTCGACATTTCTGTGCAGGACATCCCTTTCTGGACCTGTTGTGTCTGGCGCCGGAGCCGGCGCCGGAGGCCGGACGTCATCTGAGATGCCATCCTCTGGCTGCCGATGGCACTCCTCTGTCTGTCACGCCAGCTCGGGTCATTTGTCTGCGCCAGCAAATGTTTACCAAAGGCGAGGTGTGTATCATCCTCATCAACTTAATATAACGCGCAATCGTGGACACATTTTGCCTTTGAAGTATGGCCTCTGGGGTGTTGTTGCCACGGTTACCTTGAAAAAGTAACGTGATCATTTTTCAGCTTCCTTGGTAAAAAAAGTAACAAGGCAGTCTTGTGTGCGGCTACATGAATCGCTTCGGAGTTGTCCGGCGAGTCCTACCAGGGTGGAACGATCCATTTTGCATTTTTTTTTTTTTGTAAGGTGGATGGAGATCGTCTCAGCCAGGCTTAATTTGGCATGAATGAATGATTTTTGTGCTATTTGTTTTAAAAATGTCAACAAAAAATATATATTCAAAGCTTGATAAAAGTCTGGGCACACAACGTTACAAAAGAGGAAAGCAAATACTGCATATCTTTCCAGTAGCGAAAACAAAGAACTCTAAAATGTTTCGGATGCCAGTGAAGGGATGTCAAGAGGCGAGCGGCAGCATTTCGGACCGACTGGAGATGCTACACGGAGGATTCCGAAGTAAAGTGCATGACAGGAATGCGGTAGAATTGGAAGCTATGAACCCAGCCAGTGTAGCGGCGCTCTACAATGTGAACTCCAACAGCGCGAGTCCGTTTGAGAAGAACAAGCAACGCGCGAACAATTTGATGACAGTCTGTACTTGCTCATTTTATCCATGGTTAAGCAGGGATGACTGAAGATCTATTGTGACAGTGACCTGCATTTCCAAATACGTTGTTGTGTCCCGAGTGAAGTTGTGCAAATGTGCCACACTTTTAAGGTGACGCAACCTCTGAGGAGTGCTGCAGAGACAAAAGCCAATGTCCAGTGCTCCCTCCAGAGCCTTCACCCTCGACATAAGCGGCTGCAAGAGCCGGACTCTTACACGGTAAGCCACTACTCCGGAAACGTGTTGCCTGAACCAGAACAGTCAGAGAGCAACCTTGTGGTTGTCATAATGTGCATCGTTCCACCAGGTGGCGCTATCAGAGCAACTATACAACTTGGTGACAGAACTAAGAGGCAGTACAAAGAAGAACAACTTCATCTTGGGCAATTAAAGAACATATTTTAAGCTTTTAAAGCCGGCTTTTGTGTCTGTTTACTGTTTATTGAAAGGGGAAACAACAAACGCCTGACTTGCTCAAAGTCAATCAAATTGACTTCTCGTTTGTGCGACTATATAAAATAATGAGCCGAAACGTCACTGTGTTTTTGACTCAGTTGGCTTCGTGAAAAGAGCAAATGTTAAAGTGATAAGGTACATTTGAAACAGCTAAGTGTTATGGTTGGGTATAAAACCACATTCAACTGAAATGCATCATTGGTTTCCTTAAGGAGCCTTCTTCCTTACTTTCTTTTTTTTAAACTATTTTCTTGATGGCATTAATTAGGCCCAGATTTATGACGTCACGCCCCCTTTTTAACGCCATGTTGAACATCGAAAATGACAAACTGAACCTTCAGTCAGTCGTGGCGCAGCTATCGAAACAGCCATTCCTTGTGAACAGAGGCCAGTAGAGCCACGGAAGCTCATCCAGCTTGTTCGGGGGCCCTGGAAGTTGGGTTGTTGACTTTGGTTCTGAGGGTGTAGGACAGAGCTGAAAAGTTGTGGTCAAAAGAAGTCCTCCGCTTCGAAATTGGTTGGATTGTTGCAGTACCACATGTCCCCCGCAGAGGACGCACTCCCTGTATGGACGAAGTGAGTATTTGGCGAGTTTGTCATTTTAGATGGGAGACTAAGTGTGTGTGTGTGGGGGGGGGGGGGGGTTAACGTGAGGCAATAACGGCGCATTATTAAAGGCGCCACGAAATAGTTTAACGGAAAAAAAGAAGGCGCTGAGAGGGTCAAGAATCCGTGTGGGCGGAGTCATTTTTTTTGGTCCACTCCACGTTTAGCCAGGCCTGGAATTGCGCTCGGCAGACACGGAAGAGGAAGGTGAGTTGGGCCAGTCCAATTTTACAAGCACAACAACCGCAGCGAAATGCATCCCTTCTGCGTTTCCGTGTCTTCGCCGAGGAGCCACGAGGATGGCGCAGCGGATGGGCACCGTACAAGGTTTTCATCGCGGTCTCCCGGTGTTCCGCATCCGCGGGATAGTCAGCCTCGGTGAAGTTTCATCGCAGCACCGGTCGCCCCCCCCCCCCCCCACCGTCTATTTCACCAAGTGGTCATTCCATAAACCGATCTTTGTGCGTGTGTGTGTGTGTTTTACACTAAGTACTTTTAATGTGAAAAGGATTTCATCCACTTTTTGTCACGGACTTTGACTGAAGCAGGACTGCGTTTGCGCTGGAAAAAAAGTGATGAAAAAACTCAATGAGTGGATTCGGGTACTGCGCAGGCTCTCAGACGCATCTGGAAAAGATAACAGAGGCACACACACTCCCCTCTAGAGGACCTAAGGAGCAGTCATAATTCACCCCCGTGTCGTGTGGCTCGCAACTTGCGTTTTAATGTGAGCCTGTTTGCAAGGTGAGCGTCCCACACCCAACAGCCCGGCAGTCGTCGAACTTCCACGGATAGCGATGCAGTGAGGATGTGCGCAGCCAGGTTGGATGGACGCCTCAATGGCAGCGCCGAGGAGGCGACGGGGCCGCCTCCCGCAGCCTCCAGGGTGATGATGGACTGGGCAGAGGCCGGTCCGCGCATCCTCCACAGTCTGCAGATGGGCACCGTCATGACCCTTTTCTACCAGAAGAAATCCCAACGTCCAGAAAGGAGGACCGTACAGATCAAGCAGGACACCAGACAAATCGTGTGGCGTCGCAGCTCGGACAAAATCGAAGGAGAGGGTGAGTACGAGCTTTTGGAGATTGCTTTTTTTGAATGGGAGGTCAACTTTAACTGAGGACATGTTGACAAATTGAAGGACAAAACGATATTGTTCCTAGAGAAGGATATAGCTTCTACCTCAACAGCATCCGATATTATGCAAGCATTTACTGTTACTACAAAGCAAAATTCTGAATTCTTTACAATGACTAAACGTATGTTTTGTTGGTTTTGAGTGAATTGCAAAATTTGGTTTGACCAAATTGCAAAGTGAACCCGAGCACCTGCAAGGGAAGCACCACAGAGAATTCTTAAAATAAATACTGATAAACATTCAACCGACTGTAGTTTCAAGTTGTAATGTCACAAATCACGACAAGATGGCCGACAGGTCTTAGTTGCGCTCACACGGGCTCTTCTACTGCGCCGTACTATGACACTTTTTTTAGGATCATGAATGACATGCAGGATAAACATAGAAGCTCAATCGTATTAACAATTTGAGTGAGTTAATTTTTGTGAAATGACATAGACAAAATCAGTTTTTGGACTTCAAGTTGGTTCCTTGTTCCACAATTTTGTGCCATCCTTGAATGGTCATTTTTATGCAAGAGAGCCCTTTGCACTGGAAAAAAAAAAAATTACAGTATGTGATCATTTTGTTGCGTGCTTCAAGCCTGCCAAATTAGTTTTCAAAGGGAGTGTGATTATTTTTTTGCTGAAAACACGCTTGTAACACCCAACTCGGTGGACTGCTTAATCATGGCTCAGCTCCCGAAAAGCGGCGAGCCGTGATTGGGCGGTTCCTGAGTGGTGAGCAACTTTGATGTCATTTTCAGTCGACGGAGAGCGGCAAAATGGCCGCCCGCGCAGATGGCTCAACGCGGGCGAATTCTGCTGCTTCGCTCATTTTCCACATAGGCAATATTCATTCGAATGTCGTCGTTAGACCCGTGAAGGCACATGGAACGTTCGAAAATGTTTGCGTTAAACCTCCCCTTGAAAGTCCGTTTGGCTCTTTCTAAAAAGGGGGCCCGTGGCAGCACATTCCACTTCAGCAGGTCTCGTCTTCACTCGATCTCCCACGTTCTCAATCAGCAACCCATTTTTTTCCCCCCTCTCTCTTTTCCTCCTTTTCCTCCAGCTGTCTTTTCTCAAGTTGCTTATTCCTCACAGCCACATAATCGCCCACCCGGCCTCCTTTCCACATTGTCTCTGACCTCTCAGTCGACTTTCTTTCGCTTTCTCTTTTTACGTCAAGGTTCTTCAGCGGATTCTCGACCTTTTGTTCTGCAAAGTCTCCGTCACGCCAATCCGACTGACCTACGTGCGGCGTCTCCACTCCCGGCTTGTTTTTGTAACGTGATATTTTTTCGCCCGACTGTTTGCTTTCAAGTCAGGTTCCACCCTCAACACCCACCCACGCACACACACACACACACACACACACACACACACCAATCAGCGTGTTCTTTGCAATGAACTCTTTGGATCACATGGTCAACTTTGATTATTGAGACACAGGAAGTGCGGGGCAATCAGGGAGTGTCTGACTTCCTGTCTCGCATTGAACACAACAAAAGGCCCAACCTTTCATACAGCAAGCTGGGACGCCGCCTGAAATTGAAGTCTTGCATTCTGAAGATTGAGTGATCATATAAACACCAGAGAAAGTAAAAAGCAACTTTCTGCTGGGTTTGATTTGCAGTTGCTTTGCTTTCGTCTCTCGTGGTCTAACTTGTGTGTCTTGCACTGATTCGCTAGCTAACAGGAACTCTTTAAATATGCACTCACTGTAAAAAGAGCTCGTGGGAGAATATCAAGGGGTCGAATACAAATATTATATTCATACATCGGGAGATTAAAAAAAAATCACAGATATCAAAATGTTCATACCACAAAAATTGTGTGCGTGCGTGTGCGTGTGCGTGTGTGTGTGAGTGATGGCAGAGGACATCTGCTAAATCAATAATATATATATTTTGGTGGGTGTGGACACAAAGCGCGGGAAGTGTCCAAGCGGCTTTTTTTCAGTCTTTGCGCCACGCTCACTTTAAGATTTCAGCCGCAACATCGGCTCTCATTTCTCCTGACGTTGGAATCTCCCGCAAGAATTCCCGTCATCCAATACAAGTTCACATTGTTTCACTCTCTCGGCATCGTCAATGGAGCGCCAAACTGACACGCAAAAGGCCCTCGGGAACTCTTTGGCATGATTCCCATGACTAGATTGCCATGATGGGTTTTGTTTGTTTAAAATAAACGATGAAAATAATCATCTTTGATTCTTGAGCTCCAAGCATGCCATGGATTGTCCAATTTGCAGGTTTGTTGATATCATCTTGTGCGCTTCGTAAGGCAAACGCAGTCATTTGATAATAGCGCATGATCGTCTTTTTCTCTGCGTTCACGCAACGATGATCTTTTCCTCTCCCATCCAGTGGACATCCGAGAGATCCGGGAGCTGCGGTCGGGAAAGGCCTCCCGAGATTTTGAGCGCTACCCGGAGGAGGCTCGTAAAGTGGACTCTGCCCTCTGCTTCATCGTGCTTTACGGTCTGGAGTTTCGCCTCAGGACTCTCAGTCTTGCAGGTCGGTGCGTGCGTGCGTGCGTGGGCGGGCGGGTGAGAGCTAATCCGTCCCCTCCCGGGCGCTATTTGTTTTTACTCCTTTCCCGAACGCAGCCAGAGGCTCACGAGGGAACCTCCGCTCTAAAATTTGATCTCGACAAGCAATGTAAAGTTTGTTTCATGTTTCCCGGGGAAAGTCGTGGCGTGTATCCTCGAGGTCTCACCAAAAGCACTCCATTTCCTTCTTTTTTGTTTGCTCTGGCTCGTGGTGTATTTCAATCGTGAGTAGCAGCCACAAAACAAAGGCGGCCCCGAATCTTGGTTGGTTTGTGTGTTCCTCATCTACGAGAGTCCCGTCGGCGTTTTCATGCTCTTTGGGTGAGAGAGTCTTTTCTTGGGATCTTTTCAGCCTTCAGTGAGGAGGAAGTCCACATGTGGATCGCCGGTCTCAACTGGCTGATGAGCGACACTCAGAGAGCGGCGGCCCCGCTACAAACTGACAGGTTGGAACGCTTTGACTTGTGGGGGCGGTCACGCATTTTTTATCCGTCCGGTCTCTTGTTTAGTTCACTCGTCCCCGATCCTGATCACGGGAAGACCGCTTGCCATAATGTGTTCCGACAAACACGTAAAATGAATCGAATCAAAAAAAAACAGTTCAACTTTGGCGGAGGTGTACTCCGAAAAGCTCTTCTCATCCCGTCTTTGGTGTAATTCTCCACGTTCTTCACCCTCGATAGATGGCTGAGGAAACGGTTTGAAGTCATGGACAGGGACCACGAGGGAAGGTGAGTCGTCTTCGGTGGGCCTGCCTGGTGCCCCGCCCACTTTTGTCCTTGGTCGATCTTCCTGTGCTGGCGTGATTGAAGCCAGACTTGTGGTCGGGTTGCTGCGGCGCCGGCACAAACGGCCTGTCGCCGCTTGATAAGGTGAAGGAAGTGAGTCTATAGGCTTCGATAGGGCCACTTCCTTTTCTGCGAGGAAAACATTCGCAGTCCAGGAGAGAGAGCGAGAGAGTGTAGGGCAGTAGCGGCGTTCCAAGTTTAATGACACTTCCCGGCATTGCGGTGGCAACCTTGATGTTTTCGACGTCGGTTCGCTTTCCAGAAGCAAAGCTGCGTTCATGTTCACATTGGGTGGTCGCACCCGCGCAAGCAACATTCGCCCAGGCGGTCACAAACCTGGAATGCATCCGGCCTCAACATTTTTGAGTTTCGTCTGCCAATGCAGAGGAGAAGGCTGCGAAGTCGGCGACAAAAGGGAGCAAACTACATGTGCGAATTAAAGCCATGTTACTTATGGAGTCCTCACCGTCAGACGACAGTTGGACGTTCAAGTGCTTAACGGCGCTACGCAAAAAGGAAGCTCACGTCACGTTACGTCCAATGTGACAGAGGCGTGATGGTGTCACAAAATAGTCACATTTTCCTTTTATTGTCGCGTGCTGCAGTTGAGCACTTGCGTGTCGTCCTTCGGGGGTTTGACCTCTGCCAATAGTCTTGCCCACGCTAATATCGGAGATCTGTTGAAAGTTCAAAGCAATTGCTGCTACGTCAGTGAACCTGAGGCTCTTAAAAAGTGTTTGATAGCTCTCGTGTCTGTTCTGCCTCTCCCGCAGTGTCACAGTGAAGGATGTGAAAGCTTTGCTGCCTCAGGTCAACTACCGAGTCCCCAACTTGCGCTTCCTGAAAGACAAACTACAGGTCACGGTTGTGTTTTGAAACGTATCTTGAAAATGTATTTTTCAACGTCACTGTCGACAAATGAACGTGACGTCATCACAGTGGCTACCCTTTATTTTTTTTCTTGAAGTCTTCATTCAAATTCTCAATGTGCGTCCAGGAGGTCGATGCCCGCGGTGAATTGGCGTACCCCAACTTTGCACAACTTTATCGAACGCTGATGTTTGACACACAGAGGAGCGTAAGTGTCAGTGTTGTTTGCACCCAAAGGACACTTACACACTGGCTGTACATACTCTGTTTCTCTACATACTTACGGTAAAGGGAAAAACACACCTACTCTAATGCCAACTGCTCAAAACTGTCAGATCAATTCGCCTGCTGAAATCTGTGATCGCATGGGGATGTTAGGCACTTACTAATAATTGCATTCTGTTTTTAATTACCTTCTTTCTGTCTATCTATCTATCTACTCTATCTAGCTAGCTAGCGATAGAGCTATCAAGCTATCGATCGAGCTATCTAGCTAGCTAGCTAGGTTTCAGGGGTTGGGGAAGAATAGGGGCTAGCATTAGGAGTAGTATTAGCCACACCGGTTATTAAAACACTTCTAAAGCAATGAACAAAATGTTGCTGTTGTTTTTAGTATAAGCCGGTTTACAAATGGTATCCCATAAGCCAGCCACAAATGTTTGTTTAGTTGCTAAAAACAACAACAACATTGATTTCATGTCAAAACAAACCAAAATTGGGAGTTGATTCTCCTGTTATCGTGATTTGCCTTTTTTTTTTTTTTTTTAACTTTTCATTGCGAAGGCAAGAGTACACACTTGACCGGTCACACGTCAACACGTTATTGTTCACATTCACACCCGTTGGGCAAATACACAGTCGATATGATCGTCTTGAGCAAAGTCCTATTGAGGATAAAAGTGGTCTCGAAAAAGCAATGATGGCACAAGTTGTTTATTTTCTGCAACGCCACTGCACTCACGTTGTCCTTTTTTTTATGCTTGTCCTGTTCGCGCTTACTCCCTCCACCTGGCCTCTCAGATTATCGAACAACTGGAACTCTCCTTCCTTTTGCGGTGAGTGCCACCACCTGCACCTCTTCTTCGGTGTTCAGCCATTTTTATTTTGGACATTTTGTGTCGTTGTTCAGGCTGACCTGAAAATATCAGATACACGTCAAAAAACAGGAGGCAAAGAAATCGGAGCCAAAGTATGAACTCGGCCGGTCGGAATAGCTCCAAATATGAGTGCGACGCAGCTGCTTTCTCTGCTGATTTATGAGATAATAGCTCCAAGATGCTGTAGGTAGCAGATGTCTTAAGTTATCATTTCATCAACTTTTTGGGTTTTCAGGAATGTTGACAGACCAGAACTGTGCCAGATTTCCCTTTATGACTTCCAGAAATTTTTACAAATTGATCAAAAGGTAGAGTTCACAGAGTCTGAATGGAAGCGTCCAAGTCAGAAAGAGCTCCCCACGCATCTTTTTTTTGTTCCCCCTTCCAACAAGGTGTCATGGGCATCAGATTTGAATCGGGTCAGAGAGTTCCTCGCAGGCTACGTAAGAGGCGGACCCCAGTCCGAGCCCGCCTTGCAACTCGACGAGGTGACGAGACGCAGCCAAACGGAAAGCACGGCACATTTGAAATGTTAAATGTCACGTTATTTTCACAGTTCCTGACCTTCTTGTTCTCTAAAGAGAATTCAGTGTGTGACCCTCAGCTCTCACCCCTTCTTCCCGAAGACATGAAGAGGCCGCTAGCACAATACTGGATCTCTTCCTCGCACAACACGTACGTCTCCTCATCCGTCACGAGTTGGCTGTAAAACCTCCGCGTTCTTCTTCTCGTGTCTCTTCATCTAAGCGAGAGAAGCTAACCGGTTTTGAGCGTCGGTTCATCGCGCCGCCTAATGCTTCCGATAAGACCTTCTTTGACTTGAAGGAGATCTGAGGTCTGATTTCTCGCGCAGGTGCTGGGAAAAATGTACTTTGATTGTTTCGTGCCACCGCTCAGAACCCCTTAGGCCGAACAAAGGCTTTTGCACAGGACGGAGCGAGTGCCGGAGTCTGAAGTTTCCTTGTGCTCTCAGCTACCTGACAGGTGACCAGTTTTCCAGCGAATCATCCCTCGAAGCCTACGCTCGCTGTCTGAGGATGGGCTGCCGCTGCATCGAACGTGCGTCTTGACTTTGCTGAAGTCGTGACCCGGGTGGCCTCGATGTTGACTTGAAGTCTTGTCATGGGGGACGTTGAACCGAAAACCTTTGTCTGACTCCAGTGGACTGCTGGGATGGACCCGATGACCTGCCCGTCATCTACCACGGTCACACTTTAACCTCCAAGATCAAATTCCTCGACGTGCTTCACACCATTAAAGAACACGCCTTTGTTACGTCCGAGTAGGTGATTTCGCATTCTCTCGACGTTTTTTTTTTTTTTTTCCCCCCCGGATCAATCTTGGTCTCGGGATGATCCGGTAAAGACATGCGATCGGAGAGTAAAGCCCGCAATCTCACGTTGCTGTGCGTGCATAGGTATCCCGTCATCTTGTCTATCGAAGACCACTGCAGCGTGGTCCAACAAAGGAACATGGCCACACACTTTAAGAAGGTATTTGGGGAGATGCTGCTCACCAAGCCCGTTGACAACAATGCCGAGGACCTCCCTTCACCCTGGCAGCTTCGCAGGAAGATCCTCATCAAGGTACCGGCACAAACATCTCCATTCGCATCAGAAACCGGAATCCTTCAATTTGGTCGCGAGCGGGAAAGATGAAACCATTGATCCAAAATGGCCGAAACATCCGCGCGGTGAATGTTGAACATCGCCACTTCGCCTCGCCAACTTGTGCTTCTAAATGCGGTGCTGCGCTACCAGAAAACAGTTTTGATTAAGTCTCATTGAGCGACAAGAGAAAGGGAAAATATTCGAACCGCCTCCCAGTTAAAGACGGGGGGGGGGGGGGGGGGGCGTGCTAGCCATCGATCTCTCCGTACTCATCGGACTGGTCGCAGGTCTGACAGCAGACAAGACTAGCATTCACACTTCTCTGCGCCTAGACTCCTAACCCTCAGCGCCGAAGCACAAGTTTGAGTCTTAAATTCACCTAACATGCACATTCGGAGGGTGTCCGCATAC
Organism: Hippocampus guttulatus; assembly: GCF_054856545.1. Taxonomy (NCBI): domain Eukaryota; kingdom Metazoa; phylum Chordata; class Actinopteri; order Syngnathiformes; family Syngnathidae; genus Hippocampus; species Hippocampus guttulatus. The sequence continues at coordinate 22,682,589 of NC_141267.1, read as the reverse complement.
CTCGTTTGAGGGAGAGCCTGCAAACTCCACACACACACACACACACACACACACACCACTCTTGAGTTGAGATGGAATCCCACAAACCCTTTGGTGAAGCGGAAAGCCACAATCATCAACTCTGTGTTCAAAATTCAGACTTCAAGACAAATGTGTCGGGTCCCGGTAAAATACTAGAACATGGAGTTAAAAACCAAAGTGATTTCTGTCCTTGTGTCCAAGCACAAGAAACTGGTGGAGGGAACCTTGTACGAGGAGGTGACAACGGGCAGCTCCTCGGACAATGACCTCAGCAACTCGTTGAAGAACGGCATCCTCTACCTCCAAGACCCCGTTGACCACGTGAGCGCTCGCCATGTGCCACACTCTCTCGTACGGCTTCCGTCATCCACGACCCGACTATATGCGTGTGCATACAGACTTGGACGCCGCATTATTTTGTCCTGACCAGTAAGAAGATTTACTATTCGGAGGAGACGTCCCGCTACCGGACGGCTGACGAAGAAGAAGAAGATTTGGATGACGCCAACGAGGTGAGCCGTCAGCCAGACTAGCGTGACGGAAAGCCGGCGATCTTGTTCTCTTTTTGTCACGCCGTCGCCTCAGGAATGTCGGGGCGACAACCGCGAGCCGCACGGCGCCGAGCGCTGGCTTCACGCTAAGCTGGGCGGAGGTTGCGACGGGCGTCAGCTGGCGGAAAAGCTCCTGCAGGACTATTGCGAGGGCGGAGCGCAAGATGGCACCTTCCTGGTGCGCGAGAGTGAGACCTTTGTTGGAGACTACACCTTGTCCTTCTGGTGAGTGATGCTTTTCATTCTCGGAGTGAAAAGTACCTCCCCTAAGATGCTTTGACTTTCCGATCGATCGTTTTTATTGGATTTTGAAAGCCGCCCCACTTTGCTGCTGCCGTGGTCGAGGACCCGAAGGCAGGAAGCGCAAGGCGTACGAAACAAAATGTATCCACAAAAACGCAAGCAGGGGCACTCTGGGGAAAAACTACGTGAAGAGTCCTGATAAAAATCAAAGTAACGGCAGGAAATAAATCACGGCACTTAAGATTTAGTGAGCAACGGGTGCGACATTGGAGGAGAAGCCCTCCGATGCCCCCTGTTGGTCACAAACGGAACAGAACCCATGACCCAAAATACATCGAATCTAGACAAAAGCGAATAACGACAGCCGCGGCACGGACACGAATGAGAGGGGTGGAGGGCGAGCGCGACGTAGGGTAGATCATCATCCGCCCGCGGAGGTCTTCTTGCACCTCCTTTCGGAACGTGCTATGCTGCGGACGCAAATCAACGTCTGCCGCCGCCATGTCAAGCACTTTGCCTCTCACGCAGAGATGTGCAAGGGAATGAGAGGAATTGCCGCGATTGGCAGAGAATCCATTCAGCTGTTTCACACCCACAACGGCGCAGCATGTCTGTTTTTAACCGTGGCAAGCTGCGCGCATCTAGGAAAAAAACAACAGAGCCGTCTCGCACGCCTCTGTGCAGTTTTCTGAGAATAGAGCCTGTGCTCTCCGGGAAACGGCTTTTGGTCGATCTCCCTCTTACGTTGGGCCTGGATTGTATTTGCACGGGTGATGGCAACGCTTGGGGGGGGGGGGGGGGGAATGTGAGTTTTTAACCTGCGCAGCCGCACATCTGCCGTTTGATTTCTTCCATCAGGCGCTCGGGACGCGTCCAGCACTGCAGGATCCATTTACGTCAAGAATCCGGCGCCACTCGTTTCTATCTGACCGACCACCCGGTGTTTGACAGCCTTCGCCAGCTCATCTGCCACTACAGAGAGACACCGCTGCGCTGCAACGAGTTTGAAATGAGGCTTGGCAACCCGCTACCTCAACCTAACGCGCACGAGAGGAGAGAGTAGGTTGCGCCTCATCCGGCACTCGCACGACTCGTACGCTCGTCCTTTTTTCATTCCATCGCCGACATGTGCCGCGCAGATGGTATCACTCCAGTCTGTCCCGAGTTCAGGCCGAGCACATGCTGATGCGAGTGCCTCGAGACGGAGCCTTCCTGGTGCGGAAACGCAGCGAGCAGAACTCTTACGCCATCTCCTTCAGGTGCAATCGCAGGAACGCCGCGGAAGGAAACGCGCATCCGCTTTGTGCCGAGGATTGAAAGTGTGCCCCCCCCCCCCCCCCCTTCAACGTGTGCACAGGGCGGAGGGTAAGATCAAACACTGTCGTATCCAGCAGGAAGGTCGCCTCTTCATGCTGGGCAGCTCAGCAGAGTTTGAGAGTCTGGTGGATCTGGTGAGCTACTACGAGAAGCGCCCCCTGTACCGCAAGATGAAGCTGCGTTATCCCATCAATGAGGACGCTTTGGATCGGATGGGCACCACGGTCAGTCGCTCAAAGAGGCGTTCGACGGGACGCGCGGGTCGAGACGGACGTTCACATGCGGGGGGGGGGCGGAGGATTCCTGCCCGAGCCGCAGAGGCCACGGCGGCCCGGTCATCCCGCCTCGGAATGTTTTCGTTTAAGGGTGAAAGGGCCGCTTGAAAATTCGTCAACGAAACGCGCTCTAGCCGGTGAAGGGAAGCAAATTATGTCTCGTTTGTTTTTGGCGAGTTCACTGCATCGGTTTTCTGTTCGAGGTGCGAGTCCCAAAACGGCCTTCTGTCTCGCAGACTATGAAGTGCAGAAATGCAGGGAGGAAATTTGAGGACCGGACGTTTCCTTGTTGTCATTTCAGGAACTTGATTACGGGGCGTTGTATGAAGCTCGCGCTCCTCATTTTTACGTGGAGGCAAACAAGATGGCCGCCGCTCGGGTGAGCGCGCCCGCGCCGTCCGCGCGCCCGTCGTCATCTCGGGAGTCTGAAATGGCGATTCCAGCTTTGCCTTTGGCTTTCTCCGCTGCGTTCCACAGTGCACGGTCAAGGCGCTGTACGACTACCGAGCCCAGAGGGAAGATGAGTTGGGGTTCCCCAAACAGGCGCTGGTCTTAAACGTGGACAAGCAGGAGGGAGGCTGGTGAGTCTCGCCGTGCGCCGATCGCTTCAAAAGCCGCCGGCAAAAGTGGCCGATGCGGCGTGAAGAAAAATCCGTACGAAATATCGTCATTGTCTCAACACAAACTCTCAACTCGCTTGCTGGACTCGAATGTCGGGACCAAGTCCAGGAAGAAGCTTGAAAGTCTGTTTTCCACCGCTGATCCCATTCAGGGTGGCGGGGGAGCCCCAATTGGACCCTGGACGGGTTCCTGGCAACTTTGAAACTGAACTACAGCAGAAATACATCTGGGCCTATTTTGCAATGTGCACATCTCAGCAGCACAGTCAAACACGCCCCCCCCCCCCCCATCTTCCCCCCTCCCAGGAACCGAATTCCTTCCCGCGGTCAAGAAATTGATGACGCATGCATGCAACTGACTTGCCACCAGTCTCGCCCCCAAATAGTCCGCCACAGGATTCCGATTATTCCTGACTAGAGGGACATTTTAGCTGCTGCGTGATAATGACGGAAAGAAAAAAAAAATGGCCCCCTCCAACTGTGGACACAAGAAGTTTTAATTACTCGCAAAACAGTCACAATCTTTCTCGGAACAAAATCTACAAGTCTCTCGTTCTCTCGCCTATAAATCGGATTGAACAGTCGCGTTTTTCTTTTTAGGTGGCGAGGTGACTATGGAGGGAAGAAGCAGCTGTGGTTCCCCGCAAACTATGTGGAGGAAGTACCCGGCTCCCCGACCAGAGACATGCTCGAAGCAGTGAGTGCCTCGGACAGTAAAAAGTACGGCTCATCTCGCTTCTCCCCACACTAACCTTTTTTTTTTTTTTTGAAGTCGGCAGAGAACAGTCCCCTGGGTGCATTCCTGAAGGGCTTCATTGATGTCCAGACGTGTAATGTCGGTGAGTCCCGATCAGATGTCGCTCCTGAAATTGAAAATCCAAGTGACAAGACATGGGAAGAGCAAGGGGAAATCCCTCCCATCTTCACTCTTCATCCGCAAAGTCGCAACGTTGCCTTTTTCTTCCCGCAGTGGTGCACAAAGACGGCAAACATTCGCGGCCTTTCGTCTTCACCGTCCATTGCGGCCACTCGTCCTCTCGGATGCTGGACGTGGCCTCCGACGGCCCGGAGGAGCTGAGCAGCTGGGTCGGCGAGATCCGGGAGGCGACGCACAACGCAGACGCGCGGGTCAGTGGAAAGACTTATCGGCTTTTTATACTTAAGCCGATCTCCAAAAGTGTCACGGCGACTAAAGTGAGACGAGGCTCTTCAGATGCAGGAGGAGAAGCAGATGGAGAGAAGGAAGAAGATTGCGGTGGAGCTGTCAGACCTGGTGGTTTACTGCCGCCCCGTTCCCTTCGACGAGGACAGTAAGGGATCCGACTGCCCCCCCCCCCCCCCCCCCGCCATCTGCTCTTTGGCCACACGCGACTTTTGTCTTTGCCGCCGTCAGAGATCGGGACAGAGCGAGCCTGCCACCGGGACATGTCGTCCTTCCCGGAGACGAAGGCGGAGAAGTTGGCCGCACGGGGCCGAGGGAAGCGCTTCCTCCAGTACAACCGGCGTCAGCTTTCCAGAGTTTATCCCCGCGGCCAGAGGCTGGACTCGTCCAACTACGACCCCCTCCCCATGTGGCTGTGCGGCTCCCAGCTGGTTGCGCTCAATTTCCAGACGCCAGGTCGGTAAACCCGAGAAACCGACCCTCTTAAATCCCTACGGGACGGATCAAAATCCACCTTCCCGCAGATAAAGCGATGCAACTGAACCAGGCCTTGTTCACGCTCGGGGGCGGGAGCGGCTACGTTCCCCAACCGGACATCATGAGGGACGAAACCTTTGACCCTTTTGACAAAGACACGTTGCGGGTGGAGCCCATCACCGTCCAGCTGGAGGTGAGCGCCGCCCCGCCACTCAAATGCTTTTGTTTTTTTTTTCCCTCCCATCTCTCAGTTGGATCAATTGGAACTGCGCGGCTCCTCCCTCTTCTCTCTTGCCATCAGTTGCTCGGCGCTCGGCACCTCCCGAAGAACGGTCGAAGCATCGTCTGCCCCTTCGTGGAGATGGAGATCTGCGGCGCGGATTATGACGGCTGCAAGTTTAGGACCGACGTCGTAGGTCGGACTGCTTTTGTCGTGCGCCCGTGGCGCGACGGGACGAGCCCGAGGTCCGGGCGCTGACCCGCTTCCGCCGTGTTTTCCCAGCCGATAACGGTCTCAATCCCGTGTGGACGCCCAAGCCGTTTGTGTTCGACGTCCACAACCCGGCCCACGCGCTCCTGCGCTTCACCGTCTACGACGAAGACGTGTTCAGCGACCCCAACTTCTTGGCTCAGGCGACGCACCCCGTCCGTCTGCTACGTACAGGTTCGCGCTTCAGATTGACCTTCTCGGAACGGCTCAGCGAACGGATTCGCGAATCCATCGCTGGAGTTGGTCTTCCAGATTTTGGATCTCGCTGCATTTTATCGTTTCTTTCTTCCGGCGCGTCCCCGACGGCAACTGCGAGGAATCAAAACCATCGAGTACGCTTCCCCGTTGTCCGGCCGGGTTGGCTAGAGCGGCCATTTTGTCTCTCGCTCGGATCGATGTCGGTTTTTCCTCGAGCGCTGCTTTTGCATTTGTCTTGGTGGGACGGTCGTCTTCATAGCGTCCCCGTTTCCCCTCGCAGGTTACAGAAGCGTCATTCTCAAGAATGGCTACAGCGAGGAGCTGGAGTTGGCCTCGCTTCTTGTTCACATCGAGATCATGAACGCAAAGGTACTTCATCTGCTTTATTTTCCAAATAAATGTCTCGCGGCTCGCCGCAAGGGGGCGTACTTTGCCCAGGCCTCGACACAAAACACACCAGTACAAGCGGTCCACGCTCTTCCACTTCTATGGCTGCAGGAAGACGGCAACGAGAATCTTTACACGTCCATCCAGCGACTCCGCGATCGAACCAGTGAACTATCGAACAAAATTTCCTTGCTGGAGAATTTGGGCTCTAGGGACTTCACGTACCAGCAGAGCGTAGAAGAGCTCCGAGTGGCTCAAGATCAGCTGAGCGAGCTGGTCGAGGCCCGCAACCGCAGGTGACCGACTGCCCCTTTGCCAAAGTTTCCGTCCGCTTTTTCCTTTTCAAGTGCCTAAGCATGAACTTGTGAGCCGACACTTCACAAACAAAACTCTGCCACCCGAACTTGCGTTGCAGACTAATGGAGAAGAAGAGGCGGGAAAGGCTGCGACTGCAGGTAGCGGCCAAGCGCACGTAGCTCCCTTGTCCAGCAGAGGGCGTTAACGAGCAACAGACTACTCGACTCATCTCGTGACGTCACAGTACCGACACTCACTTCAGGCGTTTGAAACTGATTCAGAAACCTGATTGTTTTTTTTGGGGGTTTCTTGTTTAAATTTAAAATTGACAGATCCACCCCCCCCACACACACACTTGAGGCTTGCCTCCCAGAAAAGGATTATTTTTAAAAATCTTTTGATTACTTTTTAATCTTATTTTATCCTTGCAGAAAATGCTCCAAACTCCCAATATGTTAACCTTTACTGTGATTACTAATTTGCATACAAATGGGAAAAAAAAAACCCACTCGGGATTGACGCAGTCCCAGTCCCGTGACACTCAGATTACAGTTCCTTTTAAAAATTGTTCTCTTGCAATAGAAAAGGAGGTAACATAGCAATTATTAGAGAATGCTGCAAAGTAAAAAGAAAAAAGAAAGAAAGACTGTTCACTGATATGAAGTATTGTCTGAAAAAAAAAATGACAGAAGCCCATCCAAGTGGGCTCTTCCTGTTTCCAGTCAGCAGGAAGAACAAAACTCAGGTTCCCCAAAAATGCGGCTGCGTTTTGTGGCAGGCAAACATCCCGTCTGTGCCCTTTTTTTTCCTGTTTGGCATTGAAAGTTGTAACTTGAAAATTGAAAACAAACAATGCAAGAGTTTGTTTTCGACTGTCAATAAATGAGTCTCTCGTGCCGCACGCTACGTCTGTCGCCGTTGCGCTTTTCATGCCAACAAGCCAGCTCGCAAGAATTTGGGTTTGCGCCATCGGACATTCCCAAATGCTGTCAGTGGTCGGTGCGTCCGTTTCCGACTGAGCCACGGTTGTCATGCCGCTTGTCATTTCTCCTCGTGTGCTTTTGCCGACTTCTCAAATGCAATTAGATGGTCGTGTTAATCCAATCCCCACCGCGGGTTGCCTGCGTTGTTTGGCCATCTGCCTGTTGACCTGCCTGCCAGCCCGCATTTCCACAACACATTTGACGGCAGGCTCTCTCGCACACACGCACGCAGATCATATCTGATCTTCCTCGCGATAAGCACAACAGCCAAACAGAAGGTGACATACAATCGGCCGCACATTTATTCATTTATTTATTTTTTTAATACATGTCCTCCATATTTGTATTCACCATCCATTCATTAGCAGCCTGACTTCTCATTCTCATTATTATGACTAACCTTTGATCCTAATGAGGGGAATTCCAAGACGGGGTGGGCTGAAACCGTGCAGAACCTTCTAGCTCAAAGTCGCCTAACGAGTGGATCGTCTGACAGACGGGGATGACCGATGAAGTTTCAGATTTTCGCAAATGGCAACACGTGACCGGTCACCGGATGGCTCCATGGGATAGACAGATAGAATCGAGCAAGCATCAAAGACAAAAGAATAAAAAGCAAACGCAAGAGCAGCGTTTCAGGTTCTTAACATCGACATCAATCGGCGAGGGATTTACGCTACCGCCACGTTGGCTGTCGGAAATGCAAATAAGTCCAAATTTAGATCAATGTGTTTCTCACAAACGGAGCCCGGATATGGATTGTAGGGATGCGTGCGTGGTAAATAATGCACAGTTGGAAAGGGACGCGTTCTGGGACCGTGTCCATGCACCGGGAATTATTCCAGGGGCGAAGGGGACCAAAGTAAGAAAGGGGACGGCTCCACGTATGCCGATGAAGAACAGATTCTCATTTGCGACGCCGAACTGCCGGGGGCTGCATTTGGCAGAGAAGAACCAAAATGCACACAGCAAGGACAGAAACGAGGAGTGAATACCAAATTGCTGCGAACCTTTTTTTTGGGGGGGGGGGGGGGGGGAGATGAGATGACAGAGGAAAATGTCGAACTACTGTAGATGGTTGCCATAGTGATGAGTGAAGTGGAGGCACTGCACGGGGGGCGGGGGGCAGCATGTTCAAGTGGAGGAGAGCTTGCGTGTGTGTGTGTGTGCGTGTGCGCGCGCATCCGAAATGTTCCCACCGGTCAGCTCACATGACAGTGCCAAGCTTGGCGGTTTTCATCGAGGGCCTCCCTGTTCATGTTGTTTTTCGATGCGGCCTCATCGAATGTTCTCCCGAGGAAATGATCATCTTAAGCGCCGCACGGCGAAGCCTCGCTATAATGCGCTTCGATTTTTACGGCTTCACTGTTTTCTGTCGTTTTTGCCGTCCGAGGCCAAGCATGCGACGGCCCGGAAGGGAGTCCGAAATCCAAAAGTATTTGGGGGGGATAATCAAAATTGGCTCTTGTTGCAGAGCGCTGATCCGGCGACAAAGTGAAATTCGGGGACCGGCTCGGGTTTTGGAAACGGCACGCTTGGGACCTTTGCGTCAAAGGTTGCCAGTTGCACCTCGTCCTTTTCTGTATGCCGCAGGACAGCCTCGCCGTTCACCTCCTCCGTCTTTTTGTCCCACCCGGGCCGCTCTTTCTCATCTCTCTCTCTCGCTCCCCCCTTCGCCTGCTTTGCGGGCAAAAGTCTGTGATCTGAATTTCAACAGCGCGCCGCAATGCATTTTTTGGGAAGTCGCCCAGATGCTCAAGTAAGCCGACGTAGCCGAACATCAAGAGTGCAGCCTTTCCTTTCTTGAAATGGCAAAGCAAAAATCATCTGATTGGACTTGCAAATTGGGCTACGGCGTCTCGCGTTATCAATGCCTTTTGGTGGGCTCCCATTTGGGCACTGACATTTTTTCAGAATAACGACGTCATCGGCATCATTGCTGATTTTTGACGCTTCGAACGGAGCATTTCAATGTCGTCATCGGCCTCTTGGCAGCATTCCTGGCCAGTTCTTTTTTTTTTTTTTGCTCATCACGTGTTCAATTTTGGAAGGATGTCCATTTTTTGGCCATATTTTTGATGAATCCAAGTCTTTTTGTGATGATCTGTGTTCTCCTGATTTGGCTTTGATTTAGATGGTTGTGGTTTTGCGCCCTTTTTTTCTTCAACTCAACTCGCCCCCGTACAGTATTTCTAGAGCACTTTAAAATGGCCACCGCTGTACATGGAGCAAAAATAATTCATACGACAATAAAATAATAAATAGCGAAGACGGCAGAAGGCACGATCCAACTAAAAATAAAGTCTCGTGCCGAGTCAAAAGCCAAAGAATAAAAATGAATTTGAAGACGAATTTTAAAGACTGTTCAGGTCATTCTGAAGAGAGGGAGCGGCAACGGAAAAGGCTCCATCTCCTCTGAGCCTCCGCTTAGTTCTTGGTACCTCAAATAGGGTCCGGCCCGCAGACCGAAGCCACCGGGAGAAAACTCTCAAATGTAGCCAGTAAAGGGATCCCAGGGTAGGCGTGACGTGCGCCTTCTTACGAGTACCGGTCAAGAGGCAAGTAGCAGTATTGTGGACCAACTGGAGACGCTTGATGGAGGATCGGCGGACTCCAAAGTAAATTGCGTTCCAGTGATCCGGCCGAGATGCGACGAAGGCGAGAAGGATTGTTTCCAAGTGCTCCGGAGAAACGGGTGCTTCTCGCTGTCTCGTCAGTCGCTTGTATTGAGCTTCCTCGGCTTCTTTCCGTCCTTTGTGGCTTGATGAGCTCTCGTCAAGTCACTTCAGGACATGGAGCTCGGCCACATCGCACGCATCGAGGACCCCCGGAGGGAACCCACGTGCCACGCGCGCCACACTCAGAGAATCACGAGCAGTGAAGAGCGGTTTGCTTTTTTGTTTTTTTTCTCGACTCCATTTTTAGAGGTGAAACGGGATGCCGCTTGATCCGCTTCAGCATTGTCGATTAAAATGCCAGAGGTTTAACATTCATCACCTGACATTTCCACTGGCCGGTTCAACAGTAAGAGGCGGCAGACAGTGGTGTCGTCTTTCACATGAAGTTGCTGAATGACGCCAGCAAGAAATGATTGTGGATTTACACCCCCAAATATGAGAAAGTTCATCTTCCACAACGTGCCAGTCAGCCTTTGGATGTTCGTGGCAACGTTGGCAATGGGCTCATCCCCCCGTTTGTTCAATCGGTGCCGCTGAAACTGAAATGGGAAAAAAATAAATCACTCGACATTAGAAAGCAAGCGCCAGCCCCAATGAAATTCTGTTGCCGGTCCCTCTCTCTGGAATGACATCTCACTGAACATTCGGCAAGCCTCCCCTCGCTGCCCATTTTCAAAACCCTCCTCAAAACTCACTTGTATTCTTTGGCATTCGACTCAGCAGGACTTTCGATTTGTTCTTGGTTTTACTGTTTGCTGCTTTCTACCGTCTTTATTACCCAATTTGTTTTACTGGTTATTGTGCATGTTAAATTGCTCCATGTACAGCACTTTGTATGCAGCGATGGCTCGAGAAATACACTTGACTTGACTTGACTTGACATTCTACAAACGCCCTGGCTGGCATACACAGTTAATGTCCGATGAAACGTATCTTCAAAATAGCTGGCCTAGCATGGTCGATTTGGCCGACCAAAGTGTTCTCATCAATACTGGTCATTCGGAAGGACCGCGGGTCTGTGGTGATTAATACAGAAGAGTCGCTTGATTGATTTCAAATCCTTTCCCTTGTGGGGACCTGATTTCTGCTTCCCAGACCAGAAGAGGTCCCCGCGAGTGACCCGCGGGAACACATTGTGTACCTCACACGTGATGAACGCACATGCGGCCGCACGCGCACGCTTGACAAGAGGAGGCTGTGCTCCAGGTGTTGCGCTGGTGCGCATGAACTGATTTGGAGTGGAAATGAGGCTCCGCCCTCACCCTTCATTACGGTAATTGGAAAAATTGCGGCTTCGTGCCTCCCCCCCACCCCCCCCCCCCCCACCCCACCTGCTGCCAATTTAGGAATGAGCAATTCCTGTAGAGACATCAATGTGTCCTGAAAACGTAGCGGGGAAAACAGCGGACTTTTTTTCCTGGGAGGCGGCGGAGGCGGTTGCATTTTGACATTCCTCCCCAGGCTGTGACGCACTTTGCTCGGCACAAGAGAAGACTTGTTTGGGATTTGCTTCCTCCCACCTGATAATTAGCGGAGACGGGTTAAATGGCGACATGACTCGGTGGTGTGGGATACAAAATAGTGCGATACTATGTTGACATCCCCAAATTTCAGTACATGACCGCGTTCATGAAGGTTTGATCGTGAGAGGTCACGGGGCGCTTGATGAACGTAGGCTAATTTCATTTCTCCTCCTCGTGCCTCCGACTAAAGCCACACCCCTCACATAATAAGACATGCGCGATCGCAGCGGAAGGCGGTCCTCAAAGGTCCACTTCCCTTACAGCGGTGATCCGCGATCACCGCTATAAGGGAAGTGGATTCTTACCTCACCCGGGCCAACTTGACCTCATCCGCATTGGAGGTCAACTCGCACTTCCCTGGTAAAGTTACTTTGTGCACTTTGACTTCCTGCAATGACTCCGGCAATTCCGTTTCTACTTCCACCACGTCAAGGACTGTGCACCGCTCGCGCGCCATTTTCAAATAGAAGGAGAGCAAATGTTTCCTTTGGCTGCAAAACCCAGAATGGCGCAAATTGTTCAGGATATAACCCTGACCCACCAGCGATTTTGACGAAGACCCTCTTCTCCGGAGGCGGACCTTGACAACATCTTATTCATCGGAATATTACAATTCACTTTGGAGTCGGACAATCCTCCATGAAGCATCTCCAGTTGGTCCAGAATGCTGCTCTTTGTTAGGAATTCGTTTGTTGCTGTATGAATTATTTTTGGTCCATGTAGAACACTTTGTATGCAGCGGTGGCTGTTTTAGAGTCCTCAAGGAATATACAGTTGAGTTGAGATATACTCACGCTGTTCTGGTTAATATCGTATCGCACCGCAATATCTGGCGCTCTGTGTGGGCTTCATGTTTCCGTGACGTTACATTTCTATGTCCATGCATGTGTGGCTTTTGTCTGGGTATTCAACTTCACCCCCACATTCCCAAAACATGCATGGCAGGTTAATGGAGCACTCGAAATTGTCCCGGGGTGCGACTGTGAATGGTGTGTCCCCCCCCCCCCCCCCCCCCCACCTAGTGCCCAAAGACGGCTGGGGGTGGGCTCCAGCACGCCACCCTCGCGACGATTAAGCGAGCTTGGATGGGCCGATGGATGCAATACATGCCGTATGTGCAGCTTTGATACAATCTGGATTCTATTCTGGAATAATTATTGCACATTGGGATAGAGACGCAGCCATCTGTTCAATATGTAGCGTAAATCAAATCGTGGTGTGTGAGCGTGCTGGAATCATTTTCGTATGAGAGACGAATGTTTTCTTTCAGACATCGCTTCAAATCCCCCCCCCCCCACCCCCCAGGCGGTTTTGCGCTCGCCGATTTCCATTCCCACGCCAGCATCCTCAATCACCTTCCAGCCAGCACTCCACATCCCCCCTCGCATTCAAATGCTGCAGTTGCTATGGCAACCCATACGGCAGCATATCATTCTCTTTTCCCCGAATTCAAAACGGGATCAATTAGTGATGACGTGTGTACATTGTGCACGCGACTCCCATCCGGATCCTGGTGTCTTCGGAGTGACTGGCCTGGATGCGTGTCCAGAGCCAGTCGACCGCAAAGGGCAGTCCAGCTGGTGGACTTTTCTTCGTTTTGTTGTTTTCCTCGACTCGCACGGGTGGAGGAGGGCCTTTGGACCGCCGTGCGCCACGGTGGGGTGGAACGCAACCGACTCCCGGCAAATTGAAGCGGTACAAACAAAACAAAAAAAAAAACAGCACACTTGCTCCACAAAATTTGAAAAGTTGCTCCTCCACTGAAGTCACTCCGCCAAGGCAACAAATAGTTTCCAGCCTTGCGTTCAACCTCTTCTTTCTGGAGGTCGGGCCATCGCCCCCCCCCCCCCCCCCCCCAAGAGCAGGAAATACACAAAAGGTTGCACACCTGCATAGCCTTGGGGGAGGTCCTGTCATCGAACCGTCCTAATGATTCTATCTCAACATTGTTGTTCAGGTAGAGGAGCAAAGACGGACCAGGCTTGCACGGGCTCGGACGCGGGAGCTCAACTGGGACTCCGGATCATGGATATGAAGTCCCAGTTCCGGTCCAGATTGACTACGGCCCCTCGGTTTTGAGGGAGGCGATGACATCACTCTTCTGAGGTGCAGGCCGGCAGGCCCACGTGGATCGATCCAGTTGCAAAATCGCTCCGCATTGGTGCCGACCATCAGCCGGAAGCGGCGGACTCGTAATTTCAAAGGTACCGGTATGTTCCGGAAAGGATTCCGCCGCGCGCAGCCCGTGACCGTTTGCAATCGAATTTCGAACGCAGTCATTTCGTACTGATCAATTCTTGATTTTGCTGGAGGCGGCAACTCCACCGCTTGCTCGCCACCGCGCTGATGCTGCGCCGGTGCGGCGGCGGCGGCGGGGCAAAAAGGCCAAAGGAGCCGCCGACGCCAAGTCAAGCCAAAATCTGAATTGGCAGCAACTTCACTTCACTTTATGACGGGAAAAGGTGATGCTGTCCCGGGTTCCTCGGCACGCTTTGTTTTCTTGGCTTTGTTATTGTGTGCGCGCGCGCGTGTGTGTGTGTGCGCGCGCACACGAGTCGCTCACTCTGCATCTATAGCGGAGTGAGAGAGAGAGAGAGAGTGAGACGGACGGAGGGAGTTCAACGCTCGGCGGGGCTTTGTCCTTGCAAATGATCACGCCGGAGTTATTTCAGCCCCGCCCCCCCCCCCCCCCCCCCCCCGGACACTTTCGACTCGGCGCATTTGAGATGAATGTTATCTTTGTTTGTTTGTTTTTCGCGGAGTAATATGATATCCTTTATTTGTCCCACACTGGGGAAATTTACAGTCTACCTCTTCATGGACCCTCTGCGGAGATTTTTCCTCAGCGCGGGAGCAGCGAGATAAAGACTGAACGCGAAAATGGTAAGATCTTGTTTCCATCGCGCCAAGTGTCGCGCGGCTGCTGCAGCGCCGGCGTTGCGTGTGCGTGATTGTTTTTGCATCCCGAGTTGAAGCGCGAGCGGCAAGATCTTGCGGACACGCGTCGGGATCTTGCGGCATGCGTCGGCTGGGATGCGCGGAGGTTGTTCCTCGATCCTCGGGGCGATTTTGTGCAGAAAGATTTCTCAAATCTATCGGAGTGTCCTTCGCGTTCCCTTCTGGGAGGGAAAATAATCGCTCACTTGCGGGTGCGGATCTGTTTTTTTTAATATATATATTTTTTAAATCAAGGTCATGCTAATGCCACTGGCGTTACGCAATACAGCCGATTTCCATTCTTTTGGAGTCGAGTTGAACAACACAGCGACGCTATCTTGGCCACCGCTATCTTATCAAATTTGGAAAGACTGCTGGCGTAACTACCAGCTCACAGTGAAAGAGGCCAAAAGAGAATATCTGTCGGACCTTATTCAAGCTAACCGTCACAACCCACGCGCACTATTTAAAACAATAGATTCTGTACTCAAACCCCCTCTGCCTACTTGCTCGGATTCTTCACCCGAGATGTGCAACAGATTCCTTCAGTTTTTCATTGGTAAGGTCTCTACAGCTAGGACTCCGGTCTCAAATACCGCATCTGACCCCTCTGTCCATGTTCCATGTTCAGCTGTGCTAAATTCTTTTGAAACTGTGTCCTTGGCGCTTTTGGAGGATGTAGTTCGCCAGACAAAGCCATCTGGCTCCCCTTGCGACTCTCTTCCCCCGCACTTCTTTCAGGAGGTTCTCCCGAGTGTTGGCGCATCAGTCTTAGATATCATCAACAGCAGCCTCTCTTCTGGTGTAGTTCCCCAACAGTTTAAACATGCTGTGGTCCAACCCTTGATCAAGAAAGCTGGCCTTGATCCAGATGTGCTGTCAAGTTTCAGGCCCATTTCCAAGCTGCCTTTCATTTCCAAAATTCTGGAAAAAGTCGTGCACATGCAGTTGAAAATTTTCTTGGATGAACATAACATCTTGGAGGTCTTCCAGTCAGGTTTCAAGACGATGCATAGCACGGAGTCAGCCCTGTTACGCGTTTCTAATGACATCCTCCTGGCAAATGACTCTGGAGACCACGTGTGTCTAGTTTTATTGGACTTAACTGCAGCATTTGATACAGTGGATCACAGTATTCTGCTGTCTCGTTTGCAGCACTTGGTGGGCATTGGCGGCAGTGCTCTTGAGTGGTTTAGGTCCTATTTAGCTGACAGAACCTTCTGTGTCAGCCGTGGCTGCTCTGAGTCACGCACTGCTCCCCTGTCATGTGGTGTTCCACAGGGCTCAATTCTGGGGCCTCTGCTGTTCTCGCTGTATCTGCTCCCATTGGGTTCCATCTTAAGGAAACATGGTATTCCCTTCCACTGCTATGCAGATGACTGCCAGATCTATGTCCCACTGAGCAAGAAAGACGCCTTCTCATTAAGGCCACTCCTATCCTGTCTGGAAGAAATCAAAACCTGGATGGCACAAAATTTCTTGAGATTCAATGAAAAGAAGACAGAGGTGATATTGTTTGGTCCCAGTGGCCCTTGTACATTCCATCCTGTAGACTTGGGCCCCCTGTCTCCTTATCTTAAGTCAACAGTCTCAAACTTGGGCCTTAAACTGGACAGTGATTTCAAACTCGATCGGCAAATTGGTGCCGTTGTTAAATCCAGCTTCTTTCACCTTAGACAGCTGGCCAAAATAAAACCTCTCCTCTCACATGAACACTTTGAGATGGTAATTCATGCCTTTGTCACATCCCGGCTCGATTACTGCAATGCCCTTTACTTTGGAGTCAGCCAGTCCTCCATTAAGCGCCTTCAGCTGGTCCAGAATGCCGCCGCTCGCCTCTTGACTGGTACTCGTAAGAGGGAGCACATAACTCCTACTCTGGCATCCCTTCACTGGCTCCCCATTCATTTTAGAGTTATTTTCAAGATCCTCTTATTTGTTTTCAAATCTCTGAATAATCTCGCGCCACCTTACCTCTCTGAGCTCATCCGCCCCTACACACCTGCCCGGCGCCTCAGGTCTGTGGACCAGACTTTATTAGAAGTACCAAGAACTAAACTGAGGCTCAGAGGGGATCGAGCCTTTTCTGTTGCTGGTCCCTCTCTCTGGAATGACCTCCCACTAAACATTCGGCAAGCCTCCTCGCTGCCCATCTTCAAAACCCTCCTCAAAACTCACTTGTATTCTTTGGCATTCGACTCAGCATGACTTAGATTTGTTCTTGGTTTTACTGTTTGGTGCTTTCTACCGCCTTTATTACCGATTTGTCTTACTGTTTATTGTGCATGTTAAATTGCTCCATGTACAGCACTTTGTATGCAGCGATGGCTGTTTGAAAGTGCTCTATAAATACTGTTGACTTGACTTGACTTGACCGTTGCGATAAACAGAAGACAACAGCGACCGACTTTTGATTTTCAATGTGCCTGAAACGCTTTCACGCAAAGGAACATTTCCAATCGAATCCTGATCTCTGAAGTCAAAACGTGTGTTTTCGCAGCAGTCGCTTGGTCCAAACATCTGCCACCCAACGTAAAGAAATGGCCGTCACGCTGACTGAATTGAAAACGATTCTGTCGCCTCATCTTCCGTCATAAATGTAACAACCGAAAGTATTGAGGTGAAATATTTGAATTCAACAAAATGCCTTCGATCAAGCGTGAAAAGCTCAATATTTGCCGGGCGAAGACGGCGGAGCCGTTTCAAGCGAAAGAAGAATCATGCTGCTTGAAAGCGCGATGAGGTTACGGCCGGTGAGGCCGAGCGAGCTTTTCCCCCCTCGCAAGCGCATCCCCCCCCCCCCTCTGGGAAGACAAAGACGCATCTTCATCATCGTATGCCATCCTTCTCTCCTTCGAGCTGTCCAATCCCCGGCGCGCCTTCCGCGGCAGTGCCGGCGAGTGATCATCCGGCCGACCCCCCCCCCCTCCCCGCTTCTCCTTCCTCGCCCCGCTCTCGTTTTTCAACACCGTGAATGTGACGAGAGAGAATCTGCGCACTCGCTCGGCTGGATCGGCTTGCTGAATACGTTTTGGCGGGGCGACGCGGGCCTGCTCTGGCTAGTCACGCTTCCGATAAACCAAAAGTGCAAAATTTTGAAGACGTCCTTGAGAAGTGCGGGTCAAACTTTTTCATCACTCAAAAAGATTTGATTTGAAGGAAGTTGGGGGGGGAAAAAAACAAAAAGAAGCCGGAAATCAGGTCCATCAAGCCTGGTCCAAATAGAGACTCAGCTGTTGCCCTTGACAACAGGGGGGGGGGCTCATGGAAAGGGGGGGGGGGATTGTTTCTGGCTGGGCTATTGAGGAGTAGGACAGCCAAGTTCTCCTTGGAGGACAAAGAACCGAGTACTCGTTTCTGCTACTTGGCTTGAGTCGCGGCATCAAGTCTCTCCCCCCTCGCA
Organism: Hippocampus guttulatus; assembly: GCF_054856545.1. Taxonomy (NCBI): domain Eukaryota; kingdom Metazoa; phylum Chordata; class Actinopteri; order Syngnathiformes; family Syngnathidae; genus Hippocampus; species Hippocampus guttulatus. The sequence goes on along the minus strand of NC_141267.1, from coordinate 22,665,027 downwards.
ATTGACAAGCCCGGCGTTTGACCTCTGGAAATAAAAAGCGACGTGATTGGCGTACTTGCGTTGGGCCTTTCGCAATCGATTCCACGGAACGGACAAATCTTCATGAACCGACGCGTTGCCTTCTCAGTTCATTTCGGCCGACGCAGCCGCAAAATAAAAGCGGTCAATTCGGCCGGGCCTGCGCGAAGGCGCGCGAGAGTCGGCGATGGCGGCTGGAAAAAGCCGAAGGTCACCGCATCGACGCAATCGCGAGCCCGCCAAACTGGATTCACTCGACGCCTCGGCCGTGCCCGGAAATTGCGTCCGTAAACGTTTTGGACGCAAAAAGGGAGTCCGCGACGCTCGCTTGAAACGAATCCGACGTGTCGCCGGTAATGCGGGGCGACCTTTGACCACCGGACGGATGAAGCGGAACCCTTCAATTCACAAACCGTTGGTGACGCGTTGTCGACGTTGAGAAGCGCGATGACGGCTCGGGTGAGACGCGCGTGCGCTGCGGAGACCGAAACCAAGCAACCTTTTTTTTTTTTTGCTCAACATTTTCACACGTTATCGTCTTCTTCTTTGCGCATTTGTTGTTGTGTTCAGAAGCCGAGGTGAGCTGCGCTCCTCCTCCTCCTCCTCCTCCTGCTCCCGTTCGACTCTTGGGCCATTCAAGCGTTGAGAAGGAAACCGGGCACAAAGCAACAAAATGTTGGGCGCTGGCCTCAGTCCGCTCGTCTGCGCCGTCTTTCTGCTGCAGCTGCCGGTAAGCAGGAAGGTCCTTTGGCATCACCTCCACCTGAACATGACGCTGCTGCTGTTATTTGTTTCGCGTCTGTTTTGCAGGACGACTCCGAATTGAAAAACAAAAACCAAAACTCTTTTCGTGCTAACGATAGCGTGAGGAAGGTGCGCGAGAATTGCGGTGGAAATAATTAGTGCTCACGTACTGTCTTTACGGCACTCCCCCCGCACACTCGGGAGTGGAGGGGGGGAGTACGAGGTGTTAACCTCTGGGCTCGACGTGACCCGCATTGTTAAGAGGAACCAGATGGGATTTTCTGCCCGCGCACGGAGATTGTTTGCGCTGGCCGCAAGCCACGCCAAATAATTAAACCGGCCTTAAAGTGAATTACCCGCACTGGGTCGACGAGTCCCGTCGATGAAAGATGATCGGTTGCCGTATCGGGCTATCAAGAAGATTTTTAGACATCCAGAAAATAGCAATCTGTTTAGCAATCTTATGCTGTGTGGCTACAAGGAGCTAGTCGAGAAATAAAACGAATCCAGTCGGCGATATCGAAGGCACTTCTTGATCAGTTGTCCAACTGAACAGGTCTTATCCTCAAAAATTGCACCCAAATCGGGGGGGCTTGTTCGCACGGGATTCCGGCCGATGAAAAAGCTAGCATGGCCGCGTTTTGTCCAATACCAGACGAGACGCGCAGATGGCAACGCCAGCTATTGATCAGATGTTACAATATAGGATATCGCTGACCTTGCCGGTAGTGGGGGGTGGGGGGGGGGCAACGGTGCATCGCGGGGGTGCCCAAGTCCGACAGCCTGTTTTCGGGTGTCTCCCTCCACCGAGACCACCCCCCCCCCCCCCCCCGATTCAAATGATGGGGATCCCGAGCAGGCTTGCTGACTTGAATCGGGTGCGTTGGAGGAGGGAGGCGTCGTCCAACGCACTCGGGCAAGCCCTGCTATGTTGCATGCCGAACCCGAAGCGGAGACGCGGGACGCTTTGTCCCAGCGTAAAGCCGCGGCGTGGCGCAGCTGTTACCCGGCTCGAAGGAGGAAAGAATCTTGGGTTTGCGGAGGCCCCTCGTCCCAAATTGCGCTGAGGCCGCACGGGATAATCCGCATTGTAGAAGCGCGCCTGCGCCTCCAACGCGCGGGCCAACGTGAGCCGAAATGCGCGCCTTCAGATATTTCCAGGGATGGCAATGGCTAGTGATGAAAAAAGCGGAAAGGGGCGTGGCCTGGATGGGGCGACCAATCACAACAAGTAAGACATCATACGCGTCCAATCGCAGGGCTGTTTACAATCGGAAGATGGAAAGCCTGATCGGGAGAGCTCGTGAAAACTCGACGATAAGGTACCTGACCCCCCACCCCCCCCTAAAATTTTCTCAACGGATTTGGACGATTCACAAAAATGATCAATTTAAGAAATAAAACGGCAGGTATCCGCGGAAAATTGCCATCCCTGTATTTATTGCCTTGTTTTCGCGAGCAAAGCGCCTTCCTTCGGGTGCGGCTTCGGGATCGTGTCGGCCGCCCGGCGCGCGGTCGAGTCAAACCGCGAGCCGCAACTCGGTTTGACTCGACGGCGCGCTCCAGTTCAAGCATTGTGGCCTTTTTCCTGTTCCAAATGCGACGGCGACTCCCTTCGTCTCGTCACCGCCGCTCCGTTCGACAGGTTTCATGCCAGCGAGTCCCCTCCAACTGCGTCATCAAGAGGGACGAGGAGAAATGCTCCGAGATGATGGCCTTGGACGAGAGCGGCGAGGATTCCCAATTCGGTAAGTCCGGGCAAGTGTCCGCTTGCTGCTGAGCCACGAGCGGCTTTCTTTCATCGTCGATAACAAAAAAACGTTTCCAAAGTGACCGCCGGTGACGTTGCAAAATGTGGCTTACCCCACCAAAGAAAGCAAAGAAAAATCCGATCAAGGTTGAAACCGGAACACGATGAATGGCTGCGCGCCAAATGACGGCTTACTTCGTGCCCTCGTCTGACCGAGCGAATGTTTCTGCTCAAAGCGGTCGCCGGTCCACCGCTCGACTCGACCGGACAAAGTGGAAAGGGGCGGGGGCGCGCGCCGAGTGGAATACCGGGATGGCCGAAACCTGGCCAAGTCTTTAAGAACCCGAGCGCTTTTGTTTGAACCGGCGACGACGCGGCGGAGTTCCGATATCGGTAAACGGGTTCGGGGAAAGTGACCCTGCGGGCACATTGAGCTTGCGTTTTGTGTCTCGAGGGTGTCCGTGGATGTGGGACAACCTGACGTGTTGGCGCCCGGCCAGCGTCGGCGATGTGGTCCTGGTCGACTGTCCTGAACTCTTCTCGCAGTTCGTGAGCGAAGACCACGACGGTGAGTGAGTTCCACGGACTGTTCACCAAGAAACCTTGTCCGAATGACGGCCGGGATTTTTAACCATTTCATCACAAAAAAAAAATGGATGTTCATTGAAAATGAGCTATTTGGAGGATGCATCGACCTTACAATGGTGCCAGCAATGGCAACGCGAGCTCTGTATTTGTTGGGTATCGGATCACTGGCAAACTAGACGGTATCGTAGAGCAATCGTTGCCTTGTCGGCGTTTATAAAAGAATGCAGGAAATGAAAAGAATGCTGCCCTGTCCGGCGAACATTCGTGCCACTCGGCACCGTTTTATCGCCTCGACTGTTTGTCGAAAAGTGATGAACGGGGGGGGGGGGGGGGGGGGCGATTTGGTTTGTATTTCCAGAGGTGGGCAAGGTCAGTCGCAACTGCACCGAGTTTGGCTGGTCAGAGACGTTTCCTCACTACATCGACGCTTGCTTCTATGAAGAAGGCAACAACACTCATCCGGTTGGTACACAACCACCCGCGCAAAGGCCACTCGAGCGGGAGAGAATTGACAATTTCCAAATTGGTGATTTTTTGCAGAACTAAAGAAATTCCCAGAGAAAAGGCAAATGAGGAATTTCTGCCGCGCTACGGACACATTTTTGTCAGAAATGTTGTTTCCATTCCAAATTTCATGAGCCTTTCCCGTTTTCCATGTCCAAAAGTTGTTGGGGGTTTTTTTTTTCCTTTTCCAAAGCAGGACATGTACTACGCGTCAGTGAAGGCTCTCTATACGGTCGGCTACAGTACATCTTTGGTGTCGCTCACCACAGCCATGATCATCTTGTGCAGGTTCAGGTGAGCAAAGACTCCAGATTTCACGTCTGGCTGGACAACAACAACAAAAAAAAAAAAGGGGAGTCGATGAGCAAGATTCATTTTGAAAGCTCCGAATCTGAAAATCTTTTGCTAAGATTTGCCCAAGATGGCGCCACAAGAGCGGCTGCCTTTACAGCAGCTCCTTTACTTTGGTTCTTCTCCTTTCTTCCTTTCGTAACGTTGCCGCTGTCAATCGGGAATTTCTCCACCGTGAGACGAATAACGCTCTTCTTCTTCTATCGCCACCGGAAAAATCTAGCCATTCGTTGAGCTCTATGCTAGTTGCTAGCGCATTACTGATGCTTCCAACCCTGTTCCGATTGCTCCGTCGATACGGAATCAAGGTTTTCACAACCGCCCGGCCCCGAACCCAATCGTCCTTCAGTCTTCGGGGAAGCGGCTTCGGCGCGGCCGTCCTGAAAAGCCTCCTCGCCGCGTCTGCTTTGCGCCTACAGGAAGCTGCACTGCACCAGGAACTTCATCCACATGAACCTGTTTGTGTCGTTCGTCTTGCGAGCCGTTTCCGTCTTCATCAAAGACGGCGTGCTGTACGCCGAGGAGGACAGCGAGCACTGCTTCGTCCGTACCGTGAGTGGCGGTTCGTGCCCGGGTCGTCCAAAGTCCCCCACCCCCACCCCCACCCTCACCCCCCGCTAAGACGCGTGCGCTCTTTGCAATTTCTCCCGAAGTTGGAATGCCGGGCGGTGATGTTATTCTTCCATTACTGCGTCCTCTCCAACTATTTCTGGCTGTTCATCGAGGGCCTTTATCTCTTCACGTTATTGGTGGAGACCTTCTTCCCCGAGAAGCGATACTTCTACTGGTACATCGTCATCGGCTGGGGTGAGGCCGCCGGACTCCGAGACGCCGGCTTGTCATTCGCATTCTTATGACGGAATATGAACCTCCGCGATAGGAACGCCGACCTTGTGCGTAACCATCTGGGCGGCGCTGAGGCTGCATTTCGATGACATCGGGTAGGAGGGGGGGCAGCGGATTCTTGAGCCCCGCGCTCGGAGGTTGATTTTCAGTCGTCCGCCGTCGGTCGTCTTCTCTTTCAGGTGTTGGGACATGAACGACAACGCCGCCATCTGGTGGGTGATCAAGGGGCCCGCGCTGGCTTCCATCATGGTGCGCTTTGCGCCTTCAAACTTGATGTGCTCATTTTGTCACCATCATCGTGTCATTTATGTTTTTCTTTTTTTTTTTTAAGATCAACTTTGTCCTGTTTATTGGCATCATCGTCATCCTGGTCCAGAAACTGCAGTCCCCGGATATCGGAGGAAACGAATCCAGCATTTACCTGTAAGTCACGTTTGTCTTCCTCAGCTCGGCACTTGAGAACAACCGGCGCGGTATACAAAGTGCTGCGCGGGAAGCAAAAATCTAATCGGACAATAACAAACGCTAAAAGCAACGCATTCATAACGAAGACGGTAAAAAGCACCAAAAAAGCCTTTCGAAGCACCACCCAATTTTCTCCAAATATGCCATCGAGAATCTCTTTGCCGTCCGGCAGGAGGTTGGCGCGCTCCACTCTGCTGCTCATTCCTCTCTTTGGGATCCACTACACCGCGTTCGCCTTCTCTCCCGAGAACGTCAGCAAGAGGGAGCGTCTCGTGTTCGAGCTCGGCTTGGGATCCTTTCAGGTAACCGAGCGTTTTCCTCTCGGGTCTACTTTGCGTTTTCGCGAAACTCTTCGGGATTTTGCATCTCATCATTTGACGTGTGCGTTCTTTCAGGGCTTCGTGGTGGCTGTCCTCTACTGCTTCCTGAATGGAGAGGTAAATCTCGCTCTCTCTGTTTCGACTTCGTTCAATACAACGGCAATCGCCAATTCGCTAGAAATGAACTATGCGCAGTACGGCGAGCGAAAAATGAACTCTGTCACCGAGCCACATCGCCAAGAGCGACAAACGGGTGTATCTTTCAAGGTGCAATCGGAGATCAAAAGGAAATGGCGCAGCTGGACGGCGAACAGGTACTTTGCCGCGGACCCGAAGCAGCGGCACCCTTCGCTCGCCAGCAGCGGCGCGAACGGGGGCACGCAGCTGTCCATCCTCAGCAAGAGCAGCTCGCAGATCCGCATGTCCGGTCTGCAGGCCGAGACCCCCGCCACCTGAGCCGCCGCGCGGCCCCCGGATCGGACGCCGGCAAACCCCCCCCCGCGCGCCTCCCCCGACGAGCGGCCCCGAGGACCCTTTGGTCAGTCCCCCCCAAATTGCGACCCCCGACCAAAGCTTCAAGCGACATCGGCCGAGGATTTTTTTTCAGTCTGTCCCGTCGGCCAAAGAGATCCGAGGAATGGACGGCGGCCGGCTTATTTCGCCTTTTCTCTCTTTTGTCCGTGCACCTCTGAGACGCGTCTACTTCGGACGACGGCGCTAGGTGCCGCGGGAAAATGTGGCGCTTCAAAGACAAATGTTTTTCAAATTGTCGAAGGCCCTTTTGTGGTGATCGAGTACTTGAGAGAAAACCATTTGAAGGCTAATACTGGCGATGTCGCGACGGCTTTGGCCCATCTCGGAGGACGAGTGGTCCCAAGCTCTTGCCTTCGACTTGGAGTCCAGAAGTGTTTTGTTTTTTTTATGGACCCGCAGCAGTCTGAATTGCGACTGTGATTTGGAGGTCCCGAGACATGAAATGGCAATCCGCTCGGTGAAGATCTCAGCTTCTTACGATTTTAAGAGGCAAACCAAGTCAGAGGGGATCGCCGGCAGCAGGCCAAAAAGCTCCTCCGTCCCCATTGGGTGCATTTTTTTTTTCCCCCCACAAATCTCGACTCGAAATCATTCCTGTGGTCATTTTGCGGGTCGGAGCGTCGGGCTCGACGCCAGCGAGAGGTACTTGTGAGTGGCCACTCGTAAAAAAAAATTAAAAATGTTAATGCATGAAATTTCAAGATTCACTCCTGCGAAAATGCAGCCTCTTAACATTGAGGGGGTGGGGGGGGGGGCTCTGTTTGGGCGTGCATTGGAAAAAAAGCAAAGCACTTTTAAGCTGATCCTCGACCACTGATGGAACGTTTAAATCGACCTTTATTCTTGTGAAACGCTCTTGGCAGTTTTGGCAAACTGTTTTTTTTTTTTTTAACCTTTTCAGCCTGCTTTTTTTGCTAAAGAAGAGCAGAACATTCAACCGATTCTTTGAAAAAAGAGCCATGTTCAATTATACTGCTGTGCGTGTGGAGAACAGCTTTTTTTTTTTTTTCCTCCGCTCCAGTTTGCACATTTTTGGGGCGTTTGATCTCGCGCGTTATGTTGCGAACGGAGAAGAACAGAAAAAGCACAGCGGTCGGCCATTTTGGAAGGACTACGGTTTTGGAACTCGAGGGCGACGGCCAATGACAATCGTTGGCGTGGCGCTCTTGGCACGACGCGCATTCGCATTCTCTCTGTTCGTGGCCGCAGGCATGTGATAAAAAAAAAAAAAGAGAGAAATATTCATCAAATCTTTTTTTTTTTTTTTTTTTTGCTTTTAAGGTCTAAATTAGGTAGTAAACATGGTCTGCGGCAAAACATTGCGAAAAAGCGCAACTGCAGTATGACGTGCAAATAGCGATGTTGTATCGTGTCAACGGATTTGTCCGTGCTTCCAAGTGGAGTTCGAGTCGCCATCTTGTGCAAAATTATTATTATTTTTTTGGTTGGACAAATACTTTGGAAGACTTTGCTAAAAATGCAAAGCATCCTGGAGCGCTTCTGCATTTGCTCACAAGTGATCAACGCGTTTGTTTTCACGCAAACCGGGAATCCGCAAATGTTGAATTCATATCGGAGCATGTTGTAAAACTACTGCAATACTTTTTTTTTTTTTACCCAATGTGCTTCGCAAGAAAATGGTAAGGGAAAAAAAAAAGTTTTTTTTTCCAGGTATTTTCCTTATCGCCGTTGAAACGATTCATTCAACGGATCAACGCGTGCGTTCCAACGCACGCCTCTGTTGTCTGATTTCAACCGGCACAGCACACAAGTGTGCGGCTTCAGTGCGTTACGAAAGTCATGACAATAAATGTTTGAGGGTCAATCGCGCTATCCGTTTCTGCCCCCATACAATCATTTTAAAACTTTTTTGGGGGGGCGGGGGGGGGCACGTAGCTTCGTCGCTCCATGTTGACAGGACACCCGGTCGCACTGGTCAACAGCAAATTTTAATCTAAGATGTCTGCATGTGTCCTGAATTGCATTTTTGATGATGATTGATGCTGGAAAAAAAAAAAAGCTTGACTTTTTTTTGTTGTTTTTAAGTTGTAAAAGTTTGCGCAATATGGATTTTCCCATGTGTTGTCATTTATAGCCGTGACGTTTTTCTGAAAAACAATTGCACCAGTTGCTCAACTTAACCTGACGTTCATAAATATTACAAAATACATGACTGTGGTACAGCTGACGACGATGATGATGTGCTGGGGGGCGGGGGGCAGACAAGGGGTGATTTGGAATGAAAATGTCATCTGGAAAAGTTCCCTTCGCTCGATTGGTTTATTTAGCGACACATCCAGTCACAACAGGATGTCCCAAAAATGTCGTGTTGAGAAAGACCCTTCGTCATTGCATTGCTCAAGCACCTTGGTGGCCTTTCAAGAGTCAAATCTGAGGTGCACCTCGTCCAACATTTCAAACGTTGTACTTTTTTTTTTTTTAATAATAAAAATAAATGGAGCCGTCATCGTCCATTTTCCCACACGGGCGAACTTAACTACTTTCATTCTGTTAATGAGCAACCGATTGAATGTTGAACTTTGATGAGAATAACGGTGCCTATTTGGTTTGCGCTATTGATCTCCGCGAATGATTACCGAGAAAGCAAAACAAAGAAAAAAAAAAAAAACCCTTCCCATTGCAAAATGGCGCAAATCGCCAGCGCGCATGGCCGACTACTTGACGTCACGTCATTTCATACGTTCTGACATCGGTGACGTTATGCAAACGCGCTCGGGGCCGTTGGAGGTGTACGCTTAAAATGCGGCGTTGAAGGTGCTCAGGGACCACCGGCCTGCGCGTGTGAGTGTGTGGCTCCACATTCCTCCCCTACCGTGATACGGGACACAACGGGAGACTTGCGCAAATATATTGTGCAATACACACACCGCCCCCACACACACACACACACACACACTTTTTTATAAACAGTGCAGTGTAATCCGCAGCCGAAACGTTGTACGTATACCGATGTCGCGCGGGCTCCGTTTTTAGTTGCGAGCGGCGACGGTCGTGAGAGACGAGGACAAAATGAAGACGATAGCGCAAAGCTGTGTCCTCTTATTGTGGATGCATACTTTGACCTCGGTGAAATGTCAAGGTAAGACGAAAGCGCCGTACGAAGCGTATCGGTCGCGGCGGCTCTGATCGGATCTTTTGTCGCGACGGCGGAGAAATGCAAATTCTTGTTCTTTTTGACTTGCAGAGTGCACACTTGAAGATTTTATGAACGGTCGCCTGTACGATTCCAATTTTGACACGACCAGTTTGGAGGCCAAGTACCTCAACGGGCAGCAAGTGCGAGTGGGCTGCAACGTCGGCTACAGCGGATTTTTCCGACTCATCTGTACCGATGGAAGGTGGCAGTCTCGCGGAACCAAATGTCAACGTAAGAGACGCTTTTATGCATTTGCCGTATTGGCGCAGGCTATGGTGCTGGTTTTTTGTTTTTAATCATGAAGGAAAAACACAACTGCTTTGTTTGTGTTACACTTTGACTTCCAAACGTTTGACTACCAAAGCGTAGCTTTTGCAGCATTGCACTCGAAGATGGATGATGAGATCTGACAGGATTGGTGTTTCGCAATTAAAAAAACTTTTTTTTTGGGGGGGTCAAGAATCTTATCCGAGATGCTGAACCTTTGTCTCCGTCTCTCTCTCTCTCTGCCTGGCACATTGAAGCAAAGCCGTGCGGTCACCCCGGTGAATCCTCCAACGCAAATTTTCATTTGGAGCAAGGCGACGATTTCGTCTTTGGCTCCCAAGTCCAGTACACTTGCCACGAAGGGTACGGCCGTCGCAAAGTTCTCTCATCGCAAATAATCCCGTCGATTCCAATCACGTTTCCCCTGCGCTGTTCTCGTTTTAGTTACGTCATGGTGAGTCGGTTCAACTTCCGCCGTTGCATGACGGACGGGTGGAGCGGGACCATTCCGGTGTGCGAAGGTACGAGCTACTCGAGTCGCCTCGGTGAAGTGTCGTCAAAGTGAAGCCTTCCGTTTCCTTCAGCGATCCGGTGCCCCTTCGTCAACGTGGAAGACAACGTCGAAGCCATCGGGGACATAGAGGAAGCAAACTACGGTAACGTGGTTCGATTTAATTGCAAGAACAACAACGAAATCCTCGTCGGTTCGTCCGAGATGTCCTGTAATGAAAACGGAGAGTGGAGCGGCCGTCCTCCCAAATGCCAAGGTACGTTTGTGCAATCGTGTGACCTTTTCGATCAAAACGATTTGCCGATTATTCACACCGCTTTGCTTTTCCGCCATTCGTCGCCAGCCGTCAAATGCGCGGTGCCGCCGATCGAAAACGGTTTCGTGCCCGGAAAGGTCCAAGAGTACAAAGAACACGACATATTGTCCTATCAATGTAACCCGCGCTACAAGTACGCCGAAGCCAGACCTTCGGCCTGCGCAAAAGTTGGATTCCGAGCCGAGTGGACCCCCCGTCCCGCTTGCGAACGTAAGGGGTTCTCATCTCGGCTCGCGCCGACGCAAAGGCGAGCCGCTTCGGACGTGAGCTCGCGACAAATCCGTGTCCGATTCGCTCCGTTGCAGTGATCAAATGCAAAGTGTCGCTGCCGCCCATCGACGGAACCAGCTACGTGCCCGCTCACACGTCCTTGTTTCCACCTGGCGCCACACTCAACGTCACATGCGGAGCCCGCCACTGGATTTCGACCACGCAGCGGATCTCGGCGCTATCTACGTGCAAAAACGACGGAAAATGGAGCATCCGACCAATATGTCAGGGTATGGTGAACGCGCACGCTGCAGTCGTTACAAATTATGGCTGTCAACCCCCAAAAAGGGAGTCATGATGATGAAGGTGATGCAGGACGAAGGGCGAATGGGGAGGGGGGGTCGCGGAGGGAGAAGGGTGGCTTGCGGGAGGTGTGGGAAGGAAATGTTGGCGGGGAACCTTGCAAGACACCAACGGGATTCGTGCCGGGTGTGGGACCGGGGGGGGGCAAGTCCCTGACGGGGGCCGATTGCCCAGGATCAGGATCAGGATCGGGTGATGCAGGACTGGTCGACATTCCGGGCCGCCCCAAATTGGTTTCCCGCCTCGAGCCTTGCGATGCTCATGATGTTATTGTCTCGGTTAAACGAATATCTCCGACGTGTTGCTCCGCAGAGGTGACCTGCAGTAACCAAAGGGACCCCAGCGTATGGCGATGGGACATCTATTGGGGGCAGAGTGTAAGATTAGGTACTTCTGTCGACTTTACCTGTCGGTCAGGCTACAAGAGAACAAATGGCGCCCCAAAGGTCACGTGCACCAGAGACGGCTGGATACCGAACCCACCCTGCCAAGGTAAGGTGCAAGTGCGCCGTTAACGGTTGCCGTGTTGGTCACGCTGCTAAATTGGGCGTCAACCGAAAAGCTCTCTTTAGTCTTCTTTGCCTGCACAGTTTTTGTTCAGTTTTAAGAGTTTGAAATTGAGGATTCTCTCATTCGCTGCTGTATTCCTCCCCCCCACCTCCCCAAGTTTAACTGTGTTTTTCATCTTCCTCGACCGCTTCCTTGCACTCGGGTCCACCTGACTTTTGCCCGCGAGTCACCACGACAATCCCGCCGCCTTTTGTAACTGACGAGTGCCGTCTCTCTCGTTATCTTCACATTTGATATTCACGGTTGTCAGAGGAGTCGTAGAACCAAACGATGTCATCGGGCAATAACGAAGCGCATCTCTGTTTTTCTTCCCAGAAATAACATGCGACAGCAGGGATATCCCGAGTGCAAACATCGCCGACGGTGGCAAGCAAATATATAAAAACTATGAAACGGCCTATTTCACGTGCAAAGCTTCTCAAGACTGGTTTAGTCTAACTTGCTCTGAAAACGGCTGGCAGGGAAATGTGGATTGCCCAGGTAAGAAAGAAGACTAGAAATGTATTCATTTTTTTAATCCATGACGACATGTTAAAGCATACTGTAGGTGTCCAAGTCAGGTCCTGGGGGGGGGGGGGGGTCCGCCGTCCTGCAGGTTTTCCAAGTCTCCCTGTTGCAACACGGCTGATTCTAATGAACGGGTTCAATGTCAGGCTTGCGCAGAGCTTGCTGATGATCTGATCATTTCAATCAGGTGTGCTGGAACTGGGAGACTTGGAAAACCTGCAGGACAGCGGACCCCCCCAGGACCTGAGTTTGACACCTACGTGTGATAGGATGCGCTGGAAAAAAAAAGGGGGGTTTTTTGTCGAAGTACATACAGTATGTGTCGCTATTTGGACATCCCTAAGGGACTTGGAGCATAGACCTGAAAACTAAAAAGACATTCCAAACATTAACAATCATCATTTATAATAATCAGTTTGACACAAACATTAAATGAATCAACAAAGATAACATACCGTGTGGCCCTTGTAAACCGACAGTAGATCAATTGAAAATAAAAGTAAACGAGACATGCGGCATACGTGACCCAAACCGGAAGTGAAGTGTTCTTTCAGAAAATATTAAAAATAATAATACAGTAATTGGATAAGATTCAAAAGAAAAAAAAACACCTATCTCAAGGTATATATGGAAACAAATACACATTCATAAAATAATAAAATCAATCAAATATAACCCATTTTAGTTGTCATGGCAGCCAATTAAAAACACGACTGGAGACAGCGACAGTCGTACACGTGCAGCGAAGATCAGGATTGTGAGATTTTAGCATTGCGTAAAAACATAGCGTGTCCGAAAAAAAGAAAAAAAAAGTCGCCCGTGCGCAAGAAGAAGAATCCCATTCGGGAGTTTATCAGCAACTGGTTTGACTCATTTCAGGACACCAATGTAAACAACTTGACCTCAGCAACGCAGACATTATCCGCAACAAAAAGACCTACTACAACGAAGGCGAACGCGTCCGATACGCCTGCACAAATGACGCCGATCGGCAATTCACCGTCACCTGTGAGTTGGCTGGCTGGACCGGAATTCAGAACTGCTCAGGTAAAATCGCGCTCGTGTACTGCGGATGAAAAAATGTCGCTATGTCCGCATGCCATTTTGATTGGATGGGGATTCTTCGTTTCATACCGCAGCGTGTCTCCAACCTGATGTCCTCCATGGCTTCGCTGTCGGTCCGGTACATGACACGCTCTACTACACGTGCGACGAAGGGTATAAACTTGCCACGAAAGGCTGGTGGGGCGAAGCGAAATGCATCGATGGTCTTTGGTTTGGACTGGAACAATGTGTGGGTAAGGGTGGACACCTCTCAGAGTGACGCGCATCAGATCTGTACCGTTGTTGATTTTCACCATCATGACAAGAACGGGATTTTGAAATCGACACCGATTTTAATGAACCGTTTGCATGTCACCACAAAGCAATCTCAAGATTGATTTTTTTTTTTTTGTGGTGTGTTTCTTGCCGTGTTCTTCAACCTTCCATTTAAATTTGTTTCTAATGCAGAAAAAAATAAGTGTGGCCAGATACCCGCGATCGCCAATGCCAAAATCAAACATCAGAGGGATAGAAACGGAAATGCTGACAGCGTCCAGATTATTTGCAGGGATGGATACCAAAATCAGATTGACCGCTTATTGTGTGTGGGAGGAAAATGGGATTCCAATGGATTATCGTTCAACTCCATCTGCACTCGTGAGTTAACATACACACACACATTATTTATGCACGCACACACACACACACACATATAATATTAAAATGAATGTTTTTTTTCTCCAATGTTATGATGTTTTTCTCTGTCTCAATTATACATCCCGCAGTTGTTGCCGGGACCTGCAATCCGCCTCCGAAAATTGAGAATGCGGTCATTGTGACTGCATTTCAGAGGGAATACTTGTCTGACGCTAAAGTAACATTCAAGTGCCGGGAGAACTACATGATGGAAGGGAAAGACACAATCACGTGTCAAAATGGACGATGGGACATGGTGGACAACGACATAAAGTGTACACGTAAGTGAAAGATTAGTATGAAGGCAAGGTGGTGGTGGTGGTGGCGGTGGGGGGGGGGGGGTCATCTGTAACTCATTGGTATGCATTTTTTTTTTTAGGGTTTGTCATTAAGACTTGCACGTACCGCTATTTTCTCCCAAAATAGAAATTTGGGAATATCCTCTATTGATAGTTGCTGCTTTGCTAAATTGCATCATTCCGATGATGACGCATGAGCTCCTTCACCAATGTGATGGGGGTGGGGGGTGGGGGGGGGGGGTCATACCCGCAGCACCATAGCAGGTCGGTCGTTTTTGTCCGGTTGAGTTTCAGTGAAATGAAATGCATCTGGATCAAGAACTTACCCTAGAAAAAGATGTGCATTCTAACGACAGAGCGTGCATTTTTACGCACTCGTTGAAATTCTCAAGGGAATCGGCCGCCACTTTTCAACCCCCCCCCCCCGCACAGCACCTTCCAGGGGAGCTCCAATGTGACATGATCCGTCTTGTATTTTTAGCATACTGCTCCAAGCCCAAAGATGCGCAAGTCACGATGACCTTCGCTGACAACAAAGAAAAATACGTCAACGATGAGGTCGTAGAGTATCGCTGCATCCAACCAGGTGAAAAAAGCGGGGGTTCCGCCACCTGTGTCAATGGCAAGTGGAGTCAACCAATTCGATGTGAAGGTAAGGAGAAGCGCAAGTCACTCCACCGCGTGAATGTTTCGTTTGGGAGGCATTTGAGTCATTTTAACTCACTCACTCCCAAAGACGTTTTTAAACGTCTTTTCAGACTCGGTCTAGAATTGGCTGGTACTGAATGAGTTAATTGTTGCTCCAATGGTTATTTAATTTTTTTTACTATTACATGGCATTCTTTCAAAGAGCATTCTATTTGACGGGGTCCTCTCATTTCGGTTTGAGTCACCGCACGCAAGACTATCGGTTATCAAGTTCAGCACCGCTAACATTAATGGAAGTAAAATACATTGTGCCGTTTCATACAACTTTCAACATAATTCAGCCGCACGGTTATGAAGTGGGGAATATCTACGGGGTGGCGCAAATGCGGAACAGTGAGGCTGAAAATAAATCCCCCTGTAAACACAATCGTGCGATCATATATTTAGCGATATCTCCCGTGACTCTTGAAGCCACGTCAGTGAGCGGGGAGATAAGGTGACCCAATCACAAAAGCCGAGAGTCATAATAAACACAAGCAAACTAATACAGAGGAAAAAAAACGGAAAACGACAATACGGCGCGATGTCGAGAACGTCTAGAAAACTGCACTTGAACAAATGGCGTGAGCAAGGCAAACGATAGAACAGTCGGTCGGCGTACGGGACGTCCTTGAATCGTCCGAGTTCAAATGAGGAACGGGTGCGGGAACACCACTGCCCCCTGCTGGGGACTAGACGGAACGGAATCATCGATGAAGGCGTCGAATTCATGATCCTCATGGAACGGTTTACTACAGTTTGTTGGGGGGTTTTTTTTGGAGTTCTGAATGTGGAGATGATGTGTGGCTGCTGTGAAGTGCAGAGTTGGAATTCTGTGAGATAAAGGGCTGTTGGTCACCCCCCCGAAAACTTTGCCTTCACACCTTTAACAGGCAACTGATGAAATGAACTCGACAAATACAAACGATATGGAATCGCTCTCTTAACTGACGTTCGCGCGTTTCAAAAAGGATTTGAAAGTGGCCCTTTCATTCTTCTCTTTTTCTGTATGTGGCCCTCCAACGAAAACGTTTCGGCAGCCCTGCTTTACATGCCCTCCAATTTAGGATAGGATTCTCAACACAGAATCTTTCCTTCGCAGCTTCCACTTAGCAGAGGAGATGCTGACCGGCCGAAGGAAATCTGACCCCAAAATATGGATGCAAGGAAAATATCTTTTTTTTTTTTTTTTCCTTTTTTTGTGGTGGCGGGGTGGAATGTATCTGTCACGCAAATGGGAGGAAAACATGGAGGCGTCTATAGTTTCTACACAGCATTTACATCATCCTTATGTTGAACATTGAGTTAATTGGAGTAATTCACTATCTGGATGCCTTCAATAATAAAACGTTAGAAACGGATGTTGAAGTATTGCTGTCATTTTTCCCAGTTGATGTTTCCAGCTAAATTCTGTCTGGTGGATTTCATTCCGTGCTTGTCGTCGGTCCCGTTTTAGAGAGCCGCTTCCGCTCGCTGTTCAATAGTTCAAAGCCTGAACCCCAGATGCTTCGTATTCTAATACGGAGGTGTCCAAACTACGGCCGTTAGTTAAAACGGGTGAAGGTAGGGAGGGTGCGCCGTAGAGCTTTTCGCTATCGTCGAAGATACTAATAAATGATTAAAAGAATAAAGAGACTTCCATTTTAGAGGCAAAAAATATATTTTTTCCCACTTTGTGCTCAATGGCTGATTCAGGAAGACATCAGGTCACCTTATGACAGTTTGGTCTTTTTTGGTGAGGTTCTGAATGCGGAGATGGGATTTGACTGCTGTTAAGTGCAGAGCCGGATCTACTCTGTGAGATACAAGGGCTGTTGGCCACCCCAAAAAACTCTCCACTTTTTGCCTTAATACCTTGAACAGAACTCGACAATCCAAACAATATGTGACTGCTTTCCTGACCGTTTCAGAAAGTTAACAAATTTTAAAGCGGCCCTTTCGTCCTTCCATTTTTTTATTTTTTCTGTAGGCGGCCCTCAAAGGAAAAGGTTCGGACACCCCTGCCCCACAAACTTTGTCCTATCCATTTAGGCCCATGTTGTACGGCATATGAGCTGGTGTTTACGTACAGGTAGCCCTCGACGGAACGGACTCATAGCTTCGAGAGATTTAAATCAACTACAAAGTTAGTACTGGAAGTATGATCCGGTCTCGTGTCAATAAACACTTTGATCTGTTTTTTTCCGGAATTCGCTTCGTACACAAGTACTTTTTACAGTGGACTTTGCACTCTCATATCCTCGCGCCAAGGTTACGGCTGTCGCGACTGGACCCGAGCGAATCAATCATCAGATCAATGAAAACGCTTTTGTGTGCCTTGATTCTCGGCGCAGCTTTTTCGTGGCAGAATTGTTTCTAAAATCGAAACAAGGCGGTATTTGTTCGTCGAGAGGAAGATATGCGAAGATGCGTTTGTTTCCGTAGGCCCGTTGCGAAACGGCCGTTTGCGGTTCTTGTTTTTGCCCTTTCTTGAGATGGCAGCCAGCCTCTCGGTGCGCGTTTGGCGCGGAGGCGGGGGCGGTCGGGATATCGATTACGGTTGCGCCAGAGTTGGCGTGCGCAAACTGGAGTGAAAATGTCAGAGTTGCTCAAGCGAGCGAGCAATCACGGCGGGGGTGCACCGTGTGCAGAGTGCACGAACGCATCGTGGATTTTGTTCAGTCCATATTTTGACCCCTGAGGACAAACGCGGCAGAATTCCACATTTGTCAAAGCTTTGGGCCCCCAGCTCGGACTGTCACCGCGCAGCTGCAAGGCAAGCCATGATGCGACTGCATCTCTTACTTTTGGTTCTAGAACTTTGGGGGAATGTGAGAGTGTCCTTGTCTGAAAATGGTAAGGTAGACTTTTTTTCTTTCTTTCTTTGTCAGCATCTTCCGGTTTAGGGAAGTTAACTGTTTTGAAGTCTTGGAAAGTGGAGCTATTGCAAGATCTTGCCGTACGTGCCCGGCAAATGATTATTTCCTTCTGACCGGACACAATTAGGTACGCTTGCACAATGAGATGACTTCAACAGTATTTGTTCTCGTCATTTTAAGTGTGAAGTGGCGCACCGCGGCACTTACTTTGTCATTTCTCGTATTTTGGCTGAACAAAATCCTCCACAAAGGAGCAATCTATTTTCATTCGGCTCTCGCATGAGTTTGTGCATGCGTACCTAATATTGTGGCTGGCGAGTGGAATGTATTTGATGGCTAAAAGGATGTGAAGCGAGTTAGAAAGAGTTGCTTGCGTCGACAAGTCGAGCCAGTTATTGTGGCCGCGCGTCTGCTTAACCCGTGTTGCTGTTTGTTAGCATGTGCGACGCTCCCAGACGTTCCGCACGGCCATTGGGCAGAGGCCCCAAAGACTAAGTATCAAGAAGAAGACGTGATACGTTTCACGTGTGAAGTGGGTTACGTATCAGGGCTCCCCATCAGATATAAATGTACAAGTGACGGCTGGGCGGCAGTCAATCAAGGACATTGCTTCTGTGAGTCCAAAGTCATTTTTCTTTTTTTTGTCTTCCTCTTACTTGCCCACCGGTTGCAACAAAAACAACAACAACAAAAAAAAACTGCAAGTGCGCCATTCGGTTGCTGACAACAATTTCAAATGAGTCGAGTTGCTTCACAGAAACTAACCAACACAATGCTTGTTCTACAATAGGGTGTACCAACAGGGGGGGGGGGGGGGGGGGGGGAAGAGGGAAAATTATTCGATTCAATAACTGATCCCAACAGGTCAAATATCAAATGTTTGATGTTTGGCAAACTGTTTTTTTTTTCTTTGCAGTGAAGCCGTGTCCACTTCCCGAAAACACTCCAAATGGCTATTATCAGTTTATCCAGGGTGACGACTTTGTTTTCGGGGCAACGATCAAATACTCTTGCAATGCGGGGTAGGTGCATGTACCAAGACCAATTCATAAAAGCACACGTATTAAAGATTTTGTAGCCATGATGACGTTCCATTTGTATCATGATCATCATCGTTATTATTATCGTTGTAATAGTTAATGCTCGCCTCTTCTCTCAACTCCTTGTAGCTATCAAATGGTGAGTAAAATCGATACCAGGACATGTTTGCTGGAAAAATGGACCAACCATGTCCCAATTTGTGAACGTAAGTTTTCATAACAAGCAATTCATGATCAGCCGTATGTGTACTCGTTATCGCCGATAATAAGTACATGACTCAAGAAAGCATCAATTCTAGCAAAATCAACATTGATTTGATTTAATGGAATCCTCTTCAAGAACTTATGAAAAAGTGGATTGATTCCCAACTCGGGGCAAATGCGTGAGGTTCAAAGCCGAACAATAGAGGAGCGAGAACTGATCTCTGTGGCGCTCCACAGATGACATTACAATACTCACGGGTCCTACAGGGACATCACAAATTTGTACGTTTTAACGGTAGTTGGTGGTAACCATTTCTAAAAAAATATCCGCCAACTACGATGTATAATACAGTCGGACGGTATTGTTGCTAGGCAACAGAGGGGAATCCCGCGCTGCGCACTTAGTTCATGAGCTAGGTGGCGGCAGCAATTAGCTTCGCGCGGTTCGTTGTCACGAAGGCCTTTTCACTATTTTGTGGGAAAAAATCTGGTCGTTATAATGAAGATCACTTCACAAAGGTGTTTGTCGTCGGCAAAATCGGCAAATGGAAAATGAATGTCGTGAAATCGGGACTTTGAAATGTGAACGTTATAGCGGTGAAAATGTCAGCGGGGTACGTTTAAAACAGGTTCCGCAGATCAAATCTAAACCAAGATAGTGCTGAGCCTGTAATGGCAACCCACGTTTCGAGTGTAACGTTACACTAATTGTGTTGCAAATTAAAAACAACACCTAGAGTCAACCAAAACGATATCATCTGCGGCAAACGGCAAACCACGACATCGGCGTGTATCCCTGGATGGAGCATATCTTGTCCGCCCTTTGGCTGAGCTGGCTAACTTGTTTTGTCTTTGTAGCCATGAGATGTGACCCACCGCCTGCACAGGGGGGGATCACGATCACAGGTTTACCAGAAAACGAAGAGGGCATCCTTCCCGATCACTTCCTCAAGTTCAGCTGTGACCTTCCCGGGAAACAACTGAGTGGCAGCACACTGCTAATATGCGGTCAAGATGGCGTTTGGGATCATCCATTCCCATCTTGTGAAGGTAGCCGTCGCACGCTAACGGCAACAACGCCAACAACATCAAATATCGCTAACCTTCGACCCTCCCCCGCCCCAACAGACATTTCTTGTAAAGTCGAAGATCTACACCTTCATCTTACTGCAGACGGGCTGCCACCGGGGAATCAAACCATACGAACGGGACACAAATTAAGGTTTCGCTGCGGTGATGGGTATGCTTTGGATGGAGCTGAAGAAATTGAATGCTTGCCCACCGGGCAGTGGAACAAACCTTTCCCGACTTGCACTGGTATGCTCCGTTTCTCCCCGTTCAAGTGAGGAAAAACCTCCCAAACCTTCAACGTCGAGCACAACACATTTTTTGAAGCTAGTCAACTTCCGGTTTGTTGTCATTTGCAAAGCGTCATCTAATATTAGACTTCTTCGTGTGATGGATGAGATGGATAATAGAACAACAACCACTCACAAAAGACGCAGTTGCCAAAGGAAAATTAGGTCCCAATTATCCACATTGTCATAATTAGCATGTTGTGTCCAAGTGCCTTATAGTTTGCTCCAGAAATGCAGTTCAGCGTACTGAACAACCAACCGCAACCTCGTCGGTTAAAAGCAAAACCGCGCGGCTGATTCGCTATTTGACCACAACCGCGCCTTAAGTCTGATTTGTGAGTTTTCTTCTCCTGAAAACAGAACCGTGCCAAGTGTCGGGGATACCTGCTAGCGTACGCTTGAGGACCGGTTTCCAAGGCACACAAGCAAGAGAAGGACAAAAGTTGACCTTTTATTGCCGCCTGCGTGGTCAGATGCTTCAAGGGAAAGCGGAGGTGGAATGTCTTCCGAATGGACAGTGGAGCGATCCCTTCCCAACGTGTGGAGGTAATGTTTTATACAGGGTGTTGCCTTTTTCCTTAGCTGCGCGCGTGACAGAAAATGGCTCTCCTGGTCTCGAATGGCTCAATTTACTCATTAGCGATATATTTTAAAGTCACAAAGGCCAACGGTCTAATTGTCCTTTTTTTTTTTTTTTTTTTTTTGTCAATGAAAAGAGAAAACCGTGATCAAATTGCAGTTGATTTTAAAGCCCACACGACCACAGTGGCTGACTGGCTCGCCCATCCACCTCACCGTTCAGAGTTTGTGGCTCTGGACTTCCTTAGAGGAGTTTTCTTAGGCATGCCTGCACGGGTGTTCATATGGAATGGACATGGAATAATAATTTTAAAAAATTGGCGTCAGACTTTCTGAAGCTATTGTAAATAAAGATGCTGCGGTAGTGATGGGCAAAGTGAAGCTTCATAAACCAATGAGACATTATCTCTCACATATCTGGTTATTACACGACGGTTCGTTCATATTTGCTCTCCAAGGACCCCTGCTGCACGTTGAGCAGTATCCCAGTTGGTATTTGAGACGAAAGCTTGTCATGTCGCTTCATTCCAAATTCCTCCGGATGTTTGACTCGACTCATCTTAATACTCTCTGAGAATGACAAAATTGAAACGAGACGTCATTCTCCACGGCCACTTTTACTCGACGCGAGCTTTGAAGCTCCGTGTCATTTTGCCCAGTCATGGCAGCAGCATCATGACCCGTCTCTGTTTGTCCCCCGTTCTTCTAGCTCCTTCGGAATGTGAGCGTCCACCTCACCTTTCCGGTGGCGACACCGAATCCTCCAGCAAATTCAGTTACAAACATAATGACAGAGTTAAGTACATTTGCCAGAATTACTACATCATGGACGGGCACCCCTACATGACCTGCAACAATGGCCAATGGGTGGGACAGATGAAATGCCTCAGTAAGTCTCAAATGGGTGATTTTGCCGACGCTCTAAATCCAGGCCAAATGCTAAAATGACTGGTCCTTGAAAACTGGCTGTGAAGTTTCAAACGCAGCCCCCGGATGATGAATACGAATGCTCCGTTTCTTGCAGAGCCCTGCACCGTGGATAGAGAGCTCATGAGCACCCACAAAATTGCATTCCGATACGTCCGCGACGATAAGTTGTACTCTGCCCATGATGACGTCATCGAGTTCAGGTGCGCCTCGGGAACGAGACATGACGGCGTTCTGAATATGCGACAGAAGTGCACCGACGGAGAAATGGAACTGCCCACCTGCCAGTAGCTGCTTTTGCGGGGGTCGGGACAGGTGAATGTCCCAAACTCGAGTCGGTCATCGGCCAACTGTCTGTAGTATGTCGCTGCATTGTCTGCTTGTTTTCAATTAAAAAAACGTCTCTGCCGCTTGCTTCTTTCTACAAGCTGAATTGTTGTCGCGCTCGCATACATATCAAGTGGAAGGCCCCGGACACATTATATTTGCAGCCGCGTTTATCCGATGCATTGGCATTGATACGATTTTCTCGAGGGTTTTTTTTCAGGTCCATTCATCCACAAGAACATTGCTGAGGTTAAGTATCATCAATATTTGACGAGAGGACTTAATTGTAGCTCATCCCAAAGCGACCGTGCTTTTATTGCGTATTTGTGTGCACTGTGAGATGCTCACGCAACAAAAGGAAAGAGCGGGTGTGCCGGAGCCGATCCCAGCTGTGTTCAGGTACACCATGAATTTGTCGCCAGTCAATCGCAGGGCACACAAACGATCACTCTTACTCATAATCGCACCTACGCATAATTTAGAGTGTTCCACTAATGCCTTACTATACTATGTCGGTTTTTTCGGTCAAAAACGCCTTACTATACATGGTCGTTTTTTTCGGCTAAAAACGTCTTACTATACATGGTCATTTTTTTCGGCTAAAAATTTCGTCCAAGAATGCCTTACAATACATGGTCATTTTTTTCGGCTAAAAACGCCTTACTATACTATGTCGTTTTTTTCGGTCAAAAACGCCTTACTATACATGGCCGTTTTTTTCGGCTAAAAACGCCTTACTATACATCACTGGTGTCAAACTCATTTCACATGGTGGGCCACATACGGCCTCGGTAGATGTCAAGTGGGTCGGACCATTAAAATGATACCATACTTTGCTATAAACAACCAAAACTATATGTCTTTCCTTTGTTTAGGTATAAAGAAGCACACGAACATTTGGAAAATGTTGAAATTTAATGAAGGTATCTTTTAGAAAACATTTATATGTGTAAATGTGAGAGTGCTATTGATAGCGTCTGCTGTCATGGGTATGTCTCACTGACGGACTGAGGCTGCTGTCGTCTTCGTCTCTGGTCAAAACTGTTATTTCTTGCAGAGCCATGCGTTGTGACAAGAGAGACTATGAGCAAGCACAACGTTACTCTCAGATTTAGAAACCACAACAAGTTGTATGCTGTCCACGATGAGAGTATCCAGTTCAGGTGTACCGCAGCCACGACGCAGAGCGGCACGTCAGGGATGCGTCGGAGGTGTAACGATGGAGTACTTCCCATGCCCACTTGTCTGTGAAGCTTTCAAGCGCTGATTGGGCAGCACCGTCAAAAAGTACCTTCACGTGTGTATTCATCAAGTACACAGGACGACATAATGAATGTTGTCTGTCAGTTGCGAAGTAACTGGTAACATTTTCGGTTGAGGAGAGAAAAAACCCCCACTTCCAGCATAATAAAATACTGTTTCGATTTTGCTGTACATATTTGCTGCTTCAAGCCTTTCTGGTCATTTTGGGTTTTTTTAAAGCAAGGAAAACCATGCACACAAACACCGGAAATAACAGAAATGCATTTAATGTGGCCACACAGATGTATCTGTAAAATCATGTTTACTGTACATAAAACACTTTCCAAAACAAAACAAAAAATATGATAACTCTGACATGGCAACATTTCAAAACTATCTACATGACAATCGAGAGAGTGTTTGCCAACATGCGGATGGCCTTGAGAGGATCCACGATATTTGGAAGATTGTCCTTCCTGAGAACCCAGTCCGGTGCGAACCTTGTAGAACAAAAAACAATTGTCAGTCACCCGCCAAATACAAATTGGATGTTGAACCCATCCATGCCTTCCACGTAAAATACCTTGGCACAGGTTGGCATTTCCGCGGCGTTGCTGGGATGTAGAAGCTTCCGTTGATTGGCGCGTTCATCTTCTGTTTGGCCACATTTCTTTCTGCGTCCATCTTGTATTTGCGAACGGTGAGGCGATAAATACTTGTTACCCTATCCAAGAGCTTCGGGCAATTCATAACCTCCTGGAAAAGAGAAACGGAATTTTGTACACGTCTTGTAACAGCAGTTGATTTTGATGAGGATTTTTGGTGGAACGGACCTCGGCGTGGCATTTGTCTTGCAGGAGCAGAACCAGTAGAAAGCAGGCTTTGGTGAAGATGCTGCCGCCTTTGTCTGCTACTTTGCCGCCCGCTTTCTCTCTGTACGTCTGGATCAGGTTAACCAGTGTCTCCACCGAGTTTTCCACCAAATACACAGCCTCAATGGTTTTGTGGTACTGTTGAAGACAGAACGCATGGTGGAGGGAGATCACGGATTTTGTCTTTCCTTGCAGCACCCGACCGTATCACGCTTGCATACTTTGCAATCCTGACTATTCTTTTCGATAGTGCCCGTCCCACATGTGCTGGACGGTACGTGCGTGCATACGTCCCCTGGGATTTTTGTAGGAAAACGTTTGGGCGCCCCCGACTTAAAAGCAAACTCTGCAATGTCGACACCGTACCTTTGAGAGATTGAGGAGGATCTGGATGGAGTAGGTGATGACATCCATGCAGGGCACACTCCTGTTGCAGGAGCGGATGAGGGTGAATATGACGCTGGTGGCGCCGCTCTCCACCAGGTGCTCACAGCACACAGGGGACAACCTGGTGGCCGCTTCTGGAAACGCAGACGCACGACGGCATAACGTCAATTTCGCCGACGGAGTGTGGGCTAGGCTAGCGTATTGTCTACAACAAACGCGACGATAGCAAACTATTCAAAGTACAAAGCAATAAGGCGAATTATTGAAGTAAACGAAGAGCCGCTCATGAAATCCTGTATAATTCAGTCGGTTAAAAACGACTCGATTGATTTGCAAAACCTCACCGAGGTTTTTCAGAGCTTCGAGGAGGGAGGAGAAGTGCCTGTATCGAAGGATACAGTCCAGGGCAGATGAGGTTTTGTTCTGCAATTTGTCCTCCTCCCGGGCACCGGCAGAGACTTTACGCAGGTGGTGTCTCAACTTGATCACTTTGCTATTGTCATTCAGTCGGCGGGAGACATGTCCTCTCCATAGAGCCTCGGGTAGGGAGAAAAGAAAGGGCTTTTGTGAGCCGTTCCTGTTGCGTTGACATAAAACGGAAAACTCGTAGCTATGATTGATACCTGAATTTTGACGACGCCCTGTTCCACTTTCTTCTGGCGCCTGATGAGGAGGAACGTCCGAGCGGCACGTTGGATGACCGATGCGGAATCGTGGCGACGGACCAACCAACGCCTGACTGCTCTCTGGGCTGTCATGACCTTCCTCCGTTGGGCCAGATAGCGTCTCCTTTGGAGCCTCGCTCGCACCAGATTCTAAAGGTGCAGAAACACCAAAAGGACTTTGCGTTTTCTCCAGATTTCAGCGGATCACAAGACCCAACAGCTGCTACCGTACTTGAATCACGACGACAGAATGGATCCGTCTCTTCGCGGACTCCAAGGCCCGGTGTGCTCGCAAAGCTCTTTGGATCTTAATAGCACTGAGGTGGTGGTAGACTGCGGCGGCAAAATGAAGTCTCCTCTGTGCACTGGCGGCCTCGAGTTCCTTGATGACACAAACAATGAATCTTTGTAAAATCATCTAGATCAGGTTTTCCAGACCAGAGGTTTTCCTCCACCGGCATAGCGGATTCAAAAGATCGGGATGGTCAAGTTTGCTGACCATTTGAATCAGGGGTGCGTCTAAAACAGTCTGGAAAGGGCCTCTCGAGGACCAGACTTGGGCACCGCTGATCTAGATCTTTCAACACTGGTTTTACGATGCGCAACACATGCCGGAAGGAACGAGACTGTTATCCTCACCTGCTTTCGTACAATCCAGGCTCTGCAGTGGGTCTGAAGCGCGATCGCGGCCCGCCTCATTCGCACGTAGTTCTCCCTTTCTTCTTTGCCAAGGCGCATTGCTCTGACCCTCTCTTGCAACTTCACGGCTGCCGCTCTCCTCTTCCGGAAGAGGCGCCTCTGGACAGAGCATCTCCAGTACGACTGGATCAAAGTGGCAGCTCGACTTTGCTGCCTTATGTCCCTCCTGACTCGGTGAGCTCGATATGCAGCCTGAAGAACCACAGTGGCCCTTTTGAGTTTCAGGAACTTGCTTCTTTCTCGCCTTTGACGAATAAAGGCCCGGTAGTACTTCTGAATGAGCACCACAGACACGCACATGGTCTCAAATTTGACGAGCTCAACGCGCCTCCTGTATGCCGACCGGATGGCCGTCGCCGCCCGGCGCAACCGAGCAATGTGCTTCCGGGTTTGCCGGCCTCTGCAGGCAGCCTGAAAGATGACGGCTGCGCTGCGCACTTCCAAGAAGTGTTTCCTCTGAGATTTGGCTGCTGCGGTAGCACGAAACCGTTGCTGAATGGTTAGCGCAGATGATTTCATTTTCCGGTACCGCTTCAACTGACGATGGGCTCTGAAAGCCGCCTGAATAGTAGTGGCGGCCCGATGCATTTGTCTGAGGGATTTTCTTGAGTTCATTCCCCGGAAGGCAGCTTGGAGACAAATCGCGGCGTTCCCGACTTTGTCATAACGCTTGACCTCACGGCGTTTCTGCCGCAGGGCTCTGAATCTCCGCTGCAAGACACAGACCGCCCAGAGATGCTTCTCGAAAGTCGATTGCCGATTACGTCTCTTGAAGTTTGCTTGAATGACGGTAGCTGCTCTGTGCATCTCGGCAATTCTTCTTCTCTCCAAACGACCGCGGT
This sequence comes from Hippocampus guttulatus, assembly GCF_054856545.1. Lineage (NCBI taxonomy): Eukaryota > Metazoa > Chordata > Actinopteri > Syngnathiformes > Syngnathidae > Hippocampus > Hippocampus guttulatus. Next base: position 22,638,280 of record NC_141267.1, on the reverse strand, counting down.
AAACTGCCTGCAGACAAATGATTGAGGATCTGACTCTCAGGAAATAGTCCCTCTCTTTTTCCCGAAGAACGTGGGCCCTGTAGCCTCTCTGGATAACGATGGCCGCCAAGCGTTCGGCCCGGAATCGGACTCGCTCTCTGCGGCATCTGAAAGCAGCCTGGATGACGGTTGCCGCAAAATGCCTTTGTTTGATGGACTGTCTTGATTTCATTCCCCGGAAGGCCGCTTGTAGACCAATCACAGCGTTCCTGACTTCTCGATAACGTTCGACCTCCACGTTGCGCTGACTCGCGGCTCTGAATCTCTGCTGTAGGACACGGGCAGCCCAGAGCCGTTTCCTGAAGCGCAATTGTTGCCGGTGCCTCTTGAAGTTTGCTTGTATGACAGTGGCTGCTTTACACATCTTAGCAATTCTTCTCCTCTCCGAGCAACCTCTAAAAAACGACTGGAGACAGATGACGGAGGTTCGGACTTTCAGGAAGTAGTCCCTTTCTTTTTTCTGTAGAACGCGGGCTCTGTAGCATCTCTGGATGACGATGACCGACAGACGCGTGGCTTGGAATTGGACTTTCTGTCTGCGACTTCTGAAAGCGGCCTGGATCGCGGTCGCAGCCCGGTGTTTCTGTCGGATGGATTTTCTCGATTCCATTCCCCGGAAGGCCGCTTGTAGACAAATCACAGCGTTCTTGACTTCTCGATAACGTTCGACCTCCACGTTGCGCTGACTCGCGGCTCTAAATCTCTGCTGCAGGACACGGGCAGCCCAGAGCCGTTTCCTGAAGCGCAATTGTTGCCGGTGCCTCTTGAAGTTTGCTTGTATGACAGTGGCTGCCCTGTGCATTTTGGCAATTCTTCTCCTCTCCGAGCAACCTCTAAAAAACGACTGGAGACAGACGACGGAGGTTCGGACTCGCAGGTAGTCGTCCCTTTGGTTTTTCCGAATGAGGTGGGCTCTGTAGTATCGCTGGATGACGACGGCTGACCGACGCGTGGCCTGAAATTGGACTTTCTCACGGTGGCACCTGAAAGCGGCCTGGATGACAGTCGCAGCCGCATGCGTTCGTTTGACGGATTGCCTTGATTTCATTCTCCGAAAGGCAGCTTGCAGACGAAGGGCGGCATTCCTGACTTCTTGATAACGCTTCATCTCCGCGTTTCTCTCCCTCATAGCTCTAAACCTTTGCTGTAAAACCAAGGCAGCCCGGCGCCGTTTTCTGAAGAGCAACCGCTGCTCATGCCTCTTGAAATGTGCCTGTATGACTGTTGCTGCTCTGTGCATCTTGCCAATCCTCCCTCTCACAAGGCGACCTCTGAAAGCGGCCTGTAGAACGATGGCGGAGGATCGGACTTTCAGGTAGTATCCCCTATCCCGTTTCTGAAGCGCGAAGGCCCGGTAATGTCTCTGGATGACGATGGCCGACAGACGCGCGCTTCGGAATTGGACTTCTTCTCGGTGCTTTCTGAACGTAGACTGGATCAAAGTGGCAGCCTGATGCCAACGAGCGACATCCTTCCTGACGCGCAGTCCTCTGTACGCTGACTGAACGACGATTGAAGACCTGCGCACGGTTTGGTAGTGTCGCATTTGAGCTTTGGCCGCTACGGTGGCACGGTACCTACGTTGCATGGCGAGCACTGAAGACTTTAGGCCGACGTACTTCTTGTGTTCGCGGCGGGTTCTGAAAGCTCTCTGGATTGTCGAGGCAGCCCGATGCTTTCGTTTGACGAGCCGTCTCGCTCTCATTCCCCGGAGAGCGGCTTGTAAGACAACGGCAGCGTGTTTCTTTGCACTCAGAGCCAGCCTCTGCCGTCTCATTTCTCCGTTGGCCCTGTGACGCGCTTGCACAACGCTGCAAGCCCATCCAAGCATCTTGTAGCGAGCTCTCTGCCGATACCGCCGGAAATTTGACTGAATCCGAATGGCCGCGTGATGCTTGACGCTCAACTGCTTTCGGATCTGGCGTCCCCTGAAGGCCGCTTGCAGGCAAACGGCCGCCCTGCGCCTCGACAGGTATTGCCGCCGCGCTTCTCTCGTCGACATCAACGCTCTGCGGCGCCGCTGGAGAACCAAAGTTGCCGTCTTAAGAGCCAGGAATCGATTCCTCTCCTGGATCATGCGAAACCTTCTCTGAATGACACAGGCCGCGCGGCGCATCTGCGCAATCTTCCTGCGGGCGCAGTGGCCACGATATGCGGCCTGGATGGTAACGGCGGCGGATTTCATCGTTCTGTACGTCTTCAGCTGTTGAGCCATGCGGACTTTGGCCCTGTATCGCTCTTGAAGAATGACCGCAGCACACTTGGTGGCAAGATAAGCCTTGCGAACTCGGTGCATTCTGAACGCAGCCTGGATGACGCTTATGGCGTTGATCCTCTTCTTAAATTCTTCTCTTCCTCTCCAGCCTCTGTAAACGGCTTGGATTTTCAAGGCGGCTTTTTTTTGCTCTTGGTACTTGCGTCGCTCCGCCCTGCAACAGAGTCGGGCTCGATAGCGGCACTGGATGATAACGATTGCACTTCGAAGGAGCCTGTATCGTTTTCGACCGGAATACATCCCGAGTGCCGACTGAATGACGGTTGCGGCTTTGTGCTTTTTCTTCAGGTCCGCTCGGACTTTCATGCCTCTGAATCCCGCCGCTATGGTAGCACAGGCCGCCTTCTTCTGCAGGAACGCTTCCCTTGTTTTCTTTCCGACCACATGAGCCCGATAGCGACGCTGGATGACAACAGCCGCTGCCTTTTTTGACCTGAGCTCGGCTTGAGCCTTGTGTCGGCAGTAGTGGGCCCGGATAAGCGTTGCGCTCCGGTGGTATTTTTTAATCCTCATCCTGTCGGCTCTGCCTCTCCAGTAGGCTTGTATAATGAGCGCGGCCTTTCTTAGGGCGCCATACTCCTCCTTTGTCTTCCGAGCTAAAATTGTGGCTCGAAGCTTTTGCTGTATGGCAACCGTCGCTTTCCTGAGGGCGAGGTAGCGCCATCGGGAGGCACATTTCCTGAACGCAGCCTGGATGACGGTTGCTGCTCGGTGTCGTCTCTTCAGCGAGTCGCGATTGCGTTTCTTGCGGTAAGCCGACTGAATGGTCCTGGCGGCACGGCGCATCTTGACAAATCTTTGCCTTTCCGCATCCCTTCTTGCAGAGGCCCTGTACCATCGCTGGATGAGGACGGAGGCGCGTTTCATTCTCAGGGCCCGCTTCCTGACCCGATGCCCCCTGAAGGCACTCTGAATGACGACGGCCGAGTGGCGTTGCCGCTTGCGCCTCTGAAAGTGGGATCTTTCAATGAGACCTCTGCAGTGCGCTTGAATGAGCAAAGCGCTTCTTTGGATCTTTCTGTATTGATGCAAGCACCTTTGCATTCTATAGAAAGACTGAATCTTAACAGCGGCGGCTGTTCTTTTGGCCATTTTCTCCACGTGCCATTTCTTATATGCGGTTTGTATTACTCTGGCGGCACGGTTTTCCCTTTGAGTTGTCTGGATTTTCCACAGTCTGTACCCTCTCTGCATTTTCACCGCGGCGGCTTTGAGGCAGAGATAGCGCGTGCGTACTTTCCTCCCATGAATCCAAGCTCTTAAATATCTCTGCAAGACAGACGTCGCCCAGCAGATTTTGACAAAGGCCGACGCAGCCCTCTTCATTCGCCACCGCGCTTGGACAACAACGGCGTTGGATCGGACTCGCTGGTAATATCTCAGAGCGGAAAACATTCTCCACTGGGCCTGCGCAAACAAACAAACGGGAATTTGATGACCGATTCCACATGCCCTTGCAGTGCGTACGCTCGACATACGTAAACTGACAAAATAGATGCTGTTGAGAAAAGGTGCTTATGACTCAGCGCCGGTATTCCTTCCTATAGTGGAATCACATGTATTCGATTCGCATTGCGTTGTACTGGTAAAACCGGCTTAGAATAGTTCTAGCTTTTACATCATTATTGATTGATCAATCGATTGGCAGATTTTATTTCAATATTCCTCCCTATATGTGTGCAGTCGTATAAGAAGCCTCAAGCTACCTGGATGATTGCGGCTGCTCGATTCTGAATGATCCGGAGCTCTGCTTCTTTTTCCAGCCGCAGTCTTTTGCGAATAACGGAGCCTCTCCAGGCAGACTGTATGATCACGGACGCCGCATTTTGATTCCTGGCTCTGCATCGCTGAAGAAAACGTTTGACGGCCCCCTGAATCTTCGCAGCAGCCACGTTTCTCTCCTGTGTCGCAAAACAAGAAGCCACCATGTATTTCGACGCGAGACATTAACATTTTCAAGCAATATCCTTTTGACCGACCTTGTAGAGTTGCAAGTCCTTCTTTATTCTGTAGTTCCTCCAGGCACCTTGTATGACCCGAGCCGCTCTGGTTTCATTACGCAGGTCCAAGAGACGAGCGCACAGGAAAGACAGGTAACACATCACGACCTGTTGAAGAAATAGACATCCAACAGATAAAAAGGTCAACTTTTCTTGCGCCTTGGGACAGTTTTCAAGTTGACTTTCCACTTGCTCGAGCGATGCGGATCCTGATTGTTACAATTTCGGAGTGCCGACATATTCCCAAGAGTGACCGTGCCAATCTCGACATTTGGTTCGGTGCTCGTTTGGATGCAAGTCTGGTTTCGGCGCACCTGCTCATTGGGGATGGTGTTGGACATGTCAGCCGGGTCGATCATGGAAGGCACTCCACCCAGGAAAGCCACCGCAGCATTAGCCAGCCCGAAGTTGCTTTTCTCCTTTTCCAGTAGCTTTTTAAACTCCGCAGAGGGACACTCGGGGCCTGTTCCGGTTAAGCACAAACAAAAAAAAAAACAAACGGTATAATGGGTGTACGTACATAAACCAATCAGTGACTGCGGTATGTAACGCCTCCACATGTGTCATTTCCTTAATGTCTTGAGTGAAGTGACACACACCATTTGGGCTTTTGGGAGCATCGTCAAAAGAGCTGTCGGAGTCGATGGCCGAGCAGTTGAGCTCCAGGCGACCCCTTGACGAGCAATCGACAGTTTGGGTGGTGCTGTGATGGACCGACTCCTCCGGAATGAGACCGGGATGGTAGTGGTGGATTAAGTAGCAGAGGACGCGGCCATCGGAAAACGTCACGGTGAAGTTCTCCAGCTAGAAAACGACAAAAGACTCGCGTCATCCGTTCGTTGGCGTGCAGCGAGTTCCCTTGACGAGTTCTAGATTCGGTCCCCGGACAAAAACCGCCGCTGCCGGCTTTCCCTTCAAGGATGGCGGCAGCGCTGACACAATGTTACAGTTTGACACAAAGCAAGCCCTCGATTCAGACTTCTGAAAAGAACATCTCGCAAACTCACCGTCAGATTGTAGAAGTCGCACACGGCGCGGGCCCACTCCATCAGCAGAACAACTTTAGCGCTGCGATGCTCATACGGCGCCTTGGTCTTGAGCGCACCGGGCTCAAGGCCCCGGCCGGCCCTCACGGAAGCCAACCTCCGTTTTGACCTCAGGGTTCTCCTCAAGAAGAGAATCTCCTCCCTCAGCTGATCCTCGTTCAAAATCACCTCCACCTAACCAACAGAGATTGCCGAGATGATTTGCAAAATCATTCCATCTTTGTTGGGCCGCGGGTCGGATGCACACCTGAAATGAGAAAATGATTTTCCACAGGAGGCTCAGCGTCTTCTCTCGGTGACCATCCACAATGTCTCGAGAATCGATGACGGAACCTGAAAGTAAAAGCAAAGACGCCCATCGCCGTGATCATAGAAGTCAGCGGAGCCGAACGTATTCCATCCACTTGGAACAAGCTTTGGGTTCAGATGACGGAGCGCAATTACCATGTTCATCCTTCAGGTCCACCCCCCGGATTTTGAGCACTTGCAAGGCAATATCCACGTTGTGGATTTTTTGCAGGCGGCTGATGGCTGGCAGTCGCAGCTTTGCTGACAAGCCCCACTGCTTTATGAGGAGCTCCATCACCCTTCTAGATGGGGGAGGGGGGGGGGACCAAAATAACAAGCCAATCAGGATCCATAAAATGGGGCAACGTATGACATTTAAATTCTGTCACTTACACAAGTCTGATTCCACATTTCAAGTCAACGGCCAAATTCACCACAGCATAGCTGAATTCGTCAAGGGGAGTTTGAACATGAGAGACTGGTAATCCAAGGAACCCGAGATGCCGAGGGAGAATGCCCTCCCCGCTTAAGAAGTCTCTCGAGAAGGCCAGCAACAAGTCTTTACTTGTCTTAAAAAAAAAAAAAAAAAAATTAAATGCATTCACAACAGTTAGCTCATGGACATCAGATCCAAAACCAAACTCTAGACCGAAATGAAACAAAGGAATAACAATGATCTTCTAGGAAGCAATATTTTGAAGAGGAAAGGCCAGTAAGCCGTCTCACGTGTGTAAACTTACATTCTCAAGTTCACATAATGAAAGGCATTATGACAAGTGAACATTTTCATCAATTTCGCCTCAGCACTGCCACACAATGCATTACGAAAAGCGTCCGACTAAGTGGATGCGGTATTAGCTTTCAAGCTAATACAAACTATTAGCTTTCAAACTATTGCATTTGACGAATAAACCGGAATTAGAGAAGTCAAGAAAATGTCCCCGCCTGCGCAAAACCTGATGGATGTAACAGTGCAAGATGCAGCACACGAGCAAATATTGTAAGGATCTCGATTCGTATGAATGATTCAGCTCTGTCGCCATTAACAACATTTGAGTTCCACAGTTACAATGTCACACCAGGCGGCAACAGTACAAATGTCATCAATAAATAGGAACACATACTTGCTTTTTTTTTTTTTTTAATTTAAACATTCAATATTTTGAGTTTTATCCACTGTAATTGTTCAATCCATCATTGATATTTTTATGTCATTTATCCTTTAACTCATTCAGTACCAGCTAATTCTAGACCAAGTCTGAAAAGACGTTTAAAAACGTCTTTGGGAGTGAATGAGTTGATAACTTTCCCCATAATGGCGTAGGACTGTAGGTTTGCAGTTGCAGTGGTCACCATCGTTGACCAATATCAGCGCCTACCTTGAACTCTGCGTCAACGCAGAACAGACACGGGTCGTGCTCAATCAGGCGAGAAGCTTTGGCCTTGTCCAAGAAACACACCAGCAAGAGCAGCTTCTTCAGTGTGAAGCTCGACAGCGCCTCCTCGTGGCCTGAGCGGAAGAGATAACAGCACGGATCGCCATCAACGTCGCGACGGCGGACAGGGAGGAGGCCCGCGTACACTCGGTTGGAAATGGGTGCGGCACACTGGCAAAACAAAACAGCTGGATGGTTTTCTGATTTGGGCACCCGATGGACCGCCCGCAGGAGTCCCGGTTAACGGCTTTGTATTCAAGGTTGCTTGAATGAACGATGTTGTACAATAGGCAATGTGTAAACTAGGGACGCACATTGGACTACAGTTTTCTTTGGGAAATTATCAATCAATTTGTATTACCCCCCCGCCCATCCCCGGGGACAACCTCTTACCATCTTTGTAAAGATGAGGAACTTTTGAATGTCTGAACTCGGCTGCGATGTCGGGATTCCATAGAAGACGCTGGAGGATGAACATCGCCAAACCCATTGCATCGCTGTTGCTCTCCAGCGAGATCATCTCCCCAAAGATCGTCTAAGCATAAAGGCGCGTTTGATATTCAGCGTTCACTTGAAGGGGGGGGACAATATCGACAATTTTCCTACAAAATAGAATAAAACAAAAGCAAACAATCTGGCCAAGACATACCTCAAGCCCAATCCTTAACCACAGAGGATTGTAGGAAAGAAGCCAGTTGAGAACTTTTTGACGTTCTCCTGAAAAACCCCCGATGAGGATTAAAATAATAATAATAATTAAAAAAAAGATAGGATTTTTTTTTTTTAAACCGACGGTAGTAGTGGCACCTATATCTTTCCAAAGATGGCGGTCCTTGCGGATGAGCAGCCTCTTTGCCTCCACTTCGAGTTCCAACCTCTTAATGGCCTTGACCATCGTCTCGGAGGTGAAGAGCCGACAGGCGGCCCGGCGCAGTCGGTTTAACTTTCGCCGGGCGGTGTACGTGCTGAAAGACATCTCTTCTTTGGTGGGAGCTTTGGGGACATGGAACTTGTCGCTGCAGCCCATTGCCAGAGGCGCAGCACTCACTACAACAAAGACAATGACAAAAATAATCACGATCACAAGAACAACTTCACACGGAAGCCGTGTCACAAACGTCAAATTCGCCCAAAGTTGAAACGAAAACACAACGCTTTCATCTTTGCAAAAAGTGACATCTCAACTTACCTTTGGTGCTTTCTGTGTCGACTTTAAAATCATCCGGGGTCAGGACATAGTTGAGCCACCACGTGAAAGCCCTCTCCTGCTTCTCGATCCACCGCTCGTCATAGAACATGTTCTTGGCAGCAAAAGGAAGTGGATGCCTGGGGATGGCTGGGGCAAACCACAACAGAGCGCTTTCTTATTTGCCAAATCCCCGCACCAATTAAACACCCGACGCAAGGATAAATAAACCATCGCCACCCAAATACCTGTCTGAGTGGTTTTGACAAAGATCAACTTTGACATCGCAACTGGAGCCATCTTCACACACTTGCCATGCTCTGCTCTGAGTGACCTCCGCGCGCCTTTGCACAAAACGAGACCGGGATTTGGAGACTCATCGTTCGCACGCCGAATAAGTATGTGACACTGTCGACCATGTGATACCTGGTGGGGGGAGTTTGGCGCTCGCCGGCTGTGTCTGAGTCGAGACAGACGACGTCAGGGTCTTTACGGATGTTGTCATTGCATGCGGAGAACCTATGTGGAGAATACACACCATTTTCACATTTGTTAATAATCACAGATGAACTTTCAATTCTTAATACTGCATTGACTACAGAGGAGCCTTGTGATTCACGGGTGGATAGGGACCAGGCAATGATGGCCATAGAAATGCATATGGAGCATAAAAATAATTAAAAACTCAATCTATGTCTTTCACAAAAATAAAGAAAACGGCTCCTCAAAATTATGTTTCGAAAAAGGAAATTAAAAAAAAAGTGGTGAATCTGCGGGTGCCGAACCACAAGTACGTGCAGGTCCACAAATATTTGTCAGCAGGAGAATAACGTTAGGACGGGGGGGGGGGGGGGGGGGGGGGGTGTTTTCTCCAAATTCTGCACATTTTTCCAATCAGCACATTCACTCCTTGCCTTGTGTGTGACGTCGCCAACTACCTTTCGATTTGATTGACTGCCTCTGTGACTTCCTCCTCTCCTGCGTTGATTTCACGGGCTGACTTTTCCAAGCCACCGTTTTGCTCTTTTTAACCCGCTCGGTTTTCCCACCGCCGTCGGTCTTCGTGACACCTTTCAAATATTCTTCACTCTTCCTCTTTCTGCTCTTTGTCAGGCTGCGAACAGGCGAGACGTCCTCCCGCGCCGAGACCGCTCGGGGAAGAATATCCGTTTCCGGGGAGGGTTCAGGTTGGGGATGACTTGTGTTGCTGGAGTGAAGTGGAGAAGACTGGCCCAGGGGTAACGGGGAGGAGATCGTGAATGTCATGGGAGAGACGTTGTGGGGCGGGGAAGTGAGCGCGAAGGAAAAACTCAAGTGAGCTCTAGTTGGAGGAGAGCTTCCATCGAGTCCGATGGGCAATTGAGCATCACCGAGTCTTGCCGTTGGTCTGCCATTAAATTCTTGGACTGTTTGGCTGTCGCCACCAAGGGAACCAGCTGTCCTTGTGTCTGGTTCTATTACAGGGAGGTGGGGGGTCCCCGGGCCAGACTCACACTGGCTGCTGCCTTCCGACAACTCAAGTGTTTTCTCCATCAGGCGCCGCCTCGACTTCTTTATTCTTTGCCCACTTTCACAATTTGTCACCGGTGCTTTGCTTTTTATCACCGTCTCACAGTTGAAGGACAATATTTTAGGTCTCTCGGGCTTTTCTGCTTTGGGCGCTCCAACTTTTTTGGTGACAAAGAAAGTAAGCCGCGGCTCCGTGGACTCTTCTGGGCTATCAGGATGAGCTTTGAAACGCTCAGGATCCTCGCTTTTAAACTCCAGGGAATCAGAAAAGTCACTACTAGAACTGGAGTCTTTAGGGTTGCGGTTGACAAGAGCGAAACCGGAGTCAATGAGTGCCAGGGCATCGTTCAAAGATACCGCCGGGCACCTTGGCGCAGTCTGGGAGGTCACGGCAGCAGTGCATCCCACCGGCTGAATGTGAGGCATGATCTTTTGGAACCTCTCCGGTGTCCCAATAGGGGACAGTGTCTTAAGTATTTTTGCCAGGTCTTTGTTTTCAAGCTTCCCAGCCAAAGAACCTGAGCCCGCTTTCATCTCTTTCTCGCTTGTGGCTGAGACAAGAGATGGGTGATTTTGAATATGGTGCACATTCTCCTGGCTCACCAAAGACCACTGCTTTCGGACGGCATTGAAAGGCTTTTGCCGTTTGGATTTCAGAGAGTAACCCTCAAGGAGACCGTGCTCCCCAGTGGACTTGTCTCTGCCTGTTTTTCCATCATTGAGAGAAGCAAGAGGACTCCGGGGTTCATACTGTTGCTTCCAGGTCACGTGCAGTGTTTTATTGGCAGCCATCTTGGTGGGTAGCGCCGACCACTTTCCCCTGTAAGGAGATCCTTTTTCACCTCCCCTCTTCTTTTTAATAGCATCCCATAAGCGCCTCTAAAAAAACAAACAAACAAAAAACAACAAAAAAGAGCATAATTTGTTAAGTAGTTTATAATGTTTGCTTCCACTTTGTTACTATGTTTGCCGCATTTCTTCCTCGCATTTATGTTTTAGTGAGGTTTTTTTTTTTTTGTAATTACCTTTTTCTTTTGGGGGGCTTCTGCTTTTCCCAGCAAAATTGCCTGGTGCTTGACGATCCCATTGGCATTGAAGACAATCAGTTCTCTGATTCCACCCTCTTCTGTTGGTGTCCAGGTGAGAGTCAGGGTATAAGAGCCCAGTGGCTGCGGACAACATTTTAAATGATTCAGTAACAGGCCACTTGAAAAGCATGACATACATCATTCAATTTGGCAGCTTCATCGTGAGTAATTCTTTGGCAGTAAAAGTACATTTTATTTTTCAACCGCAGGTATCTATATACATTTATCATTTTTGTAAACACATCTGGGCCAGCTGATTAGATTGTGCAGATGTCACTGATGAAATGTCCGGCTGTTGTAAAGTTGAAGAACCACGGCGAAACATTATGCAAGGATTTTAGAGCACTTACCCGAATTGTGAATGTGTTGTTGTCCACAGAAAAGCCTTTGCTTGATGGGATCTTGTCAACAGTCAGCACAGCCTCCGCAAATTCTGTTGGGTTTTCGATGCGCAGAGCGGTCGACTTGGAGGTGCCTATTTTCACTGTCCCGAAAGATATAAAAGTAGCCTTCGAAAACAGGTGCAGGCTCAAAACAGCAACATCGTTTTCCTTGTCAGTGTCGCGATTCCTCGTTGGAGAGAATGCCACAAAGCTCCCTGGAGCGCAGGATAAAGCGACACTTTCGGACATTTTTCCCGTTACGATCGTCGCTACCGTCACAGCAAGCTACATTCCATCCAATTTGCTGGTTCGTGAAATTATCCACTAATCGATGTACACTGCTGTCGAGTGTTTGAAAAAGTAGCTACATAAAGGACCACACTATCCAACTACAAAACGCTTGTTTCCTCACAACTATCATAGATTTTAAACTGCCCAAGTGTTGAAGCAGCCAATGATCAGCGAGGAGCGGTCGCTTTCTCCTCCAATCGTGAGCGACTTCCTGTCAAACCGAAAAGCGTAATGAGCAATCCGCCAATCAGGTGGCAGCTCCTCTCCACATTCGCCCCCTCCAAACTGCTCAACTCGAATATTTAAAAATACTGTACTAACTTCCACAATTATCAATAGAACTTTGTATGGCCGCGATTTTCAATTTGCGAATTAATTGTGCAGATGATGTAACCCCTCCTTTGACGATTTTGTGCTTATTTAAGATTGTACCTCTCTTTTTTGGTTGATAAGATTTCACGGCTGCTTTTTTTTCGAGCAGGTGATTTTCTTCGAGCAAATACAGTATTTTAGTCAACCCATATTCTCTCACTTCGTCCTATCCTGTTGGCTAAATTAAACAACGCGGTGTCTTCCGGCCTTAAAAGGTCAGCGAACGATATGTTCGTCTTGTCCAAACAATAAAAAAGAAAATTAAAAGTAAAACACGGATGGTATCCCGAAAATAGGCTTTTCGAAAACAGTCAAGTACAGTACAGTACTTGTCCATGTTATTTTAAAGCTACATTGCCGCAATTCGAACACGTGATTACCAACTGTCCAATCACGTGGCAGAGACTCACGGCTCGTAATTTTGAACGGACGGCTGCAAGGGAGTGCTTAGCAACTTTGTATTGTTGAGACTCACCAATGCTGCTATTTACTCTCTCGTCCCACACTTGCTTACCTAGTAATGGATACGAATTATCTGTCGTCGATTTGAAATGATCGGTCGCGTCATTTTGGGATGAACATGAGTACACATATCATCACCCCTGGGCCGTACCGAGCTACAAAGCTGGTAAGTACACGATAAGTTCTTGCAAGGAAACGGCGAAAAAGACTTCCACCTCCGTTTTTCCAGCAAATGCATTATAGGTCGTATTTAATTATAAATATGAACTCACATGACTGTTGTCAATTAGTTTCAGATAGCCATAAACTAACCAGACCAAACAATTTTAACTTCTCAAGTTATTTGTTTACGTGGCGTGGCTTCGTCAGACACGAATGATTTACCATACGTACATGTTTGTTGAACGCAAATTAAGAAAATAATTCCTTATTTGACCCTTGCACCAATGTATTTTAAGACACACACCTTCAGTCAACGAAATCAAACACATTGTTGCATTTGAGTTGATAACCAAAGCGCGATTAAATTTTATGTACTATCGCGATCTAATCATTTAAAATCTTGAATCTGACACGAATAGTTTCAACTTGTAAAACTTGGCCTTACCTGGTAATTTATCAGTCCTTTTCATAAGCCTTTATCTTCATTTCAAGCAACCCCCTCAGCAGCTCAACAAGAAATGCAATTTCTGTCGAGATTTCATGTAAAGAGATGAGTTGTATATAAACGTTGGGACGAAAGTAACCCAGTAAATCTTCTTGTCCGGTCTTAGTGGAATGAGATAACTCATCTCTTCCGAGCTGGTATGCCCCTGAAGAAGCACCGGCAGAACCTGAGGAATTACAGCTCCTGCTTCACGGCGCTCGCTGCTGTGGACTGGCTGCACCAAATGCTCTGCAGCAACAGCAACTTTGGTCCTGATGTCACCCGACAGCAGACGGTCCAGCTGCTCAAGAAATTTCTGAAGAACCACGTGATAGAAGACGTGAAGGGCCGTTGGGGCACAGAGGATCTCGAGGACAATAACACACTTTATAGGTTTCCGTCCACTTCTCCGCTGAAGCCCATCCCGTGTCCAGCTGTGCCCTCAGTGTCCAAAGGCATTAAGAAAAGGCCTTCACTTAGAGACAAAGAGGGTTTTTTCAGGTTTAAAAGCTTGAAGAAAAATGAACAGGAGGCTGAGGTAAGCCGACCTGGATACAAATGCCAGGGGTCTGCTATTTTTACACTGTATGATCAGCTCTTACTCTTGTAATTTTTTAAAATTCTTTCTTTTTAGTTATCCAAACAAAAAAAAAAATCGGTACATTTAAACTCCAGTTGAAAGAGCGACCTTATCTGTCCCTTTCAGGAAAATCACCAAACAGAAGAAGAGAAAGATCCAGAAGAGCCGCATGTACAGAGACGAGAGTTGACTGAAGATGACGAGCGCGATATCTGGAGAGATACCACACTGACCCAGTAAAAAAAAAAATAATAAAATAAAATAAAAACACACGTGAGAATCCAGAATGAATGAAGACAGGACCCTTAGTGGCTTTCTGTTGTGTTTCAGCCTGCAGAAGATTCTGGGTGTTGCATCTCTTGATGAAGTGTTAGACCCCCGTTCCGTAAACCCTCACCACATCATCCATAACATGACGAAAGTCAACAAGCATGGCGTGGTCGCCCTCGATGACAAGACCAGTAGGTTGACGCTTGACCCGATTCATTTGATAACTGGCGTCTTTGCACTACAATGAAACTGAACTTCATGAGCACTTGTAGCTTTCGTTTTTATATCGGCAAAATCATGCGATAGGAAAATGTTATTTGAGATCACGCGAACTGTGAGAGTAGCCAATCCAATCTTCTCTCCAGATGACCTTCCTCATTGGGTTTTGTCAGCTATGAAGAGCCTGGCCAACTGTGAGTAGCAGCAGCAGCAGTAATTGATCTTCTTTTATTTTGGTATTTCCATTGCGATTGTTGCTAGGGTGCATAAATTAAAGACCGCGCTTCTGTTTCTCTGTCCTTTTAAAATGTCAACCGACGGCACGTCCAGGGCCCAAGTATGACAGCGCGGAGCCGTCCTACCCGGGCTTTGAGCGGGACGTTTTCAAAACGGTGTCGGATTACTTCTACAGCCTTCCACAGCCGTTGCTCACCTACGAATTGTATGAACTATTCATCAACGTGCTGGGTAGGTACTCATTGCATGATTATTACAGTACAAATGTGTATTTACGGAGGTGGAATTATGGAGCGTGCAATACCTTGTTTGGTACCTTTTGGCTAACAACAGAGGTTTCGATTCTCTCTTCTGTTTGTGAACAGCTAACACCGTTATTCACATCTGTGTTTTTCCCTACGTGCCCGCTCTGTTGTCTTTGGTTCCGTACGCTGTACACTGGAAGTTTGAGCTAACCGAAGCTTGTCCCTCCTCCCCTTTTACTGTCTGCTTGCACTGACTCCCTGCCTGCGCCGCCCGACCCCTCTTGTCTACCTCTCCGTCCAGTGTACTGCGGCTATCTCGCAGCGCCCGCTGCGCACCAAGGTGGCAAACGCAAGAAGCCCAATCCTCCCTCTGCACCTCCTCCGCCCAAGATGTCATTTCGCTCCACAGAATGTCTCCTCCTGTCACTGCTTCGGCAAGGAACGTGCGATGAAATGGAGTCTCCCATGAGGGAAGTGCTCGGCGCAAAAATTCAATCCCGCCGAGCGGCGCCGAGGCGAGGCCCCGCCACCGCGGACGCCGGCCAGTTAGGAGGCGGCGACGTGATCCTCGGTACGGCCGGCTCGTCCTTGAGGCGCCGACACAGAAGCTCCTCATTGGAGACGATCCTGGATGACTCCGCCCCTTTGAGCAGGCAACGGATTTTTTTATCCAATGACAGCCTGGCATCCCGCTTCTCTAGCGACGGGAGCCGAGATGGCAACTGTAGGACAATTCGCAGTCGTTCGCATTCTACCTCTGCGTCAACAAAGACACTGGCTCCATCTGGAATTGCCCCGCGGCGGGTGCGCGCTTTGCGGGCGAAGAGCGTGGGCAGCTGTCTGGACATAGTCGTCGAGACCAGTGAAGAATCCTTCAAGGAGAGCGAGTGGCGAGGCCGAGCTGCCAGCTGCTCCAACGTCAACGCCTCGGAGGACCAGAATGACTCCCGTGCTTCCGCTGCCCCTCCCTCGTCGCGCTCCCGGTCTCACTCCAGTTCGTCTTCATCCTCTGCATCGAAAGCGCGCTCGCCTCACGCTGGCCACCCGCTGGCTTCCGGTGCATCCAGTCTTTGGACCCTGTCGGCACCCGCGGTTGTCCGTCGCTGTCTGAGCTCTCTGGATGTGTCGAAGTTGCCTCGACCCGCTTCACTGTTCAAACCGTCTGTCTGTGCGCCCACTGCCAGAATGCAGCCCCCCGAAACAAAATCTGAGCACAGTAAGACCTCTCCCTGTCTGTTTGTCTGCCGACGTCTAATCGAACTAACGCCGTCTAACGTCTAATGAGAGCTCGTGTTTGCAAGTATCGCGCAAGAACGCAACTCTTGCTCATCTCCCGGTTGAGGCGTTGAAAGTTGTTGCGACGTGTTTTGTACACGACGCCCGCCGGTCAACGCACAGAATCGATTTGGGGGAACATGCAGCTCATGGGCAACTCGCATTCTTTTCTTGCTGCATCTCGCTCGAAAAACATTGAACGTATTATGAAAAGACACAAAGCAGATGTCAGGTAACAAGAACGTCTCATCTTCAATACGTGCTGTATTAATAGCCTCCTACTCAATTCATCACTGACTGTAGTTGTAGTTGATCAGACTGTCAGCCATCAACTCACCCATTGAAGTTTTTACATGATGAATGGGGGGGTGGGGCTTTGTGTTTTCATCTGGTTTGCGTCATTTCTGGCTGCAACACGGGAGAACTCGCGCAAGATCAAAGGCTGAAGTTTTGCATGTTTTTCCTTGACCTTTCCTTGCGTAAATTCAATTTTCAAGGCAAACGGAATGACAGATTTGTCTCTCGCTGCGTATGCGCTTAGGTCTTCTCCAGCCTCGGAGCGAGCGTGTGGCCATTGAGGCCCTGCAGTTGTGCACGCTCCTCCTTCCTCCCGCCTCACGCAGGAAGTTGCAGCTCCTCATGAGGATGATGTCCCGCATCAGCCAGAATGTGGATATGCCTCCGCTCCACCCCGCCATTGGCACCCGAACACTGGTGAGAGAAAAAAACGGACACCGCTGCTGAATTTTGGGTGGGGGGTGGGGGGGGGGGGTGGTATAAGCCAGTGGCATAAAATGTGAACAAAGTGAATCGCTGTGCATACCTTCCATATGCACCTTCTCAAAATACGATCCTGATTGTGTTTTCTCATTGCTTTTTCAGATGGTCCACACGTTTTCATCCTGCGTCCTCGGCAGCGCTGACGAGTGCGACTTGGATGAGCTTTTAGCCACCAGATTGGTTTCCTTTTTAATGGATCACCAGCAAAGCATTCTGTCCGTCCCGGAGTATCTGCTCGGTGCTATTAACGATCATGTCCAGAGTTTGCGCACAGCACAGGTAGAGATCTTTAAAAAAAAAAAAAAGCACAAAATATAAATATGACTACTTTGCTTTTGTGTTCCATGGAGTGATGTTAAGAACTCCTTTTATGGTGACAAAATGCTGATGTCATCAATCATTGTGTGGTACAATACTGCTTGTTGAAATCCGCCCACTTTTCTCCCCCACAGGTACCGGTCGAAGACGTGGCTAACGTTGACGGCAGCGAGCCAGCGTGCGCTCCGCTGCCGCTGTACACTTTCTGCCGTCAGATTAGCGGTGCCGAATTTGAGCACCAGAAGCTGTCCTATTCCCAGAAGGCCATGGAGGACTTACTGGAGATGTTGGTGTCGGACCAAAATATGACGGAGAAGGACAGATGCAAAAGGTTGAAGCAGGTAAAAATATTTGTTCTGTTCCTTTGGGTATAATTTTGATGGCGGCGCGGGCACCCGCGGCGGCTCCTCTTGTTGTCTGGTTGAGAGGGAAGAAATTTCATCTGTGACAATTTGACAATAATGTTGTACTTGACTTGACTTAACTTATTCCTTGTAACATTTTGGTGTTCAAGAGTTCATGATTAATTCTTGCGAATCACTTTTGCTGCAGCGAGAGAACTGCATTTTGTCTCGGAGTGAAAAATCAATCCATTTGGTCGTGACGCCTCAGCCCATCTATACGGTGACGTTGTTCAGTTTCAGAAGCAGTACCCCGACATCTACAGTCAACGCTACCCCTCCACAGAAAAAGCCGGCAAGACCGACAACAAGCCAAAGATGAAAGCGCCGCTGCTCATCAGGAAGACCAAAGCGTTCAGTATCAGGAGCTAAACTGGTTTGGAACGTTCGCTGCACTGGAACTGCACTCACGCTGGTACCCGCACGACAGGATGTTACATGGGAACTATTATGACTATTTTGTGTTGTTTTTTTGTTTTTTTTTTGGTGAATCGCCCATTTGGGAGATATGAAGGCAGGTTGACAGCTAGCGTGTGCGCTGTTGTTGTTTTTGCACAGCTGCGCCATTGAAGCTCAACTGTCTACATGTGAAGTATTTTCTGCATGCATGTGGACGTGTACGTTTGGGAATTAGATTCTAGATTTTAATTTATGTTAATGATACTAATGCTAGATATCTTGGCTTGGATCTCTTTTTTTTTTTTTTTAAAGCCAATGTTTTTATGTTACTAAACAGTTTATAAGACTGACAGACTAAAAATGTTAAGTTCCTGTATTCTTAATTTAGTCTTTTTTGGATTTTTTTTTTCCAACTTCAGAGCTGGGAAAGGATTTAAGCTTTATATTTTGTCACTCTGCTTGTATGTCTATCGTTGCAGTTGAAAAAGTTCAAGCCGTCAAAAATGTTAAATTGGGGCGGGCTTTAGGGTTTTATTCGGCACCCGCTTTCTTTTGCCGATCAGGTTAATGCACAAAGCGTGACCTTAACTTTCCAAGATCGAGTTCAAATTTCCTCACATATGGCATTTATTGGTCCCAGCCTACATGAAGCATGATTTAACCTCGGTGGATGTTATTGTATGTCCTAGATGCAGTTCTTGTTATCCTTGTTCCTCTCCAACTATGCACATTTCAGGGAAATAAACGCATGCAGCTGTTATTTGTGTGGTCTTATTTGTTACAAAAATGGACAAAACTGCTCAATGTTGGGCGCTATGTGATTGGTAGACAGCCACAACCCAACGATAGGTCACTGAAGCAGAACTATCGAGTCGCTTGAAACTAGTGAATCATTGCCCGTTATTTTTGTCGTCGTTTTTCACCCCCAGATGGTGTTCATCAGCGGTGGACGTGCGGACAACAAAGGCGGTTGAACAAAGCTCATTTTGCCTCATGCCATCTCAAATACCGATGGACGTTGGCGAGAACGATAACCCACGTGGTCCATTTGGGTGAAATGTTTCCAGACTTCATCCTTGGCTCCTCTGCAACGGATGATTCGTTCTCATTCTCTCCGTATTGCTGCCTCGGGAACCAAGCAGTTAAATGTTCTTCCTATGTTGCCGTCTGGAACTCATTACGACACATTCTTTCACATGCACAAATAAGCATCAAACGGCCAAAATCAAGGCTCGGGTCCTTGCAGTGGACGTGGCCCCGCAGGTAAACAAAGGCCTTGTTTCGAAGGCTCGGTGAACGTTTGACTCGAGGCCATGAGCCAGACAGCCGCAGGACAAAGCTGACTTGTTCGGCCCGGCTTCACGCCGCGTGGAGGAAAGGTAGAAGTGGGGGGGGGGGGGGCGTGGGGGGATGGTAAGGAGATGCAGAGAAGAGGAGGAGAATTCTCTCACTCATAACACGAAATTAGTGTGCGGTTTCAATGCAGCCTGGAGTGCTTGGGAAAGCGAGAAGGATTTTTCAAAAGCGTACGGCAGTATGGCCAGCTAGTAAGTAAAGCTTTTCTATTCTTTCATGGGGTTTTTTAGGAGTGCATGAGCTAAAACAAAACCAAAAAAAATAGTCAAATACAGTGGCTGAAATAAGCTATCCGTTTGTGTTCCTGAGTTGACTGGGTTTCATGAGTCAAGTTAGTTACTTGAGGAATGCAAAGTTTTCCATGAGCACTTTGGACTTCCTGATACTTTGTGGTCGTATAAAGACATTTGCATTGCTTGAACTGAGGCAAATTTCCCAAACAAATGGCAGAATTGTCCAACAAATGGATTCATTGTCAGTTGGCCTCAATTTGACTGTGATACAAAGCCAGTCATCAAATCTTGTGTTCTGAGCAAAAAATGACAATTTAAATCCGACCTCCAAACCACAAGTTTCCCCCATGGAAGTGGAAACCGAACACGCTTTCGCAGCCTTCATCATACACCGCTGAGAGAGTTCTTCCGGATTGTCTTTGAGATCCGCTGCAACGGCCATCTTGGCGTCGCTCACGTCTTCGAAACGGACCTCTTTGATAAAACCACAGGGATCTCGTTTGGGCTAGTCAAGAAGTTGCTCCGGCACGGGCGGTGAGGACGGGAACTGTCAGATGCTCAGGGAGTTGTGAGCATTGCCTCACCTATTATCGCTCACTGACCGAATGATTGTCCTGGAACTTTTCTGACATTCTTCTTTGAGCGTGTCAGTTTATGAACCAATGATCCTGAATTCATTCTCGACTGCAATTCTTGTCCAGTGTGGAGCATCCCGCTGCTGGTTACAGGAAGATCTTTGAGACGGTGGAGGAGCTGAATGAAGCAATTCCAGCCAAGGTTACCGGTAGGGGAGAAACCATTCCTTCAACCTGTACTGCTGTCTCCTAGAGGAATCACTTGCTGATTTGGTCAAATGTAACTTTGTCCAATTTGTGTCCGTGAAGGCGTTTTGCCAACATGGCTGGGCGGCAGTCTTCTCAGGATGGGACCAGGTCTTTTCGAAGTCGGGGACCAACCCTTCCGCCATCTGTTTGACGGACAGGCTCTCATGCACAAGTTTGACCTGAAAAACGGTCGGGTGACCTATTGCAGAAAGTAAGAACTGAACCGTTCCAGACCAGGAAAGTTGGATCCTGCCCTGCAAATGACAGCGCCTCTTCTTCTTGTTCAGGTTTTTGAAAACAGACGCCTACGTCCGTGCCATGACCGAGAATAGAGTGGTCATCACGGAGTTTGGCACAGCGGTGTACCCTGACCCCTGCAAAAATATCTTCTCCAGGTGAAATTGACTGTTGTTCGGGCATTGATGGATTCAAAATTTGTGTTTGAACCTGACCAGTCACTTTGCACACAAAGGAAGACATCCAATCCAACATGATCAAATCTTCACTGAGTCGTATGCGTGTGTAGATTTTTCTCCTACTTCCGGGGCATTGAGGTGACTGACAACTGCGTCGTGAACGTCTATCCAGTTGGGGAGGAATTCTACGCCGTCACGGAGACCAATTACATCACCAAGGTCGATCCCGAGTCACTGGACACTTTAAAGAAGGTGAGAGTCAACCGAGCTTCGCCAAGCTGCACTAAAGAAAATAAATAAAAATACATCTTTCAAAACATGGATATCCGTCAATTATCAAGTAATTTAATTATTATTATTTTATTTGTTATTAGATCAAGGCACTGAATATAATTATCTACCTCAAGCAAAAATTATTTAAATCAAGGGGTGGGATTCAAAAATGTTCGTTTTATGGACGGGACATTTTCCTCACAAAACGTGTACATCAGCAGCAACGGTACACGTTTTTTCTTTAGATTCGAACACAGCAAGAATTTGTTTTCCATTACATGTAATTATGTCATTTGTTTTCCGCGATATATAGTTTCCCAAATCTTTCCAAAATGTAGCACTAATGGGGCAGTCAAAAAAAAAGTCACACTTTCAATTTCAGCTGTACAAAAACAACACTTATTATCAATATCCACAAAACGTGAAATGGACGTGTTAGTTGGGTAAATATGATGTTGTATTTTTAAATATAATTCTCAAACTTTATTTACAATGAGGAGTTTACTTATTAAGAGAATCTCGAGCGTGATCTTTTACCATGACATTGATTTGCGTCATCCGACTAGAACACCTAAATCTACCAAACTAAACGTTTGATCATTTTTGAGCTTTCTGGAGGATTTATCCTACACGAATAGCGTATCATATATAGCTGCTGCATATGAGTGTGCTCTTTTTTTTGTGTCAATGGACGTAAATTAGGTGGACCTGTGTAAGTACCTGTCGGTTAATGGGGTAACAGCTCACCCCCACTTTGACGCAGATGGTACAGTCTACAACATTGGCAACTGCTTTGGCAAGAACATGAGTCTCGCTTATAACATTGTCAGGATCCCACCTGCTCAGAAAGGTGAGTTTGGTTCAGTTTGTTACCAGAAGTAAAATCTTTTTATTTTTTTGGTCATTTACCGTTTCCGCCCTGTGTTTAAAGACAAGTCGGACCCCCTTGAGAAATCGCAGGTCATCGTTCAACTCCCAAGCAGTGAGAGGTTAAAACCCTCCTACATTCACAGGTACCGAGGAGGAAGACGTTTTTTCCAAAACATGGCGGCATTGAGTTCAAAACCGATGTGAGACGTCAGAATCTAAAATGTCCATCTGCGCCCCCCGTTCTTCTCTCCGCTTGCGCAGTTTTGGTTTGACCGCCGACTATTTCGTGTTTGTGGAGCAGCCAGTGAAAATCAACCTGCTCAAGTTTCTGTCGGCTTGGAGTGTCAGAGGAGCCACATACATGGACTGCTTTGAATCCAATGAGAGCATGGGGGTAGGTGGGCGTGGCGTGCATGTTTGCCAGGGCATGTGAAGATTTTAAGTTTAAATCCTACAATTAAACATTTGCTTCCGTAGCCAAGACGTTGGTCTTCGATTTGTCTTTCAATTTGTACTCACTCCGGTTGACTCTTTGTACATGGGCATGTTTTTCTGTAGACGTGGTTTCACCTGGCCACGAGGGACCCAGCGGCATATCTGAGCAGTCACAAGTTCCGAACTTCAGCTTTCAACATTTTCCATCACATCAATGCTTATGAAGACCAGGGATTTATTGTTGTTGACCTCTGTGTGTGGAAAGGGTAAGGTCGACTGTGTGTGTGTGTGTGTGTGTGCGTGATGACACACACACAATGCTTTTAACCGTTGTGTCCGTGCGCAGACATGACTTTGTGTATAACTACCTGTATCTGGCCAACCTGAGGGGAGAGTGGGATGAGGTTAAGAAAGCAGCCGCGAGAGCGCCTCAGCCCGAGGTCAGAAGATACGTGCTGCCGCTGGATCTGCACACCGTGAGTACACACATCCCGGCCCGTTTTCATTCAACTTAACTGTTGCTGCTGTGAAGCGGATGACGGAGGACCCAAGTTGTTGGGTTTTTTTTTTTTTTTGGGAGGTTGGAGGGCGGATTGAGGACATTTCAATTCATTTCAAAAAGGGAAAGATGGTTTCAGATACAAAATATGACCGTGGTCACGGAACAAATGAAATTGTATCTCAAGGCACCTCTGTGCAGTTGTTGACTCAAAGCGCGTTTCCTGCTTTTTTTTTTTCTTGCGAGTACATTGTATTTAGTCAAAAGTGGCTAATCTTATTGTACTTAGTAATGGTTCTGTTCCGTTTGTGGCCAACAGATGGCAGTGGAGGGCTTCGCACCTGTTGGTCATCATGTCATTCGCTCTTTTCTGTTAAAAGGACCGTCGCGCCGACCGCTCTTGGATCGTTGTGTTGCCGTCATGTTTTTCTTTTTTTCTGTTGCCGTCACGTTCGCTCTGTGGGGGCTTTTAGGAGGAGCCAGGAAAGAACCTGATTTCTCTGCCGTACACGACAGCAACCGCTGCTCTTCGTAGTGACGGAACCGTCTGGTTGGAACCTGAAGTCCTCTTTTCCAAACCAAGACAAGGTGCCACTTTTTTTTTTTGGTTTTGTTTTGTTTTGACATCCGGTGCTTTGCGAGCGAAATGCTACGGTATTCAAGGTCCGCAAGTATAGCTCTCCACATTCAACTTGCAGCATTGTCTCCCAGCCTTTGAGTTTCCGCAGATCAACTACTCTCAATGCCGTGGCAAGAAGTATTCCTTCGCGTATGGTCTTGGACTCAACCATTTCATCCCTGACAAGGTGGGAACGCTCACTTTGCACACTATAGATGTCTCAACTGATCCGAGGGCCCGTCGGTTTGGGACAATGATTGATTTGAGAACTGACTCTAGATTGTCAAGTTAAACGTCCAGACCAAAGAGACGTTGGTGTGGAAGGAGGATGAGTGTTATCCGTCAGAGCCGCTATTCGTACCAACACCGGGCGCTACAACGGAGGATGACGGTATGATTACAATCGCAAAGCACACACATCGCTACACATCTACTCCGAAGGTCAAGTTGCAAAACATGAATGTCACTATCTCATAATTCTGTAACTTGTTTTTTTTTTTTGGGGGGGGGGGGGGGTTAAATTTTAAAAAATAAAAGTAGTATCACTTAACCATAAACTGCAACTAACTTTTTAGTCATTCTTGCTTTAAATTTGCAATTGACAATTCTGTCCATATTAAAACCAAGATCCTAAAGCTTTCTCCTGAATGTAACTTCATTGACTAAATACGATGACAGGTAATGTGTCTATCATACTCGACAATCTAAAAATGTAGGCTACTCAGCTCATTGTGTGTGTCCTGTGTAGGTGTGCTGCTGAGTATTGTTGTCAAGCCAGGAGCAGAGAAGCCCGGCTTCTTGTTGGTGCTGGATGCCGCCAAACTGACCGAGGTGGCCAGGGCAGAGGTCGACAGCATCTTTCCGGTGACTTTCCATGGCTTCTACAAGCCGTGATCCTCACATACAAGCCCGAATAGTCAACGTGCGTTGCGGAGTCGCGACAAAAGAACGGTGGTCTTTCTTCACCAAGTACACTACAAGGATCTTGACGAGCTGCGTCCTCTGTTGATGTACTTGACTGAAGAGCAAGAATTACAGGAATGAAGCAGCATGTATTGTTAATGCTCAAAGGGTAGGCAACTTTCAACCACACTATACTCTAAGTTTTTCAACACCTTCGCAATATTAACAAACAAAAATGTTTTGACTTTTTTGTGGTATATTACACATTTTTTAAAATTTGTTGTCATAAAAATATGAGGCTTTTATAGGATGGCTATCTCTGGTGTTTTTGAATGTGCAAAACATCTGATTTATTTATTCGTTTTTTAAATGCACATTTGAAACATGCGGTGCCTCTGTGCCAAGTGATTTTCCCTGAAACATATCAGTATGAAAAAAAGTCAAATCTTTACATTTATATGACCAAATCTGCATTTATCAACACATTATGGTCACACTGAAGTAAAATTGCCGTTTTCTTTACTGTCCTAAAATCAAAATAGCCTCCACTTAAATGCAATTCCAACAGGATTGAAAGTAGTTTCAACTGTTAACTCAAAAAAGGGCACTCCATTTATGTGTTACAGTGCATTTTAATTACAATATAAACTCACTCCAAAATTTGACACCTGTAAAAATGACAGCGTCAGATTCATGGTGCAGGTGCCCAACTGGTTTGACTTCTGCGCAGGAAGCGCGGCTTCGGCTCCCACGGGTGGACGGCTGCAACCGGAGAAGTCGCAGAGACTATTTAATGTCACCACTGGAGGCCGGAAACATCCGACTTGCACAAAGGAGAAGTCCATTTTTGTGTTTGGTTGGATTTCTGTCCGACGGGCATCTGCGCAGACCAAAGCTGTCGCAGCAATCATCCCGCTGCACAAACAGCCAATGATATCATCTGCCGTAACACTTGCTGCGTTGAGGCACTCGTTCACAAGAAAGGATCACGTTAAATAAGTCGTTCAATTTCAAATTATTTACATATTAGCAAAAAGCGATTGATGGGCAGGCTGTCCGACGTAGACAAGTGCGACGCGGACGTTTCTAAAGCCGCAGAAGTGCTGATCGCAGTTTCTCTGTTGACAGTTGATGATGCTGCTGTTTAACGATGTCCAGGCAGTCTCGAAGAACCTGCGGATGCACACACATTCGCATCAATTAATAAATCCAGGCGAACACGTGCCGCCGGATAGCAAAAATGCACACGAGACTTTACTCGTCGAGTGTCCTGAGGAAGAATGACTCCGTCGTCCCAAAGCCGTCCAGAGGAGAAAAAAGCCGAGCTCTCCTCCTCCAATGTCCTGTTCAGATTGCGCTCCGTCTCGTTTCTGTCCACCGGCTCTTCCTGCTGCTGCTCGTCGTCGGGGTGTAGCAGAAGGCCCGCGTGACCTGCGGCCGTCATGGACACTCTGGCGTTGGGCCAGAGGAACAGGAAGTTTGGGTCAAAAGACCGCCCACACTGGAGACAACCAGGGGAGAAAAAAAAAAAGGCTTCATGGTTCACGTGAATCGGTCACAACCGAAGAAAGCATTTGAAAATGTAGTCATCTAAAAATACAACCACAAAATGATACAAGACCACCATGGACGGGGGGGGGGTGTCTTACCATGGCGTAGCTGTCGGCACCGTGGGAACCGCCTACCACCACGGTGATTTTGGGCACGGAGGCGCACGCCACAGCTGCCATCATTGAAGCCTGAGCCTTTAGTCGGTTGCTGTTCATCTCTGCCTAAAAACAAACAGACGGAAACGACGCGACCGTTTGTTTCGTCGGACTGCCATTTTGATCATTTTGTCAGGACCCGACCGCAACGTGACACAGTTTCATTCCATGGGTAAGCCAAATGATGGCGGAGGCCAACTTTTTTTTTCCATTAGCGCGAAACCTTTGTAGTAGCGCTGAGCGTACCTGCGCCACCGACAGAGTGAGAGCGGCTGATGGCGCAGTGTTCTGGAGGAAGAGGAGCGGGGTGTCTCTTTGGTCGCACAGTTGAACAAAATGGCTGCCTTTCAAAGCCGCTTGATATGACAGCTCTCCATTGTTGGCCACGATTCCTACCAAGTGACTGAGGTCAGAAACACAGAAAATAACTTAACAGATGATACACAACGCATACAGCCTCTGTACTGGTGAAATATAGACAAAAATCAATCCATACAACTAACTGAATTTAAAAAAACAAACAAAAAAGGCTTAATGAGTCCAAACTTCTGTGTGTGTGTGCGTGTTTCATTTGAATACCCGTGAATCTTTGCAAAGCCGGTGACGAGCGTGGTTCCAAAGAGAGGCTTAATGAGTCCAAACTTCTGTGTGTGTGTGCGTGTTTCATTTGAATACCCGTGAATCTTTGCAAAGCCGGTGACGAGCGTGGTTCCAAAGAGAGCCTTAAACTCCTGGAAGCGGCTGCCGTCCGTTAGTCGACTTATAACCTGGAGAAACAATGCCGTCCATCAGCGTGGCTGAAACTATAAACCCGCAGCTGCGAGCTGCGAGCAAATTGACTCCATCAGACGTGGTGGAAATGAGCGCGACTCCTGCCAATTCGGAGTCCCGCTTGTAACGTTGGTTTGCAAGTTGAAATCAAGAGAATCCGCCAATAAGGGGAAAGAAGATCTAACAGTAACAAATTGATGAAAGGTACGGCAAAACGCGCAGCTGACGAGCAGCCGTGACTTCCGAGGACGAAGCTAGTTCGACAAGAGACGTTTCCTCCCGGCGCGACGTGGAGGAGGAAGCGGTTGCGCGTGCTATGTTGTCAAAAACAAGGCAAGACAAGAAAACTATTGAATCATTTGAACAAGTCGCGAAAAGGCGAGCAGAGTTTGCACATCCTGCTGACGTAAACATGAGCCGTTTCATCGCTAATAATTAGCCACCAGTCACTGGATGAAAGCGGCAATCAATCGTGTCGTCTTTTGATCCGTCACATTTGTAAGTAGCAACGATGCTAACGCCGGATGAAGTATTATTCATTATAAAATATATTTATTATTCCTGATTTGTCCATTTCTTAGTAGTTTACTGTGTTATTTTATTTTATTCTACACTTCTTGTACAGCAGTAGAATAACACAGTTTGAAATGAATGAGCGTGTTGAATGACTCGATAATTATCATGGTTGTCAGTCGCGGTGCTTTAAAAATGGCAGATAAAAAGCAATGGAGAAAAAAAAATGTTGCCGTCCCACGAACGGCGTGTACGGTTGAGACAAGTGCAGACTGTGACGCAAAAAAGGTTGGGGACCCCTTTGTGAGACGTGAATTCATTTTTGCCTGGGAAATCCTCAAGCGGTTGCTCAAGACTGTTGTGCTTGACGTACCATTTTAACGTCCAGACTGTAGTTGTAACTTTTAGGGGCAAGGCCAAGTAGCTCCTCCGAACTGTAAAGTGGCTTCTCGTCTTCTTTCCTCTTGCGCGTCGTCTCCTCCTCTTCCTCCTCCTCGTGCGCAGGCAGCGTGAAGTTGAGGGTGGATATGA
This sequence comes from Hippocampus guttulatus, assembly GCF_054856545.1. Lineage (NCBI taxonomy): Eukaryota > Metazoa > Chordata > Actinopteri > Syngnathiformes > Syngnathidae > Hippocampus > Hippocampus guttulatus. The sequence goes on along the minus strand of NC_141267.1, from coordinate 22,610,586 downwards.
TGTTTCGGGTGTACTCCAAGGCCTCCTTCTCGTCCCAGGCAAAATGATCCACGCAGCCACTCACCCTGAAAGCAGATCAATCAGACCTCCGCGATTGGCACGCATGTCTTGAGAAAATACCGCATCAAAAAGTAAGCGTTTGTTCCGCTGGCTGGTGAGCATTTTGTGAGCGTACTCAGCATGAAGCCTGGCTCCCCCGAGCTCCTCGGGCGTGACTTCCTCCCCAGTGGCCGCCTTGACCAGCGGCGGTCCTCCCAGGAACATGGTCCCGATCCGGTGCACCATCACTGTCTCCTCCGCCATGGTGGGGATGTAAGCTCCGCCCGCTGTGCACGAACCGCACACCACCGACACCTTGATCATGGGGACTACTGGTCCGTGACACAACAAAGGTTGGGGACCACCGGTCTAATTGTGACACTGATGACATTTCTTTAAAAAAAAAAAGATCCCAATACATTCGATTTTTTTTGCTCACATCCTTTTATTATGTTGACGTCCAATAAAGCTGCGATGAGCTTACCTGCGGAATCTTCATAGCAGACATGATGGCTTCATTATAAAACGTCCTCCCTCCCTGGTTCTTATCAGGAAAGATCTCGGACTGTGGATGTTTACCAGGAGTGTGAGTTCGAAACTCGGCAAAAGGAAAGCGCGTGAATAAGTTACCTGCAGTGGCAGGAAAGCTCCTCCGGAGTCAACCAGGTAGACGCAGGGCAGGCGATTCTGAATTGCCACCTCTTGTGCTCGCAGTTGCTTCTTGACTGTGATTGGATAAGCCGTTCCACCCTTCACCGTGGCGTCGTTGGCGATGAACGCACACCACAGGCCGTTGATCCTTCCAACACCTGCACGCATGTACATTCAAACATACACAAAGTCGGGGCAGCATAGTGAAAAACTGTTAGTGAGTGGCCAGATGTTGGTGTTAGTACCAAAACTACTCCTCTACTTAGTGCTTTCTGACCCGTCAGGCAGCCGGCTGAGGGAATATCTCCGTACGGCAGACCCAGACCCGCAAAGCGCGACAGCTCAAGGACGTCCTCATCGTCCAATAGTAGGCGCAATCGATCCTTAACCAACAACTTGCCGTTCCTCTGAGTGTGTCTCGCAATGGCACTGTCACCCCCTCCTTTCGTCACCTTCTCGTTCAGCTCCATGTACCTGGAAATCATTTCAAGAATACGATGAAGTGGAGCTTGACGTCAACTTAACTGAAATCCAACAGAAGTCCCTCACTTGCTGCGGCAGTCGTTGCTGTTTCGAAGGTTAGCTTCATAAACGTGCTTGTGGATGTCCAGGAGGGGCAACTCTAACACTGGCAAGGCGCTACGCCGAGCTCTCCTCTCTCGGGCCGCAGTGCTCATTTGTCGGACCAAACGCCGAGGATGCTGCACTGCCTTCCTGCACCACAAAACACATTTCAGTTTGTCAAACCTGGAACAACTGGAGTTGAAAAAAACAACAACAAAATCCTACGTTGAACTATTGGACTGCAGAATGTGGTGCTTGAGACGATATTATTTTTGATCTTCACCTATACAGCGCCTCCTCTCTCATGTAGAATGGTGGTGAGTCTTTATGGAGTCTCTATTTATTTATTTAAGGGCATTTTCGTTTTTATTTAGACGTTTTCGGAAGAGTGTGTAGTATTTCTATTCATGTAAACGCATACATGTAAACGTGTATTATGTACTATAAACTTATCAGCACAACGGTATGTTTGCATTAGCACAACCAGGCGTTATATAAGATAAGAAAACCTTTATTAGTCTCGCAATGGAGAAATTCCTAATTCGCATGTTCGTGTTTACACAATGCAAACAAAAGTTTGATCAATTTTGGAACTCGTAAACCAAATATGCATAAGCTTCATAATAAGCGTAGTCGTTGTCTTATTACAACCTCGAGCGCGAGAGAAATGTATGCCAAAGGTCATATTATATGGGTTCTCATTGTGTGCTCAAACGACACCTTGAGGGTTGTTGATGAGATGACAGTTGTTACCTTGCAATGAAGCGGTACATGTCTACTGGTGGCACTGCAGCTAATAACTGGACGGCAAAAGAAAAAGGGAGCGCAAAAACATAAACAGCGATTCTTGCAAGGTCCGTTTCTTTCTTTTCCCAATGTTATTTACTCGTCATTTGCAACCGTGTGCGTTTACCGCCATCTAGAGGAAAGGAGTTGATAAAGCAATCTGTTCACCTCACTTCATTTTGGAAGCGCTTAGCCCTTCAGACCCACGAGAGGTATTAGCAGTAAAGTAATACAAAGTTGGTACAGTAGTAACAACGCCCCCCACCACACACACACACAATATGATTACACTTATGTCAGCTGATGTTAGCTGCAAACATTATGGAGGCAAAACAAGTAAAGAAGCATTAAAACTTAAAAACATATATTAGCGACTCTTTCTGGTGTCGTACAAGCAGGAAGTTGAAAACAGCGAAGCGAGCTCAGTTGGAAGCGAAAGCGAATCTGTTTCATAACAGCCACAAGAGGGCGCCACCAATTCACATTTGAACAAAGGATACGGGTTTCTTGGGTGAGCGTTGGAATACGTTCCAGTCGATTTGATAGTTGTAAATAATTGCTGTTTAACACCTCTCAGAATATAATAAATGAAGAACAGTAAATATGAATATTAGCAGTTCGTGTACTTTTTTTCAAGGCGTGTAAGATGAAGGTTGTAATACTGTTGATAAAGCCACGCGAAGACGGCTTCGTTTCAGAATGGTAATTAACTCTTGTCATGGATGAAGAGGAACGTCTTTTGTTTTCGAGGAGTGCCCCCAGGTTTGAGGTTTGCGCAGGGCGGAGAGCAGCAGCGGGAGGAGGAGGAAGAGGAGGAGGAGTGTGTGCGCGTGCGCGTGCGAGCAGACAGTTTGTAGTCGGTCTCGCCTTTGGCAGCAGTTTGAGGAGAACCCGAGTGGGGGAAAAAGCTGTCTGATCCCGGCCAACTCGCAAGGGGCAATCCGCCATGAGTTGGGGAACGGAGCTCTGGGTAAGTCTTCTGAACTCTTTAACACCACTTTGGAAGTGGTCCGCGTGTGTCTCTCGTGTTGTTGAACTCGGGGAGCGGACGTAGAAAGGAAGAAAGGTACCGCGTTACCCTTTTTTTTAAGCTTCGTGTAAGGCTAGACGAGTGGCTAATGCTAAAGCTAACCCTTGGCGCACCTCACCGCCTGTGACAGCGGCGGCGGAACAATAGGCAGGTCTCCAGACTGCACGCCTTCTCCGCCTCCTCCTCCGACGAGGGTGCACGTAGCAGCACTTTTCTGTTGTTTGGCCCCGTTCAATGCAATCTGCTGCCCGGCAATTCGGATCTTGAGCTTGATTTTTTTGGGGGGTGTCACACCCAGTTTGGAAGGAAGCTGGCAGGGATTGCTCGGAGCAGGGCGGACAAAAATTGAGAAGACACCGAGCGCCTTTCATGCATTGCCCCTCAAATGATCATCTTAAGCTAAATCAAAGTTAATTGTTTTAACTTGCCAAGTCGTACTGTTAGTTACTACTTATCGTAGACCTCTGAGTCTGATCATCTGAGCAGCAAAACAATTTGGACTCCAAATGTTTGTGCGCCAATAAATGTAGGTTACTTTACATTCATGGGCATGACTTATTTGTGAGTGTCTGGGTGAAATACAATATTTCTTATTTCTCCTTCTTGTTTTCTTTTAAAGCGGTGTTTTTTTTTAAACATTAAAGTCTGTTATAGATATGTTGCACCTGTAGAACTGCTATACTGCTTATATATTTGATTTATCGTTGTTTTTACGATTTTATGTTCGTCATTAACAGTGGCCCCTTGGCCACATACATTTATTGGTCAATATTTTGAGTTTCATAAATGTAAATTATCCTCTATCAGTGATCCTTTTATTGAGAGGTAGGGGTTTTCTTCATCTTTTTTTTCCCCAGATAATATATATTTTTCAGGTTCTTCTGTCAGGAATGGCTTGACCAAAATAGAGCAATATAATGTAACTACACAGAAGTAATATTTTCATCAATGTTTTAATAATACAATATAAAGACACTGAATATGAAATCTTCATTGAAACGTATCATATTTTATCATATACATACAGGGCCAGTACCAGTTTTGGTCGGGCCACCACAACATGACTCATGATGGCCCGCCAACTGAAAAGGCTTGTAGGACCCTGTTATTACTCCCTTGTGGGCAAATTCCGCTTCCACTGTGTTGTATATTTACATTGCACGCCGCAGAGAAGCAGGTCACAAACGCAAGCCTGCGAGGAGAGACGTCAGACTGAAAAGTCTGCGCGGTAATTCTGCACCTCCCCATCTGAAGGAGGTGGCGTCAGAGTTTTGCTCAAGGGCACCTCGACAGTCGTCAGGAAGCAGGCGAGCATCTCTCCAAGAACTCGCACACACACGATCCAACGGAATAATGCGCTTCACCTAAAAACGATTTCCGCACCTTTTGATCAGAAGCCATTATGGTTGCGAAAGGGGCGTTGTGAGTTGCGACAAGATGGACTAACCCAGCAGCATCCTCTGGTTTACGTGGCTGTGTGAGTAAGACGCGGGAGTAATTCACGGCGCTGAGATCAACTCCGCGGTTATGAACCGCAGTTCAAAATAGGCTAATTGTTGTTTTGCTCAGCCCCTAATGTGCCATAAGAAAATGCTAGCGAAGACAACAGGCTGGCATGTTGCTTGTGATTTTGAAGCGGAGTGAACAAGGCGCGCTGATGTGAGAGGCCTCAATGCCTTCTTCACACGGACCCCAACTATGGCATGAAACGTGCGAGGTGTCAATGAGATCGGCGAGCGGAGCCATTTTGCACCTTTTTAAGGGCACCTTTCAACTATTGGCCAAGACACCAAATGCTTATTTTCAATGAATACTTATTTTGCAGTTGCTGCTGCTGTCTGTTTACAGTAATTGAATGAGGCATCCGAGCTGCATACCGGACATAAAAATTACAATTACGTGACATGTACGGCAGGTCCTTAAGAAGGCCATCGACAACTCACGTTGTAAAATCCCACAGATTTATGGAAATTTAAGCAAGCCCAAAGATATCGTTGTCTATTTTTTGAATGGGTGCTACAGTTGAAAATGAAGAAATAAAAATAGAAACCAGATCAAACTGATAAATTCAATAAAACCAAATTTACTAGCGTACTGTACTGTCAAACCAAATTTTCCAGTGTCGGTCTGTGTCAGAGTACCAGTAAACAAAGCGCACAACGATCTTCCGAGTGGACACGCAGACTGAGCGACCATCATAATCCTCTGATGAGATTAATGCGTTGGCTGTCAACATTCACCCTGATTGGCTGCCAAACACTTCACTGGCGCTGTCTGTTTAGTGATGCGTTCTAACAGTTTCATATATTCAACGTATTTGAAATTGAAAAGAACGATAAAATGATTGTTTTATTTATTACACATATACATATACATACTGTATATATATCGGCACATACTGCATATACATACACATACAGTGTGTATGTATGTATGTACAGTACATATGTACAAATGTATAAATACAGTTGAATTGAAAAAAAAAATGTTTTGTACTCCGGTGAATAGATCACTTATCATTGATCATTTACAAGGATAAAACTCAAAATATTGACAAAGAATTTTTTTTAAGCACACAAACATTTGTATTTATGTAAGAAGTAAGACATGTGTACTTGCGCGTCGGGCCAGCATCGATGAATTTTGGGGGCACCGAACTGTCACGTAATGGTCCCGGGCCATCGGGCCGCTGTTAATGTTGAACCATGAATCTTTTAAACAGCCATGATAAAATAAATACTAATGTTTATGTGTGTGAGTGTGTATCAAATTGTGAGCCATGCGATCATCTTAAACGGTGACTAATCAGTGAAACAAGCCTTTCTTTCATCTTTTTTTTTCCATTTATGGCCACCCTTGCTTGCTCTTTACGTCGCAGTCCCGGTTTCTTCAATGTGACTCTGTCTTTTTTGTCTCGTGTCTTGGCTGTATTCCGGAAGACGTTACAAAGTGAGCGGGGAACATCCTATTAGCCGTTGTATGTAGAGAGCGCGCGCGTGCTTGCACCCTCGCACGAGTGCTTGGATGCTGCCACACGGCGCTTTGTTCTGTGTGTCGGACTCAGATTTGCCAAGGACAAGCAGAGCAGCCGAGTCTGGCTTAGGGATGAGAGACTGGCAGGTGGTCTACTCTGCCGAATGGGAGAGGGTGGCAAAGTAGCGCAGAGGCTACAATCTTTTACTGGCTGACCGGACTTTTGACTTTTATTTATTTTTTTTAATTTTTTTTACGTCCGTCAGCTAATTAGTTGAAAACAGTCTGTTGGACTCTCACACATGCTGTGAAGCAATGGAACATGTTTTCATCCTCATATTTCAGACGGCAGCCTGTGCACAGTCAGTGTGGAAAAACATTTGATACCCGAAAAGCTTCAATATTTCACGACGCCTCAGGCCTCTTATTGTATCCTACCGTGGCTAGCGACATTCGCAGCCATGATCCATAGGATGGCAAGTGAAAAAAAATGTCTTCATGATGAATAGAACAAAAAGAATAATTTGGACACCTACCAAAACGTTTGTTGTTTTTATTTGACATTGGTCATCAACAAATTGTCTGTACGTCTCAAAAAAGGGGCTTTTATTGACGACGTTCGTGTGTTCTCACCACAACGGAAAATGCGAGCTTTACCCATGATTCTGTCGCGCGGAGCCACAATCAGGAGATCATATTTGAATGCGGAAATCAACTTGGGGTAAATATCTGCGAGGGACGGCTTCAGTGCTGAATGTGTGAAAAGTTATAAGAAGGCCATGTTAGTATGTGTGTGTGAGGATGGTCGTCAGCCTTAATTAGACTGTGCTAAAATGCCGTCCGAGCGACAGGATGATGATGAGGATGATGGTGATGATGGTGAGTGAGGACGATGGTGTGATAGGGAAGCGGAAAAAAAAAAGTCATGAGAGTAGGGTTTACAAATGACATTTTTGAGATGCAGCTTTATTTTGTAAAAAAAAAAAAAGGGGCTCCATGTTTGAATTTTTTTCCTTTCTGGCCAGCTGCTTCAGAGTTGAATCCTGTTGCAAATCCACTCGTTTTCCACGCAGGGGTTCCAAGTAATCAAGTTATTTTTGTTCATTTTCCACTGATTGGTGTTTTTTTTTTTATAAACGCTCCTGTTATGTTGCAGGTCAAGGCAACAGAGTCGGCATTGCAAATATTTTAAACTTGCCGCATGTTATTTTTGTTTTGGTTTCCGCCTGTCCTTTCCTGGGCTCACATCTGGACCCTTGCAGCTGTTTGGCAGCTGCCCGTATTTAGACACTTTTCAAACAACTGCAGTTTCCAAGGTAAAATTATTGTTCAACACATTTTCTGACCGCTTCTGACCAGGAGACTTGGGCCCTTCAGCCCACAGTCTCGAACTTGGGTCTTAAACTGGACAGTGATTTTAAATCCATCTTTTTTTTCATCGGAGGCAGTCAGGCTCAAGTCAAGCCTCGCCTTTCCCAAGAGCACTTTGAAACCGCCATTCATGCCCTTGTCGAATTCTGTCTGGATGACTGTCATGCACTTTACTTTGGAGTCAGCCGATCCTCCATTAAGCGTCTCCAGTTGGTCCAAAATGCTGCTGCTCGCCTCTTGACTGGTACTTGTAAGAGGGAGCACATTACTCCAACTCTAGCATGCCTTTGCTGACTTTTTAAAAAAAATTCTATGATTTGTTCTCAAATCTTGAAATGGCCTCATCCCACCTCTGAGATCCTCCACCCCTGTCCGGCGCCTCAGGTCTGCGTACTGGACACTATTAGAGGTACAGAGGACCATGTGCAGCACTTTGTATACGGCGGTGCTTGTTTTCAAGCGCTTGAGAAATACAGTGGAGTAGAGTTGCGAGACCAGGCCACATTTGTGGGTGAAATGAATTCTGTCACACTAGCTTGGCTCAGTGTTGCACCTGGACCACTTTTTGCTAATATGAGATGAAGCAACTGGCGGAAGTGTGAAAAAAAGAGAATAGCTCCTTTTAAGATCCTCACCTGATGGTACGTTTGTTCTTCGATTCTCAGTGTGAGTTTCCTCATACCATCCACAGCGACTATATTGTACACCGAATCCTGTCTTCCTTTTATCGGCAGTGTTTTAATCATTTCTTTCCAGGAAGTGAAACCTGACTCACTGGAGACGGGAACACTTCCAGACCTCTCACAGTCATGACTTGGCATGATGCAGAGCTGCAGTCAGACCTGCAGCTGTGCTTCACTGGCTTGAGTGCAGTCACTTTTTGAAGTCATCTGTTCAAAAGTCTGCCATTTCATCAGCCCGTGGGTCGAAATGTTGGCTTTTAGAAGCGGAAAATTGGAAAATGGGAATTTTTCTGCTGTTCCCAGCTGTGAAACGTAGTTATTATACTTGAACTCCCTGCTGGCTGTTGTCATTTTTTTTTCAGTCCTGTTTTCAAGCATGGGTGTAGACATTATTTCATCTCATTTGCGTGACCCAATTAAGATAGTTTTCAACGGGGTGCACTGAAAATCCCTCTTGCATTCTGACTCAAAGCAGCCAGGCCATACTGTTTCAGAGCTCCAGATTGCAACCAAAATGTGACATGCATACATGGGCGGTAGCGCTCTCGGGTGGTTTAGATCCTATTTAGCCGACAGAACCTTTTGTGTTTGTCTTATTTATTCTGAGTCACGGACTGTTCCACCTATGTGGGGTGTTCCACAGGGCTCAATTCTGGGCCCTCTCCCGTTCTCACTGTATCTGCTTCCATTGCGTCCCATCTTCAAGAAACTTGGTATTTCCTTCCACTGCTATGCGGATGACTGTCAGGTCTTTCTCATTGAGGCCACTTTGATCCTGTCTGGAGAAAATCGAGACCTGGATGGCACCAAATTTCTCGAATTTCAATGAAAAGAAGACAGATGTGATGTTGTTTGGTCCCGGTGGCTCTTCTTTACATTGTTGCCATCTTTGCTACATTTTGTGACATCTCACATACTGCAGCTGTCCAGCAGTGTTATGAAAATAATAATTCAGGAACTCGTTTTTTTTTAGTTTTTCTCCAATAAGGTCAACCGCCGCTTGGCCAAGTTACGAATCTGTCTCCGTTCTTGCTTTCCGCTGTCTTGTGTTGACGGAGTGTCCGTGTTGTGTGCAGGCACGACAAAACCCACGCCATGATGTCACCTTATCAGCATGTACGATCAATTCGCGGTGCATTTTTCTGCCGCGGTAATGCATGTGTGACAGTAAGGCCGGCTTTTCGTTGGTATTTGCAGCAATGCGCACTTGCACCACGAATAACTCTCGGTGCAGAGAACGTATATACACGAGACAAGTTTAACTAGGTCACCCCCCCCCCCCGCCCCCGGCCCCCACTTCTCCCTTCACTCCCCTCTCTCGTGTCTTTGAGGCAAGGCCTTTTGTATATGAGAATACAACGTCAATTCTTACACCTCAAGACTTTTCCCAGGGTCTCTGTGTTTGGCAAGTAGAGTCTCAAGGCCTCGTAAAACTGTGTTGCCCTTAAATCTGCGCTGCTCATTTACACACTAACTAGCTGCCGGCGTAGAGGTCTTCTGGTTACCCTGGTAACCTGTCCGTGAATTACACATTGTAGCACCGAGTCAGCGCTTGAGCGTAGTCTCCCTGTCAGCGTCCGTAGGGGGTGAAGCTGCCAGGCGTCGCATCTCTGGGAAGAGAAGTCCACCGGCCAACTACGTCTCGGCTACGGAATAACGCGCGGGGCTGCCAGTTTGGTACGCACTTCTGAAAGAACAAATTTGCAGAAATGATCTTGACTGATGTTTTTATTAGTAACGAATGATGTTTATAAATGGAACAACGCTGATCCGATTAGTGATGTCATGGAAATAAAACGGTCGCAGTGTTTCCCGCGTATTCATTTACCCGTGTTGGGCCGCCACAAATGAATTTTGGCAGCGCTTTGTAGATTTTGGCACCTCCTGTCAAGATGCAACTGTTGTGCTAACTTCTTTTTTCTGCACAAACAAGCTGCTCTGCTCCTTGTGTGATACCCGTACGACTTTCCGTTCGGGTACGACACCGCAAGTCCGGTGCCTCAAATGACTGAAGGATGGAAAAGTCTCGTGTCCATTACCACGTCCCACTTCCCTTCATTCTGCCACTCAGGACTTAACGACTCATAAATCCGCGGGTCAAGTTCTCCCTTAAACGTATTTTTAAAAGGTTCCAGCTAGTGTATTTAGTTGCGCCTTTTTCTTTCTTTTCTTTTTTTCCTATTGCGTGTTCTGAAAGCACTTACGTCGCTACTAAAAATCAAGTTCTGCAAGAGGAATGTTGTTTTTATTTCCCCATCGCTCGTATTTTCTATTCCAACTTTCACTTTTGCCTTTGCCGCCAGCCACGTTGCTCACGCCCCTTTTACGATGCGAGTTAGTTGTAGTACGGCGTGTCATGACTCCGTCTCGCTCTGGAGTTGTTTTCTCGTGACAAATACGCGCCTTTTAAACCTGTGCGATTTGGAATGGCGCTTTGTCTGGAAATCTTCCAGGATGTCATACGTGAAGCCGTTCATGTTTTTCATTTGGGATGCGTGGTTAGAGAACTTTTGATTGATTCTTTTTCTCGAAGGTCTGGACAGTCAACAGAGTAGATGGTGGCCGCCATGAAGAGCGGCGATGTCCAAACTACGGCCCGCCATCCAGTTTTAATTGGCCCACAGCATATATTAAAAATGACATTTGACACAGCCCGCAACGCTAGTTATAAAAAAAAAAAAAAAAAAGAGGGTGGAGTTGGCAGAATGAGAAAGCACGGTGTTGAAAAAATAATGAAGTGCCACTGCTACTCATGAATTGTTTCACAATTCTGAACAGCTTTTCTAGATGTGCAGAGATACAAATGAACGAGTGAATTCACGACTTGAAGAAGACAATGTCTCTTCAAAACACTGACGAATAAAGACAATTCAATTTTAGAAGCATAAATGACATGACTCATTCTCACGTAACTGTTTTTCAAAATGGCCCCCTGGCTACACTTTGCTCTTGTTTTGCTTCGGAATGTGGAAATGGGATTCGGCTACTGTTCGGTGCAGGGGGGGGGGGGGGGGGGTGGATCTCGTCCAGTGAGATCAAGGGCCGTCGGCCTCCCTAAAATCTTTTTAAAAAAATCCCAAGCAATTTGCTTTATCACCTTTAAGGGAAATCTGCTCTGTAACAATTTTCCAAAGTAACTAGAAAATGTTCTCAAGACATCATTGCTCGCTTGACTGATTTTCGCATGTTTAAAGAATTAAAGTCGAAATTTGAAAGAGCATCCCTGCATTTTTCTGAATGCGGCCCTCAAATGCAAACGTTTGGACACCCCTGATGTCGAGTATATCAAATTGATATTGAAGCGCAAATTTCTCGGCCTACATGTATTGGTAGACTAAAATAAAAGCAGTCGTTTCTTGTTGTGGCTTTGAAATTGCTCACTCAAAATCAACGAGCGCAACCCGACAGATTTGGTCGAAGCCTGGGATTCGGAAAGAGAAACTCAAATGTTTTCTTTGACATTTGCAAAATCCATGCACGCAAATGAAAATCGAGCGATGCAAAATATTTTGGGGCTTGGAAGTGTCAGAAAGTTGTTCGTTTGCACCTCAGCTGTCGGATTCTGCAGCTGAGTTGAGACAAACCAGTCCGTCGGGTTGTCGACGTAAACCGTGACGGCAGCATAACAACCGACGGATCAGGTTGCTCTGAAACCTGAAGTGCTCGCGTGACACAATGTGTTCTCCTTTCCAGATAGTAAATTTCGTTTTGGGGACTGAAGTGTACATCCTGTACTTGTTTTAGTTTGTGAAAAAGGCACACCAAACCTTGAAAGTCCTTCATTTTTATGTTTGTAGACCATGACGAGGTTTGTCACGGTCAATCCGCTGACTTTATTCTCCCACCTGAGACGAGATACGGCTACATCGATCGCGATGGCCCGTCGCCCGTGAACTGATGCCCAAGTCGATTGCGAAGAGGCTAGGTAGAAATGAGGAAAAAGAAAAGAGTTGTGTGTCTGTGTGCGTCTTATTAATATTTGATATATTTTTGTGTTAGAAGCATTTTTAAACGGTACACATACGTGCCATCGATTCTGCACTTAAGACGCTGCAAAAGTGCGTCCCCGCGCCTCCGCGTCAGGTCTCCCATTAAGCTAGGCAATGATTTACTTTTCACAAACTATTCTAGCGACTTTATTTTTCTTTTTCGTTCATGTTAGGTGCCGTTATGGCCGTTGTTCATCACTTTGGCATTGCATTTTAAGCTGAACCAATCAGAGGACGGAATAATGCCACCGTCCGTCTGAGGAGTCGTGAGGCGTGGAATGGTGAATCGTATTTGACGACGCCAGCGCTTGGGGTTCTGAAGGTGTCGGGTGAATAATATTAGCTTGGCGACACATCGAAGTCTGATTGGGGGAAAAAAAAAAGGAAACATAAAAGACTGGAAGCTGCGCAGCCAAGACACGCTCGGGAAACGAGGGCAAAAGACTGTTGGAAATAAATTCTTCCATCTCATCTAAGTTATGAATGCGCTTCCGGTGAGCATTTATTAATTTGTTTGTGTCGCTGTTGCAGTGTGTGATCTATCATGTGACGTCCGGGGTGAAGGTCTCATGGGATCCGTTGCATCATACTGATCACAAAAAATTCCATAACATAAGCACCCGTATTCTACCGCTCTTCTACGTATTTCTGTTTGCCTTCACTATCGTCCTTGCTTGGAACACGGAGCGAGTTGTGATTGATAGCTCCATGTTTTCGCTACCTTTACCATTCAAGTCTACCAGGTTATTATTGGCCAGTGGCCTACATGCGTTGCGTCGCGGCAGTATGAGACTTGGACGACATTGCGCCCGAACACGCCTTGTTTTCAGATCAACAGAGCCAGCTCCACATAGGGTGGGCACTAAAGTACAAACATCACGTGTGCCCGGCCGGAAAACAACAGCTCCGTCGCATTTGTGGCAAATTAGAAATAGAAAAGTCAGCCTGGTCTTGTCTGTACAGAGACATTGTTCCACTATGTGCTCTAAAAAAAATAATAATAATAAGAATAAATTGTGACTATGACAATTTTCTTCCTTTCTTTTTTTTTTGTTAGCGTTTCTTCAAGCTAGGCGTTTTGAATTGAAATTGTTTTGTGGAACATGACGGTTCTATCTTTTTTTTTTTTGCCTGGGGTTATACAACACCAACCCCGACGAGAGGGCGACATTCTCTACCTCCGCAAAGGTTTGCTGCTGCGTGGGATAGCGTAGCCAAATAGCTTTTGTGACAAGTGACTCAAGCCGAACTCTGTGTCATGGTTTGAACGCGCTCTTCAATCTAAATCGATCCGCCTGACTCACCGATGACGAGTCCTGGATGGAAGTACTCCGGTGCTCCAGGGTCTGATTCATTTTAGTCAGAGTATTTTTATGGTAATGAATGCCACACTTCCTCCACGTTGGGTGTTTTCGGCGGGTCTGTACATGCAAGGGTGTCGAGACAATCATTTCCACCGCTTCCAGGAATTGATCTGTCATCATTTATCTTGTAGCGCACGTTGCCAACCAGCGGTGCGTCCCTTTTAGCATGGCTAGAAACAACCGCAGAATAGAAGGACGTTCCCAAGAATGTAGTGGAAAGGGGAAGACAAGCCCTGTTTGTGCGTCTGCCCTGGAATGCAACAGTGGGCAATTAGTCTTTTGTCCCAGCAGCATATTCCGTGCCAATTAACGTTGCCTCGTCCCATGGAATGCGCACAGGATGTCTGGATCGCTAATCGCACCCGAGCGGCTCGATTGCTCGTAAAGTAGGCTGCGGCTCCAAAATGGAATGTTCACGTGGGCTATTGTAGCATCGGTACATGCACGCGCGCGCCTGCTACTCGGATCGTACTTCTCTGACTAACGGTAATTAGAGTTGTACCTTTTAGAGAGGTGCGGAGGGCCAGTTCAATGTTATGCTTGATGTAACAGCCAGTGCCTGCTGCAATATTGATCGTCGGTTGAATATGGATTTAAACTGGACCGGCAAATTGGTGCCGTTGTCCAATCCAGCTTTTTTTCATCTCTGGCAGCTGGCTGAAGTCAAGCCTCTCCCTTTTTTACGAGCACTTGGAGAGGCGGTCCTTCATGTCTTCGTCACATCTCGGCTGGATGACTGTAATCCTCCATTGAGCGTCTCCAGTAGGTCCAGAGTGCTGCTGCTCGCCTCTTCACTGGTACTTGTAAGAGGGAGCGCATCACTGTAACATACAGTCGAGTGACGTCACCTGGATACGCCTTTGAGGAGATTTCGTGCCAGTATTAGGTTTCACATGAACTGCAAACCAGTCGCAATAAGGAATTTAATGCCACCAAAATTAATCCTTTTTTTTTTTTAACTTTCTGAACTACAGTATGAGCGATACACCACAATACGTATCAAACTCAAGGTGCCTGCCACATAATTTAAATACAATGACGTATTTCTACCGAACCTGTTTTGCCAGATGCTTTTGTCGTTTTCATTTTAGCAGCAAATTCATACCGAAACGTGACAAAAATAAACTCGAGAGGCCCCGCAATGAGGGCACGTGTCGGAATGGCAGCGCTGCCAAACCACCCTTCACAGCTCCCGTGCTATCCGTGTTTGGAAAATACTGACTGAGGAACGAGCAAATCGCTTCCCTTGCATTTCCTTTGCGGCCCATGTTTGTTCCGCTTGATTCACTTGATTTGTGTTGTGTTGACACTGAAGTCAGAGCCCGTGGAGAGGTAGCTCGGGAAGTAGCAATTAAGAGCAACATGCAGATGAATGTTTGTAACCGTGGTTGCAGTTTGATCGCGTGAGCTCTGGGACCCCAGGAACCGAATCATCGACTTTCTCTTGTTGTTTTTGCCCGTCACTCACCCTTTTTACAAGAGAAAATTGGATTCATTAATATTTTAGTTGTCACATACTGTATATCCTTTCTCGGAACGTTAAAAAGGATATTTTTATTTTTATTAGGACCTTTCTCTAACGTTAATTGGAAATATCACAGAGCTGCCTAGCCGGCTAACATGTCATGTTAAATTTCGAAAGAAGTTGGTGCTCACTGACAACAATTCACTTCACGTTGAGTGTGGGTGTTTGTTTCTTGTGCGCGTTTGCGCTCATATTCAGCCACCTGGAAACGAGTTTTTTCCACTTGAGCGGTGGCGTTACGACACTCTCTGTCCTATTAACCCTTTCATGCATCAGTAATGATAACCTGTAACCTGATGACATGATCACCTGTCCACTGTAGTAACCGCTGTCCCTGAAAGGGTTAAAGACATACGAACTTAGTCTAGCGCCCACAGGATAGCAAACGTTTTTTTTTTGTTTTGTTTTTTTAATCGTGCCTTTTCTGCCGACAGTTGTGTCACCGCTCTGGTAAAGCAAAAGCTGCATTGGCCGATCGTGACAATCGCTGTCGAGCCATCAATCGCGCGACCCTTGTTCGCGGCAGCTCAACTGGCGCGAGCAAAACAAATTCCCGTGATGCCAACAAAGCACCTGAAATTGTTTGCGGACTCTTGCATCTGGGCTTCGTTTTAATTGTTCTTCTTTGGCACAGCACCTTCGCACTGCATCGTACAACAAATCACAAAAAATATCGGATTCATGGTCACTGCAAAGGATACAGGCAGCGTCCTCATTACAATCAATCTCGCAAATTTCCTTCGCCACGATGATATTGATGTCGTTGTCCCTCTTGATGTTCTTCATCTGTTATCAGGACCAGTTCGAAAATCTGGACAAGCACACTCAATGGGGGATCGACTTCCTGGAGCGTTATGCCAAGTTTGTCAAGGAGCGGTTGGAAATTGAGCAAAATTACGCCAAGCAGCTAAGGTACGAAAATACACAAAAGACACAGCAGGTCGCAGACAATGTACATCTGTTTTGCAGTCGTGCAATGTGAAAGTACCGAGGACCGATACAACAAAATAGCGGCGCTAGAAATATTACGATGGCATTAGCACTGCAAGCCAAAGCCAGCTAGCCACGGCTGCTACGTTCGATTTACTGTGCACGACTTGAGTCTTATCATAAGCCTAAATTTCTTGGTTTGCAGATGTACTTTTTGGAATGTACAGTTGCTTAAAAATCAAATCCTCTCATCTACCTGCGACATGTGTTTGTTTTTTTTGTTTTTTTCTCTAATGGCTTTTAATTTGAACTCATTCACTCTCAAAGACGTTTTTAAACGTCTTTTCAAACTTGGTCCGGAATTGGCTGGTACTGAATGAGTTTTAAGAGAAAAGCATGTCGATGTTTCACATTACCGTTACAGAATCTGAACCATGATGAAGTCAAATCTAATGTGAGATTAGAAGGATTAAAAAAACCGTCATGTTTAGCTGTGGCGTGATAATCCACACAATTAACTGTCCACTTTGCTGATTGTGGTTTTGTTTTTAGTTCTCAGGTCAAATGTTAATCCTAAAGCAGAGGCACACTTTTGAATTTGCCAGTAACCAAACTTTCACGGGCAGTTTCATGCCTTTCTAAACCGATAATAATAAGAAGAATCCAGTTAAGATTATGTTCCCAATATAACAGCAACCTCATTCACTTCCTTCTCTTCTGCGCCAGGAACTTGGTCAAGAAATACTGTCCAAAACGCTCAAAGGATGAGGAACCGAGGTGAGTCGGCAAACGTGTGATTTTTGATTTTTTATTTTTTTTTTTAACTGTAGCAAGAAAAGAATGAGATCACTCGACCGCACATGACCGCAGATCAATTAGGTTGATCCCTTGCACACGCGCGCTCGTTTTGCAGGTTTACATCCTGCCTGTCATTTTACGGCATACTGAACGAGCTGAACGACTACGCGGGCCAGAGGGAGGTGGTGGCGGAGGAGATGGGCCACAAGGTTTACGGAACCCTGATGAAGTACAGCCAGGACCTCAAAGCGGAGAGGAAGCACGTGAGTACAGTACACCGACAACGAGCTCGTACGTACAACCGAAGCGACACTGCTGAGCTGAAGCGATGAAGTCGCCAGGTGCCCAAAAATAAAACCAAACAAAACTATTGATTGTTGTCCTGCTGATGCTTTTCGCGTGCGCCAACCTCTTTGTCCTGCCTCACATTTGTTTTGTGTTTGGACTTCCACAAGAGGATACATATGTTGAGCACGATGGTAAACATCTGCCTTTCTCTCCTCCCATGATCTGCTGCTGCTGCTATAAACTCTTCACATTCTTTGGAAGAACATTCCCTTCCCTCAGTGGAATACTTAAGCCACTTTCCAAATTTGTGGAAGAAGACGCAGGCAGACCTGTTTTTTTTTTTTTTTTTTTTAAAATAAAGATGTCAGCTGGTGGACTATTCTCAAGTCAACTCAGCTGTATTTCTAGAGCGCTGTCTACCGAGTGCTGTACATGGAGCAAAAATAATTCAGATGACAATAAAATAATCGATAAATAACAAAGACAGTAGAAGGCACAAAAACCGTCCAACTAAAAAAAAAATCAAGTCTCATGCGAAGTCAAAAGCCAAAGAATAAAAATGACAAGTTTGAAAGATGGGCAGCGAGGAGACTTGCCGGACGTTGAGCGGGAGCTCTTTTCAAAGCGAGGCAATGGAAAAGGCTTCATCCCCTCTCAGCCTTCGCTTAGTTCTCGGTACCTCGAATAGCGTCTGGTCCTCAGACCTGAGACACCGGACAGGTGCGGAAGAACTCAAAGAGGTCAGGTGGGACGAGGCCATTTCAAGATTTGAATCCAAATAATAGGCGCTTCCAAAGAACTCTAAAATGGAGCCAGTGAAGGGACGCCAAAGTAGGAGTTATGCACTCCTTATTACAAGTATCAGTTAAGAGGCAAGCAGCAGCAGCGTTCTGGACCAACTGGAGACACTTCATGGAGGATTACACATAATCATTCCTGTATAAATACACTGCACTGCTACACTGTTGCTTGGCGTAGTTAAATACGTGCGTTGTCCGTCATGCTGATGTTAATATAACCAGACATGTCATTCAGCGATGTCATTTTATTCGTCACCGAAAAATTGTGGGCGGAGCAGTGCATTTGCTCTCTGTTTTCTTGTATGTTTTGTGTTTCTTGCCTTTTCATGTAAATGTTTTGGCGTGTGTGTGTGTGTGTGTGTGTGTGAGCAGCATCTGCAGGAGGGCAGGAAGGCGCAGCATTTTTTGGATCAGTGCTGGAAACAGATGGACAACGTAAGTAGGGAGAGAAAAATAAGGAGGGTGGGGGGATTTTTTAATTTTTTTTGCATGAGATAGGAGGTAACTCTAGGACAGAGGTGTCCAAACTGCGGCCTGGGGGCCATTTGCGGATCGCCATCCAGTTTTTGGGCGGCCCACGACATGACCAAAAAAAAACCACGTAATGCTAAAAATGACATTTGACATGGGCCGCAAGGTTAGTTAAAAAAGGTGACGGTGGGCAAAGTGAGAAGGGAGGCTACACTGTAGACTTTTTCTCTGGAGTAAAAGATACAAGTGAACCATTTGTGATTAGCATGGCAGGTTGATGGAACGCTCTAAAATTGTCCCGAGGTGTCAGTGCGAGGACGAATGGTTTTTGTTTGTCAATGTGTGCCCTGCGATTGTCTGGCAACCCGTTGAGGGTGACACCCCCGCCCCCCCGCGCCTACCGCCCGAAGAGACCTGGGATAGGCTGCGGCACACCCGCGAT
Organism: Hippocampus guttulatus; assembly: GCF_054856545.1. Classification (NCBI taxonomy): domain Eukaryota; kingdom Metazoa; phylum Chordata; class Actinopteri; order Syngnathiformes; family Syngnathidae; genus Hippocampus; species Hippocampus guttulatus. Next base: position 22,591,882 of record NC_141267.1, on the reverse strand, counting down.
TCCCGAGAAGAAGCGGATTCGAAAATGGATGGATGGATGAATCACACCGTCATTTGGGATCAAGGCAATGACACACAGGCCCAAATGCAGTCCAGCCCCTCCCTTAGCAAGGCACATGTGCCACATTTGGCCCTTTTTGGCTTTCAGAATCCCCCGGAGAGATTCCATTTGCTCATTTCTGAGGTCATTTAATTGGATTCACCCAGTGAGCAGAACACCAAGCAATTTGCAGACCCGTTAGACAATGTGGGCAAAGCATGGACTTCGAATTCTCATTGCAAATTGTTGGCTAATTCACCGAGTTGGCCCTGACTCCAGTCAAAGTGTGTTTGTGTGTGTGTGTGGGCTGTCGGGCCTTGCTAGTGGCCACCATGTGACCTGATAGTAATGTCTCAGCTATTCACCGTGTTTCCTCCACGACTAACGTTACCCAGGTGGCTTGTCAGGAAGTAAACTATCGCCGTCTGATTCAGATCACTTTCTTTTTCTGTGGCTTTTTTAATCTTGAGTCACAAGTTGTGGTGTTTTTTTTAAGTGGTCACTACTCTCCCTAAAAGAGAGGAAGTGAGGACTTTTTACAATCATACAAATATTTTACATTCTCTTGGCATGGATCATGTATTGTTTTTTTTTTTCATTTGTCGCTTGTTTCGTTTCGATCCACAGAGCAAAAAGAAGTTTGAGCGAGAATGTAAGGAAGCAGAGAAATCCCAAATAACCTTTGAGAGGTTAGACAATGACATCAATGCCACCAAATCAGAAGTTGAGAAGGTAATCCTCCCCAAACTATTCGAGCACGAATCAAACTGCGTCTTCCGCCTGCCGTCTTTAACGATGCAAACGTTGATCGGCATGAATATCCACTCGTCTTGTTTTCACATTCGGTCAAAGAATTACGTTTTGTTGAAGACACAAGTTGCTTCAGCGAACATGATCTTTGGTCGTTTATTTGACGTTTGACGTTTCCCGGTCTCCATTTGGCGATCGACATTTGCTCTGTATGACTGTGACTGTTCAGGCCAAAGCGCAGTATTACCTGCGGACTCACATGGCGGACGAAAGTAAAAACGAGTACGCCGCCCAGCTGCAGAACTTCAACGCCGAGCAGTGGAAACATTTCAACAACTCCATACCGCACATCTTTAAGGTAACGGAAACCACATTTGTCTGGCGCAGGTGCGTGACGGACGCAATGACGCAAGAAAAATTAGCGCACCAAAAATGAACCGCTCGCAGTGATGCTGAAAAGAAATGTCGCAAATCATTCTTGGGTTACATAATTTGAAATTCCTCGACGGTAATGGTCCGTCACATCAGTTGGAATTAAAAGTATGCAGTATAAAAGAAATCAAGTATTTGAACGGCAGCGGGTGGCATTCGTGTGCATTGCAGGCAGGCATAAGGGGGGTGCGCTTCACCACCTCTCTGCAACTGTTCCTGTCTTCCAGAATCTGCAAGATATGGATCAGCGGCGAACAGTGAAGCTCGGGGAGACGTACCGAAGCTTCGCCGAAGCAGAACGAAGAGTCATTCCTATTATCTCCAAGTGTTTGGAAGGAATGGTTTCGGCGGCCAAAGCCGTTGACGATCGACGGGTGCGTAAGAGGAAAGATGAGAAGAATGGCCGCCGTTTTTCCGTCGTGCCGGTTTTTAAATTTGCCCCGCGTACGCAAACTCCTTTGGCCTTCCGACAGGATTCCGGCATTGTTGTGGAGTCGTTTAAGTCTGGCTTTGACCCTCCGGGCGACTTCCCCTTTGAAGACTTCAGTCAGAACCTAAGTCGAACCGGCTCGGACGGGGCCATCAGCAGCACGCCCAAAGGAGAGCGAGACGGAGCCCCGGGGCCACGGCCGGACCCCAAACACAGCATGAGCAAAGCCAAGAACAAACTCTGGCTCTTCGGAAAGAAGCCAAAGGTACGCGGACGGTCACTGGCCTCGTGTCTAGAACGCTAGCTTGATTATCTGCGACTTAATTTCAAACTTGACGTTGTGATTTCCCAGCCGGCATTATCCTTGGGCGCGCACACAAGGTCCATGAAGTGCATATTGTGTTCTGTTGACATTTCTTGACAGGTTTTTGTCACTAGCGTAGATCTTTGCTACGTTCGTGGACCTTGACCTTCCTCTTCCTCATAGGGCCAATGTTGGTTAATGATTATCTCTCTGTTGCCCGTCTCCGTTGGCGGCATCGCCCGCCACGCGGGAAACTCGGTGTGAGGACTCGGTTAATGATTTCCTGTATTCCGTGACTTTTATTGTACGATTTCGTGCTCGTAGCTCATTACGATGAAAACACGGCTTTGGTTATTTGGCTTTGGCGTGTTGATGACAAATTGTTTCTAGTCACATTTCCTTATGTAGCCCTTCATACAAGACAGCTTTGTTTATGTCGCAAAGTGCTTGACAGAACAGTTAGCACAAAATACGGGAATATAACACAACACATAACACAAGAAATGGACAGTCGTGCCGTCGTCAAGTCCCATTCGGTTCTATCGCCCGTAACCACAAAAAGAGTCTCAAAGGGCTTCACATGCCGGTTGGCAAATATTCACGACATCCCCTGACCCCAGGGGGGCAAAGGAAAAAAAAAACATCTGTGGGGGGAAAAATGAGAAGCCTTGAGAAGGGGCCGCAGATAGGAGAATCCCCCCCCCCCCCCCCCTTCCAGTACGACCGGGCTGCAGTGGATGCCGAGTGGGCAACATTTGACACAATCTTGTCCTATCCGATGTTAGTTTATCAATGACCAAACAATCTGCCGTTAAGCGACCTAAAAAGAAGCAATTTGACCCTCAAGGGCAAATTTCTGTGACACAAAGACAGACAAAAAATTTAAACTGGACTTATTGTAGCAGGACATCATCCAGCGAATGTGCTGTCCTGACTTACAGTTTTATCCTCTCTTCCTGACCCCCCCCCCCCTCCCCCCTCCCCCTCCCCCCAGTCCCCGTCTTCCTCTCCTCCTCCTCCACCTCCTTCATCCTCCTCCCGGCCACGGCCCAGCTCACAATTTTTCCCTCCCAATCGGTTCAGCTCCGAACGAGTCAACCAGTATCTGTCCGAGATAAAGACGACAGTCCCCCGAATCCCCCAGAACTTGAAGGGGCTGAGAAGAGGGGTGAGCCAGGAAGTACCGTTGCGTCAATCAAGTTTCTTCCGGGCAGATCATGTTGCCTTGATGATTTTGTGTGTTTTCCTACGGGATGTCTGCAGCTCATAAAATGACTTTAGAATGATTCCAGGGATACGTCCAAATAGATTGCAGCTAAGCCAAATCTGCAGCTATCGGCGTTGATCCTTTTCAAAGTTGTCTTATTTGATGACACTTGCAAACACCTTGCTCTGTTATCTTCTCCACTTTTCTTTTTATGGGGGTGGGGGGGGGGGGTGGTTCTAGTTCCTGCTTTGTTGGTGTTTTTCCTCCAATTACGAATGAGGGAGTTCTACCGCAATCACACCAGAAAAGAGGTCCGATGATTTTGGGGGGAGTCTTGGGTTGCAGTTCCAGTGTGGCTAACATCAGATGTGCTGTGCTGTGCTGTGCTGTGCTGTTGTTTTTTTTTGCCGTTTGTGTGGTTGACTTCGTTCCATTGAGAGTCCCCTTTCAAATGTACCGTAAGACAAACAAGACAACAAAAGCCTTGTTTGGTTTTTACTCCTGTCATTTGTGTCAAGTGGCTCTCAGTCGAACAGCTGAAAATGAATGACTCATATCTCAGGTCGAATTTTGCAGCACAAATGTCAGAATATTCGGTTTCCTCCCCCAGACTCTTATTAATGTTTTTGAATATTGTACAGACCAGGCATATTCATCCGAATTGGTGAACCCAGAACAAAACGTCAATTAATTTAGGACGGTGGGGGTGTCTGAACTTTTTTTGTTTGAGGGTTGCATGCAAAAAAAAAAAAAAAAAAAAAAAGGAAGAATTGAAGGGGCCACTTTACAATTTGTCAACTTTTTGAAACGCGCTAAAGTCAGTCAGTAGTTCGGGCACCCCCGATTTCGCACCGCCAACGTGAATCAAAAGGTCATTAGCAAAATCAAAGCGTCGCTCGTGAGCTATTAGTCATCATGCATCTGGCTGGCTGCTTTTGGACTCACCAACTATTTGGCATCGTCATTCCACTAACCCGCACTCTCATGTTGTCTGCTTGCTGTTTTGGAATCGCTCATGCGTAAACGCCCCAGTGGTCTGTCAAGATGGTAAGTGGTCGGCCATCCAGAGAAGATGCTGCCGGCTCAGTTTCAATGCATGTACCCTCCCAGTTGTATCCACCAAATTGCCCCGTAGTCAAATCACCCCCTCAAGTCCCACTTGAGAGACTTTGCGCCTTCTGCCGCTCATCGTTTTCTTCCGTAGATGAAACCCCGTTGAACTCACAAAAATATTTTCTTGAGTATTCCTGCGAGGGTCATGTGGCTCCTGTTTGAGAATGAAGTGCAACATTCGTGTGTGTGTGTGTGTGTGTGTGTGTGTGTGAGAGAGAGAGAGAGAGAATGAAGTGTAGCAGTTGACATTTTGCCGTGCTTGAACTTGCCTCCAGGCCCCATCGGTGGAGGACTACAGCCACTTGCCCCCCGAGCAGAGGAGGAAGCGGCTGCAGCAGAAAATTGATGAGCTCAACAACAAGCTCCAAATCGAGATGGATCAGCGGTACGCAAAAGGCAAAATAGTGAAAGAGAAGTTATGTGGGATATGTCACGTTCTTTTGTGTGCGTGCGCGTGCTGTCTGCTCCTCGTTATTAGCCTGTGACGTCTCCCCTGTGACTTTGCCTCTGCTAGGGATGCCCTGAACAAAATGAAAGACGTGTATGAGAAAACTCCACACATGGGTGACCCCAACAGCCTGCAGCCCAAAATATCCGAGACCATTTGCAACATGGAAAAGCTCCGCTCCGAAATCCACAAACATGAGGTCAGAAAAGAACCTTTTGTTTTTCCCTCCAGAAAATGTGTAAGCGCACCTTGACGGGAGGACGGGGAGCGGGAGGTGGATTGTTTGATCAGCTCGATGGCGCCGTCTTGTGGCCAGAAATGCAAAGACGTCGAATTTGAGGAAGGATCGTCTCGATGGCGCCATCTTCTGGCCAAAAATGACATTTGAATCGAATGATCGTTCTCTGAAAAGCGCGACTTGAATCCCCTCACAGGCTTGGTTGTCAGAGGTGGAGGGAAAGCAGGCCTCCAGAGACCGGAGGCACAGTGCCGACAACCACCATCCCGCTCCCCAGGGCAGAGAGAGGTAACGCGCCCGCCAAACTCGCTCGGCCCTTTCGATGAATTGGTCCCCAAACGGCAAAGCCACCAAAGAGAAATATTTGTCTCGTTGCAGTCCGGAAGGCAGTTACACCGAAGACGCCGGTCAGGAGCACCACACACCTCATCACCACTCGGGCCCCCCGCAGCCGGGACACCCCAGCACCGACCCGCACGACTTCGATGACGAATTTGATGACGACGACCCGCTACCCGTCATCGGACACTGCAAAGCTTTGTACTCTTTTGACGGTAAGGTCACATAACCTCGTCCGCTGGCTCGAGCTTGAGCGCGAAGGCCATTTTTCACATTTCCGAGACCAAATCATGAGTTGGGCATGCGCATTTAACGCGCATCCTTCCTGGTTTGGTAGGCGTGTGTTTAGTTGTTCATTTTTCTTCCCTTTCAGGTCAGAATGAGGGAACCCTGGTCATAGCTGAAGACGAGGTGAATAGGATCATTTTCTCTCATTTACAATTCATTCTTGGTTATGTGGAGCAACACCCTTTGTTCCCTGTGAGGTGTAGTGTAGCATGTCGCATTTTGTCCCGCTAATGTAGCCGCGACCTAAACACAAATCATTTTTTATTTAAAAAAAAAAAAAAAAAAAAGGTCATCTCAACCCATGAAAAGGGGACTTAGTATCGAGTATTTATTAACTATTGCGGAAACGTGTGAGGGTAGCTGAAGACCGACGCACTTGTCTATATGTGCCCTACGATTGGCTGTATTGAACGTGAGGGGACCTCATTTTGTTTTCAACACCACCGTAAACTACAAACTGCAAGTGGGTCATTCCGCATCCGTTCGGTTGTAGAGTTCTCGTCTGCGGTCGGACGAAGTAGCTCCCCCGCAGCTTCTTTCAGCCTGTCATTTTTTCCCCAACGCAGGTTTTATACATCATCGAGGAAGATAAAGGCGACGGCTGGACGAGGGCGAGGAAACAGAGCGGCGAAGAGGGCTACGTCCCCACCACCTATGTGGAGATCACCATGGAGAAGAACTGCAAAGGTGCCGTCACCTATATCTGAAGCTCATTTTGTCCCCCCCAAGCCTTTTTCACCGTCGCGCATGCGACGTTCTTCTATTTTGGCTTCCTTGCCACGTCTCATCCATCTCTTCCATTCATTTTGTAAGCTCTCATCCACCGCCGTTGTAGCCGCAGTGGTGAGTGACTTTCTCTTTGTTTTTGAGAGACTCGCATCATTTTATGGACCTTGCTACAGTGTCTGCGCGTGAGAAACCGCGCGCGTGCTTCTTATCGTTCCAAGTGTTCAAGATGTTCAAGTTGTCTTAAATGAGAAGTGATCGACGTTTTGTTTCCGTTTTGTCCTGTTGACATTTTCGAAAGGGCCATTCCGTTGAGACGCCACCATTTTTAGCTTCTCTGAATCCGCCACCTGATTTTGGCGAGAGTGTTTGCGCGGGCGGGCGGGCGTATGTCGGTTTTTGCTCCATCTGCGCCATCGCGGCCGATTTCGTTCAATTGCAGTTTTGCGATCGCACGGACGTTTTCATTTGTTGGAGGCGTGTGATGCAAATTCATTGACAGAGTTGCTCGCTGAGCTGATAAATGTTAATGTAGCGTGTCATAAGTCACTTGGATATTTTTACTGTGCTCTACATTTCAGGGGGGGGGGGAAAAATCCACCAAAAAACAAATGAGTCCTTCCCTCTCCTTTTTGTCGTCCGTAAACTCTCACCCATCCCTTCATTTCCATCGCCAACAGACGCTCTAAAACGGGGATGTCCAAACTACGGGCCGGGGGCCATTTGCGGCCCGCCATCCATTTTTCAGCGGACCCGCGACATGACAAAAATAAATAAATTAGCCCGCAAGGTTGGTTGAAAAAGTTGAAGAGTGAGACGGGAGGTTGTCAGAAAAATATGACCACAGTCCAACCTCGTTACAACCTACCTCGAGGGACATAACGAGTCTGTGCGTTATAACGGTAGTGGGTTGTAAACATTTCCAATCAATTTTACAGTGGCCCTTCCATCCTTCCATTTTCCTGTGGGCGGCCCTCCAACGAAAAAGTTTGGACACCCCTGCTCTCAAATACGTCCGGGGTGCAAACAAACGATCTTGCCTCCCGATTAAAACCAAAGTGTCTGCAACGTTGTGTTTGTGTCTCGGATCGTCCGGTTGTGTTTCATTAACGGAGTCTCTCCTCTGTATGACTGTGCAGGTTCCTGAGGGCTGCAGAGTGGCCAGGTGGTTTGATTGGCTGGTGGAGGGCTCTCGCTGACGGCTGATTTTTGGTGGTGGGGGTGAAATGAGAGAGGGAAAGAGAAGGGCAAGTTTGCATGTCGGCATGCTCTCGCATCCATAACGGCTGCGGCCTTCTTGGCTTTTAACCGAAAACCAGGTTTTAATTGCGAGATGGGAGTCAAAGTAAATTTCATGTCTTCAATGATGCTCGCAGCAGCACGCAAAGGTCCCACCCCATAACAAATATGTACTTTCACTGGCCACTAGGGGGCCCACGTCAGGTCGCCCCTCACCCTCTCAGCACTAAAACTTAAACTAAAACTGACAGCAAAGGGAACATGCTCAAAGTTTCACGTTCAGCTCTTCTCTCAGTGGTTTTAAACAAAAATCCACGAGCCGTGTGGCTAAATCACTCCTAAATGTCAGTATTATTTTACAGACCGCCTGTGAGCCTAAAACGACATCAGCTTGCACCCTTCAGCTGTCTTCGGTTGCCGTTTTAAACTCATTCTAATGACTTGGCTGTAGGCATTTTTTTTTTTCATTGTTTAAACGGGGTTTGCTAGTGCAGCATTTCCCCTATTCTAGAAATGACCAAAAATAAACATTAATATACTGCGGGTTTAGTAAAAAAAAAAAAAAAAAGACTACGGAACCCCTGACAGAGACATGAATGGAAAAAAAAATGTCCGATGAACGCACACATTACCTGGTGTGCATTTGTCAGTTTCTGGTGCGCACACGTTATCTGCTGCGTAGTTTTTAGCATTCGGTGCACACGTTTTAGTATCGGCTGTTCACACCTTGCTGTTTGGTGCGCACGCATGAGTAGCTGGTGCACATGTGTTGGGATCTGGTACACACGTGGTCGTATCTGCGGTGTACACGTTAGCATCTGGGGCGCGCACGTTAGCATCCAGTGCACATGTTTTGGTATCGGGCGTTCACGCGTTGGTCACTGGCGCGCGCGTCTTCGTGTCTGTTGTGCCCGCTTGGGTATTTGGTGCGCACGTGTTAGCATCTGGTGTATCCGCTGGACATGCATTCGTCACTGATGGACCACAAAAGTGTGTGATGTGCAGGCTTTGGTATCTGGTGGGTGCACTTTAATATCTCGTGCAGACACGTTAGTATCTGGTCCACACGTGTCTCACGCGTGTGAGTATTTTTTTCTTGCGCTCACGTGGTCACTTTTTCATTCATGTCTCTTTTGGGGGGGGTTCCGCAGATTTCAGTATTTGCTGCCACTAACTGTCGGCGCCGCACTGTTTTTAACTCATCCCTTCTCTCGTCATCTGTTGGTGATGCCTGCCTGCCTGCCTGCGCCACTCTGCTCCTCATGCCCGCCTTCACGTGTCATCCACATGAAGTTGCATGTTCCCTAACACGCCCTAAATGTCTCCCACACGTGGTCCATTGTTCCGTCTGTGTTGTGAAATGTGCGCGCGAGCCAATCGGGTCATGTGGCCGCAGCGCTACGTTGAATGAATGCCTTATTGTCATGAAATGTTTCCGGCATGACTTGTAAGTTATGCGTCTGCATCCCCCGAACAGCCATTGGGTCACGTCAGGGTTTCCGTTCAAGCAGGACTATCTTCTACCACCACCACCACCACCACCACCGCCCTCCTCTCTCCATTGTCCTCTTTTACTTCTCTTCCCCGGGGCGGCGACTTGACATTTTAACCAGCAGGTGGCAGACTTTCTTCATCAAACTCGAAGCAGGACTGCTCCTTGTTGAACAACAGCAAAAAAAAAAAAAAAAAGAGGAGGTCCAGATTCTTTCTTCTCAGGTGTCTGCCCGTCTAGCTGACCGCATCTCCCGTCAGCCCCTCGTCAGCTCCTGGCTCGCATCTGGCGAGACCCTTCGCCCGATATTCATCGCCCTGTCATCCTTTTCTATTTTGGGTTGTAACGATACACACGCATCCCTGAAGCGTGTTGTTTTTTTAGCCTCCCCGCCAAGTGTGGTGTACACGCCCACGTGGCACGTTTGTAATGAATGACTTGTAGATATTCGCATCTTTTTAATGTCCTGTTTGAATGTGTTTCTGTGGTGATTGTTTGTTGGTTTTTGACTGACCGATTGATTGATTGACACTCTTCGGAAGACAATATGGTTTGAAATAGAACCGATGCACTTTGCCCCGAAGTACTCCAGCGTTTGAATTTGATCAAATGAAAGCAGTGCAGAACATGCTGAATGACCACCGTGTCGCAATGCAGGACAAAAAGCTCTGCTGATGATTATTATTATTATTTTTATTTTTTTTTTTAGCTCCTTGGGTTTTTCTACTCTTTTTGTAACAACTGTCTTAAATAGCTTTTGCATGATTTTACCCCATCTCTTGAATCCATTCCTCGCGATTGTTTCAAAACGTCTCTGATGTTTCCTAACCACGTAACCGTGTATGTTCAGTCGGCGAATTCACAAGAGTTCCCGTTTTAGGACAAACTAACAGTGTTGCTCAAAGGTAATCATAAGATGTGACCACGCCTTAATCTTGTATTTCTTTTTATTTATGAAGCTGTGAAATGTGCAGAATGATGCTGTCGATACTACTTAAACATCCCTCAACCCCGTTCATCTACGTCGCCGCATCTTTCCGAGACTGTTGATGTTTAAAAGTTAGGGTACAAAATGTCTATTTTCTTACAGCGTCCCCAAATAAAGTTCAAGCCACAATGCAGGTGAAGCCATAATGAGACCCCCCTCCCACTCTGCCAGTCTGCCAATATCCATGCTCTTTGTTGGGGAAAAAAAAAAGAAAAGAAAAAATAAATCTGAAGACAGAGGGGCCTCATCACGCCATTAATCAATTAAGGACCATTTTTAAGACGACCGTCCCCATTCATATATGTGTTTATGCTGTAGAACACTGAACGTTAATTGCCTTTCAGTCTTCCAATTGCCAATGTTGATGTACAAAATGTAAAAAAAAAAAAAAAAAAAAAGTAATCCAAAGAGACTCTCTTAAAATCACTTTTAATTCAACGTTAGGAAATTTTTTATAATTATCCTTTCAGTCTGTTTGATTTTTTTTTTTTTAATGAGGGAAATTTGCAATCACAAATTGTGGAAACATTTTTTTTTTCGTTTTTTTTCCATTTTGATAAATGAAATTATTTTCTAAATTGAGTACTGGACACAGAACTTCCGTTCTATTAGATCCTCAGTCGTTGGCAAATGTCTGTTTTTGAAACCTGCGCAAAAGTGGAATTATTGAGTTTTTTATTGCGGGTTTTAATCTCCTCATTCCACATCACGAATATGTGTGTGTAGACGACAAACTGCAATGGTCCATGCACACCAAATCCGTTGCGAGCGTTTACCCGCGGGAGTTCCGAGTGACGCTGGAGCTTTTTCGCGCACAGCGTAGAAAAAGGGGAGGGGCTTCGCTTATTCGACGACGACGGTTGTTGCAGCCATTTTACCGCCACAGAGGATGAAGTGGTTCATTGTGTAGTTCCGGCTAATGCTAGACGTGGCACAGTTCATCAGTTGTAAAAAATATATAATTAGAATCATGATAATGATAAAATACATATCAAGACGGCTCACTTTTATTTTAGTATTGGTATTGGTAGCTGGCAAAATTGTAGAGGCTGGTACGGAGCAGGCCGGGGTGTCCGCTGACCGCAAAAATAATCGCCGTCGTGTGCGGTACGCTGTGTGTGACGCGGTATATCCCTAAATGTGATTGACTGGCGCCAGGCGAAGTGCGTAAAAAGTTCAATTCGTCGAACTTTGACGAATAGACGAAATGAGCGGATTTTCGGTGCGCGTGCACGCTTCCCGCCGCTCCAAACGCGTCATCACGCGAGCTACGTCGATTTCAATTTAATCGCGACGGATTTGGTGCGCACGCAGCGTAAGGGTCGCTGTTGAGTATTGTCAACAGCAAACTGTACTACTTAGTCAAATGCTGCAACGGCGCGGCCAAGACATTCACGATCTTCTCAACGTTGCTTTTGTTTGAAGTGTAGTCATCCTGTTTGTCCTGCAGATGTAAAAAAAAAAAATCATGTACAAAGAAGTGTTCACTAACTGTCGACGTTTTGATGAAACCAGCCTAAAAAAAGTCAAGCCTCAGTTCTAAAACCACGTCGGTACACTACAAGAAGTTTTGTGCAGGTTGTCATGCTCTGTTTTGTAATAAACCGATGGCAGTACTTTCCCCCAGACCCATATTCTTATGCACACGTGTTTTGTTTAATTTTTTTCACTTTGAATGTTGTCAGACACTTTGGTGGACTAAATGCCTTTTTTTTTTTCTCCAACTTGTAGAATATCGCTGAAATAAAGTGAGCGACGATGCAAAGTACTTTTGGTTTTCTTTTTGTAATACAGAAGACGACTGCATTTCCAATGGTATGCCCGTGGTTCCAAGGTTCGGAGAAAATCCAGCACGAATCCTCTTCATTCCTACTACGCTATCTCTCTCTTTGCAGATTTCGATTGTATTGACGTATTGGGAACTGCACACACCTCTCAGCGCAGTGTCTCAATTGTGACTGCACAAACAAGTTGCCACTTCGCCTTAGATGAGCTCTTCTTGCTACAGCTAATCACTGGAATTTTGCTGGTCTGGAGGGTAAGCGGTGGAGAAAAACGTTGACCACGCTAGTGGGGGGAAAAAAATGACATTTTGAATTTTAATCAGCATAAAAATCGAACTCTGATTTTTTTTTTCCCCCCAAATTGTTCCCCAGTGTTATGTGAGAGTCCATCGCCCAATTACTTTTTGAGCCCAGTGAAAATGGCTCAAATTTCCTTCATGCCACTTATTTTTTTGGTGAGTCCTCTTCTATGAAAGACATGTTTTGATACTACAATCCTATCTTGTTTGTTTCAGTTCATCCCTTCATAACTACTTCAAAACCAGTTTCGTCTTTGGAGATAAAACTGTTTTTGCCTATTTTTGGAGCTCACTTTTCCGCCAGCTACGCTCTCGGCACTCGAGTGATGTCCACACACGCAAACTCCACAGTACGTGTACCATATTTATTAAAACTTACCACAGTAGTAGTTCAGAATATAAACATTCAAATTCCTTGACACGTCGTCTTCTTTCTTAATTATATACAAAACAAAAGGGGTCAATGCTTCACAATATGTACAGTTCAACGTTCGTGACACCTTCACATACAATAATTGTGTGTATCGTCACATTTACACACAAACCCGTCCTCTCTTTTAAATATAAAATGGAATCAAACTATTTACGTGGCTTAACATATTGAGCGGACCCAAAGACTCACTTCGGACCTTTTTAGTATCAGGGCGATTTAGTTTTAGCTGGCTTTGTGTAAAGAGACTGAAATCAAGAATTTCAACTCCGCATTAGTCTTGTGGAATGACAGTTACTTTTATCGACATGATACACAGACGTCTGCTCTCTCAGGAAGTGCAAGTTTTGTCCCCCCGATTGTTGCAACATAGCGCCCTTCCTTAGGGCGCCGCCACACTCCAGCTCTTGTCTGGAAACACAGGAGTGTCATTGTATGTATACAATACACAAGTGCTGCTCAAGTTAAAGCCTTTCTTAATCCGGCTACTTCTGACATATCTTTTGAGGGAATGAAAGTACATTTTGTGACGCATCATAGATGACATTCTGAACACATGATGACCATCGTATCGGCCTGACTAAAAATACCATCTCATGGTAACACTATCATTGCATCACAGAGCGGTGTTGTATTTGTATTTACAGTTGCTTTTGTATCGCCTTAGATTTACCCTGTTATTGCTTATGAATGTGATCGCTCGGCATTACTTGATGTTTCTTTCTCAATGGGGTTACACGGCACATTTTCGTATGTTGCCGCCAATCACGAGTCAAATTAAAGTGTGCGTTTTGGGTGGGGGCTCCAGCTTCCTCGACAATGCCGTGAGGATCAGATTGAATTTGCTGAAGCGATCCGATTGGTTGACCGAAGCGCCGCGACTCCCCCACAGTAGCCGCAGCTGAAAGTCCGTCTTGAACACCTCCAGCAAGTCCTCGTCACACTGGAGCCCTGAAAAAAATGCACGCACGAGCCTTGTTTGAAAGTCACTCGGTGCCAATGACGGCTAGAGATGTCAAAGATCCATTTTAACTGGGCTAGCAGCGAATGAGTGAACATAAATACACACGCAGAAGTTATCGGTCAAATCAAGTGCACTTGAAAAGGCATTTTAAGTTCACTTTGACATTTCAGCCAAACTTGAGTATTTTTTTATGGAGCAGCAGTTTCTTTCCTTTTGCTTTTACCATGCATGATTCTCTGTGCGTTCTCGGTGTAGCTCCGTGCATCGTGCGCGACGTGGCGTGCCGCCTCGAGGTGCCGCAGCATGATGTCACAGCCCTGGTCGCTGGTCTCCCAGAGCTCCGCCCCTTCCGGTGAGACGGACGGACGCTCCATCAAAGTGAGAAGGGGCAACAGGAGAGGAACGCACACCATGGCAGGACGCGAGGCTGAAGCGAGGTCAGAAGAAGAATCCGATATTTCACGTTGTGCAATCCAGGCCCATCAATTTTTTGTTGAATGAAATCGATGTTTTCTTCAATGTACCCGTTCCCTCGTAGAGGTTTTTGTAGAAAGGTTTGAGAGTTTTCTCATAGCTGATGGCAGTCTGCGTGTAGTTCCTCCGCAAAGTCGTCCATGTGCCCTCCAGACGACTGATCTGCGTTGTGCAAAACAAAGCACAACTTGTTTTCTCGTAACTTCTGGTCAAATCCAACGTGGGTCTTTGATGTCCATCAATGTGTGTGTGTGTGGGGGGGGGGGGGGGGGCTCATTTTTATATAATTTGATCACTAATGGTAGGGACTTCACTCCAATCACCTAATTCCGGTATTGGACGTGCTATCCGTGTCAGTTTTAAGTTAGCTTAGTAATTAGCAAGGCTTCAGTTTTGCTTGTTTTGATTGAAATTGAAAGGAAACACAGCTACTGGAGCCTTGACCTCCGACTGACACGTTGCTTCACCCAAATTTTTGGGACCACCTTGGTCCAAACTGTGGCCCGGGGGCCATTTTCGGCCCACCATCGATTTTTCATCGGCCCGTGAAATGACAAAAAAAGAAAAATAAAACAACTAAAATGGGCTATAAGATTAGAATTTAAAAGTGGTCCTTTGAGCCTTCCATTTTTCTGTATGTGGGCCTCCAATGAAAAGGTTTGGACACCCCCTGGTCCAGGGTATGCGTGTGTGGATATGTACATACTTAATCCGTACATACAGTGGACCTATTACTGGGGAATGGGGACTGGGTTGGCCTGTCAATTGCGAAAATCTGTGTCTCATTGACATCCATGGAAATGCATTGGTGTTGGTGTTAAAAAAAATAAATAAATAAAATCCCCAAATGTTTGAAAAAAACCAAAACGCTGATAAACATTCAATATACGCGTGCGTGGTTACCTGTGGCAGTTCCAGAGCTTTCATCAGAGCGGTGAACGCAAAGAGGTCACCGACAGTGTCCTTCAGCTCCAGCGCCACCAGAACGATGCGATTCAAAGTGCACGCTCGCTCCTCCACGCTGCCAGTACACCCGAGAATATCCACGGCGACGCCGATTGCCATGGTGTGATGTCTGCAAGGAGTGAGAGGGAGAGCCGAGGGCTGAAAATAGTCCCGAGTGACAGACCAGCCATTTTCTCAACCTTTTACTGTGCTAATGTGCTTCATGTTTGTTTATCGTGGTTGCTTGTGATTGCAATGCTCGTGGAGCTACTGGAAACCTTTGACGTACTTGGTCAAAAAAGATGTTTCTGATTCTTATGCATGCAGATTTAATTTTTGATCCTTGGGGTATTTTGATGTCAACATGTCATGGAGACCCGGGGACTGTTTTCAACTGTGGAAATGAAGCTCAGCTGCGAGACGCAGTCCTTACCGCTCCATCAGGTCCAGTCTCAGCTGTCGTCCGTGCGGCAAGGTGATCAGCTCTAGGCCCGAATCGACCCCCATCCGACCTCTCTGCTCAGACGACACACCGAGTATCCTCGCCACCTGCAACGTAAAACGTCTCCGCTTAACGATGCGGCTCGGAATTTGCCAGAGTGGTTCATTGGTGCGTGATCGTTACATTCTTGACAAAAAAGACATTATGCCTCACATCTGGACATGACTTCCTCTCAAAAGAGACGCACGGACCCGTTGGTGTCTGGGCCACTTAACCGTTTCCTCGCAACAATCCGGAATCGGCCCGCGGTGGATTTCGCCTGAGTGCTCGGCAACAAACGAAACTGCTACTCATCTGTTTTATGGAGCGCGTATCTTTTAATATCAATAAACCAGTCGGCCAAATAAACAACATGGAAAAGACGCAGAACAAGTGTCCTGGAATCACCCCTTGTTTGTTTTGGTTCAGGGAAAAAAAAAAATCTCCACCGCTAAAAGATCCTTGTGAAACCACGTGGGGGGGGGGAAAAAGTGAAGGAAGTTTGGTCAGCTTTCAAAGAGCGGTTTGAAGGTCGAGATGAGGTTTGAAGATCAGGCGTAGAATGTGGGTTGTAGTGACGCGCGAGGCTTGAGGTCAGGCGCTCGGAACGTGTGCGTCCGGGCGTGTGTTCGTACCTGGCAGTCGGCCATGAGCAGGTGCCTGGCGATGCTGTGGTGGTCGTGGCTCAGAAGCAGCTCTTTGGCTCGCTTCAAAACCGACATCTCCAGGGGTTTGTTTTCGGCCGGCAGAAGGCGAGAGTGGAACTCCGTCGGTCGGAACGCCGACTCCGTCTCCGCCAGCGGCCTTTGGAAAACATTTCTGGTTTCGTCCTCCCGCTCCTCCCTCCCCGCGTCCTCCTCTTCGTCCTCACTGGTGTTTTCTAAAGCTTCGATGGCGTGATGGTAGGAGCTTCGGTCCAGCCCCCTCTGCCCTCCCGTCGCATCCGCCGCCTCGCCCTCTTGCCTCAATCTCTCATCATAGCTGCACGGCAGCTGCTCGAGTTCATGGGCGTTGCCTGGAATCAAGTCGGGTTCATTCCATTCCAGCCGGCTGCAGGACCCGAGGTCTGTGGGAGTCTGTGCCAGGCATTCACTTCGTCCTGGTATCGCCTCAGAGTCGGGATACCGAATCTGTGCCAGTGCACAGCTGGAAGAGCTTTGCAGGTCCGCGTGGAAAGACTTCACCGGAGGTGTAGGAGGACCTGCGGTCCAACAAGAACGTCCATTAACGTCGACATCAGCCGGAATCGTCAACAGTCACCGCGGGGCAATTGTCCAAACCCCAATTCTAGTGAAGTTGGAGCGTTGTGTACAATATGGAACAAATACGGAATGCAATGATCATGCGGATCATGTTCAGTTCAATACACACTAAAGACAAGATGTTTCATGTTCAAACTGATCAGAATTGTGAACAAATGTGGATGGTCCAGAGGACACGGCAGTGCACACGATGACCATGATTTCCAAAAACAATCTGAAACGTGGACTCGTCAGACCACACTTTTCCACATCGGCCCATCTCAGATGAGCTCCTGTGACTTAGAAGGACTTAAAATCCAGCTATGTGAATCACTACAACGCCGCATTAAACAGAGCTGTTTGTATTTATCAATAATGTATATTTTTCAAAGCATTTTTGCCTTTTCTCAATGTAGTCCAAAATATCTTGTCGGGAAAAAAAAATTTGAACGATGATATTACCTCCGGTCCTCCACGAACAAAGAGGGGCTTCCCCACAGGTCGAGTCCAGAGTGGGTAAAGAGAGGCTGGGGCAGGGGGGCTCTGTGGCGTTGGGGGGCAGACCTGGGAAACGAGGAAGTCGTGCCAACGGAACCTTGCTGGGTTTGGGTGGAGGTTTCGGACACAGCTGGCTGTCAGAGCCCCGGATCGGCTGACCTGGAAGCATTCCCAAGATTTTCAGACGGAAAATAACTTTGGTTTTGTTCCTATTGATGCACCTTGACCTTGCTAGAGTGACCGGACTCATATGAACCTCTGATCACCAATGCTTTGCTGGATCTATATTTAATCCGGAAACAGCTGCCTCTTTGAATTGTTTTCTTGGACTTTCTTCAAATCAGAGAAGCGCATGATGTCAAGCATGTGAGCAAAGGGCCAAAACAAATTGAATTTTTTTCATATGCAAGCAGTGTCAGGAGGAAATTGAAAGGAACTTGTTTGCAGTGAATCATCTTATCTTTGCTGATATGAAAAAGGTATCTTATGTAAGAGAGTGTCGCCGGCTAGCTCATAGGAATCTTCGGACCTGCCAGTGGCTCCGCCAACCTCCGCGGGACTGACGGGCTCAGCAACGGTTCGCTGCCAGTCCGGAACACGGGAGACTTGGTATTTGGGCTGTGGAGATTGGTGTCCGAGTGCTGCTGGTTCAGGGGTTTGGATCCTGCATGCCAGAGACAAACGCTCGTTCGTACAGAGGGGAAAACTGGCGCGCGCTCGTTCTGATCCACGGACGTTTTAGAACAGAATTATTGGGTCATTTCAATTCCATTTTCATTGTTCGGTGTGAGATGTTGAAATGTCATCTTTACTCACCAAGTGGCAGAAAGCTCTCGGATTGGTGCGCTTTGAGCGGCCGCCGCTTCTCCGGGAGTTGATTGAGGCTTGCCGGTTGGCTGCCGCAACGACCCTTCAACCTGAGCAGATTAGAACGTCAAATAATTCTGAACACGCGGCCAGGCTGTGGAATTTATTTAGACTAAAGCAAGGATGAATCACTGTGTCACTGCCATACATTGTGGACCCCAACCTGAGCTGGCTTCCTCTGGCCATGCCGTTATTGTGGTAGTGTGCGCCATCGTGGCCGCCGTGTGTGTTGTCTTGTATGTGTCCGTTGGTGATGTTGAGGCTGAGGCGCTTCTGACGCCGCCGCTCCTCTTCGATCAGCCCCGCCTCTCGAGGGTTAACGGACAATCCGTACTTGTGCTCGAGGCAGCGCAACGGCAGCGTGCGGTTGATGGGCTGGAAGATAATGGCACCCACCACCTGAAACACAAATGCCGCAATTCATCTCAATCTCCTTCAGTCATTTTCCAACTGCAGGAAAACCGTTCAAACCAAATACACCAACAGAGGTAGAGTTTACCTCAACTCAACTGTATTTCTGGAGCACTTTAAAATAACCACCAGTGTATACAAAGTGCTGTACATGGAGCGAGATAAAAGGATAAAAGTGACCTCTGTGAGAAAGTGTCTTTTTTTTGCTCATGGGGACATAGATCTGACGGTCATCCGCATAGCATGTAAGGAAATACCACGTTTCCTTAAGATGGAACTCAAAGGGGGCAGATACAATGAAAACAGCAGAGGCCCCGGAATTGAACCCTGTGGAACACCACACGACAGCGAGGCAGTTCATGACTCAGAGTAGCCAAGGCGAACACAAACCAGAACAGGGTGTCCCGGCTCTCTTAAATGTTTTAAATCATCCATCTGTCGATTTTCTCTCCCCCTTGTGCCCATTGGCATCGCGGGTAGGATGGAGCCGATTCCCAGCCAACTTTGGGGCGAGAGGCGGTTTACACCCCGCACTGCCAGTCTCAGGCCCTTTCATCATTGAATTCATCTGCTTCCCATTTTTCAATTTGTGTTATTATTTTCTCAACAGATGGACGTCTGGTTCAAACTCACCTGGGAGACGGGTTTGCGGTTGCCCACGTAATATCTTATTAGAGCGGGCACACTGTCAAAACCCTCTCGCTCCACACGGTACTCAACTCTGGAATAGGCTTCGTTCAGCATCACAACCTAGCGGACAAACGGTAAGAACTTTGTGATATGTCAAAATGTGATCTGGCTACAAGAAGAGATGTGAAAATTACAAAAGAAAAAAACAATGAAGAAAAGAATGAAGTATCTTTGTTTGACACTCTGGGGCTTGTGGCAGTGAGAAAAAAACCCTGCGGGGCTAATCTGCCTTACCTTTTTATTGATTTTAAAATGTTGGGCTGTATTTCGCCATTGACAAGTTAGAACATAACTTCCAGGACTGGACAGCGAATCCCGAATCAGGAAATCTCCATCTCGCTGCACAAAGTTTTCAGCAACCTAGGACGATACAGAGCGTTACGGCGTGTCCGTGCACAGGTGTCCAACTAAAGACTCACGGGCCAAATCTGGCAAATGCAGGAGTAGTTATGCAATATGATGATTTGGTCAAGCTCCCAAACAAAACGGCTGTTCTTTTCAATGAATGAGGATGATGAACGAATCATGATATCTCTCACGGCTCCTACGCAAAGGAAACCTTGAACAATTGAACAGGCAAACTCAGTGTGACAGTGACACTGGCCTTTAAACAGAGCCACATGATCCAAATTAGATGAAACCTCGGTGAAGCTCGAGACTTTCATCAAATAAACTGCTTGTTTGTTTTAGCCCCGAAGAAGCGGACGATCGCATGTGAAATGTCGGTCTTTGTCACTCCCGTAAAATGTTTCTCCGGCGAGTCGCTTCACTGCAGTTCGGATGCATTTGATGGAGAATAGCGAGCTCACTGCATGTTCCAAGAGTGACTCCTCCCTGTGACTGGCTCCGAGTCAGCCATGAGCGCATTCGGAAGCTTCCAAATGGCATTGTTGTTGCTCATTTTCGTTTTTGGCTTTTCGCAAACGTTTACATGAGCGGAAAAGTCTGCCGCCTCTCATTTTGCCTGCGGTATGCTGGCACCGTTGTGCTTGCGGGTTTGCAACCGTCATTGTGGAATTGAAAGACGCAAAAGTCAACCAATGTCATTTGTCTTAGCTTTGATTAATCAAAGCATTTATTTTTTTCCCCATGAGGCAGATCCAACCCTGGATGTCTCAGATGAGTTTCTGTTTTGGTGAGCAATCAACTTTGTGGCCGTTTTTGCACGTGCAAACCTTCGGTAAACCAGACCCTAAGTGTGCAGTGAGGCTGCTTTTTAATTGCTGATTTCATTTAGCGAATTGGTGACTTTGTTCCTTTTCAGAGGGACGACTGACTGTTTCAAAGGCTGACGACATGATACCTGCCGGGGTATTGCTCCGTGGTACCAAGCATGGCTTCTGGGCTCTTCGCAATTCATCTTCAGTTCTTCCTCCAACTCTCTGCGAAGCTTCTCCGATGGACCATCGAGGATAAATTGATCCTGGGAAAACTGCAAAACAAATACAAAAAAAAATTTTTTGAGAAAAAGGAAAATTGCCTTCTTTGTTAATTTATTCATGTAATCCAGGGGTGTCAAACTCATTTTTGTTGCGGGCCACATTATAATTACCGGTTCCCTTGGAGGGCCGTTATGACTGTGAAACCATATAAGGAAGTCAAGAATAATGGTTAATTCAACTATAGTTTAAGTTACTGTAATGAAGGTTTTGGTAACAAGAAAACCTACAAAGGAAATGTTGGTAAACATTAGCAAGCATCACAGAAATCAGCATGTTTGATTTGCTTTTGCAGGCCACATCAAATGATGTGGTGGGCCAGATCTGGCCCCCGGGCCTTGAGTTTGACACTTGTGATTTAATCAATCAGCAGAACACTAATTGAAAGCTTAAAATTCTCAGTTACAGCCGCGCCTTGAGATGTGAGTTTAATTTGTTCCTGGACCATGTTTAAAACTTAAAACAAAACATTTGTGGAAAGGAATGAAAATGCCATGAAGCCGACCCTTCCCACAAAGACCCCTTAAAAACGATTTTGTTTTTTAATGAGACAACTAGCACGCTAAAGAAAACATATATAGTACAACAATGATGTAATCAACGCAAATTTAAAAGAATGAAATTGTTTTTGTCACACTTTTTCCGTCAGCTCTGCCGCACAATTCTGTAATGCTCACTTTGGCCACCTGGGGGCAGTACATGACAGACTTCACTGCTCATTGGCACGTCAGTGTAGCGCCATTAGTCACACATTGTCGAGAAGCAAGATTATATGTCTGTGAGTACAGTCTTGTTGTCTGGTGTGTCTATATATGTTCTAGCAATGTTTGTGTTCCTATATTCGTTGCTTGATGGCTAACAACACCGCCACATAGACGCTAAACGTTAGCCCGTCTGTCGTTCGACTTTCCCGTTGCCAAGAGTGGCGACAAACACCGCGAAGTCTCTTTTTCGAAGAATATTTACAACTTATATCTGCCAAATTGCCACTTGTTGTAAAGTGAATTGAGTCACGTGCTGCCATTGAGCGCTAGTAGCACGAGTTTATGCTCGCAAGTCGAAAAAAATCAATAAATCGCCCAATAGACAATTTATACAGTATCTCGAAAAGGTCGTTCGTAGCTCAAAGCACCACTGCCAATGTGAAAAGTTTTAAAAATTGTGCTAAAATGACGGGAAATGTGAGCAAACCGAGTCATATTTTATGGTGTTTTTTTTTTTTCTTTGAAGGTTGCCATATGATAAGCTATGAACCAAGTCTCAAGTCTTGAAGGTTGGGATAAAACAGCGATGGACACAAGTCCCGGTAAGAAACCAAGAAACTGACACAGTGCGAAGTCAGCACTACAGCCTGCACCGATACATACATGAACACACGCTAAACACACATCAAGATGATATGCTGACCTAACAAGACTTTTTATGAGGTTTTGAAGACAGATAAACCCCCAATTATAATAGAACGCCATTTATTTTAGACAACAAAACACTGCCGGCTTTATCACAAGGCTCGGCATGGCAAGAACTAAATCGCACACTTACGTGGTAACTATGGGGTCTCTGCATGCTTTGGCCCTTCTCTTTTCCTGAAACAAGCTCTTCGTATGCGAAATCTGTCTTCAGCTTTCTTTCAAACACATGCATGGTCTTTTGGTCTTTTTCTGTCAGGCGAAACGTTTGAGCACACACACATAAACACACACACACCCTTTCGCTGTCCCCTGAGGGATTTTCTCTCCTCCATGGTTTTCCACCTAATGTGACGACGTCATGGTGCCACCATGCTCATCGACTAGCCGGACCTGTCCTCCTTCACACTCTCACCTGACGGCTGACGCACATCCAGTAAACACGCCTGCACCCACAGACCCTAAACATAAACTCTTGGATTCTTTACAGTTTGCCTCGCAGCTATACATTGCGTGATAAAGCTTGTTTTAATGACAATAAAATGCATACGTTTCCCTTGTCACTATTGAGCTTTTAACATCATTCACGGTGACCATGTGTAAGATTAAAAACAACACTCGAATCAGTGGTGCAAGATCAAACACAAAAAAAAGCAAGATAACGTTCACCAAATTCTCCCCCAAAAATATTTTTTATTACAAGAACCCCAAGTGCTAACCATTTAAAATGTCAGTTTGAAGACAACTGCAAAGATCCCAATTCCAGCCACTGTTGCGGACATAGACAGTATGGAGCAAAGAGCGTTGGCCGCAGCTCTGCAGGGAGAAGCGGCTCCATTTGGCCCTCTCACTTGCCACGGTAATATGATTATATTCCGCTCTAGGTCTAAATGGAATCAGATCCCCGCTATCATTGTGAGCAGGTAGAGCAGCTAAAATAAGCTGTTCCATGCTAGGAGCCCTTGAAAAATGGCCTGTGTGCTGACACAAACATCCCGTGTGTGGACATCACCCCCCCCCCCCCCCCCCCGCCCCCCCCCCCCCTCCCAAAGCCACCGCCCACCGGACTGTAGTTTTGCCCCAAACTTTAATGTAATCAAAGAACGAGTCATTTATTCTTCCGCCGCTAACAGTGAGACAAAGATAAAAGAGAATCCAAACAAAATATAAATAATGCCGCTGCTCTTTCGGAACAGCAGTTTTGCGGCACAACAGTTGGTCAGAAATTCCCAAACGCCAAACCATCCCCAATTCCAGAAGAGAACAGCATCGCAAACCTCATCCGAAACATTTGTCACGCCAAATGGTTTTGATCTTGGAAGCACAATCCAGAAACAACCAGCCCCCCCCCCGACCCCCCACGCTACCGCGGCAGATAAACATCAGACTGATTTGCACATCCTCCTGATGATCATCATCGTCATGGTCCTCCCAAAATCAACAAGTCTACGCTTGGCTGTGTCTGTGTCATTTCCTCCGTGCCCTCACGTAACAATTCTTTCCTGTTCCTCTCTATCTTTTCTTTCTGCAGGGCTCCAATAGTGTCACGGCGGTCTCCCCAGACGTTGTCTGCCCAACTGTCACGAGAAGCCGGGGGGCGGTGATGTTCTGAAAAGTTGCACAGTGAGTCCAAATGTCAGATCACAAGAAATAAGTCGGGGCAAAACGATTTCGGTTGGCCGAGCAGATGAGGCCTTTTGTTTAGAAATCTCGCCGTCATCAAAACGTCTCCCACCTTTCCTGTTTACTGGCAAATAAGCCGAGGCTTGTTGCTTTTGGAAAGCTGAAAGCCATCCGATTGGCTGAAGCTTCAATCCGGGAGGCCTTGCTATTTTCAGCTCGGCACCGCAGCCCTCTCGTTGACCGGCCGAGCGAACGACATGACGTGCCAACGGCGAAGTTCAATTGTCGGACTCGTGTTTTCGTTGGAAAAGCCATGTTTCTGTTTCTCTATGCAGTATTTCGGACATACTGCAACCAAATACAAAGTGAAAAGGTCAACAAGCCGCCTTAAAGGACGTGAAGATTGAGATCTGTCGGATACAAGTGCAGAGAGTCATCGTGATTATCCGCACCGGTTTGTTTGTCGCTTGGATATTTTCGGCCATAAAATATGCAACAGAGAGGATTCTTTTGCCGACAAAGAGCAAATACCTCTCCGTGAAAGTACCGTACGTGTGTACGCGATGACAATGCGCTCAATCTCAGCATTTGTTCCCGAAGGGCGACTGCAAAATGGGTCGCAGGGGTTGTGGCACTTTGAAAGAGGAACAAGCGGAACGCTTTTAGGATAAATGGCGCCCGGCCAGACAAACAGATGGCGCCGACACGGAAATGGGGAAAGAGCGTGGAAGAAAGCGAGGGCTCGTTGAAACCCAAATGAGAGTGGAGAAAGCCGGGCAATCGGGACGGAGCAAAAGGAGAAAGTTTGGGGAATTTGTTCAACTGCGACCGTAACGTGGCCGAACCAAACCAGACCGTCTGGAGGTTTTAATGGTACCTTGTTGGTTCGCTTCTGCCGCAACTCGAGACGGACTGATGCGAAGCGAAACAAGAACGGCGACAACAGGCGTCACCCAATTTTCTTGTTATCTTGAGATCGTCTTCCCTTGAAATATCGTCGTCAGTGGCGGTAGCCTCACTTCACATTCAGTGAACGGTCAACGTTCTTAACGGTGCGTCCATGCTGTGCTTCAATGTCACCTGGCCCTGAGCGAACTCGTAATTGCCCCCTCAAGGTAGTAAATGTCCAGCTCGCCCAAAGGCGGCAATAACTGGAAGCAGGCACTTTATCTGACTGGAAATGAGTCTTTCATTTCACGTCTCTGAGGAGATATTTTGGGCTGCTCTTTTCTGTAAAATTGTTTCAAATCACCAGCGCCGGAGGGCTTTCAAGCATGAACGGCCTTTTTTTTTTTTTTCCCGGTCATGCCGCGGCAATTCAATCTGATTTAAGACCGGACTTTGACGCAAACTGATGGCTGAACAGTCTTTGCTCCCATCAATCACAGTCGTCCACGTCGTGAATTGGCAGAGCGGCCCCAACTCGTCACACGACCTCCTCCGTGTTTGACCGGTTGTATGATCTTCTTGTTTTGAAATTCTGCGTTTACTTTATAACAGATGTAATGAGACACACGTCTTCCAAAAAATTTAACTTTCACCATGTCAGTCATATTCTCCTAAAAGTCTTGGGTGGGGGGGGGGGGTGGATTAATCAGACAAAATGACGCCAATCCCTGAGGATCTTTTTTTTTTTTTTTCGTTAACAGGGGTTTTACCTTGGAACGCTGCCACTTATTGCCAACTGACGAAGCTTCATTGAGTCTTCGCTGTGCTCTTGAGGTAAGTTTTGGTCGGATGGCCACTCCGGGCAAGTTTCACTCGTGTGCCATTTTTTTCCTTCTATATCTGAAGAATGGCTCACGTTGTGGTTCACACTGCAAGCTTTAGCAGTGGCTTTGGAACCCTTTACCGACTGAGACATTTCAATTTGCTTTCTGGCCGGCTGCATTTCGTCAATGGGCGTGTACGTGTTCCAGTACTCTCAATCCATACAGCAAATCAGTCAACAACAGCAAAACCCTACGTCGCTAGCGCGACGCAGAAACATGGGAGCTGACCGTCCTGAGGGGACGCCGTGTCACTTTGCCGCACGGCGGCCGCGCCGCCGCCGGCTCCATCGAATCAAGTTAATGGCATCGATATATTTCACCGACGTCATAAAAAGGGTCAACTATCGCGAGTCACTCGTGAATCACCTTCATTCCGCTACATCCCGACGTGCCGCCGCGTCTCACCCGGTGCCATCACACACTCGCTGCCTTGTCTGTGTGCCAACACTACTTATGGATAAAGCCTGCTCATGTATCTCGCACGCCGTCGCACAGTCGCTCATTTACGCGGGTGTCTGCGCGGGATAATAAAAGGCCGGTTGTTCGAATCGCAGACGGAGCGAGGGGAAAGAGGAGGACCATTCAGCGTGATTCGATTTTGTTCAGGCTGAAAGTGTCACCGGGCACTTTCGGGAGGCTTATTGAGACCAACTCGATGGGCGGACTGGCCCGTTTCCTTTAACACCAACAGATTCGCTACAAAAATTGGCCTTTGAGTTCATGAATTTAAAGACAAAAGACGTTCCCGGCAGTCTCTCAAACGCGTGCGTGGGGCTTTTCTTCTCTCACCTTTGCGCTGATGACGGAGCTGTTGTGGTAGAAGCAGCAAAGAGCCGCTGTCAGGCTCTTCATGTTACATCGCTGTGACATTTTGGTGAAGTTTTTCTCCAGTGCCAAGAGGGAAGCAAGTGTTGCCTCCAGCTGGTTATCGCTCAGCTGTAAATACCGGGGGGGCAGTCGCCTTGGTTCCACAAACTATTCAAACTTCTTTTGAGTGAAGTGAAGGTCCACTGGCAACTCCCATTTGCCTCTTCAATGCGCGCCGGTTGCAAAAAGCTATTTTCTCTGAAGTGGACTTAATGCTTGTCAGCTGGAAGAAACGCGTCCGACGACAACAATGGTCTTGCGTGTCCACTTGGGCCCGCCGAGCACCACGACCGTGACGACTCTGTTCCTCGCTACGTCCACCGCCGCCGACTCTCTCCTCCCTCAGTCCCCCTGCGGAGTGAGCCGGCCGCCACTCTCCGCTCTTGCCTCCTCTCTGATCGTTTTTTTTTTCCATTTCTCCACCCCAAGCCCCACATATGGGCATGAGAAAGGGCCATGTGCTGCGCTATGAACCAATCACATCTGCCACGCTTGGGAGTGGCCCAAAGGCAAACACTCCCTCCCGTGATTCTCTGCTCTAAGGATGCTGATGGATGGAGAAATCGATACACAAATGATTTTCTCACCTACTGTACATTCCGCCACTAATCCGATGTGCTACATCCAGGTTCTTGAATGGCTACGTAATTGGGGTCATTTATTTTTCGTAATACATATGACCTGATTTCATTTCATGCTCTTACTGTGCTCGTTCCTGTGCTGTCCCCCCCCCCATCCATCCATTCCATCCATTTTCCAAACCGCTTGATCCTCACACGGGTCGCGGGGGGTGCTGGAGCCTATCCCAGCCGTCTTCGGGCAGTAGGCGGGGGACACCCTGAATCAGTTGCCAGCCAATCGCAGGGCACACAGAGACGAACAACCATCCACGCCCACACTCACACCTAGGGACAATTTAGAGCGGCCAATCAGCCTGCCATGCATGTTTTTGGAATGTGGGAGGAAACCGGAGCACCCGGAGAAAACCCACGCAGGCCCGGGGAGAACATGCAAACTCCACACAGGGAGGCCGGAGCTGGAATCGAACCCGGTACCTCTGCACTGTGAAGCCGACGTGCTAACCACTGGACTACCGGGCCGCCCCCCCCCCCCCCACCAGCTGTTTTTGTGTGTTTTCTTAAGGTGAGCTGAGGAGTTTCATTTTGACAAAACTAGAGCTTTGCTTGCATTTTGTAGCAGGCACGTGCACAGATGACCCTTAGTGGTGCTCCAGCACTTTTGCCCTGAATGCGTGGTCATTTTTTTTTCTTCACCCATCAATATTTGAAAAACAAAAACAAACGGAAAAAAAACTGTCATCAATTATTTCAAAAAGAGGTTTTCGCATCAAACAAAAGGACAGTATTTCTTGTTTTTTCTCGATTTTGTGAACAATTTTGGAGATGGGTGCCTTTTTTCTTAGCTTGAGCACTTGCCCCCCCAAAATATCTGTGCCTATGGCTCCACCTTTTGGGGGCGGAGTCAACTTCTCATTGATTTTGCTCAACGGTGCTGTTTTCAGCTGAGTGATTGTGGCAAAGTAAATGACGGCATTTACTTGTGAGCAAAAAAAAAAAAGAATAAAAGTCGAGCTTCCTGCGATTGAGGGCTGAAGTCTTGCCTCCGATGACACGATTTAGTTCCACCTGGTCTCATCAACGCTTTCCCTCCCCTGATGTTCTGCGCTGCCATGTTCCATCCCATGAGTCTGTGGGGGAGATAACCAGCTTTTATTCAGCCCTCGTTGGATCCTCGGTGGAGGATCTTTTTGGATTTGCCGCCCCCTCCATCCCTTTTTTAAAAAAAAAAAAAGTTTACTGCAATGACTTCGCCGCTGGTATTTTTCTGTTTTGAAAATGAACTCTGTTCAGTTTTTCATGTCCACGCCCGTGGCTCTTTTCATCTCTTCCTAAGGGAACGCTATGGCGCTGTCGTTTCCATTTTACAAGCCAGTAAAGCGTTGCGAGCCGTTTTCATTTCATATCGGTGCATCGTGTAACCTCGTTTTTTATTTGTGATAGTGTCGCGACTTTACATGATTTCACCCGTTCCATGTTTTCCTTGAAAATTGATATTGCATCCCGTATTGGAGTACTCTCCAACATGTGTACTGATTCCAAATGATGAATATATTAAATTACAAGCCATGATCATCAAAGGTCCCAAAGGGACTAAAGAGACAACATTTGACAATTAGTCGACAGCAGGGGCAGTCTGCTTCTTAGGAAATGGCGCTACTGCTTTCAACAAGTACAGTTTCTGGACATTGGCCTGTCAGTCAACAGAGGGCGCTGCAGATGAGCAGGCAAACTCTTCTGTTGCCCCTTCCTGCATCATTAGAAACGACTGATAAATCACTTCTCGTGCGACATGCGTTGCAGCAACCATTTCAAGTGCAGGCAATTAGCTGTACAATTCATTTTCTCAGTCAGCAGTGGGCCACAACCGCTACGTACAATTTCCTTATAAGACCACTGGAGCAATTTTGTTGTTTCCGGTTTTGTGGGTACAGATTGCCCCGGTGTACAGAACAGATCGGTAAAAGCTTTGTTGGATTTTTTTGACATGGAAGAACTTGCCGCGCCCACACAGATCCTTGACCTCAACCCCATCAAGATAACTTGAACGAAGCTAGCGAGCCAGGCCCTCTCAAGTCAAGTCAGCTTTATTGTCAAATACGCTCTATGTACAACATACAGCACAGGTGAAATGTCTTTCCCTTCAACCACGGTGCAAACATGCAGTGCATGAAAAACACACATAGCTAAAAAATAAGGGCGGCGAAACTGAACTGTATAAAAAAGAAACAAATATAAACAAATAAAAACCAACGCCTGTTTAAGTGCAAAAAGCGGATGTCAGATGCTGATTCTGATACGATTCTCCTCACGATGGTCGCGGGCGTGCCGCAGCCTATGCCAGCCATTTTCGAGCAGGAAGCGAGATACGCCCCAAACCGGTTGCCAGCCCATCCCAGGGCACACCTACAAAACCAAGCATCCGCGCTCACAATCACACCGAGAGAGTGTAGCGTTAACCTCCCGTGCATGTTTTGGGAATGTGGGAGGAAACCGGCAGTACCCGGAGAAAACCCGCGCAGGCAACGGCCAGGCCCTCTCTTATCTCTCTTTGCAGTGCAAACTGAAGCCAAAGCAAAAAGCGCACGCGGGGGTGTCATCGCAGCAGTTAAAAGACATTTCTGCCACAGGGAATAATTACAGTGCGGGCTCCCAGACGATCCACGGAGGAACTCCGTGTCGAATGTTCCCCGGAGCGACACGTTACAGCAATGCCAACCGCAGTGGCCCCAAATCACCAGCTAGCATAAACGTCCACCTTAAAATACACACATCCGTCATTTCAGGAATGCGCTGGAAAACAACAAGGGACAGGAAACTTCCAAGCTCTTTTGGGGGTTCCGCAGTAAGTCTTCAACCGTATTTGCATTTGCTTGTTGTTTTTGAAATGCGGGCTAAAAGAAGGGCAAAAGAAAGCGCGCGTCAGCATTACAGATCGTAAAATCTGAGAAGATTGTAGTTTTTCCAAAATGGTACACTGTCATTAGGCTGTTTTTATTTTAAGAAAGTGAAGGGGTTAGGCAGCGAGAAATGAATGCAGACGTGGTCCGAAGAATCTCACCTCGGCTTCCGTTTTCAAGTGAGAAAGTAAAAAAGAAAATCATCTGTGCATTCGGATCAAAGTAGAGCT
Source organism: Hippocampus guttulatus (assembly GCF_054856545.1). Taxonomy (NCBI): domain Eukaryota; kingdom Metazoa; phylum Chordata; class Actinopteri; order Syngnathiformes; family Syngnathidae; genus Hippocampus; species Hippocampus guttulatus. The sequence continues at coordinate 22,561,947 of NC_141267.1, read as the reverse complement.
CGGCGACTTTCGAAACAACCAAATGAGACCGAGCGGGCGCTTCTGAATCGGCCGCGTGTCCTGCTTACAAACAGGCCAACTCATCGATCGATTGAACGCACCCGCAGTCGGCCCGGCGGAGCGTAAAGCTTGCCGACAGATCGTTATGATGATCCGCTGCCGTTTGCGACTCAAACCGCTCTGCCCGGGTTCCTGTGGCCTCAGCCTTGTCATACCAAAGTTTGACCACCGGGTGGCGAGAAAGTTCATCTTCTGCGCTGCCGTGTTGATAGAACAATCACTCGTTAATAAACTCGTGGTGTAAAGATGAGTCAGCAACAAATGGCGTTACCTTTCTTTAAAAAAAAAAAAAATGCACTGAGAGAATCATACAGTGAGTACAGGAAAGCAGCGGTTCTTCCGCAGGCTCACGTACGGAGGCAAGCCAAGACCACACACAGAACGGGATTGTTTTGAGAACGTTCTCTTTTCAGGCTGAGGGAAGTCGCCGCTTTTACTTCAAAGGAGGAGGCGAGAGAAAAGAGAATATTTGAGAGAAAACTTGCTCAAAGATAGATTTTTTTTTCTCTCTCTCTCTCTCACGCCACAGATCTGTTGTCTGTGTTGCTCCCTCTCTCGCTCATGTCCTTCTTTCAAACTGCATCCACTTGAAAGCACCAATTCAATGCGTCGGTAGCAAAATATTTATTCATATGTTCGATGCCACTTTTTTTTTTTCCAAGTCATAATCACTCCACTCGTTCCACCGGGTTGCTCTATGAAGCTTTCACATCGTCCCTGTCCTGAGAAAAATACAGACGTCAATATTCAACCGAGAGTATCAAAGCGTGGAAGAGGAAGGATATCGCGACATGGCCTCGACTGATGTTTCTCCTTCCGTTCCACGGAGGACAATAAGCCCAACAACCTTGTTGCCGTGCAAACATTGCAGGCCGTTTCTCGACAGCGCCGTCCTCGACGGACATTTCCTTCCCCGCATGCATGCGAGCGTCACGCGCACCTTCTGCGCCCTGCTCGCTTGCTGACGGACGCGGTGCATGGAAATCAGATGTGAGAGCACCTGTGTACCTGTTGGAGCTTTTATTACGCGCGAGGCGAATGTAAACACACCTGCAATTGTGGCTGACAGCTACACTTTCACACCTATTGCATAAGAGCTGGGAAAGAGTGGCTCCATGTGCGGTCAGCGCACACTGTCGACTCCTGCTCACAGTCCTGATTTGAAACAGTGTGTGTGTGTGTGTGTGTGCGTGCGAAAGACTGGCTTTGCTTTTCACACTGAGGCGTCAGCATCCAAATGTATGTGCTAAGAGATGGGTTGGAAAGAGTGGTCGCTGGAGGCAAGAAGGGATGATGGAGTGGAAGAAATGAGAGCGACCTTCGGGGTGAAGAAGAAAACGAGGAAAAAGGTTTTGTCAAATTGAAAGTCGGCAAATCTTTTGGCCTGCAGGTGTGAGATTTTGTCGTTGGAACTTTCAAGGCCTTTCCGTGGAAACTGAATTATAACATTGAATGAACATGAAAAAAAAAGAGAGTCATGCCTTTTACATGTTTTTGACTCACTAGAGCAGTTGGGGGCTTTCCTTGTAGGCCTGCAGTACCAATTTTGGTGGGGGGGGGGGGGTTCAACTTATCCACCCAAGTTGCCCATGAGCATATTTCATATTCAACATAAACAGGGAGTACCAGGTACCGTTAAGAGAAGTTCCATTCTAGCAACAGAATAAATTGATTCTTAACTTCTGGAGGCGTTGCGTTGTGAATGCACGACTCAGAGAGTCAGCCCCCCCCCCCCCCCCGACCCCACCCCACCCCGCACAAAGATCACAAATGGCAAAATCATTTCACACAACGATAGTGTAGTCTTGAACTTTTACATGAAGTAAAGCAGTCCAAACTGATCGATTAATCAACAGTTGAATATCCAATTAATCGACAGCCATTTCAAGGGTGGAATAATCGTTTAAAGAATCTGCTTTGACCGAACCAGTCACCGAATCCGTTTTTTGGTCTGTGCGTCAATCTCGATTATGTGTGATACTTTAATGCCAAATTAAATGTTATCCGATTCGTCGATAGAATAATCGATTCGAAATCTTTTTGCTCGTGATAGCCCTCTTCCGTTAGGTTGACGTGCTGTAAGATTTTTTTTCTTTTCCAGATTGTTTCGATTTCACCTGCTCCTCCATTCTGACGCTTTACAGGAGGGAGGGAGCAATTCCTGTGCTTTCAAACAGCTACAACCTCAATGACTCATGCCACGCGCACTACACGACCTTATGACAACGCGCACAAATAAATACATCTTATTTCTGGACCGTATGTTTATGTAATGTACTTTTTTTTTTTTTTTTAAATATTTGTACAGACATTCTAGAGAGAGGATGACAAATACGTGGAATGACATAAACAGAATGTGACCCGCGTTGGCGTCAACTTTGCGCAAAGGAAAAAGCGTACTCAAAATCCGCCGAGAACATATCGGAAAGAGCGAAAGCCGCAATCGTAAACCAAACTCACCTTGACGTAGTCCACGGCGGCGTCCAAAGCGGCGGCTGTCGGCTCCCTGGGGAACACAGAGAGAGAAAAGGCCCGGTTGAGTGAGCACATCTCGTCCTCGCTTGGTGGTTTTCCCACCAACAAACTGTCCTTGTTCTCTGGCTTCCTTTTCTGCCTCCTACGGCAAATGTCCAATCCCGATTGGTGATCTTGCTTCTCAAAGAAGTCTTCTGATACATTCACTCAGTCCCAAGAGGCATCTCTGCCGTCTCGTAAAATGCTACTTGGGTTGCGTCAAGGGAAGGCAAGCGGCATGTAGCTTCTACCCACAGTTGACGAGAAGGGAGAGAGAAAAGTAGACGTTCATACTGAGCCGCTTCTAACTCCAGTCTTTGGGTCCCATTCCCTGCCTCGCTCACTCTCTCTCTCTCTCTCTCTCTCTCCCTTCATCACCCCCCACCCCATGACTTACTCCCTCTCCTCACCACCATCATCATCACGCCCACCCTTGTGAGTCCACTGACAATTTCACACACAAGCTACGGCACACAACGCTCGCAAAACACAGATGCATTGCCTGTCCCCCCCCCCCCCCCCCCCCCCCCCCCCCCCCCCCCTCAGTAGCATCGGGCCACGAAACACTTTGAAATGATTGTGTACGTTTGGGCACATTCGAGTCTCCCAAGTGCAGACCTTGTCCGGGAGGCTTAGAGCCGAAAGAGGTCATTAGCTCAAATCCCCCGGAGGACAACGAATGAGGTTGCCGGTTAAAGTCCCTTTAAGCTTCCTCTTGTGTTCCCACGGGAATATTAGCATAGGCCGGTACTTAACAAAGCAAACATGTTCAGCCGCAAACCCTGTCGGCTTTAATATCGAAAGGGATTTCATTACGTAAGAGAACAGAAGGCGCCATTCACCAAAAATGTATGCTCAATATTTGTATTCTCTCTCCATTCTAGAACTTTTCTGAGAAGCATTTGGAACCGTTCTACCTTTCTTTCGAGGTTCCCAAAAACAAGATGGACATATGGATTTAACTAGTGCGGGGAACCTAAAAAGCCTAATTATATATACTGTATGCACTCTGGAGCTTTCTCACAATCGCTGTTCCGTAACCGCACCACAAGTGGGCGGAGCCCAAAAGGAGTTATTTCCACCTACATGTGAGATTTGCGTGCAAACGTGTTTGCTCCTTATACATATAATTTTATTTTATTTTTTTTAATGTTGGCACTGCATATAATCATTATCACTTGCCGATGCCTTGTGATAGTGTGACGCTAACGTTGGACACTCCCCACATGCTTGGCTTGCCCAAAAGTACGGAAAAAGAGCTTTGCCTCTCATTTGAAGTTGTAACGCAACTTTTGTAGAGTGAACGCAGGCGGTTTGAGAGTATTTTGATGTTGCAGACCATTAAAACACCTTTGGCGATCTTTTTTTTTTTTGTGTCATTTGCATGCATTGTCAACAGAAGGCCAGACTGTGGCTGGAGAGCAGCAGTGAACCGTTTATTTGTACTTTGTTCCACACTTGATTCTGATGACGCAAGACATGATGTCAACGACTAAATGCCTTCTGCATCGAATGTTTTGACAAAAGAGCTGACTTTGATGAGTATGTGGGAACATGATGAGCATTGGTCATTTCTTGTAAACGACGATCCGGCATGCGGGAAGCGTCCCGTTGCATAATGCCACGCAGCCCCGACCGACCACGCAGTCACACTGATATTTTCCTGTTCTGACCTCACGGGATGTCCCCGAACGTTCACCGCATAGTCCACCTGCCCCCTCGTCAGCCTTCCCTTGGCCTCTTTGTCCCAACCGTTTGGACAACACCCATGTCAACATGACTGCTTGCCAATGTGGTCAGACCGACGGGGGTTTCCGAGTTTGCCTCAGAAGCCCAAATTGATGAACGACAACAGCCTTGAATGTCATCCACCAGGTAGAGGATAATCTTGCACCGGAATACATTTCCAAATCCACCCACAGCTGAGCAAGTTTAACAAGAGCAGCATAAGCACCGGACGTGACGTGTGGTCGGAATGCGGAGGTCGAACACTGTGGCCTTCCAGTCGGCGCAAACTAACCGCAGCCAACTTTGACTCTTTCATTCTGCTCATTTTGCTGACATTTTCTGCTTGCATGACCGACCTGCTCCACAAAGGGCGCACAAAGCGAGAACGCCGGAGAAAGAGTCAAAAGTGGAAAGGGGAGGCTGCTCTCACCGCAGTCTTTTCCTGGCTTCTGTTGTTCTTTTGCCTCCCCGCATGACAATTAACATCACCGCATGTGGCCGACTTTACCATGGGAGGAAACCATACGAGCTTGCGTGTGGGGAGGGAAAGCGAGGCGATGCAATGTCACTAGGCAGCCAACAGATGTCAGTATCTAACATATTCCAGTACTGTCCAGTGCCGAGGTTGAGTCAAACAAGTGGACCTGCGGGGCCGCTCAGTAAGGTTGGCTCCAGGTGAATAATTGAAAAGTCGGAACACTAAATTTGCTATTTCAAGGTGACCCCAATGCACACGTACGCTTTGCGCATTTTTTTCTTTTCAACTCTTTCTTTGAGTTGAAAACGAGTTTCACGTTGCGTCAAATTGTCAAAAGAAACGAGAATGGAGATGCGGCTGACAATTTAAACGCATCTTGTTGTTGATTTTGAGAAAGGCGCACGTGTCAGGCGCTCTCTCCAACTTTTTTTTTTCTCAGTCTGCTGTCCTCCACCTACTTCTTATCTCCTCACTTGGTGGTCTAAGAAGGTGCCCCCCGGGGTCAGCAGAAAAGCAAACTGGCCAATCGGGAGCTCGAGCAACATAAGGTCAGGGGTCAAAGGTCAGGGCGAGCAATGGAAAGTCAAGATGGACTGGCCACTGCTTGCATACCAATGACATACACTCCCTTATCTTTTTATAGAAAGTAGCAATTAGCGCAGGGGTGGGCAAACTTTTTGGCTCGGGGGCCGCATTGACTTTTAAAATTTGACAGAAGGGCCAGGTCAGCACGAGCTATGGTACATTAAAAAAAAAAACTGCATTTGTTGACAGTCCATATCAAACATCAACAGAACAAAAGCATGAAAGTACGGTATTAATATACTTTTTTTAAATGACAAAAGTGTTGTTGATGACCTATTTTAGCCTGTGCATCGCTGCAGATGGGTCGTGATCAGACCAGTAGAAGTAGAGCGATACAGAGGTACTAGGTGGTTGAAAAGATTGCCCCGCCCCCCCGTGTTCTGCAACTTCAAGTCAATGCGCCACCTGGCGGTGCAATGCCTGTCATTACAAGTCCAATTGAAATGAATGCCATCATTCACATCGAACCTTAATTGTGGACCAACCTTCGGCGGGCCGGATTAAAAAGACCGACGGGCCGGATTCGGCCCGCGGGCCGTAGTTTGCCCACCACTGAATTAGCGTGAAGTAGCAATTTTCAAATCATGACGTCGTGGCGTTCGAGACATCAGGAGGGCTGTGGAAAATAATGCTTTTCACTTCATTTATTCCTGAATAGCAAATATACCGTATCTGTGTTGACATAGCTGTGCCAGTGACACACGGTGCACCGTAGTGAAGGGCACCACTAATTAAATGGTCTTCCACTAGAGGGCAGAAGGTACAATAAATCTTTGTATCCACTTGTTGCCGTTCATACAAAAGTCAGAGCTTCCTGCAAGTAAGGCCCAGATTTAAGTCCAATTTTTCAGTAAATTGAAATGAGACGATCATGGATCCAGTATGTTCATCTGGTGTTGCGCCTCTGTGGAGAGAGGAGAACCTTCCAGGACGATCATCTCTGCAGCTGGCCAGATGGAAGCCAATTTTTGTAAAAGGCACCCTGTGTGGAGTTTACCAAAAGGCTCCGAAAGGACTGTCAGATGATGAGCAATGAAATGCTCTGGTCTGATGAGACAAAGACTCAAGTCTTAGGCGTGACTGCCAGACATCGTGTTGAGAGGGTACCAGACACCACTCATCACCTGACCAAAACCTTCTCGACAGTGAACATGACTGCATCATGCCGTGGGGATATTAATCAGCGGTAGGAACTGGAAAACTTGAGGCCACGATGACTGCAGCAGTGGATAGAGACGTTCTGGATGGAAACCTGCTCCAAAGGGCTCAGAAGTCTCAGACTGGGGTGAAAGTTTACAATGGCCCGAATCACACAACCAAGGCAACAAAGAAGTGACTGAGAGAATAATATTGTTCACTGTGCAGGCACCTGCACCGGTCGAAGGTGCCCCGGACTAAACGTCAAGCTATATGTCAGCACTATATCAAATGTATCCAGAGCGGAGGCAGAAAGATGGAGTATGCAGACAAAGAGTTCACAGTACTCTGTGATCTGGCCCACCACACCCTGACCTACAAAGGTAACCCAGATGCCGGGGGCTATGAACACGCTCGTATGCGCTCATAGCTGGCTACATCAGATACAGTCAGCTGTAATCCTACACTAGCCACGGAAAGATGGGAAGACACGATGAAGGATGAGAGGCGTTCTTGTGCGCGCGCTCTCTGAAGTCGAGCTAAGCGCCAAAGGATTCTCTTTGCCGTCTTCTTACTGCGGAAACCTCTATCTCCGGGCAGTGGCGGACCTAACTTCAGGTGCGCCCTGTGCAACCCTCTTTTGTCCACAGATGTTTCAAACATCTGCAAACACGAATGCATCAATGGGTAGACTTTATCCAACTCCAAAAAGGCACAAGAAAAGGTCACAAACCTTTAGACCCTGAAATATGTTGTGTGGATGTCTAGGTGTTGATCATTGAGGAATGATTGCAGGCAGTTGTCAGTGAAGAATTACCGAGGCCCAGGTCAGCTAAACATAAAACACTTTGAGTCGTCGGCCCGTTTTCTCTCACGGTTATCGTTGTCGGTTTCCTTTAATTCTTAGTTTTTATGAAAAAGGATGTTCACGTAAGTGAGCACAACAACAGCCGTCTCAACTATTTCGATAACTCTCTGCAAGTGTTTACATTTTCAAAAGAAATCCCTCCCACAGCATTTCCCGTCACGGTTGAGCAATCCAGAACAGGCCACGTTTGGCGGTTCTGTCTCCCCGAATGTACTTTCAAACAGAATCGGAGAGGACCCAAAACAGAATCGGGCACTTCGACCTGCACTCTCAATCCAGCATAGAAACCAATGCGAGTAACCACCGTAAGCAAAGCGCGCTTATTGTTTTGAGTGAGTGTTATCTAGTTTTGATTTATGCAGCGCGTACTTGGCGGAGGTCAGGACTCTACCACATGCGGCGTTCTATTTATCATCATCTGGCAGAACCAGTTTGTTTTTGCAGGTGTGCTTAGTGTCGCGGTTCCAGAGTCCATATTATTGTTTGATTTGCTTACCCGTAACTGTGGAAGTCGTCGCTAATATTCCGGGCCAGCGGCGAACTCATGGGCTGAGGGACCCGTGTCGGGCTCCCGCTGAGCACTGACTGAGTGTGATGCTCTCTGGGGTCCCAAGTGTTGGTGGAGCCTCCCTTCTTACGTCGAGGCAGAGTTCCATGAATGGAGATGTGCTGGTAAGAAGCTGCGGGGAACTCCGATCCATGACATCCCGGAGCAAGACTAAGGAAGATGTGGGGGGGGGGGGGGGGGATAAGTCTTTTGCTTCATAGTTCTTTGAATAATATTAAGTACGAGTTAAAAGAGGCAGTCTGGCCCACCTTGGTCTTGAGCTGAGAAGGTCCATGGAGGAGGTAATGGAGGCTTGCAGCTTTCTTGAGGGGCAGCGACTCCCAGCGGGAGTACCGAGCGCAGGGACGTGGATATGCGACGTGCCTCCTAGCGTGTGATGTGCATGGAGCGACCTAGGCAGGCTGGCAAAACGCCCCTCGGCCATCATCCTCCACTCTGCACGACAAAGACGACGCAAACCATCAGTTTCATTGTGAGAACACATCTTTGTCATGAAATGAATCTCTTTTGATAAACCGACAAAGGCGCCGGTCTGTTTGTGAATTCGGCAGGGACTAAACGCTCTCTCGTATTGAATGACAGGTATTTGATATGGTTGAGGTCAGGGCTCTCCACTATTGCTCTGATTTACTTAGAGGACAGAAAATGATTAAGTGGGCCTGTACTGCGTATCCTCATTAGGACGACTGCCTCGAGCGACGACACACCAACACAGGGAGTACATGCGGGTCCACGCAGCTGTAGCACAGATTCAAACCCGGACCTTGGAACTATGAAGCGTACCTGCTAACCACTCGCTTGCTGTTCTGCTGACAGTGAGAAAATGTTGAATATATCATCACATATCCCTTTTCAGCGACCCGAGGGTCAACATAAAGTAACGTAACGTGAGCCTTAACTGCTTTGCATCATATCTGACACGGCTATCTGGTCTGAAATATACACACACGTACACACACACACACACACGCACAGTTTTTACTGTGAAGAAATGTTTTGCGCACATGAAGAGAATGAGTGCAACAGGTGTCGGCGCAGCCATCCATATGCTCGCACACCCTTTGGCATTGTCATGGACATAAAGCACGCATTCCCCTCAGGGTGATCATTCCTGCCCTTTCATGACATCATGACAGGCATTGGTTTCAAATGTTGGGTCCCGCGAGTCCATTCCAAAGGCAGCTCAAGGGATTCGTGCGTTTAATGGGTGACCATCTGAATACTACCGAGGCTGTGAGGCAGACATCACATCGCAATGGCCGTCACAGAATGATCAGGATAAGATAGCGAGCGTGCCTTTATGAATTCTGCATTTTGAATTGGACGTCTATAAATAGGCTGCATGGGGTGGTGAGGGAAAAGAACGGTTAGAACAAACACTGGTATTCTAAACATGAGGCGGGTCAATTCCAGTGTGAGCCCTTCTATTGAGATGACGATGCCAATTAAAATGCAAAGACAGGTTGAGTATCAGGCACAGCTGACCGCTCCATGCCTTCCCCGCATGACAAGCAAAGTTTATTCACCCCACAAAAACCACTGTAAAACCAATTCAGGTCCAGCGGAGGCACGCTGGGTCAGACTGGGGATTCCTGCAAGGGGCACAATGGCGACAAGAGGACCTATTATAAGACCCCCAGGGACGGTCAGCTGTGTGTGTGTGTGTGTGTGGCCCTGACCATCTGCTAGGCACACATCCCTCCTTTCGGGGAGAAAGGATGACTCTCAGCGAATGAATTCACACACGGTCAGTCTGGTACAAGTTGCAAGTTGCAGTCTGTACTTTGACAGAGTGTGCTCTTAAGCCATAACACCGTTTTTCTGATCTTTAGCGAACTTCGGGCCACGTAGATTAACAGTCCTCCACATGATTGTGCACATCTGTGGGAAAGGTTGAATTGAGGCAATTGCACTCTTGTTTGTCGAAGACGTTTCACCTTTCATCCAGAAGACTGCTTCAGGTCAACATTTTTTTTCAGTCTCCCTGTTTACGGCTCTGGTGGTGTATGCCTCGGGGGCGGGGGGGGGGGGGGGGGTCGTCACAATACGGATGTTGTTGTTGCCAGGCGTGACTGGTGAACGACGGTCCGGAAAACCAACCGGTCGTTCACCTGCTGGATGAAAAAACAGCTTCTCGGTGGCCATCTTTCCCGTGCAGTGAGACGGGAAAGAAAGGGGGAGAGACGTCAGAACATTGTTGCAAGTAGACGAGAGTTGATGGCACAAAGCTCCTCTTCTGTTTGGAGAGGGCCCATCTCGTGACGGTTTCTTTCACACCTCTTTCAAACCAGCGATCCTCTTTCTCCGGAATTTGGATATTGCCGTTTTCAAAGGAATGCCCCTTCCCTCTGAGATGCCTCTCACAAAGGAAGAGCATTCCTTTGTGGATTGATGAACCAAGCAAGTGCCTTTTTAGTGAAGCGTCTCTTTGCCTGTGCCTCCATCAAATTCCCCCAAAATTGCGTTGCACCCCCCTGCGCCACAACTTAGACCTGCTTTTACTGGGTCTCAAGTCTAGTCTGCTTTCAGTCACTAAATGGTCAGGTGCAGCGGGGGCGTGTACTAAAAAAACCTCCCTCGGTCTACCGGAACGCCCAGCATGGCGAAGCGCACCCTGCCAAAATTTCCAAACAACAGCGAACGAGTCACAAAAATGAAAATGAGCCCGTTTCTATGGCAAGCGCCCATGCGCCGTCTGGGAAAATATTTTTGCCTGCCTTCTGCAAGACTTAAGAAATTCTGTTCAGTGGTTGTCAGTCACTTCGGTCATGTTTCATGGTGGCAAAAGTTTTTTGAGGGATCCGGGCTGGGCTTAAAGAAGCGAAAGTCAGATTTCATTTCCTGTATAGACAAGTTGAGGATGGGCAACAGTTGAATCACCGTTAGGATTCAGATGGATGTTTAACTGATCTGTCTGACCGCGTGTGAACCCTTTACAACTACATATTTTAGATTATGCTGATAGAAATGATATAAATCCAAGATTTGATTTGCTCTATGAAGACCTCAAGAGCAAAATTCCTTCCTCTTCTATGTCTGTGGAAGCGAAGAGATACCAGATATGATTTACTGTATGTTCAAGTTTGATTTCAGTGGCAGACAATTTTGTAATTGAGCCAAACTTGTGCTCTTGAACTATGTAGTGTCCACGTGGCCATGTTTGTTTCGGGCATGGCAATTACAGGTCAAGGAGGTTGACGGCAGGACATCGCGTCAACTATCCTTCTGACGCATGGCAGCTCTTTTGCAGTACGAGAAGCTCCTTTCATTCAATAACGAATAAAACCTTTCATGCCGCATTACGCATCCGTTGAAGCGCTTTGGTTGAAAAAAACAAACTCGAAACAGTACACTCGGCATTGGGTGGGAAACAAGTCCACATGAGCAGAAAGAGGAAATGGCAGCGTTGACATTTAGACAGCAGGCAGCTCATTGGGAAAGGATTACTTGCAATAAAACGCAGATGACGACCATATCTGGTGTGCTATTACGGTTGTCGCTCAAAGCCCCGCGTGACTGCTAAGCAAGCACCGCTGAGGAAGAAGGCTGTCATAAATGAATACTCAGAAGTGGCGCTTTCAAAACATGGGGATGTACGGCTCACCGTCGAAGGCTTTACAGATTGAGCGGTCTCTCGTGCGTCTTTTAGTCATCTGGATTATAAAGGGGCAGTGGAAGCGCATTGCAATGTTTGGGTGTCGAATGCCAATGCTCCCCATCTCCAAACGCCACAGAAGACAATAAGGGAAAAGACCGACGCAAACAAGAAGGTGCTTTGGGACTGCGGCGTTTCCTCTGGCTGGCTCAAAGCGTCTTCCTGCTTTGGCGTTCGAGCAAAACATTTGCACGCACACACAAGTGCACACAAGTGCATTAGTCAAACCACCCCTGGCCCGAAGCGAACAATGGGAACAACTGTCACATGACTGCGGCTCAGAGCGAGCCTTTGTTTGGAAGACAGAAAGAGGTGTCCAACTGCGCTCTTCACTACGTGGGCCCACCAGTGTGTGTGTCTGTTGTATTCATGTGGCTGCTATTAAAGCCCACAGCAGTAGCCGCCATTTAACTTGCGTGTGAACCTCGCCGAAACTCTCACACACAAATCCATGCGCTCGGCTTGGTGCAAAGACCCGTCCGTCCTTATTGACGCGGGCGGCCTCTTGTCGCAAGCTGGAGCCGATATCCCTTAAATTTCATTGCTCGCTTCTATTCCAGCCACCCGTCTCCGTTTATTCAGATTATTGTACTTTTCTCGGACCGTGCCGGCTAACTCGTCAAATGGTTTCAAGGCTCGGTTTTTGATGGCGTAGTGGTTGTCTGTTCGCCTGACTTTGGTACAGGCAGTGTAGCGTTTGTGTTCCCTGCAGCTGATTGGGGACCAGACCGGTCCGGGGTGAGGTCTGGCTTTTGTCCATAGTCAGCTGGGAAAGGCTCCACATCTTTGTGACCCTGAAGCAGTCTAGAAAAATCAAAGGCCGGAATCGTAAGCCTCATTTCTGTTGGGCTTTTAATTGAAGTGAATACGAATCGAACAGCTGGAAGTGGCGATAGACTGGGAGGCAAACACGTACATCTCTGATATCACTTTCGTGTCATTTCCAGTCCGTAGATCTACATTCACCCGATTAAAATGTCCTTCAAATGCCGTTTCATGAATTTTAAAATGCCTGTTTGAAATTGGATCGGTTGTTGTAGAAATATCAGCCACCCCGTCCCACTACAGCCAGAAGCAAACTCACACCCGCGCACACACCCGCACGTCCATCTCCGTCAACATCTCGCGGGTGGCTCTTCAAGACATTTTCTCATAACTGAGGGGCCAAAGTTTGACTCCGGGGGGGGGTCTTCACTCAACCTGTCAAAGTGTCGCCTGAACAAAACAGCGAAGCCTTGCTCACTTCAAACCCAGATGACGATCGGTTTTCAAATTGACATCGGCCTCTCTACAACGTGACCGCATGTCTCGGGCAGTTCAGGCGCAATTCACAAACCCAAAGAACGTTTCGGCAAAGAAAACAAATCATGATCAAGGTCTTATCTCTATTCTTGTAATTATTTCCTTCCGGGGGCTGAAATCACAAACTCACTCACCCAAGCTCAGCTACACCCAGCGCCTTGGGATGTCCACTTACTGCCCCCTCACCCCCACCCCGAAATAAAAGAAATCTGACAGTAAACCCACTTTTAGTAAGAAGTCTACATTCATTTGGCAATTGCGAGAGAAATGCTGAAAAGTGAGTGTTAAATTTGCTCCTTCTGACTTCAGCTCCCAAAGCAGCAGCGACAATCAAAGATGAGAGCAGCCCGAAGAGGAGATGACCTTCGCGAGAACCATCCTCATGTCACATGCTCGCAGGACGTGCGCACAGCACTTACCTGTTCCCGGCGGCAGCCTCCTTCGGACAGTTTGCCGTGTTCGCTCTTTATATTCTTCCCTCAACCTTTCCCGGGCTCATAGTTTGTTTGAATGAGGACAAGCAACTCTCACGCTGCCTCAGACAGGCAACAACAAGCAGCGGGTGCACTATGGCAAGCTCTGCCCTCCTCTTTCCCCCTCTGGGGAGTGATTTGTGAGCCCAGGGCCCCCTCCTCCTCATCTACTGTGCAGGAGGAGTTTCCTTCTTTCTCTTTTAGCCAAGTTGCGTCTTGCGCCACCCCCCCCCCCCCCCGCCCGCCCCGCCAACAAAAACTCCTCTACTGCCCCCCCCCCCCCCCCCCGCGCCTCTCGACTCTCCTCCTCTCATCTCTTCTTCTCCGTATTGCCTGCACAGCCCCCATATTTCACTGCTCTCGGTCTTTTTTGTGTGGGACCTCTTCCACCCACACCACCGCCAACTGGCCGGGTGCTCAAAGAAGATTGAGACCTCACGTTGCCATGTGCAGCCAAAAGCGTGAAAAAAGAAACACACCGTTTGGACTCGTTTGAGCAACTTGGGTCACACTCGAGGAAGTTGAACCACTTGAGTCATTGTTGACGAAGGTGTTATTAGTCAGCGCGGAGTGTATTATTATCATCATCACACGGGCGTTAGAAATGGAAGGTTGATTTATATGTCACTGGGCCAAACCAATAAAAGTCTTTTCAAGAGAACCGTTGTGACGTGAAAAGACAAAGTGCAAGGTCATCCTAAGGACTATAAAATCCCCCCGCGTCCTGAAATTAATGCCGATAAAACAACTTGATGACACTGACGCCGTATTGTACGGCGCCTGTCGCCACGGCTTAGCCGCGACCACGCTAGCAACGGGCGAGAGCTGTCGGATTACTTTTCAAAGGACGTTTATTTGATGTAAATGACAGCACGCTTTGCCGCGGACAGCCCGACACGGACGGCGTTCCGAACGATCGCTCAAACGTGCCCCTTTGAGCCGGCGATAGCGCGACCGTGATTGTGACGTCGCTTCGCCAACAAGCGGTGCGTTTACGAGCTTGTACGTTGCAGGACTTCGCTTGGCATGCTCATGACAACCCCTCAACAGCAACAATCAAACATAAATACACTTCGTGACACCGTCATAGAAATAATCAAACGTGTTAGTTGATCACAGTTTAATCACGTGCGACTGATGTACGGTATGTATTCAAATGAAGCAAATGGAAAGGATTTTTTTTTCCTGTCTCGGCACACCCACCCGGTGCTCTCTTCAAAACAGGAAAAATGCAAGTAAAGGAGTGGCCGAGACAAAGAGGGCAACTTTCAACCATCATGTTTTGTCGTGTAGAGCGAGACTGCGTTATGGGAGCATGAAAAACATGAACTTGCACAAACCTGACCAGATGGTAAAAAAATGGATACCAGCAAATCAGGGTACCGTATTATACTCGGGTATGGAGAACTTGTTTGGGCTGATTTTGGGAGGGCGGATTGTACATGGGATGTTCGGCGCGTGGGTGAGTGTCAGGAGCCCCCGGGACAACGCTCTCTCTTGCCTTTGTCCTCCAGTTCCTTTGTTTTGTCTAATGTTGATAACACGCAGACCTGTGACTGTGTGTTTTGTTCAGTAAAAAAAACCAACAAAAAAAAACCAAAGCCATCTCTGCAATGGAAAACGACCAGACGGTATATACGAGTGAACCATACGCAAGCCAAATGAGACGTTTCCAGAAAATCTGTCAGGTTCTGCATTCGGATTCGGATTCTTATCCTCAACCGTGATTGCAGTGCTGACGGAATCGCCAAAGCCAATTGTGAGGCGAATGCTTTCTCCTCACATACAGAATTTGAGTCCATATTTCGGAGCCTCTCTTGCATCTGATTTTATACAGACGTGTTTAAAAAAATTGCTAGCATTTGTGTGTGTGTGTGTGTGCGTGTGTGTGTGTGTGTGTGGAAGGGGGGGGCGGCGTGGTACTTCCAGGAACCCTGCGGTGAGTCAGGTTGTAAAAAATAACAGACAGTCATGACACCTTCGGTTTGTGTAAACTGTAAAGTACTGCATATCTTCTCTTCTTTACATTCATGAAGGGGAATCTCCAGTATATCATTTTCAGGGGATACGATCATTTCATAATATTGTATAGGTGATTATAAACAATTGATGAAAACTTAATCCACATCAATCACGGATGAAAGCCTCTTCAAATCGTCGGATGCCGCTTCATCAATGATCGGGGGAGGGCTGCGTATCCCCACCCTTCTTTGCACAAACGTGACGCACAGATGTCGCATTTCCTTCACATATTTTTAGACTTGATGTTGGATTAACGGCACTCGTACTCCTTTTCCACAAAAAAATAAAATAAAATAAAAAACTTCATGCTCGTTGGACACCGGGGCCAGTGCTGTGCTTAGTTGGTGCTTCTTACGAAGAACGTGTTTGGTTTTTCGCCGGCAAAGAGCCAAGTAGGAGCCACATCGTGACATCATCGTAAAGTGTCCAAACGTCACTGCTTACGTTGACGTTTACCCACGAGCGTCTGCGCTTTAATTATAATAATAATAATAAGAAGAATAATGCGCTGTTAGCATCTGCTCGGCAATTTAGCATAGCATCGATGATACTTGTATGTAGTGTGTACCAGTCAGGGAGATGCAAGGGAGACGCCATGTGCCGTCACCACGTCAACCTCCGCGTGTCCAGGGAGTCATTCCTCGACATCTGCTATCGTCGTGATAACCCCGCCCCCTGGCGTAGGTTGATGCCAGTGTCTGCCCCAACATATCATAAGAACTGGTGCTAATCTGGGCACTGGCCCTGAACTAGAACTAGCACAAGCGCAGTGGAAAGGGGCCGTCAAAGATTTGAACCCTGAACATCAGAACTATGAGAAAGACACGCTCAGCACTAATAATTTCATACATCTCTTCCCCGTGGCAAGGAGAGCCGCAGAACTCTCTCCTTGTTCCGCTCCCAAACGTCGCGGCTAATGAGTGCAGCAAGGTTGCAAGTTCCGCTTCTTCTCCGGGGCATCTACTGTACATGGCACAACGTGCTCCGTATACTGCGCCTCCTTAATTTAATCTCCACCCCATCCTCCCTCTTCTCCCTTCCGCTCCTTGCGTTCGCTCCCCATCTCCCACAGAGCCGGTCCTCCTACGGCCTGTGTTGCCCGGAGAACAGACTGTACGAACATCCTTGCGTTATCCGTGTGGGTTTTTTTCTATCAGAAACGTGCTATGTGTCAACAACAAATTGTTTGGCCACTCCTCATTCCTCTTGCTTCACAGACTCAGGAAAAAAAATTGCTCAAAATCTACTGAAGTCAAAGTCCAGAGCTGATTCTCAGTTTCCTCAGTTTAATGACTCATGTCAGCTTCCTGGTACCGCGTGCTTGGCACATGACTGTCAGAAGAGAATTGCAATGATGAAATACTCAAAATCCGTAACTAGCCGCTGTAACTGTCAATTTTCCTTTGCTACGGGTGTGATGGACCGCGGGGGTTTTAACCTCGGACCGGGATTGGGCCGAAGAGAGTCGTGCCGACAGTGAAGACGACTTCTTGTCTATATGTGATCGACTGGTGACCAGTCAACCTCTCACCCAGTCGGCTGGGATAAGCCACCAAAAACAGTTTTACCAGAACAGCAACATAAAGAGCCCATAAGACACAAATTCAATTCAGCAACGAATTTAATTCAAATATGCAGAACAGTGGTGGGCAAACTACGGCCCGCGGGCCGAATCCGGCCCGTTGGTCTTTTTAATCCGGCCCGCCGAAGGTTGGTCCACAATTAAGGTTCGATGTGAATGATTGCATTCATTTCAATTGGACTTGTATTGACAGGCATTTCAGCGCCAGGTGGCGCATTGACTTGAAGTTGCAGAACACGGGGGGGGGGGGCAATCTTTGCAACCACCTAGTACCTCTGTATCGCTCTACTTCTACTGGTCTGATCACAACCCATCTGCAGCGATGCACAGGCTAAAATAGGTCATCAACAACACTTTTGTCATTTAAAAAAAGTATATTAATACCGTACTTTCATGCTTTTGTTCTGTTGATGTTTGATATGGACTGTCAACAAATGCAGTTTTTTTTTAATGTTCCATAGCTCGTGCTGACCTGGCCCTTCTGTCAAATTTTAAAAGTCAATGCGGCCCCCGAGCCAAAAAGTTTGCCCACCCCTGCTGTAGAACCTCAATTTAAGGGACCCGCAACCAACGGCCTCCGCATTTAACTTGACAAGCAATTTAAAACACATGTCAATACAAAGTAGCATCCCATATACATGCGTTAAGTAACGGGCCTTGTTGAAAACACAAAAGGGCAAGAGACTGCTGTCCGTTGGTTTCCGGCTCATAACGTTTCGGATATGTCTAATTCCAGGGAGTGGATCTACACTGTTTTGACAGATGCTAGATTACAGATGACATCGTCTGTGGTACCAACACACACGCAGACTGTCTGAGGAAGATATTTACACCACATACAGTAAGTACACGGAATACTGTGGAGTTCAACACAGATCATGCTGTAGAGGAAATTATCTTTGTGGAGCTTTCCTCTACAACAGCAGAAAGTAATCTCACAGCTTGATCGGATATCGGGCGAACATCCTGTGGTTACACAAACACATAATGTAAAATAAATAGGCGCACGCTCTACATGGCTGCTGTCCAAGCAGGAAATTGACATGCGCAAAGCACGTTTATAAGGAACTGCAAGATCTCCACTTGCGGATGATGTAAAAATGGGCCAGGGCGATCACAGTTTGTCGCAGTGAAACGGTCAGCTGGAGACAACCAGTGTTTGGTGTCTGTGTGTGAAAACAACTATTTCCTATCCCCCACCAACTGTGCCACGACCATCGAGGTGAAGCGAAAAAAATAAATTAAAGATGATGATAATAACGATTTCAATGGACCAGTTTTGTCAATGATTCAGAGCGTAACGATACATCCACTACCCCTTGCGCAATCTATGCAAAATCTTTCTGCCTGCGTCTCGATCAAATTGACCAACATCGCATTCCACCACCTACGCCACAACTTAGACCTGCTCTCACGCATGCATCAAATGTCGTCACCTTTCAGCCATCAAATAGTCAGGTCTGCCAGAGGCGCGGAAAAGAAAACACCCTCGGTGATGCGTCAGCAATGCAACGCCACGGATCACCGGCAACACAAACAAGTCAATAATAAAAACCTGTCACCACAAACACCCGCACGCACAATTTGATGTCAATCCATATTTTGCGTTGCGCTTTCACAAAGACTTCTTTGTCTCGTGCAGTCTCGAAAACTGCTTGTACGCATGCAAAAATAAGACATGATATTCCCGGAATGTTGGCCCTGGAAGCTATAGATAGGACACGTTCTGTATATGAGAAAAATGTGCAAGAGATGATTCACAAGCAAGCAAGTCAGCCGCCAAAGAGCTTCTCGCTTCGGGTTCTCTTCCACTTTCCGTGAATACGTCTTGCCGTCTACCCTCTAATTGGGAGCACGTGTGCGATAATAATGTCTTTCTAAATACATACGCACGCGTCACTCTTGAACGACTCGTATATCTTAAGGTGAACTGAAAAAGCCTGGAGGAGAGAGTCTAAATATAGACGTGTGTGTTGAATTGTGAAGGTGCTCTCGCTGGAATGCTCTTATCGGGGTTAAATGTTGACTTGACATTTTCTCAGGATGCTTGGTTTGTGTGTGAGCGTGTGTGTGTGTGTGTGTGTGTGTGTGTGTGTGTGTGTGTGTGTGTGTGTGTGTGTACTACTTAGGGAACATAAATCTGTTCACATTGTGGGGACGGGCATCCCTAAAGCAAGTGTCTGAAATGTATATCATCAGGCCTTTGAGAAAAGAGTTGTTGAGATGCGCGCATGTGTGTGTGTGTGTGTGTGTGTGTGCCTCTGTGTTTAATGACAGGAATGGCAGGCTGATAATGCCATGGTAGTTGGCGACTGAGCAACTTGAAGCAGAGGCTGTTTCACCTCAGCAACGGCCCTTAAAGTGTCCGGCGTGCCACCGGCCAAGAATTTGAAAGAAGAAAAAAAAAATAAAGAGTGAGAAAGGCTTTTTGGTAGGCAAGCAGTGAAAAACCTCATGGGAGAAGTCATCATCGCATGAAATAGACTAACATTCAAATGAAAAATCGGAATTTGACATGTTCCGTACTATTTGTTTTGTTTTTGTTTAAATGGCCGTCCCAGGAAAGTCCCGTTCCGTTGAAATGTAGGCTGGAGAGAAGGTGTTGTCATTTTAACCTGCACGATATCATGTCTTTTATTTAAAACCAAAATGTTTGACGCGCGATTGGAAGAAGTTTGAAGTTACAGCCTAATGCGCGCACTGAGAAAAAAAAACGTCCTTGATATTTGGTTGCACATAAGGAACACCGATACGTCTCATCTATTTATTTTTGAGGAAATCACGGGAAATCGGTTGACTACATTTGTTAATCAGGGGTGACCGATGTACGCATTGGACTTAAGCAAATCCAAAGGACTTTTTCAGTGGTTACACAAGCCGTTGGTGAAGCCGACAGCGGCTCTCTCGAATTCTACAGCCAGTGAGTGCGCGCGTACGTGTCTGAGTACGCCGTCTTGTCCTTTGGCAGAGAAGCGCCCTCATGATCCCCCCCCAGGCAGATGCGTGTCTTTACACGACTATCATGCTATACGTCTCTGTCGAGCTCGCTGCATTTTCCGCGCATGTGAGAAGAAAGGCAGAGATGGATGCTAGGGGGAACTTTTGGAGACAGATAAGAGAAGATAATGTTTGCGTGTGTGTGTGTGTGTGTGTGTGTGTTTTTGCAGAGTACCTTTCCGCCTCTCTCCCTCCTGGAGGAGGCGTAAGGAGGTGAGGAGGTGCAAACGATGGAGGTGATTGTAAACACCGATGTCCAAGAGGTCGCATTCTGTGAGGTGCAGCAGGTCCTGGAAGAGACAAACAGAAGCAGAAAGCGTATGTGAGTCCTTCAAAAAAAATTTTGCATTGCCATCTTGAGTCACGGCGGCGGAAGGTCTTGAATTGATCTAGCTAGCACGGATGTTTTTTTTTTTGGAATATAAGAGGAAAGCGGTGTGTCTCACAGCTGCTAGCAAAACAAGCGAACTCCACAAAGAACAGTCAGATTGGAGATTTGAACCCAGAACTCTTGCATGCTAAGCGCACGCTACGCCACGCCGCCGCCATTTGCAACTTTACAAACCTCACGTTCCCTTTGTATCATCTTTTCAGCTATGAAAGGATTCGCTTGTTTGATTGATTGATTGAAAGCTACGTTCTCCAGAACGAGACATGACACTCCATCTCGGAATAATCAAATGCGTTTTGAAGCTTGCGCCGCACACAATGTTTGGTGGAAGATAAGAAACTTCCAAGTCTGTCTAGACAGGTTGTTGGCTCCGGCCGAGAATGTAAAGCGCCGAGACCAACGGTGACCGCCTGTCTCCCCAAAGTGTGCCATCTCCTCCCCTCGTCCTGATCTTGTCATTACCGTATTGCTCAGCACACCCGGCCACACTTCAACCCGCACTTAGGTTGTTGACAAAAACCCAGCCCTTGAAGTCGATGAATTGACAACACTGCGTCATCACGGACGGGACCTTCACAACTCAAACCGGCACACAGCTCAAGGACTCGTTGTTTTGTTATGTTACTTTTTGGATCCGCCTCTCTCTCGTCTCATCTCCATTTGTGTCTCGATCCAAAGTGACGTGTTTTCTTTATCTGGTCGTCCAGAGCTCAACCACCGTGTGAACTTTCAATCCTGCCCAGCAGAGTCGATTTAACGGCTGTGGATGATTAATTCTTGATTTTTTTTTTTTTTGGGGGGGGGTTTGTTTTCCGTGTGAATGCATGAGTTGTGTCTGGCCGACACAAGCCATCACGCGCCTCAGTAGTCACAACAATCTTCAATTGTGTTCACTTCACTCGTTGGAACGTTTGCTTTTTACGAGCGAAACGTTTCCGAGGTTTCCCCGCTTTTTTCGGTTTAATCGCCACACGAAGCTCGAGTTGTAAATTCGCACTCCGAAAGCATCCGCCATCGAAAATGGAGGAGCTTTGACGATCCTTGTCCTAATGTTGACTTAAACGTCTGGCCAGTGTTGGTGGTGCCTACAAGCTCAGTCATGCAGGACTAATCCCGGACGGTTGAGAAGCAATGAGCTGGACACTGTTGATATAATAACCCGAAAGGGCTCAGTGGCGCTGTTTGATTCCACGATGGCCGAAGGACGAGGTTGTAAATTCCTCCATTGACGAGTCCTGAAAATGGCCGCAGAGTGGCAGGTGTCTCGTCACATCATCGGACGACGCAAATGAATGTCGTCTAATGGACGCCGTAAAATATGTTGTCGCCGACCGCCCAAAGCTCCGGGTAACTACAAATGTACTTCTCGAAAGAATTCAATCGGCATTAAGATGGAATAAAGCCACGGGAGAAAACATCACACAGCAGCTTTAGCAATCAGAGCATCAGAGCCGTTTCTTATCGGATAATCCGTCAATTTTGCTTTTAATGACACATTTCCCCATTTGCACAACGTGACCTTCAAAAACCCATCAAATTGTTGATTTTACACTCACCTTAATCTGAAGAAAAACTTTTTTTTTTTTTTTTAACTCACTGCTGGTATTTTCCTTTCTCTTAATTAAGAGTGGAAATTCATCACATCTTTCTCCACCTAATCCGCGCGACAAGAAATTCCTTTCGCGGTCATCTTGGAGTCATTTTTTTTTTTGTTTTGTTTTCCAACAATCCAAATTAGCTGTCACGAAAAAAAGCTGAAGTGAAATCACGTGATTTATTTTCACAGGCTGAGCCCAAAACCAAAGTGGATCGCTGCCCAAGAATGAGCAGCAACATGTCTCGCGACTTCAACTTGTTAAAGTGGATTGCCACGATGACGTTCGAAAGAGGCGCATCGCTGCATCGAGAGTTCTCCCAATATGTGGACACGCATCGGAAGATGTCGTAAGTAGGCCCCGACGCAAAAAGGCGGATGGTCCGAAAAAAAAAAAAGTCTCGTGGATTCTTTTCCTGAGATGAGCAACATAACAGACCGCAGATGCAATAATCCGTCCAACGACTCACTCTTGCAGGATGAAACATGACCTGACATTCAAAATAATTCCAAGTATTTTCTTTACAACGTTACATCAACTCTCCCCATGTCAGAACAGAAACGGAACCAGGCAGCAGCCACATTGTGATTCCTTTTTTAATGCTTGCGCGTCGCCGCCATGTTGTCGTGAAACGCGGGTTTGCATCATCCCACTTGAGTTTGGGGTGAAACGCGCCCTAAATTTTGGACAATGTCTAGCCATGACATCATGTTTTTTTTGTTTTTTTCTTATGTCGCGGATTCTGCGGATTAGCACCAATGTGCATATGCGCCTCAGACAAGTCGACGGTAAAAAGGTGCGACGGGAAAACGCGGCAGTTTCCGGAGAAAAAAAAAAAACCAAAAGCGTCAAAAATAAACCACGAGACTCATTGTCGATGATTTTCATGGTCGACCACGAATTTGGACGGTTGATCGTTTATGGGTGTGGTACCTCAACGCCATCATATTCTCGTTCCAGCGCAGCGCAGTATTGCGGCAGTCCCAGCTGACTCAGCCATCGGGAGATGGACTGGTGCTTCATGGTCCACAAACGTGCGCACACGCACACGCTAGATGGAACCTGAAGGAATAGAAGCTCACCCATAAGATCGGTCTTTAAATAAAATCAACCCTGAGAAACGGGAAAAATATCATCGTGACCACATCGATGGCTTTACGAAGAAGCCCAAACAAAATCGCGAACCACCGAATGACTTGTTCAGTTCACGCTCGCAAGTTTTATGATGATTAAAAAAAAAAAAATGTCACCGGAAAGTGTGGTGGGCCAGTCCGTACTTTCAAGGGCTATTCGGCGTGTGGCGACACATCCTTGCTAAGGACAGGACACGGAGCACATTATCAGGCAGAGCGGCAATGACTGAGTATGTGCATTGGCCCCACACTCACGCAATTATATGAAGTGCTCTTACAATGACAGTTAGCAAAGTGCGTGTGCGCCACCGCTCCGCAGGACTCCTCGCTCAATCACATCAAGCCAATGCGCCAGGGTGTCATTGTGGAGGCCACGGGAGTCCTTTATGCGCTTTCGGCACTCCCGTCGGTGTCCGTTCCCCGTCCCCCCCCCAGTTCAACCTCCAGGCCGGCTGGCGTTCATCCAGGGAAATGCATTACCTGATTCTTCCCACTGGCAAAGATTCTGGCAGAAACAAGGGGAGAGACTGCGGCGCAAGGAATCTGAAGGAGGAGATTCTCAACTGAATTTCTAAAGCACTTGAAGAGAACTCTTAAGATGTATAGGGAGCCGGTCGGGTACCAGTCAAGAGGTGAGGAGCAGCATTTTGGACCAACTGGAGACTGATAAGAAGAAGAAGAATGCATTTTATTTGTGGGCGCCTTTCTAGAAACTCAAGGACACCTTACAACAAGCGGTTAAAATCACAAACACAATGTTAAAAACAGCATAACGGAGGACCGCTGACTCCAAAGTCAAGTGCACGACAGCCAACCAGCCGGTAGATGACGACGGCATGCAGCGCTCAGAGGGGGTTTACTTGCCATCTTTCGGCCAGATGAAACTTTTCGCATCCGAGCTGCCGGGACCGTCTGCCGCGCAGATGTATTTTATTGCATTGTGTTGAGCTTTTGCCCAAATAATGTGAGCAGTTTAGCTGGCCACGAGTCCAAAGGGGACAAAAATATGTCTTGACGACTTCCAACATAAGGGAAATGAAACAGGGGGACAAAAATGAAGCAGCCGCGTTCGCGTGGCTTCCGGATTCACAAAGTTCAAGCGCTTTCTCCTCAGGTTTGACTTCCCTTCACCGCTATAGAGAGGCTGCACGCATGGGATGAGGGGATCAGCATCGCCGATTCCCTGCCAGCCCTTGAGCAAGGCACTCGGCAATCCCGCAACTGGCCGCCTGAAATGTGGCAACCGCTCTTTTCGGGATGAGCGCAGAAGGCGATTTCATGACATGACCAAATAACCTGTGGGGCTTCCTTCTCCATTGACAGGGGGGGGGGGGGGGGGATGCCACCAACCGGTCAAACAATTTTACCTCAGGCAAGAGGCTTTTAAACCGCACGTTCACGAGTGGAAGCGCATGCCCCAACACTCTCCGAACCGCGAGCGCCGAGTGCTTTCCCAAGAGCCTGCTCCTTCTTCTTTCCGTCGAGTCCACTTCAACTTTTCTCCTCGGCTGCGACCTCGGCTGTTTCCCATGACCGCATCTCTCTCGGGTGCTGTGGCAATATCCAATTTCTCATTGAAGCGCAACGCTATAAATAGACGCATGCAGATCCTGCCTGCTGAGTGAGCCAAACGAGCCGGGCTATTGAACAACATCCCATAATGGATTGGACTTTTTGAGGGCAAAACAAACTTCAGCGCGGCCGAGACTGCCATAGAGGGCAAACTGCTTCACTCACTCAGTCTAACGCCTTTATTGGCTGCTGTCTATCGAGCAAGGGCGTCCGTTTCGCCAATCGCATTAGACTGAAACAATCCAACCAATTGAACGAAGCTGCAAAATAAAATCGGCGCTAAGCATTTGCCCTCAAACTATTTGAAGGGAGGCGCTTCATTTAGGGTACAAACGAGAGGCCTGAACTTCAGCGTGTGACCATTAACATTTACAGTCAGTCCTTGGATGTTTTTCTTGTCTTTCTTGAGCATCGTTTAACCTTCTCTGACGCTTGTCAAACGCCAGAAGAATGCGATGGCGCCTGATGGTAAACCTCCTGGATACTTTTGAAGAAGGAAGAAAGTTTGCGCCCAGATGGCAATACGTCTCTCTTTTTTGGACGGTTTACTTTTAGTATTGCAGTCTCGTCAGCGTCTCGTCCGTCACTCTATTGTCTTCTCGATGAAATGCGCAACCGACATGAAGTTGAAGTAATATCCCCCCCCCCCCCAAAAAAAAAGAATAGAAAGATAAGGGGAAAAAATGACACCTACCTTGCAAATTGCTGAGCTACAGTCAGTGAAGAATGCGGTGGCAGCCTGCAAGTGCACTTGCCGCTCGCAGCTCTCACAATGGTGAGCCTGCACGAGTTGCTGCCATGTCATCCACTTTAACTGTCTACAAAGCCATCAAACACACACAGAGTGTGGGGGAGGGAGAGAGAGAGAGAGATTGTATAATTAATGTGTCCATGGCGATATGACTCAAAGTGATTAGTTATTACGGGAGTGACAAAATAATATTCATTTGTGTCATGTAATGGGTGGACCTGGCATTGCTGACTTGTGAATGCCATTGTGGACTGTTTAAACACATTTGAAAAACAATTTCTGTTTTCCCCCTTCCTGGGCCATCACCTAATTGTTGTGGAGGGCTTTGTCTGTCTCACTGATCCTAAGAGCGACATTTTCCGGAGTTTTACGCTCATGACGGGGTCACTCGTGGCAAACAGGTCCTCGAGTCCAAGTGGGCTATGTTCCACGTCTCCGTTGTTGACGTGGCCGTCCGAACCTGTAGCTGTAAGGCCGACGGTCGATGCTTGTGGGATATCGGAGGCTTTCGATGGTTGCCAGCAGGAAAATTTGCTGGCCGCTGAGTCAAAAACTCGGGCATGGAAGGGGTTTGGTGAAGCCATGGGAAACGGCCTCGAGCAAACACCATGCAGCATCTCAGCAGAGGCAAGCAATGCAACATCAACAGTGTTCATAGTGGGAGTGGAGTGACGCTGACCTTGACTCAAGTAGAAGGTGTGAGGCGATACCAGGATGTGTTTTGTTAACACTTCAAATTAGGGATATGAATAATTTGAAAAATGTAAAAACATCATCACTTCCTTGCTTCATTTCCTGGAGGAAAGAACAAGAAAAAAAAACCCCGAGCTATTCAGCGATAGTCTCACCCATCTGGCCAGAGGACTTCAACTTTCCGCTTCAGGCTGTCCACCGATATTTGTCCATGGCCAAAGCGCCCCCTGGCGTGACGTAAACTGCACAGCGCGGTCCTGCAGACACAGATGCACGGAATAGGAAATCCTAAACACAATAAATGTGCTCAGTAGCGCATAGAACAATTACAGCTCTTTTTAAAGTGATATCATCATGAGTTCAACGAAGAGCGCCAAGCTTGATATGCGCATAATTTGGATACAAATCAGGGATTCAAAGGCTCTTGCTTTTAAACTGACTCCCTCTATGGATTCAGAAGGATAAATTAAATCATGGGTGGGGGGGGGGGGGTTGAGATCGAGATTTTTTTAATCCGAAGTAAAAACCAAGCGAGTGAAATGAACCAATGAGAGCAAGGGGGCGTGTCCACCGTTGTTGTGGTTGACATCAACTTCCTGCTTTGCGGCGTGAAAGCTTTCAACTGCAGTTTTCGACCATGAAGAGGAGAAACATCCCATTACACAACTGAACAGGAGCGTAAGTACGCCTCGGGTTTATTTGGTTGTCAACTCGCTACCGGGTAAATCCGGTGTGAGACAAGGTGAAAGGGGTTGAAGTCGATTGTTGCAGCCCCCGGTTCGGCTCACAAGACCGCAGCATGTGATATCGATTAGAGGAATACAACACACACATTTGTCTGGCCTCTGCTTTCGCTGCACGCCCCGGCCCATCCTCGACAAAATGATACTTAAACGTTGTGGTTCTTCATTTATACTGTTTGGTTTCTTTCCCCCCATTTTCTACTGTATAATATTTTTAAAGTTAAAGTATTGTGACTGAATATCTTAACAGTCACGTAATGCTTACAACTGCCTCGTAAGTGTTTTTTACAGTCACTTGAATGATTTCGGAACTGACTTCTTAGTTGTGCTCTCACAGGGCGCTGGTGACCCTGCACGTGAGAGAGAGAGAGAAAGTAGAACGCGGACTTGGAAGTTCTCTTTCCCACTCCACCTTGTCCCATTGAATCGGTTCCGCAAAGGGTGGATACAACATGGTGCACGTCTACAACTGCCATCCTTACGCCTCACAGCAGATAGTGCAGGTCAGTGGAGGTCTCCTGAGCCAAGCCAACCTAAACGTCACTTATCCTCTTGAGAGCTCATGACATCCGTTGTCCCCGTCACCAGGT
Source organism: Hippocampus guttulatus (assembly GCF_054856545.1). Taxonomy (NCBI): domain Eukaryota; kingdom Metazoa; phylum Chordata; class Actinopteri; order Syngnathiformes; family Syngnathidae; genus Hippocampus; species Hippocampus guttulatus. Next base: position 22,534,510 of record NC_141267.1, on the reverse strand, counting down.
GGAGCAGGAGCCTGGCCTGGTCTGCTGTGGAGGTGGTTCCTTGTTTGTGGTAACCGCTGGAGGATGCAAGGTTATTATTGCTATTATGGTTATTGAATGAACATAACAGGTGCACTGTCGAGGTGGGATGAAGTCCGCATTGATCACATGTAAATAAAACCCATTTTGTTGGACCAACATATCCATCTACAGTTGATAGAAAAAGGCTACACACCTTTTTTTTTTAAATGCCAGGTTTTTGTGATGTAAAAAAGCGAGACCAAACCTTTAACCCTTACAACCCAGTTGGAAAAAAAAATATTTGAGAGATAATGTGCGCTCATCCTCTTCTAAGTGGGGGATGTGGCTGTGTTTTGGAATGATGAAGAGGAAAGAGGGAAGTTAAAAAAAAAAAAAAAAGGAAATCCAAGTAAAACTCATCTACTTTTGCTTGTGAATCTGAATGAGGATGAAAATGTGCCAGCCGCTCTCTTTTATCATGAGTTGAGTTGAATCGTAGAATGATTTGAGACCTGAGGCGGGACTGTGAATGTGTTGCGCCGGGTCCAGGTGGAAGCCTACAATCTGGAGCGGGAGGGCTGCCCGCTCATCTGTCGCTTTGCTACCATGGGTTCCGTCAGGAGCATCCTGCACAGCGACATCGGTACACGATATTCTTTCTTCCTCCGCTGGCGACCTCTTGCGTGCGCACAACCATTTGGTTCATCATGTCAATTGTGTTCTTTTCTTGTCCCGATCACTTCCAGGAGACTACCTGGTCACCATCGAGGAAAAGAACAGCTCCACCTACCTGAGAGCCTACACCAACTGGCGTTATCAGGTGTGGCATTTGGGAAATAACCATGTTGAAAGACAACCGAGCTTTTCTTTTTTTTTTTTTTTTTTTAAAGATAGTCTTCAAGTGCAGTAAACCCTCGTTTTTCACGGTTAATGTGGACCAAAAACCCCTCTCGAAAGGGGAAAACTGCGATGTAGGATTGGGATAAAAAAAAAAAATGGTGATGCGTAGCGATGTGACGTTCAGCTTGTTAGTTAAAACAGGTTTAACGTTTCTTTTTAAAATCAGACAGTAGTCTTTTTCTTTACAGGCCGAGGAGAAGGCTCGTGTTGGAGTGCGCTTGTTGGGCCACCTGCTTCGAGGGGCGTCCCAGCGGGGCGGAGTACAGATGGAGATCATTGAGATCCCCTTATCGGAGCGTCCCGTCGCTGTGGCGTGTTGCCCGCTTACAGGCGACCTCCTGGTCGGCTGTGACAAAACTCTGGTTCTGTTTACTTTGAGGAGACAGAACCATCAAAATACGGTAAGTACAAAAACTGATCCGGTTCGCTGCGTTGCAAAGGATTTCACACTTCACCTCGTTTTGTCATCCGCTCTGCTTGCGTTTGAAACGTTCCCTTGGTGATTTTCAAACAAAGCCGAACGTCCAACACCCTTCAAGCAGCCAGCCGAGCGCAAGTCCAGGTAACAAACGCTCAAATGGCTTTGTTTGTGTCAAACGGCTTCTCATTCGCAGAAATGTTATTTGGTTCGCATACTTTAAGGCCTGAAGGTTTTGAAAGCCTTTGTCGGGTAATCTACTTAGAAGTCGATGTCTCACTTGTTGTACCTCTAGATCAGACCCCAAACCAGAGCGCTTCCTTTTTGGACTTTGAACGCTCTGTCATCCTGCATCTTCCGGCAACTAATCCCAAACAGGTATCCGCACCACTGCTTTCTCTCTGTCTTTAATACGTCGATTCTGTTATCCGTGAATTTAGACGTACATCGATGTAGTGATCTTGGGATGACCCATTTTACCGATGAGCCTTGATACTATTTAAAATGGTCACGGTATCGAAAAAGAGGATGAGGGCACATAAGGGTTGGGGGGGTCAACATCTTCTCCTCGAAGCAAATTTCTGCGAGAGCCGTATTTGATTGAAAAGCTCTAAATTGGTCTGTCTTTGTGTGTATTCAAATATCGCATGCGCCCCTCAAGGTGGCACTGTGCGCAGGATATGTCGCTGTGCAAGCGGAGCTGGAGGTCCTGGTCCTCAAACTGCATGCGAATTATGAGCCAAAAGACCCGGCGCCCGAGGAGACGTCTGAAGCGCCGAAAGACGGTGATCAAATTCAAAGACGTTAGCGGAAGTACACCGTGCGTTACTACTGCGCGTGTGAGCGGCAAAGCTCAAATTATTTCCCCAAACGTTTCGAAGCTCGCTGCTGTTGTAAATCCAAAACAAGCCGACGTGTTCTTCGGTCGACTAAATGAGCGTTTAAGCGTGACGGCACACTTTTTCATCTCAAATTGACGGGTGCCCGTGTGTGACAAAAAGCTCCACTCATTCTTAGACGGCACTCAGCATGACGCCGTCAACTTTTAACCACCGACGTGGTCGCCCCCAAAGACCACGTGAGTATCCTGCAGGCCTGTTCCAGCAGCGATGGGCCATTGTGATTTCTTTTTTTTTTTTTGGTGATGTGGTCAATGCGATCTTTTGGAAACGTAAACACTCGCTGAGATGTACAGAAATATGGGCCGGCATTTTGATCTTGACTTGTGTTCCATTCCTTGTCAAATCATTGTTGGGAATTATTTTGGGAAAATCATGACCACGACGGACCGTACAGAAAAAGTGTAAAACTCATTTTGTCGGTCGGTGGGGGGGGGGGGGCACATCATAGATAGTTTCCTTCACGGGGCCACTCTGACTGTGAAACCAAGTTGGAACACGTTCGTCGAGTGGTTTTGAACTCGGGCGTCAGTAAAACTGTTCAAATGTAACATTTATTTTAAAAGAAGGATTGGGAACAAAACATGCGTGAAATATCTTTTTAAAAGCGAAGACAAGTTGCAATTTGGGCCTTGAGTTTGACACCTGTGCCGTACACGATATCATAATTGATTAATCATCCTAAATAATAACTGGTCGTCTTCCCCGTTAATCAGTTCCTCTCAGTTAAAAAAAAAAAATGTTTGCATGCATTCTAATCAGTACAAACTACTGTCATGATGATGCAGCGATTCTAATATGGAGAGCCCTCCGACCCCCCCCCCCCCCCCCCGCCCTTCCCCCTCAAACGTCAGGCTGTTAAAAATCATTGTTCTGTGTGCGTGTGCGTGCGTGCGCGCAGATCAACCTGAAGACCAGATTGACTTCCTGCTCCTTCCAAGGCACCAAGAGTTGCTGGGTGAGCGAGCTGCAAACTGCGACATCCCTATCAGCATCGAGAAAACGGGGCTGGAGGACAGAGGACAAAACACATTCTCTTATGTTCTTTTCAGGTGCGTGGCTATTGTTCACCGGAACGATCTCATCAGATTTTTTTTTTCACCATTTTTTTTTTTTTTTTCTCGGTTGCATATCGTAGGCGTTTTACTCCAGACTACTTCCAGGGCTGCAGTGTGGAGGGGACGCACCTTCACTCCCTGAAACTGCACCCCTTATTTACAAGTGAGTTGAACGCAATCCAAGGAGGATCAAAATGTTCACTGGCCAATGAGAAGCCGTTTCTAAAAAAAAACAACCCCAAAACGATATGGATCCGTTCAGGATTTACGGGCATCAGTTTTTCACCCTCTCGACGCGTGCCCTTGTCCGCCTAGGCCGGCAGTCCGGGGCTGAAGAGCCAGCTTGCGTGTTCTGCTTCTTCTCCCTTCCCACCGCCGGCTACCTGTACAGCCTGAAAGGCGGCGTGGAGCTTCTCTCAACTTATCAGTATCCCGAGAAGGTCTTGGAAGCGGTCTTGACAGATCACCTGTTACATGTCATCACCAAGTGAGTAGTTTGCATCATCGCGGAGTTAATCGAACCGAATCATGTCGGCGCGACGTGGCTTTCAACCAGTTGACTCACGCGCACATCTGTCACGCTTGTGTGTTAGGAGCGCGCTGCAGTGCTTCACCGTGCGTTGCGCGGCGGTCGCGGCCAGGTTGGAGGACCCCTACATCGATACCACCATGAGGGTACGTGTCTGACGGAAAAAAAGCAAACCTGCCTCGTAACATGAAAAACCAAGAACGCCGAATCACCTGATTTGGTTATGACGCTCACGGTCGCAAGATGAGGCGATTTTACCGCAGTGGGCGGGCCAAACATTTTCCAATTCCATGCGTAGACAATGTAGACGCTCGTAGATACATAATGGGGCGGCGGGGGGGGGCGGTCAGGAGAGACCTATGGCAACTCTCAGTGAATTTCTTTTAAATAAGTACATGAAAAATGAATACAGAGTCATGATTCTGTTGCTCAATGCGTTGACAAATTTTGGCAGTGAGCAGCGCGCGTAGTCATCTGAGCTATTGTAACGGTCGCAAGACAAATACGGCGGGCGGACCCGCATGATTAGTCGCCCCGTCCCATTTGGAGAACATTTAAAACTCAAATGCGCCTTTTGGTCGCTAAAAAGAGCACGTCGGACAATAAGCGAGAGCGATTGACGCTACGTTGCGTGCGTCTTCCTAGGCCTGCCCCCCCTGCAACCTTGAAGTGTGCGCCCTGAGGATGCAGCTGTTTATCGGCCTTCGCTGCGTGCGCGCGTACGGCCGCCACGTCATCCTGTTCTCCACCGCCGACGCCGAGACGGCAGAGGAGACGGAACGCAACGCGCAACGCCGAGGCCTGTACGTCGCATGTCGCCTGAAAGAAAAACGACAACGCGCCGAGACCCAAGCATAGTTCTTCACGTCCACGTTTCGTTTTCTGACGCGAGCGCATTTACGTGGTCGTCATCCGTTGCGGTGCAGGTGACGTTTCGCTTCCTGTGCTTTTACCCCAGCAAACAATTTATCGTGCGCACGTGTGTGTGTGTGTGTTATACATTTTTAGCACGTTGAAAGAGCGCACCATGCTGACCGGTATTTTCCTGGCGGTGGGAATCGATCCCACCACCACCCCAGCTCTGGAGAGCCTTCTGTCACGCCCCTTCCTGTAAGATTCCTCCGGCCCCAAAATAAACCTCTTGCTGTCACTCCCAAGCCGAACTGCGACGCCAACGCCTTCGAAGTGCTCACCGAGCTCATTTCCCGATGCGATGAAGCCGTGATGAACTGACAGAATTGGATCCGATCTCACGATCAGCCGTTATTAGAATTGACGCAAACTGATTTACTGAAGGTTAAACGGGCACCAACTCAAACGTGCACAAACAAGCCCGAGTGCAGGCATGCGGCAACGCATGCGGCAACACTGCGCGTAATCTGTAAAGTAAATACAAATTATGCCTGCAGGGCATTTGAATTTTTGTTGCTAAGCAAACCTTCCTTGCTGCAAAATCGAAGAGTGACATCTTTTTAATCTATGTTAAGGATTTTTTTTTTTTGTGTGTGTGTGGCGCGGTAAATGCCTCATTTCAGACACTATCCGATTAGTTTCGGTGCTAATTCTTCCTGCGTCCAATTCTGTCAGTACGATATGCTACTTTTTATGCTAATGCTAACGCTTTCAAATGTCCCATTAACCAATGTAAAAAAAAGAATTTATATACAATATGTGTATATATTCTTCGATCAGTTTAACTTTGCATCTTCGTCTTAAAGTGACAGCAGTTTTTCTTTTGTAATTCCCCCATTAACCCAACCTAACTCCCCTGAAAACGGGTGCGCCTCCCAGCTCACCAACTAATATAGTTTCAACTCGCATTGAATTCATGGCTTAGCCTGTGAGACATTTCCCACGTAGCAAATAAAAAAGGGGTGCTCAAAATTTTTTTTGGGGGGGGGGGCGGATGAAAATCATGGACCGGTCGAGGCGCAACATCGCAAAGGCGCACAGCTTTTCGAGCCTGCGGTCACTAACCACGCAATACTTTTTTTTTTTTTTCCTCGTCACCTAATCACTCGACATCCCATTGCTTTCTCCGTTCCGGTAGATCGCTGTGTTTGAAAGACTTTGTCCTTGTAGTTGAGCTCATGAAAAATTGCAGCAAAAACCTGTATTAGGTATTCACTTGATATTTTCGTTTGCTGTCGGATTATTATTATATATATTTTTAGATTCTTAATGAATATGACGGTGCGTGGCTGCCAAGTATCACACATTTTTTTCAAACTTTTTAATACTTGGACCATACAACGGAGGTCAACGTCTTCTTTTTGAGTCCGCTTCCAATTTCCCGTTTGTGTGACCTTTGACCGCAGGAGCAGGAAGTGGACAATGTCTGCTCCCAAGGAGACCAGCGCCGTCGGACATGGATGGAACCTTTACGTGGTGGAAACGGTCCCTCCGCTCACTCTCTACCACGAGATGGTAAAGTCGACCGACCTCCCGACTCCCATTTCCACCCTGAGCCGCCACCGACAAAATGCGTTAACGTGACCAATTTGGTCGTCGACGTCTCCGCGCGGTCAGGTTGAATACAGCCAGCATTATGCGCAGAACAAGCAGCATGCGCAGAGTCTTTGGCACGTCCTCAGCGAAGCCCACCTCCTCCTGCGCGCGGCCTTGCTTCAGTCTTCGCGGCCGCACCGCCACCTCCTCCGCAGCGGCAACGGCGGCCCCGCAGACGACCCACCCGACAGAACGGCCACGGAGCGGGCATTCCGGGAGAACTGTGCGCAGCTGGGGGACTGTTTCAGCAGGTAACTCGCGGCCAAGATCGTAAACTCAACAATGTGGACACAAGACTCAGCTCGGCGTGGTATTGCACCCGCAGAAAATAAAATCACCACCTTAGAGCTCGAAAATGGTCCACGTTTGCATGCACTTGACAACTGTCTGAACCTCCGTCCAAAGAAAAGGGTCTTTCCCCAAAATTGAAAGCATGACACTGGCCAAAGTATCTCGTTCAGGCTTTAAGGGGAACAAAGACTGAAAGGGAAAAAGTATTTTGGTTCACAAAATAAACAAAGCAAATGAATGAAAATGCTTAAAAAAAAAATAGAAAGAAATCTAAATGAAACTAAATATTAAGTCTATAAAAATAACCATCACTAAGTCGAACTATCGCCAAAATGTCGTCGGTTTTCGTTTTTTGTAAATGACGGCGTTGATTGTAAATGTGTTTGTTTTGGTATTGCGATACAACCGTTGCCCAGGATGAACGAAGGACACTTGTTGGAGAAATGCTTTTGCTTTTCTTTGTTACGCAATACTGAGTGACCTTTTTTTTTTTTTTTAAATCATACACTCAACAAATACTCCTTTTATTTAAAAAAAACAACAAACAAACTAGCGGTATAACTAATCTAATAAAAAGAAAACTCAAACGAAGCAATTTGGAAACATCAAAACTCGTAAAATCACGAAAGAAATCTGTTTAAAAAAATTAAAACAAGAAAAAAATATGTTTTTAATATTGAAAAACTTAATTCATTAAAAAATGATGAAAATTTAAAAAAATGAAATAAAAACAAACTCTCATGAAAAATGTTCAAACCACTTTCTGCTCACGCTTGACAGATGAGAGCTCATGGTCAGAGCCCGAACCCCCAAGTCCCCTCTTGCAATACCCGCTGACCCCCGTCAGTCGAGACAAATTTTCCCCTGGGATCAGAAATATTGACAAATTATCACCAGGACTTCATGATTCCAAACCGTTCTTCATCCGACCTCAAGACGTGTCAAACGTTGTCCTGTTTTCTGGTCCCGAAAGGGGAAGCCAGAGGCACTGTCATCAGGCTTTGCCTTACTACAGAATGTCGGGCCTGTCGGTCACCGATGTCATGGCCAGGAATCGCCCCCTTCCAAGCAGCCCGCACGCCTACGGCCCGGGCTTTTTGTTTTACCTCAAGCATTACCTTTTAGAGGAGACCGACCAGCATCTCGCTCAGGTAACGTCGCCACAATCGTCTTCACACACTTCCAGATGCGAGCCACGCACGTTTTGCGAACGGCGCCGCCGCGACGAAAACCCCAATCGGGGACGTCTCTCTTTCGTCTCCCCAGGAAGCGGCAGACGAGGTCGTCGATGTTTTTAGCCAATCGGAACCCTCCCAGCTCATCGCCGCCTGCTCCAGCCCGACCATGACGAATGTCAGTCCCGACCGGACACTGCGAATCTTGCAACATCTGGAGGCCGGCGCCGGCGTGTCTGTTGCGCTGACCATCACCATGGCAACCATGGCGCTGCGCTTGGACGAGCCGGCGCAGTACGCGCAGCTGATGGAGAGACACGCGGAGGTCAGGAGGCGGCCGGCGTGCGCAATGGCATCGCGCCTTTTGTTTGTCGAATGCGTTTGGAATCGAGCCGCGCGCCGCCATTCTCTTCACAGTTGGGAAGAGTCATCCCCGTCACTCGAAATGCAGTCCGACTTTAGGCTCGCTGGATCAAACCCGCCACTTCCTTTTGTGTTTTGAAGCTGGTGTTGGTGTACGGCTTCATTGAGGAGCCGAGGCTGTTGCTGCACGGGGGAGGTGCGGGCCAGCGCGCCGGCATCGCTCCCACGCCGTTAAGTCACCAAATGGCCAAGTCCCAGCCCGGCTTGCTGGTGGCTTCCGTGGTTGCCCTGCATGAGAACAACAAAGTTCAACTTGAACAGGTGGACCGAATGTTTCAGGTCGGTGTCGTCGAGTCATCGCAAACCTTATTGTTGTCTGGGAGCGATGAGAAGGCCGTCTTAGCAGCTTTTCAACCTACAAGCTTTGTCTTGGGTGGTTGATGGGGGGTCTCCGCCCCCCCCCCCCCCCCCGCTTTGTTTGTGCAAAGCCAAAATTTGACCGTCACAAAATCCCAAAATGGAAAGTATGTGCAAGGGGCTCTGGAGCAGACGCTAACACTGCAGTAAAGTGCTAAGAGCAACCCAAGTTGGAGTCTGAGCTCTTGATGTCCCTTAGTCGGCCAAGCCCCTCCCCTTAAAGGCATACCTCAACGCATGAATATGTTATTGTTGTGTCACTTTTGTCATAATTCCACACAACCACTGACAGTGTCAGTGAAGTGACACAGTCACTTTCACAGTGAAGTGTGTGTACTCCCTAAGCAGTTTTTATATGTATCCTTATAACCGAGTCCGATACTGTATTTATTTATTTTTTTACTTCAACGCGCTCAATACAGAAAACTAGACAAGTACATGCAAGCGAATGGAAGAGTTCCTGTTATTTGTCTTGGTATTTGAGAACAAAAAAAGTCCCGTCGGCTTCACGTGTATGGAAACTCCCTTGTTTGTGAAATGAAAAGTATCCCAAAATCATCCAAATTAGATTGCATGAGAAAATTCAGCTTCCTGCCATTCTGACGCGTGCGCTTATCGCAGGTGCTGGGCTGTGAAAACAGCTTGCAGGTGGATTTCTGGGAGGCCACGCTGATGGCGTCGTCACAAGAAGCCGTCATTCAAGAGCTCCTGTTCCGATTGTCTTCGGTCTACATCGACCGACTGATACACACCAGCGCAGACAAACGTCTGCGCCAACCTCCGGCTCGCAGGTCACTGAAGAGCGCCGACGATCTGGTAAAGTTGCTGCAAATGAGAATTTTTTTTCCCCCCCCAAAATGTATTGTATAATTGTTCACATAGCACCTTTTAGTCAAACTATCGTCGACTAAAATGTCTGCGCGGTGGCTATGTTCCAGATCAATTCCTGCTCCCATTATGGCGCTCTGCATCCTTGGCTTATTGTTCTCAGTCCACCTCACAGTACCAGTTTTGAACACCAGGAGGCGTTGCACAAAATGCAGGTAAGAGTTAGGCCCACAAAGTGCAATCGTATCCCGGATAGCGCGCGTTCACCCCGTTTTGTGTTTTCTGCAGTCGCTCCTATGTGGCCCGTCCCTGCCGGTGGGCTCGGTCGCACCCTTGTTGGAAAGTTTGCCAGACCAAACGTTATGGGGCTTCAGCCTGCACCTTCTGTGTGCAACCAGGAGGGGGCAGTACGATCACGGCATCGAAGAGATCCTGGACCGATGCCCGCAGGCCATCATCGCCTACGCCAATCACCACTTGCAAGATCAATACATGGTCTGTATCTGTGTAAAATCGGGTCCCCTTGTGGCTTTATTTTTTTGGCGGTCCTGAAAGTGTGCGGCCGGTCGTGTGTGCTGCTTCGAATGTTGTCACCCAGCCCGCTCTCTTACGCCGGGTACCCAGCATACCGATGAACTGCGCCCGACTCCCCACTTCCGATCAAAGTCATTAATGGCCAAATTATCGGATTTCGAAGATCTTGGAGGATTTTTCTCTTTTTGTCAATCTCGGGCTGCGTGTTATGTTTCTTGCATGCTCATTCCTTTCCCCTTCCGTCCAAACTTTTAGGATTTGTGGTGGAAGAAACTGCTCCCAGAACTCTGCCATCGGACAAGAGTCGCGCCAGACAATTGCATTCTGTTGGCCGCTCTCAAAGGTCGAAGCTCAACCCCGAATTCACTCACTATCAATACAGTCACAGTCAATGCACATTAATTTCTGCTCCCCCCCCCCCCAAAAAAAAACCTAAAACGTGCTCTAAATTCAGAATATGCAAATTTTCGATTGTGAAATATTTGCCATCTGAGATTCATACGTATCATTGTACCAACAGAGACGCTGGTCGTTGTTGCCATGGAGACAAGTCCCGCACAATTCCTGGAGCTCTTGCCTGAGGACGGAACAGCTTCATACTTCTTACCTCACTTGTTGAACTGCAGCCAGAGACACTTATTGGCCTAACACGCCCACACACACAATCTTGCGACTGATAAAAATATGTGGAGAAAAAAAGGACATATTAGGAAAAGCTCTTTCCTAATAAGGGTTGAAATCAACTTTTTAGTAGTCATTCTATGATGTGATTAAAGTTTAGTCCAAGTTGATGATGACATTCATATTTTTTCCCAGCACAGTAGTTTTTTTTTTTTTTTTTTTTTTCCACACCAAGGGGTTTCTGGCACCGGGGGGTTAACAGTCACGCAGCGTCGACCCCAGTGAGGTTTGAGAAGTTAAATGACATCTTTCGATAGGTCAGGTGGGTCTGTGTTGCGCCCACTTACAAGCACATTAAAAAAAAAAAGCAATGAGCTCGAGGAGTCACAGCTGTCATGACTCGACACTCGCATTGTTTTCTGGACTGTTGACTGTTGGTCCGGCAAAAGGTCAATACAGTATTGTGCAATCAGAGATTTACAAAGCACCTCCCCTCCCCTGAATCCTACCCGTTCTCTTAGCCAATCAATCGCAGTCCAGGAGTGCAAATGTCAACCAATCGGGGCCGGAGAGCTGATTTTGCCGCTCAGCTGGCCTAATGAGCTAGGGCCTGTTTTAAAATGCAAACGACATCAAGTGAGAACTGAATCAGTGTCCAAATCCAAAGTCAGGAGGGAAGGAAAAAAAACACACACAAGTGACATTGAGAACGGGTCAGTGAAGGAAGCGACGGGAAAGGTTTTGAAAACAAAAGCGTCCCAAGAGCAAAGTTACGCAGTCCTCGGGCGAATCAGCCGCCGCAGTTGTTGCAAATGAGGATGAAGCCGAATGAAAGGAAGCGGGCCTTGTTGGCCATCAGGGAAAACATCGAGATGGAATTGTTCTCGTCTGAAGAATCCTGTGAGGCGCGATCAACGCAAGAGCCGCAGGAAGACACTTGCTTTTACCAGGTACAGTATGTGCTCACCTTTGCTGCCTTTTCGGCAAGAAATCGCAGGCTGATGTGGAATTAAGATGTACAGTCATCGGCAATAAACTTTTTACGTCGTCGCTACGGGGGGATTACGAGAGCAGGCGTTTGAAGCAAATATATGGCATGCTTCGTTTCTCTAATTACAAAGAACATGAAAAAATGTGGCGGCCTATCTGTTGCAGTTTGATTCAAATTCATGAAATAATTGAATACACAGTGTTGATATCAATTTCTTTTCAATTCACCTTTTTTTCCTGAAATAAATCCAAAAATCTTCAATGAATAAAATGCCTTTTCAAGTCGCCCATTTTCGGGGCAAACTGCTCAACTGAAGCACCAAATTTTGCCGCACGCTGGGATGGAAATGCTCCGAATAAAGAACAGAGTGGCTTGTGTGTGGCCAGTGGGCCATATTTGGAGCAGCCCCTCCGATTTATTTTTATAAAATCGCATCAAATGGGCATTTACTTTAATTGGATCTTTTCAGGACCGCTATTAAATAACTCACTTTTCATATAGGGGACTGTATACCACGACCGGGGGCGGGGGAGGGGGGGGGGGGGTCCTAGTATGGAGAGCACAATACTATCAACACGACTGCCGTTACAGCCACTGTTCCATCGAAGAAGGATAGTGACTAATTTACCCCCCCCCCTTTTTTTTTCTTTAACACTTAAGAACTTGGAGCACCCTCTGGTCTGCATTTGTGAGGAAGAGCCAACATTGGAAGTGCCAGGCCATCAAGACCGACCGCAGAAGACCAAACCCGACACGGTGACCCCTGTCAGGGAAAATAAAACCGGTGAAAGCCGTCCGCTTCCGCCTGTCTTCATGGAGGACATTGAGATAGAAATGGAGGTACACAATGTGAAGAGTTGAGATATCAGGGCTTGAAACATCTACATTTTTACATAAAAGTATAAAATTACGACTGCATTTTGCTGTTGTGGAAGAGCTAGCTAGCATTGGCTTGGCTAGCCATCCAATTTCCGATCCGCTTATCCTCACAAGGGTCACGGGAAGGGCTGGAGCCTATCCCAGCCGTCTTCGGGCAATAGGTCGGGGGACACCCTGAACCGGTTGCCAGCCAATCGCAGGGCACACATACAAACGAACAACCATCCGCGCTCACATTCACACTTAGGGACAAAGCAGAGCGTTCAATCAGTCTCCCATGCAGGTTTTTGGAACGTGGGAGGAAACCGGAGTACCCGGAGAAAACCCACGCAGGCCCGGGGAGAACATGCAAACTCCACACAGGGAGGCCGGAGCCAGAATTGAACCCGGTACCTCTGCACTGTGAGGTCAACACGCTAACCACGGGTCCACCGGGTTGCCTGGCTTGGCTATTTGCTTTCAAAACATGTCGTGATAGCTTTGCTTCTGTTGTGAAGTGGCTTGCGAAGTATGCTAAACTAGCTAATTATAACGAATGTATACCTCGACCGGTTTTGGGGCCGGGGGGAGAATCCCAGAATGGAGAGGACAATTGTAGTAGTCAAGCATCCTCTGTTTGCTTTGTGTCTCAGGTGCTTCCTCACCACACAAAGTCTGAGGCTCAACGCGTAGGGCTCATCGCCCCGGTAAAGACCATCCTTTTGTTTTTCTGATCGATTCTGTCAGAGAACACTTCCGCGGGCTTAATGTCTTGCGCACGCCGAGTGCTGACAATCTAATCTCAACTCAAAGGAGCACATGATGTCATCAGTCGATCAATGCAAATTGTTTTCCCCACACGCTCGTGACTTGAGTATAGGAACGCAGATCTTTCATGATCAATTGAGTCAACTTGCATTGGGAAACCAATCTGAGATTGTTAGATCCATTTTCTTTACGCCAAATGGACTTGATGCTATGACTGCTCTTGATAGGGCAAAGAACCAGATTTGGTCAAATTGGCTTTACAAGAGCCACCCTAGGTGTCATTATACGGCAAGTGGAAAAGAAAATAATCAGGGGAAAAATATGGAACAGTATGTCAAGACTGTAAATAAAATGCCGTTTGATTAAAATTATTCACACACCCCTGGAATTAAAAAAAAAAAAAAAAAGCTCAAATAAAACAACTTCCTGATTCAATTACTGGAGTTGAAATGTTTGTTTAGGAATTGGAATGACTGAGCAGTGCTACCCGTGAGGAGTTGGCAAAATCTTTTCGATACCGCCGTTACATGTGCACGAAGCCATTGGTCAAATACAAATGCGGAAATATCCCAATGCGAACTTTCATGGCCGTTGTTGCGTACCTTCGGGAGAAAAGAAGCAAAGCGATGTTGAAACCTCTCTTGCAGACGTTTCACGCAGCCTCTTCCAACAAAGCGAGTCGAATGAAATGGAAGCGGGTGACTCCGCAGACGAGCGGGCTGGAGGTCAAAGATGTGCTGTGCTTACCCAGAGGTCACTACCACGCAGAAAGCGCCAGGTGATCCGCCGCACATTTCCCCTCGATTTCGGTGAGACGATTGTCCGCAAAATGGATGAGGCGATTATTATTTCGGCGTCTCCACAGAAACGGCGCGCCACGAGGCAAAGAGCGAGCGGCGCTCTCGGCGATGGGACTGAGCGCCCGGATCACCATCGACCGCCGATGGTCCGCCAAACAGATGGAGAGTCGCTTGGCGGTGCTTTTCCGAGGGCGGGTTGCAAAACGGACCGGACAAAGATTTTCCTTTTCCTATTTACAGGTGTGCGCGCGTGTGACTTACCGCTCGTCTTCACAGTCACGTGCGAAGTGGAGAAAGAGATCACAGGATCATTTTTCTCATGATGGTTTCGTACTTTAGGGGTGAGGCATTTTTGCGGCTTCATGTTTTGCAGTGCATCCAGGGGGTTCTGTTGCTCCCGGTGGCACCTGCGGAAGGCTGGACTGCAGCGCGGGTCCTCGGGATCGCGGGACCGGGTGCTCTGTATATATTCTGCCACCATGAACACATGCAGGTCAACCTCCCCCCCCCCCCACCCCCCATTTTCATGTCCTTCTAATTCATTTTTGTAGACTTCTACTATCCATTATGTTTACTTCCCGTGACAAGGGCAGGGATGGGCAACTTCAAATAAAGGAGGGGCCACAATTTTTCATCAGCGCTACTGGAGGGCCCCCCCCCCCCCCCACTTCTGAACTTGATGCATTTTAAATTTGGACAGAATGCATGTCAGTCCGCATTTTATTTTTCAGTATTATAATTCATGCCCAATGAAATAAATTTTGGGGGTAGGGAGGTTGTAAACCCCAAATATTCCTAAAAAAAAAAAAAATGCTGGTAAGCCTCCAAAATGCGCTTTCCATGAAAAATGTGGGTTGTCTTCCTCCCCCACACAAAAAAAAAAACATTTTTAAAATATTTAAAAAAATTTAAATCTGCAGACAGGCAAATCTGTGAGTGCTGCAAGTATGCTGGAGTCCACTATAGGAGAAGGAACTTATTCCGATATTTTTTTTAAACCGTCATTTAAAAACATTTTCAATGTAAAATGAAAATGTATTACTATTTCTTGAAGTTTTTTCCTCGACTTCGGTGGACCGCCACAGGCCGCCAAGAGACCCCCGACGGTGGCCAGTTGCCCGTCCTTGGTCTCGTGCATCAACCCGAACAATCAATTGGCCTCTAAGTGCACGATGTGCTTTTATCACGCGTAATACACACTTGCCGTTTAAAATGACATCGGCTCTGTATCAATGTTGTCTTAGCAGGCGTCAAGTGAGACACTTGAGGTTGACAGGTAAGGTTATAATGAGGGTCGGGAGGGGGGGGGGGGGATGCTACAGCTCAACCACCGTAGTTTGTGTTTAGGGCTTCCTCTTAACTCCTTCCAGGGGAGGATTACGTGCGGAGGAATCGAGTGAGAGATGCCAAGATGGAGATCATCCACAGGACCGCCGCAACCCGCCGCGCGCTCCGGTTGACGGCGTGAGCTTTAGTTGTTCCAATAACACAATTAAAATGCGCCACTTATCAGGATCTTGGAAGGAACAACTCTCATTGAAGTAGAACTGCCAAATGTCAATTCAAAAACGTTCCTTCGTAAAATGTCTTCCAAATTGTAGTTGGACCTTGTTTGAATGAAAACATTTGACTTGTAGGCTCCTGGAGGCAAGGAGGTTGAAAGGTCATAATTCGCGGATCACTTACGGTCCACATCTTGCCAGGATTGTTCCAGCTATTTTTGGACGATAATCACGTCATCGAGGGTTTGTTGATGATGATGACTCGGCTTTCTAATTGATCTCTTTTATGGCAGTTTTTAAAAATGATTCGTATGGACGCATGACATCTTCTGTTTTGTGTTTTTTTTTTTTTTTTTTTTTTTTTTAAATAGGCAGCTCGTCCTTCGGGTGCCTTTTGTGAGTGTCTGGAAACGGCTCAGTCAAAACTGCTAACAAATAAACCCAAAATCAAGTTTCCATGTAATGAGGGCTTTCCCTGACCTTCAAATAAGGCAACCGAAAGATGACTACAATCGGAGAAAAAAAAGTATATATTTAATTGACTGGACATTTAAGTTCGTCGCGTACCTGACCACGGTTTGGCTTTTAGTGTTTGGAATTGTTCTTAAATGCTTTCTGAGTGGTATGACATTAAACATTTGAGTTGACCAACGAAGTCTGACTGCTAATTGATACAAGAGTGCACCACGTGTACGCGTGTACGCTATTCACAAAAATATACGGATGAAGCTTTTTCTTTCTAGTTCAGGATAAACCCAAAATGTACTTGAACATTTACTGACTGGTGAACTTCACGATTTTGACCTTCTCCAAACTTGAATGCACATGTCCAACCATTCAATGTCTAAAACGATGACCTTGACGTTCTCGCCCCCGCCCCCCCCCCCCCCCCCCATCCTTTTTTACTCCAAGTACAACGCGGATTAAAATAAATGAATGGACAACTATTGAAACATTCATTTGGAGCAATTTCTTTAAAAACGCGGGACATTAGCTAGCATGGTTATATGGCACACCGTACCCCCAGAATCGTATGTGAACATACAACACAATCCAACGTGTTAAAAAGAAAAAGTACCAAAAGCTTTAAGGGGCAATTCTTTGCACTTGAGTAACGTTGATGCTGTAGGACGCTCCGCTCAGAAGCTGCTCTCTGAAAAACTGAATTGGAAAAACAACAAAGTCAAAATGACCCGAACAAAATATTTGTCACGCAACTCGAAGCGAGACCTCAATTTCACTTACCGCTTCGACAAATTCAACGATGTGGTCGTCGCTGATCCCATCGGTCACATCTAACTTCATCCTTAACTGGGCCAGAAACAAGGGGCGAGCTGGGTGGGATGAAGGAAGGCAAACATGGAATGCTGTGACACAAATACCGAACAGACCCTAAACCGGATACAAAATGATACCGGAAGAAGAGAACGCAAGGGAGTCACTTACCGTTGACCGAGGCGGCGTTTGTCAATATGGTTGTCGTGCGGGGCGGTGTGCTGGTTCTGGAATCGGTTGTGTGGATTGGCTTTGGCCTCGCGGTAATCGCAGGCGTGCTTGTTATTGTCGCAGGTGTTCGTGAAATGATTGCGTGGCGTTCGGTAGTCGATGTGGCGTCTGGCGTCGCCGTTGCGGTGCTTGGTCTCGCGCTCCTTGCGGATGCGGCCGTGCTTTGCGGTTTCGCGGGGGTGGGAGATGCGGACGCGGTTGTGTCTGAAGTTGCTGCCCTCAAGGATCGGTTTTCCGCGGTCGAGGGTTCCGTCGCGCTCGGCACCGGAGTCGCTGTCCATGTGGAAGTTGTGCTTTTGGACGCGGTAGCAGGCGCGGACACCAGCGCTGCGGCAGGACTCGTGGTTGCGGTTGGATCGAAGGGCGCTACGGTCGCGTTTGTCTGCGTCGCCGCAGGTGCGGTGCTTGGCGTTGTTCTATTTATCATCACGGGTGTGTTTGGCATCGTTTCCGGCGCTTGGGACATGGTTGCGTTTAGGATTTGGGCTGTGGGAGTCGGTCTTGCTGCTCTTGTGCTTGGCAACGGGCTAAATGTCCATTCGATTTGGTTTTGTGGCGTATTGGCGATGGTAGTCATAGATGCGGACGAGGTTGCGGACGTGGACGTGGCTGTGTCTGGAGTTGGGGTAGTTACAGATTTGTTTGCCGTGGTTGATGATCCTGCGGTATTTGGCACTCTCGTAGCTCTCGGCATGGTTGCGGTTGTTGTGTTTTGAGTTGTTGTGCTTCTTCCTGCCGGCGTGGCGTTTTGTGTTGCGCTAATTGCAGATTTGGTTGTGTCGAACGGATGTTGGGTTGCAGTCATCGCAGGCGCGCTTGCCATCGTCTCAGGGGTTTGTGAGAAGGTGGTACTCAAGTTGGGACGTTTGGTCGTCACCGTTGCGTTTGTTGCGGCGCTCGGGATTCTGCTGGCTGTGGATAGAGTTGGCTTTTGCGGGGCAGTGCTGATGCTAGTCTTAGATGTGGTCGTTGGTGGAGGTGAAGACATGGTTGTGTTTTGGAGTGCGTTCCCAGATGTTGCGGGACTTGCGGTTGCGTTTTGGTTTATCGCAGTCATGACTGTCGGCGTGGCGCTTCGCGTTGCATTATTTGGCGATGTGGTTGTGTTTTTCGGATTTGGGGTTGCGCCGATTGTAGGTGTGGTTGTCATTGTTTCAGGTGTTTGGGATAGGACTATATTTATGTTTTGGGTTGTGGTAGCTTTTGTCGTTAGCGTGGTGGTTAACATAATGTTAGTTGTCGTCATGCTTGGAGTAGCGTTTTGTGGCGTGGACATGGTTACGTCTGGAGTAGCTGTAGTCGTGGGTCTCTTTGCTGCCGTTGAAGATTTGGCGGCACTTGGTGCCGCAGCAGCGGTCGAAGTTGTGGTTTGAGGTACAGTAGTCTTGGACGTGAGTGCCGCTGCAGGACCTGCTAGTATGGTCGTGCTTGTTGTTGCCCGCGTGGTGCTCGGCCTTGTACTAGTTGTTAAAATGCTTGTGTAGAATGGGTTTGGGGTTTCGGGAATCACAATTGTCGTCGTTTCAGATGTTTGGGATGCGGTTGGTTCCATGCCGTGACCTCCGGTACTGAATGTGGATACGGTCGTGTTTAATGGCCTTTGGGTAGCAGGAATCATTGGCGTTCTTGTCATCATTTCAGCCGTTTGCGATGTGGTTTTAGCTAAACTCTGGCTTTTGGAACTCCTTGTTGTGTTTTGCGTTGCAGTCGTCACCGCCGTGCTGGTCGTGATTTCAGCTGTTTGAGGTGAGATTGTATTTCTGATTTGGGTTGAGGTCGTCATTGTGTGAGCCGTTGATATTTTGCTCGGCATTGGGCTCGTCGCGGATATAGTTGTTTTGCGTTGCGGTGCGCTGGTGTTGTCTATCGAGGAAGTGTTGGATGTCGTAGACGCAGGCATTCTTGCGTCTGGAGTAGTCGCAGATGTCTTTGTTGCGGTTGAAGATTCTGCAGTTTTGGGGTCCGTCGTCGCTCGAGATGGGTTTTGGGTCGCGGTTGTCGTGGACGTTATTGCAGGACTAGTAGATATGATCGCGTTTTGGGTTGTTGTAATCATGGCGGCGCTCGGTGCCGTACTGCTTGCGGGTATTGTTGCGTTGAATGGGTTTGGGGTTGCCGTGGTCACTGGAATACTTACCGTTTCAAGTTTTAATGCCGTCGTCGCATGGCCGTTGCGGTTTGAGGTTGTCGTTTTTGTTCTTGCTACTACGGTGCTTGGTATTTTGCTCGATGTGTGTACCGTTGTGTTTTGCGGCGTCGTGGTGATGGGAGCGGTATTTAGTCCTGTGCTAGCTGTCCATTTTGTTGCAGTAGTCGTATTTCGGGGCGGAGTAGTTACGGACATTGCTGCTGTCGCAGGATCCGTGGCTGTGCTTGTGTTTTGAGTTGGGATAGTCGCGTTCGTCCGTGCTGTTGTGGGTGTGGTGCTTGGACTACCGGTAGTTGTTGAAACGGTCACGTTCGGTAGGTTTGGTGTTTCAGTATTCCCAAGTATGCTTGTCGTTGTTTCAGGTGTTGGGGATACGATCGGATCTTTTTGTTGGGTTCTCGTGTTTGTCTGTGTTGCGACTGCGGTGCTTTGGGTTGTGTTCATTGTAGACAAGTTTGCGTTTAGCGGTGTCTTGGTGATTGGAGTCGTCGTTTCGGGTGTTTGGGCTATGCTTGTAGCCGTGTTCTGATGTTTGGTCGTCGTCGTTGTGTTGTGGCTTGCAGGAGTCGTCGGTGGGATCGTCGTTGCGTCGCGTATTTTGGATGCGGTGGTATTGATCAGGTACGGCGCGGTTGTCATTGTTGCGCGGGTTGTTGCCGTCGTGCTTGGCACGAAGCGAGATGTGGATCGATTTTTGTTTTGCTGCGTATTGGTGATGCTGGTCCTCGATGTGTTACTTGCAGATGTGGGCGCGGTTGTATCTGGAGTTACCGTCGTCGCGGATCCGTTTGTTGTGGTTGAACATTCGTTGCTATTTGCCACTGTAGTAGGTGTGGACATGTTTTTGGCGGTCGTGTTTCGAGGCAGGTTTGCCGTGAATGTTCTTGCTGTTGCGGGGCTTGTGGATTTGGTTGTGTTTTGAATTTCTGTCGTCATGATTGCGCTTGTTGTAGTCGTTGCGGATAGGTCCTTTTTAAATGCATTTTGGGTTGCGGTACTCACAGGCATGGTTTTCATTGACTCGAGTGTTGATGATACGGTTGTATTTGTATTTTGAGTTGCGCTCGTCACGGTTGTGTTTGTTTCTGCCGTGGTGGTGGTGGATATAGCAGTGTTTTGCGGCGTAGTGATGGTGGTCATCATAAATGTGTTAGTTGTTGCGGATGTGGTCGGTCTAATGTCTGATGTTTCTGTAGTCACGGGTGCGTTTGGCACTGTAGTAGCTGTCGATGTGGTTGTTGCGATCTGGGGTGCAGCAGTCACGGACGTCACTGCTGTTGGAAGACATGCGGATATGGTTGTGACGGTCGTGTTTGTCTGCGCTCTGGTCCTTAGCATTGTACCGGTTGAAGACATTTTTAACGCGTTTGTCGCAGGTGTTGCTGCGGTACTTGAAGTAGGTCCTGCGGAAATGGCAGCTCTTGATTTGGTTCTCGGATCCATCTCTGCGATTGTTGTTCCGTGTTGGTGGTCGGCTGTGATGTCGAGCACACTGCTCGTCGCTGTTGTGTTTGTTTGATTCGCGGGCGTGAGCCATTTCTCATCTTCTGTGGCCGCCACAGTACTGGTTCCTGGAGTCACGGTTGGCCGAGATGAATCGATCACTGCGGCAGTTTGAGACTGAATCAGTATGATGTCCCTGTGAACTATACTTATACAGCAATACATGTTTAGCCAATCGTGGTGGAAATAAACCTTGCCAAACTGTCACCATAGTGAACCTTGACAGGCCTATTACGTAACGGCTTTCACGGTCATAATTCAACGGTCAGTTAGTTCCTCTTTACACCTGAAAACGTTCCCCGCTTTCACCGTTAAATCGCCATCCAAATCTGCTTGCTGCTGCCTTCAACAAATAAAATCACTTTTTTTTTTTTTTAAGGGCAGTTGTAAGAGGTTTGCTAAGTGGTAAAGTGCCGTCAATGTTGTCATCAAACGAAATTGTGAGTGACTTCTTCATACTTTTAAATAACATCAATATCATGATCATTTCAGATGATGTTCAAAAATGAAATGTGCCCATTGCTCACAAACTGCACACAAGTGATGGATCGTGATTCAGTTCAAGTGCAAGTGTAAGCCAAGAGATCAGTTTTCACAACCATGTTCTACACCCCTGAGCCAGAAATTTGTCAAACCAAGACGTTAAAGCAAGTTACCTTGAAACGATGCATACAAACAGCCGTGCAAATATATCCAAGAAAGGATTTTACTTTTCATCTTCATGATGTCAACCGGGTTGAGTGTCTCCAGCCAGCATCGATGTTAAGTACAGTATTAGTCTCTCATTTCCAGGATGGTGTATTTGCATTTTGCTCTTTCCTTGTTGATGCTCCACCCTCAGCTTTTGAGCAAGGAATATACAGAGGGTGGTACAGCCACGAAAAATGGTGAAATATAAGATTCTTATTATACAGATGAGTTTCACTTTGGAATGACCGAACGGTACTCAAATATTTGAAGTTTCCCACAAGATTCTAATGTATTGGGATGCAACTGCATCACAAAATTATTCTGTCTCTCCATCCATTTGCTCCCACTTTTCAATCAGGTGATGAAAACAGATGTGGAACCAGGTTATTTCCCGCCAACAACTATAGTACACACATCAGTTAGCACGATCAAACTGTAACAAAATACATTCGAGAGTAAACAATCAAGAATGTTCAGCCTCAGTAGAGACCCGTGCATGCCTTGTTAATTTTTTCCCCCCAGCCACAGTGGTGTACACTTTTGTTACCCCACCACCACATCACCCAAAATAAAATGGACTGGGGAGAGGTGGTAAAAAACTTGGAATGTCCAAACAATGGAGCCTTTTCAATGGATATTAGCCAGTTGGTGTCGGTGTCAGGTAACTACTAATAAGCAGACAATGAACTGAATTTCAACAACAAAAGAACAAATTCACTTTAAGACTGCCAAACAGGTTTTGAGCATATGTGTGGTTCCACTCAGCTCCTTCTCAAATTTTCACGTTGTGAGTTGATAAACTTGAGTTTTTATAGGCATGACATTTGCTTCGTGCAAGATGTGTTTCTTGAAATGTTGTGAATATACAAGTTTGTGGGATTGGCGATATATTTTTGCCTTCTGATTCTCGTGTTTCTGAAAATACGATAATGTATTTGTTTACTTTATAAAGAAAGTAGTATGATTGTTTGATCTATAACAGCCTAGGGCCTGACTATGTTCCCAATAATAATATCCATTATTTTATTCACGATAGACACTGTCAGAGGCGAAATGAGGTTCCGCGTGTTGATTTGTTTAAAACGACCATTTATCGTGTAACACCGTGTGCGCATGCTCAGTGCCATGGCTGCGTGTGGCTCCGTTGACATTTAAGCAGAGAACACTCAGCGTTGAAGTACGTCGGGGAGAAAAAAAAGCGTTTCATTCGGGATAAATCATAGTCTTGTAAGAGCCGTTTATTATCGAACTACTGGGGTTTTTTTCCGTTTGTTTGTTTTTTTTCCTTTCGAAAATAGTGAACGAAGGCGTAATCCGTCGTTCGGTTTCATTTGCTTGCAAGTTTGCAATGCTAGTAATCGTGCTAGTTTGAGATATTGCTCAGACCAAATCAGTTCGATCGTTAGCTTCCTTCCATGCCTTTCCACAATCCCGTTTGTCTGGCGCCGATTGTGGTTACCTTGTGTATTTATTTTCCCGAGCGAAATAATGTAAGCCCTTCTTCTGCGCATAATGGACAGAGACTTGTTGAGGCAGTGTCTGACGTATCACGGAGAGTCCTTGTTCAGCACATTAAAATGTGAACAGACTGAGAATCCCGACTTTCAAGCCGTGGTGGCTGACCTGTGTAAGGCTCCGTATGAGGGGTAAGCCTTCCTATCTTCCTTCCTTCGTTATCTCCAAACACGATCTTGTTTGAAATGTTGCCTACTCGGCATCCTTCGCAGCCATAAAAACAGATTCTCCCATCTGCGGCCCCTTCTCAAGGTTTCTAATTTTTCCCCAGATGGATTTTTTTTGAGGGGGGGGGGGGTTGTTTTACCTTGCCCTCCTGTGGGCTAAGATCAGGGGATATTGTTAATATTTGTCAACTGTGGGCATGTGAAGCCCTTTGAGATTTTTGGGCTATATAAATAAATTTGACTTGACATTTCTCACATCACGTCTGTCCTGTCAAGCTTACTTTTTGTGCCTGCTGCCTCACACCTCTTCACCCCCCCCCCCCCCCCCCCCACTCTGAAATCTGATGTTCAACGACCTTGAATGTACATGACTATGGGCCAGCCATGGTGGCTTTTGTTCAGTACAGTAATTCAAAATGACAGCCAAAGCCAATCCAAATGAAGAGGGAATCATGGGACTGCTTTAAATGTAGTTCTATTTCCCCCCTCATGATGTGTATCATTGCCTCTAGTTGCCACAAGATGGCAGCAAAGCACTTTTATTTTGTCAGGAAAGGCTGTGGTGTGATTTTTCAGCTTCAACTCTGAAAATGACATCATACATTTGTGCTCCTTGACAGAAATGGCGAAGAGCAGAGCAGCCCCCTTGTGGAGCAGTTCATTGCTCGGAAGGCTGACATTCTTTTCAGTCCATCGTGGAAGACTGCAACTCCGAAAGAAGAAGAACAACCCCGACAGGAGGAAGCCGCAGGTTGTCCACGCTTAACGCTTTGTCCGGATCCAACGAATGAAATCCCTGCATTCGAACCTTATTTTTATTCATCTTAAAATGGGACGGTAACTTGATGCATAAAATGGCAGACTTTGTTTTACCTTTGTTAAATTGCCACGATGAGCTCGGTTAAAATAAATCCAAAGCATTATTCATTATTATCAGGCGTACGATTCCACACAATCTTTTGTGCGAGGCTTATTGTCTACCAAATGAACCCATAGGAAATGATCTCAAGTGAATCAGTTCGTTCAGGTTCAAACACTTGCCAACAGGAAACCCGTCAGTGGACAGACAGTGTTTGAAGTTACATTTCAACATCCCTAACTGCCACATAACTGTGAAGACAGCGGTTTAGCAAAATCAAAATAGAGTAAAACTGCTCTCCGTTTGAAGACACCTGATGGCGTTGCAAAGACGTTTGTGAGCATTTCAGGTCATTTTTGAAGCCAGCACGTAGCCGTTGTCCTTTTGGCTCTATGCTAATAGCATTAGCATCTTCTTGCTGTAGTTGTTTCGACAACTGCTATTAAGTTCAATTTATTGCTTGTATTGCGCTGAGCAGCCAGATGCAACTCCTAGTTTTAAAAAAAAATGTTTTTAAATCTGATCAGAGCTTATCCCGAGTGACGGTTTGATGTCATCATTCGCTCAGACCTAAAAAGTCATCGAAGCGATTGTAATGCTCGTAATGTTCTTTCCAGAGGCTTATGCTGTCATGCCCCCCCTGGAGTTATTCATGGAGGTGCCTTTTGAGGAGAGAAGGGCCATGCTTTACCGGGATTTAGAACGAGGAGACATCGTGGTGGGGAGGATCAACAACGTTCGCGAATATGGCTTCTTTCTTACGCTCATTTGCATGGCGGGCGGGCTGAATAGAGACATCGAAGACTTGGAGTTATCGGTAAGATCACCTTTCCGCCCGTGCCATCACACCCAAGAACCAATCGCTGTCAAACGTTGAAAAATGGATGGCATGGCCGCAAATGGCTCCCCGGGCCGTAGTTTGGACACCGGCGGTTTAGAAACCCGAGCTACAGCCAAATGCATTTGGGCTGTCTTATTCTCCTCAAAATGGCATTAAAAGATGCAATTGAGAGAATTCGGGGAGGGCCTCCTGTCAATCGGCGGAATGAGTGCGGTCTCGTCAGTCGATCGTGGAAACCTCAAATGCCGATCCGTCGTCACCGCTCCGTGTTCGGTGTGCCCACTTCACATTTGTCTTTTTAACCGAATTCTGATTTCTTTTGTCATCCCAGGCTCTTTGTCACATTAAAGAAATTCCCTCAGCTGGCAGCCATGACGATCCTTTGTCCTACTACCAGATTGGGGACTTCATCAGAGGTGACAAAATCTTCATTCCGTTGATTTGAACGCCAATTTTGGAAAATGGTGGACGTAGCATTCATGTCTCATTTGAGCCATAAAAACACCATTTTCAGTCCATGTTGTTTTAATGCCAACATATTTCTTTTTGTTTGTTTTTGTAGCCGTTGTGAAAGATATCGACCGCTACCAGGAAAAAATAACCGTCTCCCTTCTGCAAGCATCCATTTCTGGCAGATCAGACTGCATCCAACTCGGAGTCGTGACCAGGGAGGAGCTGCCCGTACAGTACGAGTGAGGACACCGAATAGCGCTTCAAAATAAACAAAAATGCCATCCGGCGTGGACGAACACACTTTGCTAATCGCGGCGCGTCTCACGTGGCGTCCCAGTCGTAGTGTTTGCGCAGCCAGCGACTTCAGCAAGACGTACGAGCGCATACTGAGGGGTTGCCACGGCTACCACAACCCTTGCGTGGTGGACTACCTGCTGGAGAACATCGGCGTCAGTGACGTCCATCCTCCGTCCATGATGCGAGGGCTCCAAAGGTAAACGTGGTGGCCACTGCCGTTACTCACCCGTTGCACGTCTACGATATGATTTGGGGAGACGCCGGGCTAGCTGACGGCGCCAAAATACGACCGCTGCGATGCTAGCTGCAATGTCGTGCTCATCCGTCACTCGTCTTCCAGTCAACTGTTTGCGAAAGAAGATTTTGCGTCCGTCATCCGGAAGAAGCAGTCGGCATCCTGGGCCTTGAAATGGTAAAAGTGGGGGCGGTTTTGACTTGGTTGTGTTTTTTGCAAGACATCAATGACACATCACCCCCCCCACAGTGTTAAGGCAGGTGTGGGCCACTTCAAGCAGGGTCGCCATGTGGAAGCCATGAATGAGTACAACAAAGCTTTGGACATCGACACCAATAACGTGGAAGCGCTGGTCGCGCGCGGCGCTCTGTGAGTTGCGTGGGGGCAAAAATACATTTGACGCTGGAAAGATCGTTATTGTTGATTACAATTGGATCGGATTGGGTGTTCTGTCCTCAGGTATGCAAATAAAGGCGTGATCCTGAAGGCGATATCGGACTTCGAATTGGCCCTGGCGACGTGCCCGGATCACCGCAATGCAAAGAAGTACCTCTGCCAAACGCTGGTTGAGAGAGGAAAACAGTAAGTTGCGCAGTTGGGGCTGCTCCGCGAAATACCAAACGCATTTGTGTGACGAGCGTGGCCGTGCCGAACACGTTGCAGTCTACCTTCCCTGCGCAGCCTCCTCTTTTCCACTTTCGAAAATGTTCTTACTCCCGCCTCCTAGTCCAGCGTGTCCTAGTTGAGCCCACCGATGGTCATCTGCTTTTGAGTTGCAAAGTGGTGTAGTCGCCTTAGGGAGAGAAAACAAAAAGTGTTTTTGATCAAATGCTACAATTTCAAATGCAGAGAAGAGCCACTCCATATCTCCAGTCCCGGCAGGGACCGTCGGAGCACAATGCATCTGTACGTACGTCCTCGACACCGAGATCCGTTAGTCGTAGCGCAGAAATCGGCAAATAGGCGCGTTTTTTCGGAGATGGCTGAGGATCGCTTTCAAACGATTTTCGTATGGGCGAATTAGCACCAAGGGACTCTTTTCTCGTTGGCGCCACTCAAACCTACCTTGACGCGACTCGATTCTCCCGCGTAGACTCGAGGAACAAGAGAAGCTCGTGACAGCAGAAGGAGTGTACAGGCGAGCGCTTTCTCTGGATGACGCAAACCCCGAGGCTCAGGAGGCCTTGACAAAAATCACCGAGACCATACAGGTGGGTGGGCCTCAACACGCGAGCACGTTCCGGCGCGCTCGCTCGATCGCGAAGTCCTCTCGCCTTGTATCGCGCATGCTGAAGGGGGGCTGACGTCCAGAGCCGCGGTTTGAAAGACAAAAAAAAAAAAAAAGAAAATCGGATCCGAGATGGCAAAGTAGCAATCGCAACACACATTCGTTCGTTGTTAGCGCTCTACCGGGTGGTGGTTTTTTGTTTTGTTTTTTTTAACAACAAAGTGCCTCGATGTCAAAGCAAAAATGTTCAGCTCAAACAAATGTGAGCGGTTCAAAAAGGTTTTATTCTTACTGCAAGAATTTTATCATGTCGCTCTTAAATTCTGATGGATTTATTTCTGCCAAGTGGCCTCCGCTCACACCTCGTGTCAGTACTTTTGGCAGTCCTGACACAGGAGCGTTTTGTCATCCGGGAGCATTCGCGAGGCCGCTTGTTCTTTTTTTTTCCCAGCAGATGTTTTTCCTCTTCGGAGGTTCATTTCGTCCGTGTGGTTTGTAATACTGATGAGATTTTTATTTTTGTTTTGTTTGCGTGTGTGTGTGTGCGCATCTGTTTGCGGCCCTGGTACTTGCCCTTCTGACTGGCACGGCCTTTGTCACGCGGGGGGGAATCGACTGTGGAAAATGACGACTCCTCCGCTACCCGTTCCGACCCTCGCCCGTGATCCACCAACGGTAACCTTGTCACCTTTCTGTCTCTGCTCAAAACTCGGTCGGACAATCTGCCCCTCCCCCATTTCTTGGATGCCGCCGCCATTTCAATGGTCAACACATCACTGTAACTCCGCCCCTGTAAAAAACAATTCGCGTGTTGTTCGCGTTGCGCCGTACTTTTACTCGTCCTCCGCCGAACGACCGCCTTCCATCTACGGCTTCGCTGTCCCGTGCGATGCGCCGCCGCTGATTTTAAAATTTCTCACTCGTTGACCGTGCCTTGAATTGTCTCGCCCGGCCTGCGTAAAGAATTCCATTCGCCTGCGGGAAGAAGCGCTGGCGAAGGAAGAGGAAGAGAAAGCCAAAAGCAGTCAGAGCAGTGCTGAGAAATTGCGTAAGCTCTTAAAAGAGGAGAAGAGGTGAGTTATTTCCGCACCTTGGGGAAAAAAAAAAAAGGAAGACCTCATTAGGCATACGGCCACTGAAGAGAACTAAGCATCGCGTGAGTATTGAACCCAATCAGAGGTCCCCGGCGTCTTTCTTTTGGTCAGGATAAAAAGAAAGCGGAAGAGGTCAACCTCTTCCTCGTCATCCGCATCCTCCAGGAAATCCTCCACCTCGTCGTCGTCCTCACGCAGGAGAGCCAAAAGAAAGAAAAAGAAAAAGAGGAAGTCGGCGCGAGGAAGCAAGCGCCGCGGCAGCAGGCGCAGCAGTGACGAGGGAAAGCGTGGCAGAAAGAGGAAGGAAGACGAGGAGGACGAGTGGTACCCGGCACCTCCCGTTACCTCCGCCACCTTTCTCGACCAAAAGACGTGGGAGGCCTTCGGGGCCGCCGATGAGGAGGAGGAGGAGGGAGAGCCCAGCGCCAAGCCCAAAGATGCCAACGGCCCGAGGATCTGTCTGTATTCTTTGTCGCCGTCCTCAGACGACGACGTCTGCGAGTGGCCGTCGCACCCTGCGAGGGAAACCAAGGAGAGCCCGGAAAGGAGCAGGCAAAGTAGGAGCGCAAGTTCAGGCAGAGAAGACGGCAGGACGAGGAGCAGCGAAAGAGGGACGGGCGATCAACGGAGGGCCGCTGAGCCCCAAAGAAGTTGCTTAGACGAGAGGAAGCGCAGAGTTTCCTGCTCCTCGGCCGATTCGGCGTATTCCAGAAAATTAGGGCCAGGGAAAGATTTTTCCGGCCGCAATTTTTCCCTTTGCAGCGGCGAAGATCAAACGCCGTCGGAGAGCGACATCGCGCAAGGAAAAGCTGCGAAACGGCAACCCGCTTGGAGCCAGTCGGACGAAGCCCGAGTCCGAGCGGAGCAGGAGGAAGAGATCTCGCTCCCGGAAGGAAGGTCCAAAGAAGACCTTCCGGCAAACCTCTTGGACATCTTTCAGCAGATTGCCAAGTTTCAGAAAGAGAAAGGCATCGAAGCCAAAAAGTCAACAAATTCCATTTGAAAACGGCGGCGGAAAGAAAGTATCGTTCAAAGACGCCAAACCTGAACGCGTGAAAGCCGCCGACACGCGTTGCGCGAGTTGCCGCCGACGCGCCCTTAAACCATCCGATTGGTGAATCTCTCAAAGAAAAACTATCCGGGCGGTTCTCCGAAAGTAGGATCCAGCAGAATGTTCAAACAATTTGAGAGTCAAATTACTTTTTTATGGTAAATCAAATGAGATGATGGAATTTTGTTTTCACACTCGTTCTTCGATGTTTTCCTGGCGCGTGATTCCGCATCGTTTCGCTGCGCGCATTTCAGATTTTGCGAAGCGAACAGCCAATAAGTTGCCGTGTCCACGTGATCCTCAAACGGAACGACACGTAACATGACATCCATTAATCACCATTCAGAGGCGCGAGTTTTTCCGACAAAATACGTTCGTATGAAGGTGGTCGAGTGTAAAAAAAAACCAAAACTTTTTAGTATTTTGTAACTTGAGTGTCGGTGCTCTGGTACCGAGCGCTCCGAGATCAAACAACGGACATTCAACAGTCTGCGAACAAAGGCCAGAGTTGTCCTATCTTTCTTTATTTATAGTCCAGGACAGGAAGGTGCGATTTAAAACAAACCATTCTGACTTGCTTTTGAACAAGTTTCGTTGTTGTGCTCTCATGTCACATTCCTGGAGCATACTTTTGAGAAGCGCCCAGATAGGAGCTTATTGCATGTGGCTTTTGAAAGAACGGGAAGACTTTTTGTTTGTTTTTGTCCACGTTTGCTCATACGACTGGCTGGCAACCAGTCCGGGGTGTTCCAAAGTCAGCTGGGATAGACGGCAAATCTTGTGGAGCGTATTGATGGCCTTACGTAGTGCATTGCGCCTACGCGTCAACCGACGTCTCGAGATGTTCGTTCTCCCATTCGTTTTGCTCTTTGCTTTTTGGGCATCTTGATTAACCCCCCCCCCCCCCCCCAAAAGAAAACCAATGTAGTGAAATAACGGACAGTTTCAATAAAGTCTTACTTGAATCGTGTGAGTTTTGCGTCGGCGTTCCATTTCGGTGTTCATTTGCAGTCTTTCTACGGCCACGATGGTGCAAGAGTGGCGAAAACCCGAGTCACGGCGCAACTTCTTTGAAGACGTTTCGAGCGACTCGCAAGAGCTCGAAAACGTTGCTTGAATTTTTGAAGTCGCCTTGTGGCTCGGCATGTGTGGCGGACGGCCTTTTCAAGCAGGATTTCGACGGCGAACAGCCATGCAAGCGCGAGCGTTTGAAGTCCCAAGTGGCGACCAAATGCACTCTGCGTGTACGTGCGGCGTCCCTCCCGCGATTAGCTGACCTCAAGCAAATGACATCACCTCGGAACTTTTTTTTAAATCCCTTTATACAGCCACGCACTTAACGACTTGTGTATTTCCACCGATAAAATGCAAGGGAACTGGCCGCTTCCCTCCAATCGTTACTTTCTGTTGTTTCAGCTATCGAATGGTCGTATTCTGAGAATCAAGGACAGATTTTCCAGTCAGGCGTGTTTCTGCTTTCCAACGCAGCGGTATTTTCGGGCGGACTATTGAGCACTTCTCGGACCACTTGGTAAACATTCTCACGCTTCGAACACACCATCGACGTATGAGTAAAACGTATTTGTCAACTGTTAGCACGAGATAGCACAGACAGTAGTGCTGACGTTTGACGCCATGCTAATAGGTTTCTTTCCTTGTCTATTTCCTCTGCGTATCCTTGCTGCGGTATATTAAAATTATTTCTCAAACTTTTATTTTAATTTTTTTTCACATGATCTCGTTTGAGTCCCCCCCAAATTGGCTTGCTTGGCTTACTGGCCGCCTTAAGCCACTTGGTGTCACATATTTGATTCAATAATCAAACACACGCAACCGACGCGGGTGTGTGTGTGTGTGTGTGGCCAGCCGTGTATCACCCTTGGCAAAAGTAGCTTACTTCAGGCTTAGCTGCCAAACCGTGGATCATTACTGGGCCCATCATCAGAAATGCAGCACAGCGGTTCTATGCGATATCTCGCCGGGGCAGATTAACTGCCGAGTCTAATACCGAACGCTCACTCTTGTGATTGTTGCTGCTGTCACATACTGTACTGTACGTCTGTCCTTTTTTAAAATCTTTTTAAAGTGCCAACTATACAGTAGATAATCGGAGTTACTGTCGGGTTGTTAACGGACAA
The DNA here is from genome assembly GCF_054856545.1 of Hippocampus guttulatus. NCBI lineage: Eukaryota > Metazoa > Chordata > Actinopteri > Syngnathiformes > Syngnathidae > Hippocampus > Hippocampus guttulatus. The sequence continues at coordinate 22,503,324 of NC_141267.1, read as the reverse complement.
CTCCGCCTCGGTCCAATAGTGAGGAGGCATCAAGGGCATACGGGTGTGCATCTCTTCTCTTGTCCACTGGAGGGCAGTGCAACATAATGCCACAGCTCCAGTAACTTACTCAATGGGGGGGTTTGGGTTCAGGTTTCCTTCCACACAGACATCAAGCATGCTTTGCTTAAATTTCTTCAAATGTTAAATGTGTTATATAATTTTTTTTAAGTTGGAAATTATGCTGAACTCCCCCCCTCTTTTTTTTGGATATGCGGGGTATGATACTATGATATAATTGATTGAAAATATTTCAAATGTAACGATTCTGTTCGAGTCAGTAAGGTACGGCTGTTGCTTTTTGTTGCTTACCAATATGCAACAACATGTAAAAAAAGCTCTCCACAGCTACAATTAGGAGACTGCTAGACAAGAAGAACGTTGAAGAAATATAGAAAATAGCAAAACCAATTTTGAAAATAATCGTATGGCAATTGACATAAAGAACAAGAGCATATGTTAATACAAACCTTGCGTGAGTGTATTTTAAGTCAGGAAAATGCAACACCGCTATTGCTAAGTCATCGCCACAATCACCATGTGTCGTGGATTTTCCTGGGAGGAAGTTTGTGTTCTGCACATCATACTGCAGTTTGAACAAAATATTTGTAATACTTTTTTTTTCTCCTGCAAATCTCAGTTCAATTTGGTCCGCACTACAATGTCACTTCTAAAATCAACCCTAAAAGTCAGAGAGTCTTGTGGTTTGATTGTCGACGAGGTAAGAAACCCCACCAGTTGGCACAAAGCTTCGGGTTGTCGTCGTCGCGACGCATTGTTTCGGCTCACCGCGTTGGTGTGACAGGCCGAAATGCCCAACGCGCCCCTTGAAGCAAAGGCACTAAATAAAGTTTTGAAACCTATTTGAACTTCAGCGTGCTTTGCATTCTGTCACCGCCGTTCCTTGTCTGCTCGTCAGGGTCTCAGGACGACGTCATGAAATTGAAAGTCAAAAAGGGCCGAGAAACATTTTTTTCCCTCCCACCTCATTCATTGCCGTTTTAGGAAAGAAAAGCGAAATCGTATACTCCCCCCCCCCCCCCCCCCCCAGTGCTTCTGCCACTGGAGTGCCCGCTTTGTGTTTTGCGTCTGACCGTGGAGGACGTTTGCGTTTCCTCTTCCACCGCCATCCCAACGAGCTAATTCAACAAGTTGTGCATCGCTGTCCTCTAAGCGCCCACTTCACAGACTTGATTTTCCATCCAGCTTCAAATGGTGACCTTGCACTGCCGCAATGAGCTGAAAGTGTCAATGTGGTCGGGGAAGGAAGGAAAGAAGAAGAAGAAGAAGAAAAGAGCCTTTTGTCATGGAAGGTGACGGCTTCTCTCGCCGTTGGTTTGTGCGGTCGGCAGCGGCGGCTGCCCTGCTTGACCGACTCTGATGAAGCTGCAGATTCTCGCCTCGGTGAGTCCTCCTCCTCCTCCTCTTCCTCCTCCTCCACGGCTCCCGCCTGGACGACTTTTCATAAAGAGGGATTCCTCCTCGTCGGCTTCTCTCTTCAGAGTCCAGGCAATCAGACTGTTGAACATGCGCGAGGAGATGAGACATTTTAAATTAGTGTTAGCGCAGCGTTCCAGTGAGAGACGGGGGGGGGGGGGCATTTTTCATTTTCCTCAATGAATGGGACTACATTGAATTCTGTGAGCGTGACAATACAGGGAAGCGAGTAATGGAATCGGATCACACGTCCTGTCTGTGTGTTAGGCCGTAATGAGGAATTTAAAGGTCCTCCGCTGCCATTCAGCGGCGCGCGGCCCGTCGCCGTCGCTTGGCAGGCTTGTCTTCAAACTGCCACATTGACGAAAAGCCCAACAGTCACCCCAAAGGTGACTGGAGAAGTTCTGATTGCTCGGCTATTCTTCAAAGCTGCGCACGCATTGTCCCGTGACGCAAACGCCTCTTTGGAGGCGGCGGTTTCGGTCGGGGGGCCAGCCGGCGGCCGGGCCTTCCCCCGCTGGCCCAAACATCATCCCAAGGCCTCACCCGCATTTACAAACGACATCGTCGCTTTTGCTCCATGACTTTTGAACACATTTGTACCGCTTGCTGCCGGAGAAGTCGCGAATCGGGAGTGGTTGTTCTTTGCATTTTAATTCATGACCACTGACCACTTTTCCTTGACAGTTATGTATTATTATATTACATAGTTTTTTTCATTCGACCGTCGTCACTTGTTCGGTTTGAATTCGACCCTACTTCCAGTTTGGATGTTGTCATCATATTCCGTTCGTGGCCAGAAAAGAATTTGTTGATTTTGAGATAAATCTCCTCCTGCTCCGTCCTCTCGACCAAATCTTTTGACACCTGACCTTTTGACCTTTTGTGTCTCCGTCTTTCTTATCTAAGCAGATGCAAATTCGAGTCACCGCGTATGAGTGGTTGCCCCCCCCCGCCCCCCTCACACCCCCCGGCTTTCAGCATTTCGTTTTCAAGTCCTCCGCTTCTCTGAACAAGCAGGAAGGAAGACACGCACGGTAAACTCAAAACATGTTTCTCTTCCCACAACAACATTTGAGACGAAACAAGTGTGCGCGCTCTGTCTCGCTCGAAAATCCAAGTCGACAGACTGCACTGTGGCGCGTACACACGCTCACACACACACACACACACACACACACACACACACACACACACACACACACACAGGCATTGTCCCTTTGCTACGCTAGTATTAGCAAGTAAATAGACGCTCCTCGGGATGCTCTCCAAAAGCTTGCAAATTCCATTACACTATTAAACTCTCCAAAAAGGATTTGGGTTAATTTAGTAAACACAGGGTCGTAGCTGCCACAAAAGCTGAGCGGGAGTGCGGCTTGGCTGCACTCTGTGAATGTGTGTGTGTGTGTGTGTGTGTGTGCGTGTGCGCGCTCGCACAGGCAGGCACGTTTGTATGAGCAAGAAACGCTGACTGTGTGAAGCCGAGCGCCTTTGCTGCAGAAGCAGCAGCAGCAGTCTTAAAGCCAGCCACTCTCCCTCCAGAGATAGCGCTTCTTTCTCATTTGCTCGCTCCCCTATTTTAATAATAGCTGTGCATAAGTAATTTCTAAAAGGCCAAGCAGGCGCACCAGCGTGGGTTTGGTGGTGGGAGGGGGGGGGGGGGGGACGGGGTGAAATTAAACTCATTTTATCTGTGAGCAGGTGGATTTCTATTTATCATTAACATGCATAGAATTTGCACAATGTTATTTCTTGCCGCTGCTACCGATGGAACGTCATCCGAATAATGTCGGAGGAGGGAATGCCTTATTTTCCTTTGCTTATACAGGAGTGAAATTCATAGATAAAAGTCGTTTTTTTTTTTGCCTTGCAATTTTCTGCAAATGAAAACTAATTCTGGGAAGCTTCTTATTACGGCGCAAGCTCATTTGGTTTGCATTAAAAGGGAACAGGGGCAACGTGAGGATTTGTGCCAGATTTCCAGGAGATGCTAACACTTTTGCTCTGATAGCATTAGTAACGCCCCTCCTTCCATTTACCGGCCCTTTGTCCTCGGTTAACTGGTGTTAAATATATGGACTCGTTAATGGCCAAATCAGACTTTTCGACTTGCTTGTTTGGATTGGATCAAAATAGTGGAATGTAAAATGTGCCATTTTAAACACATAACTGTATTTCTCGAGCATTTGAAAACAACCGCCGTGGTATCCAAAGTGCTGTACACGGAGAGAAAAGAATTCAGACAACAAGGAAACAATCAATTAAGAACATAGACAGGTGGTAGCGCAAAAACAGTCCAACTCAAAGTCAAGTCTCATGCGGAGCCCAATGCCAAAGAATAAAAATGAGTTTGAAGACGAGTTTTCAAGACGGGCAGTGAGGAGGGGCGGGGGGGGGGGGGGGGCTTGCCCCAGCATTCGGCAGGGGGTCATTCCAAAGAGAGGGAGCGGCAATGGAAAACGCTTCATCCCCTCTGAGCCTCCGCTTAGTTCTTGGTACCTCTAATAGTGTCTGGTCCCCAGACCTGAGGCAGCGGGCGGGGGCGGAGGACCCCCGAGTGGGGCGAGGCCATTTCGAGATTTGAAAACGGAGAAGAGGATCTTAAAATGTTTCGAGAGCCAGTGAAGGGAGGCCCCGAGGAGTCGCGATTTGCTCCCTCTTGACGAGTACCAGTCAAGAGATGAGCGGCAGCATTCCGGACCAACTGGAGACGCTCGATGGAGGATTGGCTGGCTCCAAAGTGCGTTACAGTCATCCGGCCGAAATGTGACCAAAGCATGAATGACTAAAGTGCTCTTGAGAAAGGAGAGGCTTGACTTGAGCCAGCTACCTCAATTGAAATGTCGTGGTTGTGTGTGAATAGAAATGAGAAACTGTGTTTTTGATGTAAAAATGGACCCGTGCGGTTTTGACAAATTCAATTCCGATTTGAGAAACGTCCCAACGTCAAAACGGTCTCATGAACCTCAGTCAAGCGTTAACTGAAAAGCACATCACAGGCTTGAGTCAAACAGAACGACACTTCTCAATGTAGTCCGTTCTTATCACTTCTCCTTCCCATTTTGCATCGAGGCGCACGTCCCGTTATGGTACAACATCACGCGTCACACTTTTCAAAGGAGGTTGTCTCCAGGCGGGATTAGACGCACTGCGACCAGTCTTTCGCGCCAGTGTTTACGTTGAAAGTGAGATGATGTGGTGTCTCACCCTCGCCAAACATCAGCATGGCGGCTCATGGCAGCTCCCGTCGTTGACAGGCAGCCAAGCGGGCAGGCAGTCAGCCATTGTTTTGTAATGTGTTTCACTCTGCCAGCGCTGATCCTTGCTAAGGTACTTACCACGCCATTGTTGTCTAAGTATGCTATTTTCTGGCTGGGCACCTCCACTATAGAATAGGCTGCCCCTCCACTCCCCCCCCCCCCAATCCTCAAAAGAGAGGTTTGTTACAGTGAGTGTCATGCTAATCCCGCTGTGTGATATGTATATGTGTCAACACAGAAAGAGAGAGGGGGAGTCTGAGCTCAGGCAATAAATGTTGGGGAATGGCAAAAAAAAAAAAAAAAAGACAGATTGACAAATCCCATTCACCCCTCGCTGTACTCCCTGACACCAAATTACAATTCATCACAATAAAACAAGCTACTGCTATAATCAGGCCAAATTCTTTCATTTGTTTGTGTTTTTGCTATAAAACTATACACAAGGCATGATGGCGCGTATGGTAAAAACGCACCTGTGTATGATCCACCAAATCAACCGTAAAACGTACTTTTTCCTCTGTAGCCGTGTATCACAGGGTACACTGATTTGCTGGCATCCATTATTAACATCTGGGCGCATGTCTTTTTTCATGCTCCCGTAACACGGTCTCACGATAAAACATAATGGTTGAAATGTGCCCTGTTTTCCACTTTTTTGATCAAGCTCGTCCACTTGCACCTCTCCTCTTTTGAAGAGAGCGCCAGGAGAGTGCGTGGAGACAGGGGGAAAAAAAACTTTGGATTAAACAGTGTTAAACTAACCTGTTATTTGAATTGACAGGTAAGATATGATTGCTTTTTATTGTCGAGTGTTGCTGTTGAGGGGTCGTCATGAGCATGCCAAGATAAGTACCGCAATGTCCGAGTTCTCAAACGCACCGCTTGTTGGCGAAGTGACGTCACAACCACCAGCCGCGATTCGGCCGGCTCAAACAGCACATTTCAGTAAGTCTGATTTGTTCAAAAGTCCTCAGTCAGAACAGCAACTGTGGCAGGTTGTCCGCGTCAAAGTGTGCACTCATTTTCGTCTGATAAACTACCGCTGAAAAGTAACCCGACGCGATTGCCGCCGCTGCTAATAGGCGCCGTAGGTAGAATACAGTGCCAGCGTCATTAAATTGGATTTTGGACGCACTTTCGTTTTGCTTGGCCTCGATATCCGCATTTTATTTGGTTGGCTAAGGTTGATTTTGAAGTTGGCCTTCTTACCGCATTGGCGGCGTGACACGTGACACTAATAAATACAGTATTGATACAAGATGAAAAAAGGGTGAGTTTTGTGCACGGGATTTTATGGTAGATATTTGCTTGTTTTTGGATATTTCTTACCGTACTGGATAAAAGTGGATGTTCTTTATCTTAGTGATCGAATAAATGAAATAAATTAGATTTAAAATAATGAGAAAACATTGATCACAGAAGTTAAAGCTACTGCAAAAAAAAAAGAAAGAAAGAAAGGAATGACTATCGATCGACACAGTGGTGGGATATACATGTAGCTACATGTATTGGCATTGTGGCCTGAATGGAATTTAAAAACGACTATAATGATTGTATGATTTGAAAAAATGAATTTTGTCTCAGAGTCTGCATTAAACTCGTGTTGTTGGGCAAATTGATGCAAGCTCTTGTATTTTCCAATTGCTGTGTGCATATTACTTTTGCCCGTCCTGAAGGTGGAACAGAAAATCTTTAGGAGCATTACTAAGCCGAATATAGAAACATATTTGAACCCTGGTCCTCCACTAAGTAGATTATAAACATTTATTATAGCATGTCATCATAATATCCTGCACACCGCAAAACTTGTGGGCCAGTTTTCCCTCCCTTTGCAGTCGAAGATGAGAGTTAATTCAGCAGCGGTATGGTAATGTGAAGGTCCCTATCAGTCCCGGCATCACACATACTAACAAGCTTAGGATAAGCCCAGCCTGGAATGGTATGAGGCTTGAGTTTCTGGAACCAGTGCGGGCGCTCTCTGCAGCCAAATCTCACTTCAGCAGAAACTGGTCGGGCAATTCCTCTGCTTAAAAAAAAAAAAAAAAAAAAATTAGTGCTAGTGCATGTATATTTTTTGCAAGGATAGGAAGTTTGTACCTCGCAAGGAAAATTGCGCTGTATGTTGAAGAGGAGAAAAAAAAACATTTTACGGAAGGCAAAAATCGCCTTGAGGAAGCTAATCAGCTGACGGCTCTGAAAAGCTTGTAATGTGTATTAGGAGATTTACCACGAGCGCCGAGTTAAAGCCTTACGACATTGTTGACTCATTGAAAGATTCCAACATCTCAACTTTGCGCACTGTTAACAAATGCACACACGTTAAGATGGTGTACTCGGCACTTCTCCTCTCTCTGTAAATCGCAGTGGATCTGCCGTAAGCATGTTACGCTCCGGCGCTCATCAGCGCCATGTGATCCCGGGCAGGGCCTGCCACTGTGAGACAACATGCTAAATCCTGTTTGTGGGACTTGGCTGCTCTCAGCTGCAAAACTAATCTTACCAGCCTCCAAACCAAAACGCCACACCGCAGAGGTGTCCGTCCGAGAAGACGGCGAGATCAGTGGACAGCTCCCTGAAGTTCATATATTTGCACCTGGGTGCATTTTCAAAACAAAGGCTGCTTGTGATCTTCTAGCTAGGAGCTTAGCAATCATAAGAGCAATATATATATATATATATATATATATAAAATGAGACAGTAATACAGTAATGCCCCCACCGTGGCAAAGATAACGTTTTAGGCCACCCCTCCAATAAGCAAAATCCGGGGACGGTCGAAAACAATGCAAAAAGCTTATTGTCCGAAAAACGTGATCATTGGCCACCAATTTTTTTAGTGCACATCTCTACTTATGCCCACTGCAAACAAAATATTTGAACAATGGCCCCGATATTTTCAACATTCAGCTTTTTTTAGACTCTTCCAAAATCTGTAATATAGAAGTACTCCTTTGGCATGTTTTGATAGCATTTATGGCACTTTTTAAAAAAAACCTTTTAACATACAACTAACCCAAACACATTCAAACGTATAACGAGAGAGGGCAAGAGCGGTGGACAACACAAAAATATTGGACAGCACAGTGCAACGGTAAATTTGATGCGTTTACACTGCTGTAAACAATCACTTTTTTTTTTTATCCAAACAGACAAACTTATCACCGCACACTATACATCGAAAATTATTCCCAAACATGTACATTATAAAATGAATGTACTCTCTGTATTGTTTCAAAGCGGGATTACCCAAAAAAGCAGGTTTTCGTTCTCCGTTGCTCTTTTTTTTCGGATTTACGCCATTTTAGAGGAAATTGTGTGTCGCCCTCTAGTGGTCAAGAATAAATGCAAGAAAAAAAACCCGCCCCAAAATTGGCAAGATAGCGGGACCGTGAACCTGCTATCCGCGATGGAGATGACCAGCATCTAAAACTTCTTTGTTGTCCTCCCTCAAAGCAAAAAATGTCTCTGCGCCTTCATCTCCATCTGTCGCGTCTTCCTCTCAAAATGCTAATTTTCAGCATTACAGATTTGGCACTTGTAGCAGGTCTCGTTAAAAAAAAAAAAAAAGCCTAATGAATAGATACTGCGAGTGCGATCGAAATTATACGTTTGGAGCTGGTGCAGATCGAGAGAAAGCAGGTGAGAGAGATGTGAGGACGTTCTGCTCTCATTAAGAGAGCGGGCAGAGTGGAATTAGTCGGAATATAATGACAGGCCACACTATCTCATGTTAAAACAGCCCTGTTTTCCCTCTCTCATTCATGGGCACTAGTAATTAGTTTGGGTCCTCAAACTGTCACCCTTTACTCCAGCAAAGGCTGATGTGATTTGAGGTGCAATTTAATCTTGCTTTAATGAAGAACTAATGGACGCATTGCAAATTACCCCCCCCCCCACTTCCACAAAAAAAAAAAACTGCGTTTGATTGAACAGGGCCTTGGGAGAGGGGGAAAAAAATCCATTTCCTGCTTTTGAAAAGATCAAGAGTTTCTTTGATAATGGTGAGAGCATCGCTGGCAGCTTGGCTGCATTGAGCCCAAAAGCTCTTTTAGCCCAATCGCAATTCATCGGAAAGACGGCCACAATTAGTGACAAAGCAGCCGGAGCGCTTCGGGGCCCGGCCAGACGGAAAGCCTCTCGGTGCTGCCGCCACCTTGTTACAAACAAGCCCTGGAGGTGTCATGCGGGAACAATAAGGCCTTGATCAATTACCCCATTTATTGAGGGTGGGGGTGGGGGGGGGGGAGTAACACTAATTTTCAATTACATCTCGAATGCATTCCCAATTGGAGAGTTGAATTGAGCATGTGCGGAGGAGAAAAAACAAGAGTCGTCGGCTCAATGCGCTTCTGATCTGTGGGTTGAATTAGCAGCAAATGACATGATGTTGATTTGCGCGCTGCGCTGGTGATTTGACTCCACAAAGAGGGACAACGTGAATATGGATGCCAGATGATGTTTGCTCATTATTCCATTCGAATGGGGTCATTTCATCACATTTGGATCTATGCAGCACACGTCCGACGAGGTGCCGGCCCATCACGGCCAAAAATCCCAAAGAGTCCTTTTTACCTAATTTCAGCAAATTCACAAACGCATGTTGTCTTGAAAAGAGAACATTTTGAACGAGCAAAGGAAGCGGCAAGATTGTTTGGAAGCGGTCTTGCCACACGTACCTTCAGAGAGGAACAAAGTAACATTCATCATGTAGATTGTTAACAAATATCATTCGGTGCATAAAAATAAAATCATTTAATTTTGGAGGCCTCATACAGTCACACAGCCTTGTGGGTCTTTCTCTCTTTTTTTGGATGCACTGTTTGTGTTTTTGAAGCTTGATAACACTTTGTCAACAGCAGTGTGCTATGGACCTCAATACTTCCTTCAGCTGACTAACTCCAAGGAGTGGCTATTTCCGACTCAAAAAATGCACCCCCCCCCCTCCCCCACACCCATCCCCTCGCCTTCCTCCATTATTAATTGTCCTGTGGCCTAAAGGTAACATGGTGCAATTGTGACGTTCCGGATTATTGTACTTCACGCCGGAAATGACTGCACAAGTCATTTTAGTGGCACGGCCACTAACTGATTGTTAGGGTTGATTTTATCATTGTTAAATGCCACACGGTCACGAACTGAGTCCGATTACTCCACCGAGAAAAGTAACGCGGGAGATTTGTCAATTCTCCTGTTTCAAACATCGCGAATGGAGGATGTCGAGACCACCGAACATCAAGGCCAAATATGAGTCCTCGAATCGTCTGAAACAGGATGTGAGAAGCGCGGCGTTTCAGACAGGCGGGACCGCGTGTATCCGCGTGCGCGCACGCAAGCATTTGACTCTAGCGGGAGCAATGCAGCAAGCCTAATGGGAGTGAGCTTAACTTCACATAGCCTTGCCGCATATCTGATTACAGGGACCAGTAATTTTCTCTCCTCAATAAGGAAGAAATTGGATAGGATGAATGAAATTTGGCTGTCATATTGCAATGATGGTGCAGCGGGGAGATTATGTGTTTCACATAATCGTTCATCATTTCTCAACCAGTGTTCAGGCTTAGCATAATGGAATTTGTAAACTGGTTTAAATCTGAACGTGAGGACCGACTATCAGGCAGACTGTGTGGGTCTGGAGTAATGTCTTCAGACCAAGTGGAATATTTTCATCGCAGGATGACACGCGCACACACACGCATGCACGCACACACACACACGCACACACGACACGCTACACAAGAACACACTTGTGTCAAAGCCACTTGGCTCTTCAAAGTGGGAATATGATCAAATGAGACTCGAAACGTGTGTACATGTGTGCTTTTGGCATTGGGGTCAGCATTTTTGAGTCGGAAAATGGAGGCAAATCAATGAGCAAATACCAATGGCATGAACATGTTTGATAATACTTGATTTAAAAAATATGTGCTCATGACAATTTAAACAAAACCCACAGTTTTCTCCTCAAAGTACTATTCAATGTGTATTTTGACATCGACTAGAATTAGAATTGAAAGAAAACACGGGGAAGTTACATTTAGCGGTTATGTTTGATGCAAATGTCAGAAAACTGCCAATCGAAGTGAAGTCATGCCCGAGTTTTAATGCTTTTTAAAAAATTCAGGTTAGAAATGTGCTTTTTTTCGCATACCGATAAGGAAGGTCTTTTCAACATTTTAAAATCTTTTTTTTTCGAATTTCTAAAATGATTAGCTTCATTTATTATCAGTCTGTGATTCTTGATTAATCTCTCGTGTAGTGAACAAAACTAATTTCCTTAAAATAGGAGAGGTGCATTGCCCCGTGTAGATGGATCTTGTCTGTGTCCGTTTGACCAATTTCAACCGGATGTATGAAGACTATGTTCCTCTCTTTGTTCAGTGTCTCGGGGAAAGAAAAAGAGGTTAGCATGACTTTACGGGACACAACCAGCAGGAGGTAAACTATTGGCCACTAGGTGTCGCACTGGTTGTTCGGGACTGATTAGCTTGCTCGACCGACGCTTACTTTGTGGTTGATTAGAACACTTAATAAAGAATTGCTGCTAGTGGTTGCGTCTTTTCATCGGAATCGTTTCGTTTTTTTTTAAATTCACCACTTTTTAAGGGCCTTCCTGGAGCTACCGTTCCCATTTGACGAGCTCCTGCACTCAGTAACACGGCAACGTCGCACCATACTTCCAATTCGGATGACAAAATGTGAATTAACAGACTGGAAACACCTGCACGACAGAGTACGTCTTTGACAAGAGACCAACGGCCAGCAGAACGGCAGACCCATTGATTCGGCAGAAGGGAATACGTGAATGATTCCGAGCACAGCCAATTAATGTTTCCCGCTAGATCGATATCGTCATGATGAACCTGACGTTTATTGAAGCGGTTATCGTCTTGATACAAAGTACACATAAAATCACTGCAGTAACTGTTTTGTTGGTTGATGTAATATGACATAAAATGTATGCCACCGCGTTTTAACAAACATTCAATAATCATATCGATAAATGAATGACGTCAACCGCATCCAAATTATCTTTATCCAGATTTGTCTGCGTTCGTCTCGCTTTCCCTTCACGATCCCAGAGGGTTCTGGAAGTAGTTGACGTCAATGTTTAGTAATGTGACCGTACTTGCCTTCACAATAAGTGCATTCCTCCGTTCAAAGTCCACTCCTATTCTTTTGTTTTGAAGGTACCAACAGGAATTTGCACTTGTTTGTGACTTAATTGACAGAAACGTCTGGAAATGTCCAGAATGTAAACTCGCCGGGTATAAAAGCAGTTGAGGGAGAGCAAAAACTACACGAAGAAGAAAAATCACAAGATCCGCAGACCTCACAGCGCCCTTTTAAATGTAAGTTGATGGGTTTTCCTCTATAATTCACACTTTACTCATGCTATCATATTGAATGTGTTCTCTGTTGTTTAGATGTGTAACATGTTCAAATGTTGAACGTGTTGCCATATTTTACATGTTGTGATTTTTAACGTGTAGAGTTATTATACAGGGAAATACTATCAATATTTAGAAATTGTGTTGCTGTAATGTCGTTTCCCCTTATAGACGATGCCGTTATAATATGTTAACATGATGTTTAATGTGCTGCTTCAATGTCGTTCCCCTCACAGACAAACATCTTCACCGTCAGGCAAACGAAATGGTGTCAGCGAAAGGCGTCGCCATCGGCATCGACCTGGGCACCACGTACTCCTGCGTGGGTGTTTTCCAGCACGGCAAGGTGGAGATCATCGCCAACGACCAGGGCAACAGAACCACGCCCAGCTATGTGGCGTTCACCGACACGGAGAGGCTCATCGGTGACGCGGCGGCACCTTTGACGTGTCCGTCCTGACCATCGAGGGCGGCATCTTCGAGGTCAAAGCCACCGCCGGGGACACACATCTGGGCGGAGAGGACTTTGACAACCGCATGGTGGAGCACTTTGTCGCCGAGTTCAAGAGGAAGCACAAGAAAGACATCGGCCAGAACAAGAGGGCCTTGAGGAGGCTGCGTACCGCCTGCGAGAGGGCCAAGAGGACGCTGTCCTCCAGCTCCCAGGCCAACGTGGAGATCGACTCCCTCTTTGAGGGCCTGGACTTCTACACCGCCATCACCAGGGCTCGCTTCGAGGAGCTGTGCTGCGACCTGTTCAGGGGAACTCTGGAGCCGGTGGAGAAAGCCCTGAGGGACGCCAAGATGGACAAGGGCCAGATCCACGACGTGGTCCTCGTTGGCGGCTCCACGCGGATCCCCAGAATCCAGAAGCTCCTGCGGGACTTTTTCAACGGCAAAGAGCTGAATAAGAGCATCAACCCCGACGAGGCGGTGGCTTACGGCGCGGCCGTCCAGGCCGCCGTCCTCACGGGGGACACCTCGGCCAACGTCCAGGACCTGCTGCTGCTCGACGTGGCGCCTCTGTCGCTGGGCATCGAGACCGCCGGAGGAGTCATGACGCCGCTCGTCAAACGCAACACCACCGTTCCCACCAAGCAAACGCAAATCTTCAGCACCTACTCGGACAACCAGCCCGGCGTCCTCATCCGGGTCTTGGAGGGCGAGAGGGCCATGACCGAGGACAACAACCTCCTGGGAAAGTTTGAGCTGAGCGGAATCCCGCCGGCTCCGCGAGGCGTGCCGCAGATCGAGGTCACCTTCGACCTGGACGCCGACGGCATCTTGAACGTGTCGGCGGTGGACAAAAGCACCGGCAAGGAGAACAAAATCACCATAACCAACGACAAAGGCCGTCTGAGCAAAGAGGAGATCGACAAGATGGTGGACGACGCCCAAAAGTACAAAGCCGAGGATGACCTGCAGCGCGACAAGATCGGTGCCAAGAACGCTTTGGAGTCGTACGCCTTCGACGTGAAGAGCAGCGTCCAGGGTGAGAAGATGGCGGCCAAGTTGAGCGAGGATGATCGGAAGACTCTGACGGACAAGTGTGACCAGACCCTCCGCTGGCTGGAGAACAACCAGCTGGCTGACACGGACGAGTTCCAGCACAAGCGGAAGGAGCTGGAACGAGTGTGTCAGCCAATCATCAGCAAGCTGTATCAGGGGGCGGGGCCTGCGGGAAGCTGCGGCGCGCAGGCCAGGGCCGACGCCCAGGGGCCCACCGTTGAAGAGGTGGACTGAGCAACTCTGTCGCCTCTCAGACTCCAAGACAGTTTTCAAAAAATATATACCTATTTTCAATGTTGAAACTCTTCATCTTGTCAACTCTAGTCATGTACGAAATGCGTTTTTATAAATAAATTCTACAAAATTTGTCAAGATGGGGTGTGTGCGCTTGCCTGCATGTTTCCATACAATCCAAGCAATGACCTCATGGTGGGGCTAATGTTTGGAAACTGCTGCTCCACTGGATTTGGTGCATCTAACCCGTATTGACAACAGAGGAGGTTGTGGGTTCCTTTTCCTGTTGAGCACAATATGGTCAAGAGCCAGGCGAGTCGGACCCGTCCGTTGAGCTAAACCAAAATGGATACAGAGAAGAAAACATCAACACATACAGTACATCTCATCAAACACAACTGCTGTACGTTAGAGAAAACAAAGATCTAGCACAACCTCCATCGACACGTTAGAAAACCCCCTCAGCAAAATATGAACTAACAGCAGAACAATGCATCAAATAACATTAGAGAACTTAAAAAAAAACACAAGAGTAAACACGGTCAAAGAACACGAGACACCAAACAACGAATCAAAATTAATGTTACGGAAAAGACACAACATCAAAGACAAATTTGTGGTTGGCGAGTCCTCTCACCAGAAAAACTGTGAATAGCGATGTAAAATTAGAAAAATAGTAAAGAGACTGTATGAGGTGCTGGAGTGTTACGTTGCCATGGTGACCGTCACAAACAGTCACACAGTACGGTAAGTCAAATTGAAAGACAAACATTTGGATCGTCAGATACGCAGTCTCAATCTATCCCTCTATCTATCTGTCTATATGTCACGCTTTATGTCACTCTTTATGTTAGCCATTCCCTTTCCATCGCCTTCTTTAAAAGAATCGTTTCAGCTGTCAGCTCCAAGAATGATTCGTGGCAAATATGTTGTGACTAGACCAGCCTAAAATCGCCCTCCTCCAACATACCTGATTCAAATGGTCAGAATCATTATCAGGCTCCTGCGGAGTTTGCTGATAAGCTGGTGAATTGAATCAGATGTGTTGAAGGAGCGAGACATCTAAAACTGGCTGAATAGGGGCACTTGCAAACTATCATCCTGCAGGCCACAAACTGCCCACGGGCCACAACTTGAGACTCCTGCCCTTAAAAACTGCATTATGGCAACAGTCGACATGAAATATTATTCAACTCCCGTTCAATAATTTTCGAGTGTATTAAAGGCACAGAGGTCTTCACTCACTTGTCCTACTTTCGTCACAAGTTGCTGTTGTGTCCTTTCACAAAGCTTAGCTTTTGCGTGATACGATCAGTTTGGAAATCTGCGATTTCTTTTCTTGAATCGGAATTTCATCGTTGTTAAATTAATCGTTATTTCTTGTCCCAGTTATTTGTTGTTGTCGTTGTTTGTTTGTTTGTTTTTTTTTTAATATGATGGTGTTGGTGCTTTAAGGAGCACCTATCATCCCAGCATCCTTTGCGTGTCCAATATGGAAGAACTGGAGGTGGAGGTTCGCGGCTCCAACGGGGCTTTTTACAAGGTAAATGTCGGTTTATTATTATGCGATCGCTATATCATGGTGTCCCGCGTTGCAGCATGTTAGCTGGCACTTCGAGGGCGGATTTTTTTCGGGCAACAAGTTGTAACCCTCAATGTTTGCTAGTGACCGGCATTAGCTTCGCTAGCTACAACTAGCTAGTTAAGCTAGCACTGGCGCCGAATCTTCGTCACTTCTTCGGCATCTTATTTTGGTTACAGCGCCCGAGAAACATAATGATGGTCGACAACCTCGCCTTCATTTCTTCTGGGTGACATTTTTTGCAAGGGTGCTGCTGAACCGTGTTTTGAGTTAGCCAACTGGAGCCGCTGACGTCAAAGAATGAAGTCACAGAGGAGTTTGGGCGTGCTTCGTGTATTACGGTGATATTTGGTGCTAACGGAAGCGGCTTCCGTCATCCTCAATTTGCGCTAAAGGTTCGTCAAAGCCCAATTGTGAACTTGGAACCACGGTAATGTGAAGCTCTACAGCCGCGCAGCCACCTCTTTTCTGAAGAACGTCGAAGCTATTTTTTTGTGTGTGTGTATGTGCGCGTGAGCCAGTTGCTCCTTGTCAGTCATGAGCAGCTGACGGAAGAGTGGACGGTGGCCCCTGATACTGAAACCCTCAATGCTATTTCGAGACGAGCGACCAGAGTAAAATTGCCGCCTGCCGCCCCGCTTTCGTGGCAACCCCTCCTCGTTCTGCTCCAACCGATCACGACTGAGCAATTCGATTTGGATCGTTTTCATTCCGTGTCACTAAAAAAAGTCATGTTACAAGAAAGGGAATATCTGACCTCCCGTTCGCGTATTCAATGAGCAGAGTAGTTGACAAAAGTGGGGCTCATATTTCAATTTTTTATCTTCGGTCATAATATTTTGTTCTTTTTGACCCACTTTTTTTTATGTTATTCTTGTCAAGTAATGCATTCACGCGTGTTTGTATTTTGACAGGGCTTAGTCAGAGACATCCACAATGATTCTCTCACCATTGCCTTTGAGAACAAGTGAGTTTGTGATTTCCGGCGGCCGTCTGTGTGCGCTGCGCTTTTTTTTTTTTTTTTTTGAAGCGATGCGATTGTTTGTTTGTTTGTTTTTCAGTTGGCAACCAGAACGCCAGGTGCCCTTCAGCGATGTCCGGATGCCACCTCCTGCTGATGCCAAGAAGGAGATTAGAGAGGGTGAGGAAGTGGAGGTATGGACGAGTCACTTCGATTTACTAGCTTTCTTCCTGCTTTTACTGTCTGGTAGTGTCTTCATCTTCATGTCTTATGATCTGGGCAGATCCTTTCCAGGGCCAATGATGTGGAACCTTGTGGTTGGTGGCTTGCTAAAGTCTGCATGACGAAAGGAGATGTGAGTTTTGCTTGACCGCACGCCCCATGTCTTGGTCAACTGCACCCACTTTGTATCGTCGCCCAAAAACCGTCATCTTGTATGCCCCCGCCCACCCAGTTCTTTGTCATCGAGTATGCGGCCTGTGATGCCGTCTACAACGAGATTGTGACATTTGAGCGCTTGCGCCCGGTCAACACCAACAAGGCAATCACCAGTAATTACTTTCACAAGTGCACGATCGCCATCCCGCAAGATCTGCAAGAAGCGTGAGTACCACAGGAAAGCATTTGACAAATTTCTTCGGGACAAATGAAGACTTGCATGCTTATACGCTCAACCCTTGTGTTCGAAAGCTGTTCGCGTCTGTTGCTAACCTGAAAAAGGGTGCAGAAATACTGAGGCGCTAACTTTGCCCCGTACGTTGACATTTTGCAAAATCATACACGTAGGGCTGCTGGATTATGAAAAAAAATATCAGTCACGATTATTTTGGTGCTCTTTGAGATCGCGATTATTCAATCGATTGCATATTTTTGCGGTGGGTACAAAACGACAATGTTTCATGCTATATGGAGGCTAATCGAATTCTTTGGAACACTAAAATGATGCACGTTCCTTTTGGATCAAATTGTTTTCAATGAGTTGTCGCTAGTCCTCTCGAATTGAGAACCAAGCGACTTAAGTTCTGCCTGTGCCGATCCGTTTCAGGTGTCAGACCGAGAATGCGCATAAAGACTTTAAGAAAGCTGTGGGAGCCTGTCAAGTCTCCTACTGTGCCGAGACCAGCCAGTTGGTCATTGTGGTAATGAACTTTCTTCTCTTCTCTCGGACCGGCTGGCAATGTCTTCATACCGTGTCTGCAATTCCAATGTCACACTCACACGAATGCCGCTTAGGCTTACATTAATCTTGATCATTATTATTATTTTTTATTTTTTTTCGCCCTCTCATTCTAGTCCACCAGCGAGTCGACGGTGAAGCGTGTGTCTTTGCTGAGTGACATGCACCTCCGCAGCCTCCGAACCAAGCTGATGCTCATGTCCCGCAACCAGGAAGCGACAAAACACCTCGAGGTCAAAGCCGCTGGCCGTTGCGAACTCTGCGGCGCCGATTGGAGAAGGCTGAAGGATTTCAACGCTTGGATCCACCTCGCTAATTTTTGCTTTTTGTTTGTTTAGAACTCCCGGCACCTGGTGTCATCTTTCCAGGAAGAGTTCACGGTGAGGCCCGATTTGATGGGGCTGGCCATCGGCAGTCACGGCAGCAACATTCAGCAAGCGCGAAAAGTGCCAGGGGTCACCGCCATCGATTTGGACGAGGAGACCGGTACCTTCAGAATTTATGGAGAGGTAGTGTTCTTTTGAAAAAGTCGGGGGCTGGCATGGATAAGAGCATGAGCTACATTGCTTTTTTTTTGGGGGTTTGGTTTTCTTTCATCCGATGATAAAAATGTCATTTCTTTAGGAACATGTTACTTGTCGATCTCGTTGTATTCAACACCCAAATTGAATATCGCACGATTTTCCAATATCGCGCGCGTCCGATATCTTGTTTTTGTCTTTGGTTGAATCGAGATTGAAAAGGATTCGCAAATGGTTGTATTTATATTTTACGGAGCAGAATCGGGCTTTGTGAAGGAAACTTGTTTTGGCGATTGGTCCGGAAGGTCTTCTACAAGTTCATCGTCAAAGTCCCGCTGTCTCGGCCGCTTTTGTCCACCTGAATGTTTTGACATTTTTCTTGTTCGTTTGTGCAAAAAAGCTCTCCTGTTTTGGTTTTCCAGACGGCAGAAGCGGTGAAAAAGGCAAGGAACTACCTCGAGTTTCTGGAGGATTCTGTCCAGGTACCAAGAAACCTCGTTGGTATGTACGCATCCTTGGAAATGGATATTGAGCTCGCCTCCTTTTTAACATTTTTTTTTTTTTGTCTTTTTGAGCATGACGAAAGTAACTGTAGTCAAATAAGCTCTGCCGCTTTGCATCATTCTCCACTTAATGGCGCCAATGACGGTTACCGGAAAGATTTTTCAATGCAGAAAATCTGCAATCGGCCCACCTGTTGTCTGCCCTCAGGGAAAGTCATCGGTAAGAATGGAAAAGTCATTCAGGAGATTGTGGACAAGTCCGGAGTGGTGCGGGTCAGGATCGAAGGAGACAATGACAACAAGCAACCGCGACAAGAAGTGAGCCGCGTTCTTGTTGTTTGTTTGCTTTTTTTTTTTTAGCTCCTCACTGAGCAGTTGTCGCATTTCTTTCCACGCTGGATTTGGTGGCATTGCCTGACATATACTGACCTGCACGTTGTGCTCGTTTGGTTTTGTTGACACAGGGAATGGTCCCCTTTACCTTTGTCGGCACGAAGGAGAGCATTGGAAATGTCCAGGTCTTGCTGGAGTACCACATCTCGTACCTCAATGTAAGGGCATGCTTGGATATATATACGTGTGTGTGTGTGTGTGTGTGTGTGTGTGTGTGTGTCCTGGATCTCATTTTACCGGATTCCTTTCGGCGAAACCATTTTTAAATTGAATTCGACATTTGACGCGACCGGCCGAATGTGTCGGTAGAACGACGCCGTCAATCAGAGAAATAGAACTGTGAAAATGCACTTTTTGCTCTTCCAACCAGGAGGTCGAACAACTTCGTCTGGAGCGGATGCAGATCGATGACCAGTTGCGGCAGCTCACGCAGGGCCACCGACCCGGAGAGAGGAGCGAGCGCGGAGGAGGAGGAGGAGCAGGAGGAGGAGGAGGATACAACGCAGACGGCGGCGCCAACGCCTCGTCGTCCTCGTCGCACGTCGGGCGCTCCTACAACAGTCGAGGTCGTGGGCGCAGAGGCCACGGCTACAGTACCGGATACGGTAGGCACGCCGAGCCGTTGTCGGATGCCGCAGTACGCACGATACGATAGTTTGTGAAAAGGAAATCAACGCCTACCTTATCGGGAGACGCGATGCGGCGGGATGGGTCGCACTTTTGCGGCGTCTTAAGTGCAGAAACTTATCGTACGTACGTGGACGGCAAACCACATCCGGCGGTCTGTTTGCCGATGATTGGTGGCGTGCGTATGAGGGAACGTGGATGAAACGAGCCCGCAGAGCTACAGTCGTCTATTTCCTCTCTGCTCGGCGTAATTTGCGCACGACTCAGTGCGACATTGTGCTTCTGCCAGGCACCAACTCGGAGCACTCCAATGCATCCGAGACCGACTCGGAGCGTCGAGATGAAGTCGGCGACTGGTCTCAGGCTGCTGAGGAGCAAATGAGGCGAGTCGTGCTCTTGCATTTTGCTTCGATTCAGGCTTTGGAGCCTTATTAATTAATTTTATTTTATTTTTTTTGCGAAAGTTGTCCGTGGCTTTCCGATGACTCCCAAAACACTTCAATTAATTTCCAAGATGGAAACGAACGCTTTGTAATTCCTTCAATGTTTTACTTTTCATGTCATCTACTTTGAACTGCTCATCGGTCTAATTTTACTGTCCCTTGACTCGTCTCAAACAAAAGGGCAACTTGGCAACAGAGTCCACATGAGCAGCACGCACAGTCTCGACGTCGGAAAACGATCCTCTCCTTTCCAGGCGGTCTTCTGGACTGTGCGTGTCTCTTGCTTATGCTCGCTCGGTCTGAATATTATTGCTCATATTGGCTGATTTACACTTGAGTTGACCCTCTCTTTTCATTGGACTTTAGCTCCTTAGCTGGCCAAAATTTGGTTCAAGACGGATTTTATTGTCACTCACCCGATTCTGACTGCGGGCAGCACTTCAGTTTCAGTGGTATTTGTGCGTTACACCATTTTGTCTTCAATCGGAGTCATTCAAAATTTGCAACGTTATTTCCAAATCATTCAATTTTTTTCGAAACATTTCAAAAGACCTTTTCCATGACCTTACAAATCCTGTGAGATTTCTGTTGAGCCGCTGATTGCATGATCCACCCCCCCCCCCCCCATTTGTTTTGATGACATGTAAGATGTGGATGAATGGGTACATTGCTGACCAACTTGCAGGGAGAGGGATAGAGGTCCACGTCCACAGAGGGACGGTCGCAGGAGGCCCGGACCGGGCAGAGGACGGGGAGGGCGAGGAGGAAGAGGAGGCGGCGGCGGCGGCGCAGGTAAACGCCCGTCGGAAGTCAAAAGAATTCCAGGATGGAACAAGTGACTTTGCGGCAGGCCCTCACGGTGACAACGCGGAGACCAACACCGAGACAGACCAGACCGCCGATACCGATGCGAGCGAGTCCAACTTGGTGGCCACTCGCCAGCGGCGATCTCGACGACGCAGGACGGATGAGGACGCCACCATGATGGATGGCATGAGCGAATCGGACAACGCCTCTGTGAGCGAAAACGGAATCGGTATGGAATCATTCAATACCCAATGGGCACTTTTGCTCTTTACCTGCTGTTCGATTCCTCCTCCCCCCCCCCCCCCCCCCCCCCTACACTTTGGTTTTCTGTAAAACAAATGTTGCCAAATCAAGTGAGCTATGGCATCCATTGAAATGAAGCGGCAGCGAGCTAGGCCAATCCGCAGGCCGATTGCCATGTTTAGCCTCCAGTTCCTCTCGCCACCCTTTAGATGACGCCGAAGCTCAGCCGCAGCGTCGTAACCGTAGTCGACGACGTCGTATTCGCCTGCCCGAAGAGAGGCAGCCAGGTAATCGGGGACTGCTCGTGTCGGCGCTCGCGTTGCCCTTCACCGGTTGTGGTTTTTGTGTGACGCGTTTGTACTGCAGATAGCGACGACCATCATACGTTTTCCTGCTTGCGTGTGCCAAAATGTTGGAGTGTTTTTTTTTCTTTTTTTCTTCAGCATTCTCATCAGTCATGTTAAGACCTGCACTAATAATGTTGTTGTTTTATTCTGACCGACTGAAGTGGTGTGTCTCAAGAGCATGCGCTTGTTTTTTACCTTTTAGGCTGCATGGGTAAAAAAAAGAAAAAATATATATATATATATGGAAGAATCCTTCAGACAGAATTATTTTTTTCCATCAGGATTCCTGCAAGTTAAATTTCAAGAATTTCTAAATTCCATTTGTACCTTAACGGAAAGACCAACTTCAGAATGTTTCCAGGGTCCAAAATTGTGACAGCAGCAAAATGACGAAAAAAGATTACGACTTGACAGATTGATTTCAGACATTTTTACCCCCCCACCCCTCCGACTGGCCAACGCTTTGTCTCGTCTGCTCTGTGCACAGTGACGGTGGCAGACTTCATGTCCAGGGCCGACTCTCAGAGCAGACAGATGCCGACCACCAAGGACGTCGCCATGAACGAGGAGGAGGTTTCTGCACTTAGTCTTCTTTTTCATTGGCAGCAAATCGTTGCGCAAGCTTGGGCTCTTGGGTTCCAAGCTGAGAGTGAGCTTGGAGTTTTGTGTTTTTTTTTTTCTCCATGTTTTGTTCAGGGTCAGGCGGATGCCGGAGCAGAGCGCAGCCCGGAGGCTCCTTCCACAACCGCCAACGGTTCCGACAACGGTGCCAACCAAGAGCCCGCCGGGCCCTCCGCGGAGGGGGCCGCCAAAGTCCCGGACGAAGGGGAGCCGGACCCCAAAACTGTTGTCAATGGCCTCTCGTAGCCACACCCCAAAACACTCTTTCGAATCTTGTTTGGCATTGTTTGAAATCGCACGCTTTTCTTTGAATCTGTTTTTAACGCGGCAAGAATTTTTTTTTTTTTTTTTTTAACTTTGAAATTTAAAACCGTGCATATTTTAGTGGTCTCTATAATTACGCCACACCTTTACACTCTTGTTCTACTACCCACACAGTTTAAGTCTTTTTTTCAGTGGTTCTTCCTAAGCTGGCCAAAGATAGTCTCTCACACACTACGATTATGTAAATGTTCATTTTCAGTCGCAAGAATGACTGTGAAAGCAGTATTTGGAAAAAGTAGTCAGGGAATTCAACTCCAACCCATACCGTGGTATGAATGCAGCCGTGGTTTTTGGTGACATCTTAGCAGGGTTTTTGTAACCGTCTGCCTTCGCCAGGAAAGGTTTTCTGGATATTTTTGTGCATCTGAATTGGTTTGTACTTTCTATCGTCATGCGTGAGCAATACCACGGCGCAGGCAGATTTGTTTTGAAGCCCCGCGTACTTGACATTGACGTGATCAGCTGTCGTGCCTTGAGAATAGTTTGAACATGTTGCCTGAACCGCACAATATCTGAAAACTTGTCACACGTCTTTGCTGGTGGTTTGCCTGCCACAGTCGGACCAGATGAGCCCCCCTCCCCTCAAACGCTCTCTTGCCACTGTGAACTGACAAACGCAACCACTGAAGACCCTGAGAAGTCATTCGGAGACATATCTTTTCAAGTCAGGTGTGACTGTTCTTAATGTTAATGTGTTGAGTTTGGCATAGCTGCTTTCTCTTTTTCAATATGCAACCACTTTGTTCATGAGGAAATGTTACAGCGTACCTGGAAAACAAACCGTAGAGTCATTTCCTTTGCACTGAAACATTTTTCTGTCAAGAGTTAATTGTAGTTGGAAAAACTGCCTTGTGTGCTAAACAGAGATGTAGCCAATTTCTTGATTTTTGTTCGGCTGGAAACTCATTGACCGTTTCCCCAAAAGAAGGCTTATTTATTTTAAATATGTACAGTATTTAAAAAAAAAACAAAAACACAAAAAAACAACAACACCTTGACTCTAAACGTATGTGAGAGGACACATGACAAATTTGGACTACTGAGTTATGACAGCGCATGTTATTCTGTTGGGTCGACAACAGTATTTTGTTTTTTTCTAAAGGATCATTCTGGTTGGTTGATGTGCAATATGTTTTGTATGCAGGTAGTTCTTAAATAAACTTGATCTTTCATGTAGATCTAGAACCAAACTCTGCGCTCTTAAAAGCAGAAACATGAATGAATGCAACCTTTCGAATCTTGTGCGATACGCAGCGTAAAAACCACAAAAGGCAAAGGCTCTTATACAATGGGATTCATTTGAAAACTCAAACGCAACAATGTGATTAACTTTGTAGCCGCTTCGTTAAGGCTTGTCACTTCTTTGTTTGGCCTTCAATTAGATCTTTGGCCTCGTTAATCTTGGCCGCGAGGTAGGGAGAGCCACCTGCAAGAAGTTAAAACACAAGAATATTTCGTCAAGCCCTTGATGTCGGACTGGGAAACCGAGTTAAGTTTGCCACCTACCTCTGTCTGGGTGATTTAGGATCATTAGTTTTCTGTGGGCTTCTCTGATCTTATTCCAACTGGCAGTGGGACTGAAAGACATGCTAGTTAGGGGATCTGGCCATGTTTTAAAACAAAAAACATGCAAAACAAGACCAAATGTGAGCCAAGACTAAACATACCTGACACCTAAAACCAATGCGGCTTCTCTCTTTGTCATCTTTGGTTCAAAACCACCTCGATAGTAACCCCCTCCAAAGGCCTTCAAGAAAGAGCATAAATTTAATTAGCCGGAGCCCAGTTACGACGCGATTTAGACTTTGGTCCTCAAATTGTAATCATAAATGTCAACGAGTACTACAGCAGCAGCCTACAAATATTAATCAACCTTGCAGGTGGTCATTATGTACAGAGGATGCCTAGGACAGGTTTAAGTAAGGACAATCGCTTCCATCTGCATCTTGCACCTGCCAGGTGGGAACACTTTAGGGAAAGGGAAGTAGCAAAACGAGATACGTGAGAGCCTCACATTCTTCGGGAAGCTCTGTAGGGCCTGTTTGACTTGAGGCTCCATCTGCTTCATGGCCTGCATGACATAGCGACCTGGGTGATGAAGCGGAGAACACCAGGCAAGGGTCAAACGATGACACTTGACAAGAGCTCACTTCTGGTACTTGCCTGCAAATCCGGCTGCAGCCAAAGCGAGCCCCGCTGCCACCAAGGAACTGGCCTGAGGACATCGGCAGCAGGTAAAAATCACGACAAGTGATGAGATGTCAATGCGTGTAAACGGACTCCCAAGCCGTAATTACAGCACACGCACAAAAAAAGTAATAATTTAACCCAAACAAGTCGTTCGCGTTGGACAGATTCGGTAAAGCAAACTTGACTAAAGCTAATAGTTAGCCTAGCCGTCTCATCGAGACATTTCGTGACGTCACATGCCCCCCTCCCGTCCTGCTGAGGAATATAAACTTATACTTGCCATGTATCCGTGTTGTGTTTCGTTACAAATTGATCAGGGGAAAAACTTTTGACCTCATGGTTTCTGACGTTCGTGTGTTTATGTCGTCAATAGTAAGAAACTGTCGTAAAAAGCCGGCAAGCAAGGCTTGTCGCCCAGATGATTATTTCCCACAATATAAAACCTTTGAATTTTAAAACAAACGCGCCGTTACTGCTAACAATGTACAGTATCGATTAGGAACGTCCGATCAAATGTCCGGGTCATTCAATTTTCTGAAAATGTTAATTGAACTGACAGTGGACAACAGAAAAATCAAATTTGTTGTGTTTGGCTTGACAGTGATTGTCTTACAATGTTAATATCAGACATTATAATGCCTATTTTCCGAGGCAATAATTTCTGCTCACAAAATAAAATTACAGGGCGGCCCGGTAGTCCAGTGGTTAGCACGTCTACTTCACAGTGCAGACCGTGGTTCAATTCCAGTTCCGGCCTCCCTGTGTGGAGTTTGCATGTTCTCCCCGGGGCTGCGTGGGTTTTCTCCGGGTACTCCCACATTCCAAAAACATGCACGGCAGGCTGATTGATCGCTCTAAATTGTCCCTAGGTGTGAGTGAGGGCGTGCATGGTTGTTTGTCTCTGTGTGCCCTGCGATTGGCTGGCTACCAATTCGGGGTGTCCCCCGCCTACTGCCCGAAGACAGCTGGGGTAGGCTCCAGCACCACCGCGACTCTAGTGAGGATGAAGCGGTTCGGAAGATGAATGAATGAATGAAATAAAATTACAACTTCACATTTACACGCTTAGGCTTAAATATAATTTATTTATAAAACGCATTTCGTACATGACAAGTGTTGACAAGGTGAAGAGTTTCAACATTGAAAATAGGTATATATTTTTTGAAAACTGTCTTGGAGTCTGAGAGGTGACAGAGTTGCTCAGTCCACCTCTTCAACGGTGGGCCCCTGGGCGTCGGCCCTGGCCTGCGCCCCGCAGCTTCCCGCAGGCCCCGCCCCCTGATACAGCTTGCTGATGATTGGCTGACACACTCGTTCCAGCTCCTTCCGCTTGTGCTGGAACTCGTCCGTGTCAGCCAGCTGGTTGTTCTCCAGCCAGCGGAGGGTCTGGTCACACTTGTCCGTCAGAGTCTTCCGATCATCCTCGCTCAACTTGGCCGCCATCTTCTCACCCTGGACGCTGCTCTTCACGTCAAAGGCGTACGACTCCAAAGCGTTCTTGGCGGCGATCTTGTCGCGCTGCAGGTCATCCTCGGCTTTGTACTTTTGGGCGTCGTCCACCATCTTGTCGATCTCCTCTTTGCTCAGACGGCCTTTGTCGTTGGTTATGGTGATTTTGTTCTCCTTGCCGGTGCTTTTGTCCACCGCCGACACGTTCAAGATGCCGTCGGCGTCCAGGTCGAAGGTGACCTCGATCTGCGGCACGCCTCGCGGAGCCGGCGGGATTCCGCTCAGCTCAAACTTTCCCAGGAGGTTGTTGTCCTCGGTCATGGCCCTCTCGCCCTCCAAGACCCGGATGAGGACGCCGGGCTGGTTGTCCGAGTAGGTGCTGAAGATTTGCGTTTGCTTGGTGGGAACGGTGGTGTTGCGTTTGACGAGCGGCGTCATGACTCCTCCGGCGGTCTCGATGCCCAGCGACAGAGGCGCCACGTCGAGCAGCAGCAGGTCCTGGACGTTGGCCGAGGTGTCCCCCGTGAGGACGGCGGCCTGGACGGCCGCGCCGTAAGCCACCGCCTCGTCGGGGTTGATGCTCTTATTCAGCTCTTTGCCGTTGAAAAAGTCCCGCAGGAGCTTCTGGATTCTGGGGATCCGCGTGGAGCCGCCAACGAGGACCACGTCGTGGATCTGGCCCTTGTCCATCTTGGCGTCCCTCAGGGCTTTCTCCACCGGCTCCAGAGTTCCCCTGAACAGGTCGCAGCACAGCTCCTCGAAGCGAGCCCTGGTGATGGCGGTGTAGAAGTCCAGGCCCTCAAAGAGGGAGTCGATCTCCACGTTGGCCTGGGAGCTGGAGGACAGCGTCCTCTTGGCCCTCTCGCAGGCGGTACGCAGCCTCCTCAAGGCCCTCTTGTTCTGGCCGATGTCTTTCTTGTGCTTCCTCTTGAACTCGGCGACAAAGTGCTCCACCATGCGGTTGTCAAAGTCCTCTCCGCCCAGATGTGTGTCCCCGGCGGTGGCTTTGACCTCGAAGATGCCGCCCTCGATGGTCAGGACGGACACGTCGAAGGTGCCGCCGCCCAGGTCGAAGATGAGGATGTTGCGCTCTCCCGACTGGCCTTTGTCCAGACCGTAAGCGATGGCCGCCGCCGTGGGCTCATTGATGATCCTGAGGATGTTCAGTCCCGCGATGACACCCGCGTCTTTGGTGGCCTGCCGTTGGGAGTCGTTAAAGTAGGCGGGGACCGTTACCACGGCGCTGGACACCCGTTGACCCAGGTAGGCTTCGGCCGTCTCCTTCATTTTGACCAGCACCATGGAGGAGATCTCCTCTGGGTAGAAGGCCTTCTCCTCCCCTTTGTGCTGCACTTGGATTTTCGCCTTCCCTCCGTCGGCGACCACCTTGAAGGGCCAGTGCTTCGCGTCCGCTCGCACCACCGGATCGTCGAACCTCCTTCCGATCAGTCTCTTGGCGTCAAACACCGTGTTGCTCGGGTTCAACGCCACCTGGTTCTTGGCGGCGTCACCGATGAGCCTCTCCGTGTCGGTGAACGCCACATAGCTGGGCGTGGTTCTGTTGCCCTGGTCGTTGGCGATGATCTCCACCTTGCCGTGCTGGAAAACACCCACGCAGGAGTACGTGGTGCCCAGGTCGATGCCGATGGCGACGCCTTTCGCTGAAACCATTTTGTTTGTTTGTCGGTGGAGATGTTTGTCTGTGAGGGGAACGAAATTCAAGCAGTACATTAAACATCATGTTAACATATACAGTATCTTAATCATCTCCGAAAGATCCCTCAGTGGTCTACAATACTATATGGAGTCAAAGAGCCTATGTCGAACCTCTGTAGGTACTTTATTATTTTACAGTGTCGAAATGACAAGATGTTAAACATTCTAACAACATGAAAAGCAATTCAATATAATGCAATAAAAATATATGGCGGCGTTACTAAATAGTATGTAGAAAGTCTGAATTATAGAGAATGAAAGCACCAACTTACACTTCAAGTGCACTGTGAGCTTCTTGAGGAGCTTCTTGAGGAGCTTCTGGTGGAGTTTGTATTTTGTGTACGGTGGCTGTCCCTCATAGTTTTTATACTCGTCAAAACTCATTCTCGGCACTTCCAGACGTTTCTCTGTCAAATCCGTTACTGACAAAGACAACTTCCTATTAGTTCTTTCTAACTAAAAGATTATGGAAATGACTTTCAGGCTTTGGTAAGGCAAATGAACGGAAGTATATTTTATTTTGAAGGCCAACCCGGATTGTAATGTTAAACATTGACGTAACATTTTACAGAACACTCTGGAATCATGGAGATGCAGCGAGAAGAGTGGCGATTATTTTTGGGTGAATCACGTCATTCATTTTAACGCTTTAGTTCTGAAAAAAAATCTGTGTTTGTTAAAATGTGTTGGTGTACGTTGAATGTTACTATTGACATCAACTAATGAAATTGTAAAACTATTTTGTGTGCATCAATCAAAGAAAAACACTACTAAAAGTAACATTATAATAATAGATATTACTAGGTAATTACGAGGTAACTATATAACAGATATTTATTTTTCTTTGAACATTTGTTTGGGTAAGACAAGTCTGTTCTTACGTGCTTACGGACACTTCCTTGTACACGAGTCAGCGTCCTTTGCTGCATTCCGTTCTGCCATAATAATGGGAGATGGAGCGATTTTGGCACTTTTAACTCCTGTCAATGCCATATGGCCGAAAGTCGAGCGCCAATTACCAATGTACAGTATTGATCAAAGAAACTGAGCCGGGAGGAGCTTGTGACGTCATCCACAGTGTTTGAGACATTGGCTTGGGTCAGCGTCTTTGAATTTGGTGGCATGGTACAGCCGAACTTGACATTCACAAACAGTCTGCAGTTAAGAGCCCCCGTAATATCGATGTCCTTTGGCTTGAGATGGTAGCCAGTAAAATGAACGAGAAATGAATATTTAAAATCTGTATGGCGTAATGGAAACATGCCATCTACCTCCTGCCAGTGGACGAAAACATGTCGGCATTATACACAGTAGGATAGTGAAAGGCCTCATTATTGACCCTATAATTTGCACAGTTACAATGTCGTTGTTTTTTAAGGCAGACGGAGTATAGCAATTGTAGTGGATCCATTTCCTCAACAGAGCAAGCCTGTTATGTCAGCCAAGCTGTCCCAATCAACCGGCAGCGCAGACTGCGTTGTCAATCGGATTTCAAAAGGCAACCGTGTGGAGAAATGAGCGTTTCTAAATCACATGGAATGACAGCGCTGTGCTGCTCGCATATGGGCGCAAGCACAAAGGCCCACAGGAAGCAGCTATTTCGGTGTGTTTTATGAGCCCAACCGAGCAATTTAATTCTTTTGTTCGCTGGAGTTCTACTTCATTGATTAACAAAAGCGGGGATATATTTTTCTCAGCCCCTTTTGAAAAGCCTGAAATGTCAAGCCTTTTAAAGGAGATTATTCTGCCTGTGTGCAGTGAATAGGGCCCAGAGTAACCTTTTGTCTACAATTAAATATTCCGGCATAAATATAAAAGGAAATCAGAGATGGGGAAGATTGAGTCAGGAGAGATTGGCGAGGTAGATCCTCCGGCAGATAGCGGCAACAGCCCGAGCTCTAATTAGATATGCCAGGCAGCCGGTGAGCAGTCGCTCTCCACAGCACGTCGAGAGAGGAGACAGCCGGAGTGAGGACTGAGGAAACCTATCGGCTCATCTGTCCGTCCGGCGTCTTCCTCTGGGCATCCGCAAGGTATTTCCAGACTCGGTTTTGTGTCCTAATGTTGTTTGTTTTCCCGGCACTGGAGCTGAGGAGAGAGCGAGAGAGAGAGTTTTTAAAAGGCAATGCCTTGTGGGAACTGCATAAACAGAGAAGGCTGCATGAAAAGTTGTGTGACTGTTTATGATGCAGAGGAGTGATCAGCGATGACAAGGAGGAACTTTGGGGACCACCCCGAGGCTCGACTGTTAGCATATTAAGTGTTGATGGGCTCTATGCTGCCATTTGATGAAGTTGCGCGAAAGGCAGTCGGGCTTTGCATTTGTATTTTTCGCTGAGATGACTTTGCTTTTCATGAAAGTGGCACTGTATCGATCACTTTTTTTTTTTTCGTCAGCTGATCAGAACTTTGGACTTTGATCTGCAGTTTTGATTGGACCGGAATGTGCGGCAGCTTGTCCGCCGGGTTTTGACAGGATCGTTCTCCCGAGCGGGCATCTTGATGGCAATTAAGGAGATTCATACTTCTTTAGCTTTTGGACACGACTCATTTGACACTTTTTTCATTCCGTTTGACTGTTTGGCTCAGAAATGGCACGAATCTAATACTGCAAACAAATTCCACTTCATGTTTTGTATCAGTGTCCCAAATCAGGCCCCGATGAAATGTAAGCAAAATCAATGGGACATCCGCCAATGACTTTGATGGATTTGCGGATGAGGATTGCGAAAAAAAAAAAAAAAGTGAATACATTGTTCAATGAAGTACAACCAAATTCAGTTTTGCTCCCGAAGCCTTTTTAAGAACAGAAGCTAGTGTGCGTCATGCTACTGTGTAGCGTACATCCGACCATGCCTGCGTCCCATAATACAACCCGTTTTGCGTACGTGTTGAGTGTCGGAAATAGCACCCGTAACTGACACCACGCCGTGTGGTTGTGAAAATACGGTCGGTTATCTTATCAAAGAAAGAGGCCAAAATAAATCCTTTTTCAAAACTTTTTTCCCGCCCTTAATGTGGCCCCTAACCCGGATAGCTCAAAGCCAGCTAACAAATTCAAAGTGGTGTTATACGCAGGTGCGTATTCTAACCGGTGACTTTCCGGTGTTTACTTGACTCGGGCAGTGCAATTGGCTGGCAACCGGTTGGTTCGGTACCTCTAACAAGATTAAGAACCATCGGCCTGGAATCTCCTGTCTCCAGTTTTGTGTAGATGCGCTTCACTGTCACTCATTATAGGAGGAAATCTCATTGTTGTCAGGCAACATGTTTCCCTAAGGTTGGAACTGTAAGAGATGAAGTGAACGAAAGAATAAAACCTCGCCTGGTTTTATTAGGGCTGTTCTGAGTTGTGTCGGTAGAGGAACATGACGGAAGCAACATACGGCTTCATATCGGCACTCATAACAGTCGTGGCACGCCTATATGAATCAAATGTCAGCTCAACCAGAACGCTCGGTGCCAGAGGCCTTTATCGCAGCTTTGGGGGCTGATTGGCGCAGTGTGCAGTAATGACTTCAGGTCGTGGGCTTGCGACCCTGTTATGATAACTAAACGCAAAGGTCAAATGCCTGAATGGCAGTCGGCTGCGTCTGTCCTGTCTGCTGATAATGCTCGATAACAACAAATGACTTTTTTTTTTTTTTTTTTAAGATGAGCATTTTCCTTCCATGTGTATTTGTGAATGAAAATTGCTTTAGCTCAATTTGCAAATCAAACAGCAAAACTCGTAGACCAACGCGAACAGAAGCACCTCCATTTGGGATCTTTGAATCTGTCTCAAGACCACTTTTGAGGGGTCGAGTCTCAGAGTCGATTGTATTTGAACTGGTGACTTGTCTCGAACAAACTTTTTTTTTCAAGGTAAACTACGATGGTGTCATAGTGTGCTACAACGCGTCTGTGGTTCAACATTTTAAGCTCGTGGAAGTAAACGCAATGGGCTCTACTTTGGGAGAGAGCGCATCTTCACATTATGTATCGGCTGCACAACAAATGGATGAATAGCTAGTTTTGAAAAAAAAAGGTTTGCTCAAATATTGGTCAATAACTTTTTAGGTGGGGCCGTGATTTGTATGCATTTTGTCTCTATTTTTCTACCTGGACAGACACTCCCCAGTCACACATAGGCAGGCGGTCGAACATCTGGCTCTGGCGGACACATTTGTACAGACAGTCAGAGCGCATGTATAAATCTGGCATAATGCTGATTTTTGCCTTTCACCAAATAGGACTGCTAGCTTGGCAGAAAGGAAACACAAATTATTTCATCAAACGGCTCTCCCTCTATATCCAGACTTGACTTTGGCTCCATAAAGCTGGTTGCATAATCCTTTTATCGAACCCGCCAATAGTGGAAATACCCAGAGTGAGAGAAATATTATTAAGGTCATTTCTATCTGTATTTACTAAAAAAAAAAAAAAACTCTACTTTTCTTTTTTTTTATCTGGTGGTAAAAAAATGACTCTATGTCATGTGTATTGAGACCAAGCAGCAGCTTTATAAATGTTCTCTGACCAACTGCGTAAATCTCTGCCCTCATCTGTAATGACCAAAATCAAATTGTTCTCATTTCTCTCTCAAAAGGCACAGTAGATAGGAAGACTACAACACTTCTGCACGTCAGCTTTTTCTGCATTCATATCTCTGCTCTCATGAGTGTGAGTGTGTGAGGTTCACGTTCATATGTGCAGCACAACATGTTTTTGTATTAACCGCATCTCTTATGTGCGCCCCTCTTTTTAATCTCCGAAACCCAATTCACAAGTGGCTTCTGCTTTAGGCCCAGGCGGTTGTCCGGCCAGTGTCCCATCAGATCTCCAATATACTGTACAGATTTGTATATGCAGCAGCTGGACAAATAATCCTCATAGTCGTTTTCAGAGTCATTTCTTAAGTGAGTGTTTGACATCCTGTTCCTCTGTCCTTGCTCTCTGCCAGCCCAGTGGGCGTAGTTAGCACAACAAGGCATTTTTTTTTTTTTCAGTGGATGATGAGGCATTTATGATTGAACCCCAAGTACTCGAGGAACAAGTGGCTGGGAAATTGTCCAGACATGTTTCCAATGGTCCAGATATAGTTCTCGCAACAGCGCTAATCCCAAAATGCTCCCTGCCCCAAATCAGAGCTGTTAACACTCAAGCATTGAGTATGAGACGCACACTTTTCTGTCCAATATCACACTCACACACTTTACTTTGATTTCTCACGCTAAGAAAAAGTACCACTGGGGGGGAACATTTTTTGGGGTTCATCTTCTTGTCCCTTCCCAGTTCATTGCTGCTGGCTCACAGGGGTGAGTGGTCATGGGGCCACCCAACAGATAAACAAAACTAAAAAGTCCAGGGACAATTTTTATATGCTAGTCCAGTCCTGGTTTGAATTGATGTAATGTCATACTTTATTCAAAATATATTTCAATGTAAGTTTAGCTCATATTGCCATTCACACTTATCGTCAATATATAAACTGCATTTGTAAGAATGTCGTTTGAAGACAGGACCGGGACAAATTAATTGGGGAATCAGGGACATTTTGTATTTGGTTCTATTAGGCTGTGAATTCATCATTTACTAGGCATGCTTGTTCCAAAAAGAGAGGGGTCCCAAAACCACCGGTACCAGGCCTCGGCCCATTTGGGACCGGGCCGCCGAGACACACCTGCGAGCAGCGAGCAAATTGACTCCGCCAGACGTAGCGGAAATATGCGCGACTCGACAATGAAAGAAGAAGCAGTGAACAGAAAGTAACAGTACCAAATTGACCCAACGTACAGCTAAACGCGCAACTGACGGGCAGCCGCGACTTCCGAAGATGAAGCTTTGTATGACTGGAGAAGTTCCTCCCTCGGCGGTATCTCCGGACCGACGTGGAGGAGGAAGCTGTTATGCGTGGCGAGAAACCGGTTGAATCATTTCAGCAAGTAAGCACCCAAGTGATCAAGTGGCAAGCATGAAAATGCGAGCAGAGTTTGCACAACCCGCCCACGTAAACAGTCGCAGTTGCGTCGCTAAAAACTAGCCAGCGGCCATCAATCGTTTGATCAGTCACATTAGCAAGTAGCAATGATGCTAACGCCGTATGTTGGATCGTAACTTTAAAATTCGTATGTTTACATGATAAGGCGAACTTATTATTCCTCGTTGGTCCATTATTACTAGTTCACTGTGTTAGTGAAATTGATGAAACAAAAATCGGTGACTTAAATGTTCACATACTCTCTCATTATCTATGTTGTCAGTACCAGTGCTTTAAAACTGGCAATTTAAAAGCAACGAATAAATGGTTGCCGGTTCGCAAACAGTATGTCCCTGTCTCAGTTTACACAATAAAGGTTGGGGACCACTGGTGTAGAATACTGGAAATAACATCTTCAAAAACATCATCATCATCATGTTTGAAAGCACTGACTTTTGAATGTTTTTTTTTTTGTATTTGAATGCTAGATGAGCATTCGGTTCTATCATGAAAAGTAGCTCACTTACACACTGAAGCAGCAATATTTTATCCAGTTGAGGGGAACAGGATAAAAAAAAAAACAACAACAACAACCTAAAACCTACTTTGAATGGATGCCATCAGACCTGAATGGCATTGTCTTTAAACCTCACTGCAGGGAACAGATGTTGACACCGTCAGTGGCATTCTTATTGTTATCATTCTTCACCTCCTACCTCAAATAAGCAAACTTGTGTCTTGGCCGACGATGCAGGTTTATCAAAGTGAGAAAGGCTGCCGCCTTCAACGTCGACTCCCGGATCGGCGGGGCTACCTCTGAACGAACCGGAGTCATGTCCATTAGTGGCCTTGCAAGATTTACCTTACATTAGTTTTTCATTTTGACCCTTGTGTGATGGCCCTGTAATGGGATACGAGTCATAGTTCACCTTGTCCACGCCGTTCAAATCGCACGTGTATGTGGGTGTGCGTCTTTTGAGACGGAGCTCTCTGTCAACGGTGCTATAATTATCCTCCCGAGCAAAACAAGTGCCGATTGAGTGTCCCATTGTCTGAAGCGGGATTAGAGACCATGAGGAAACTGAATTTCAATTCGTATGCACGATGACACTTGTGACGTTGGGTTAGTGTCCACGTTGCGTCCTTTGCCCAATATGTCACACACTTGTGTGTCAAAGTGTTTCGAGGGCAGCTGGTTATTATGATTAGGACACGTTTGCTCATTAAGTTTGCTTAAGTGACATTGTGTATCGACAAGCAGATTTTCTTGCAGATTGTGTTCCTCTCGTCAGTTATGTGAGAAAGCCGAGGAACGTTTTTGTCGAACAGAGCGACGACTGAACCATCTTTGGATTGCCACACGTATAAAGGCGGCCCATATAAAGCCATTCAGTGCACTGAATGAACATGCCATCTGTGGGGCTTTCTTATTTCCTCTTCTCTTTTCTTCTCTTCCTTTTTCAAGCCTTGTAATCAAATTTGAGCAAAATCAAATGGCGGCAGGATAGAAGGCGCGCAGTAGGGGCGGGTGGAGGGTTCAATGAAAGTACCTTTTGTTGGTCTGAAACGAGCAAGTAATTTACAAAATGCCCTCCCTTTGTACAGAGGGCTAAAGGAAGAAAGAAATCAGTAGCTTTTAGAAGCTAGGCCTTGCGCTGCGACGGGCAAGATAATGAAAGCCGTCTTGTGTTTGTGGGATAGAAAGCGTCTCAAAGGCTGGCTGGGCCCGGGCTCAGGGTTAGCTTCATAAAAAAAAAAAAAAAGGAGAAGAAGAAAAAGCGTCGAACACAACGGTCTCGCACATACAGAGGAGTCATGTGGACTTTTGTGGACTCCTCTGTGCAGGCGTGCGCGTGTGCCTGTGTGTGCATGTGTGTGTGTCTTTTTTTTGTGTTTGGCAAAGAGCGGCAAAACAAGGATAGCGGTGCCTAGCTACTCTTGGCTGAGACACTGCGAGGAACAGTCAGAGTTGGGCATGCTGAGGAAGGAGGAGGCAAGGCAAGGCAAGCTGCTGATCTCCTCTTACCTGGTGTGCCGTTGCAGGTCGGCCTCACTCTCAGGTGGAACGCCTCTGCGCAGGAGTTTGGAAGGGAGATTATCAACCATCATTCTAGCGAAGGATTAAGAGGCACTAGGATTTGCATTTTTTTTTTTTTTTTTTTTTACCCCCCCCTCACTTTTTCTTGAACGCCTCTTGTGCATGTCCTGGAGTGGGACACTTGAATACCCAACTGACGTTAGCCTGCATGGATTATTACGACAACCTGAGAGACCCCCCCCCCCCACACCCACCCACCCCTTCCCTCAAGATCCTGCTTTTGTATATTTGTAGGTCATCTTCTTTGGATTTATTCCACTAAAAACTTGTTGTCTTCAAATATTCTGATGATTTGAGTCTGACTTCTAACACTGTAAATTGTGTTTGTGGAGATTGTTGGTGCTCATTTCCATCTCTGCTTTGTGTATGTGGCCTACAGAGCGCTTCCCTCCCTCTGTGGCCGCACCGTCACCTGAGGTCTCGTCTTGCTGCACGCGCACCGGTGAGTTCTGACAACCTTCATTACGCTAGTTAAACATGTTTCCTTTTTCCCTCGTGCTAACATGAAAGTTGTATACTCGTAAACTAGCGCTCGGTTGCATTTGCCTCACCGTTTCAATGTTTCACATTTCGCTCTGTTGTTTCTGCGCCCTCGTATTCATGAGCACGGCAAGATTCAGACATCCACATTGGTCTATTATGGCTGCGTTGACTATCTGTGTCTGCTGAGCTTATCCACGTGTGATTTTTTTTTAAGACGTTGCCCTTCAAACTTCGCCTGGAATGTTTGGAATAGTCTCGGAGTGTATTGAATTGATAAATACATTTCATGAAGTTGTACAGCGATACCCAGTGCCATTCAAGATGTTATTCGTGCAGTATGAAAGAATGGCAGACTTTTGCCTTTGGTCTCGCAGTTTTGTATGCTTCATATTTTAGTGCTATGGCGAGAATGACTTATGTATGCAGAGAGTGTTTTGAGTGTTTGCGAAATATTTTTGGGGGTGAGCATCCTAACAGAAAGTCAGAACTAAAACAAGGTGTTTTGGAAATATTTTGGTCCACTTGCATCTGGCTCCTGTGGTGCAGTGGCCATCCAAATCCATCAGCTCCAAGTGCAATTTCACCTGCGGGGGGGTGGAGTGGAACATTCTCGAGTTTGGAGAAGATCCAGGCACTCGTAGAGGTCCAAAATCGCTGATATTTGACTTCCCAATCATCCCGAAGACCGTGGCAGGATAAGAAATTATTCGTATTCTAATCCACACAGGCAACAGACTCCCCATGCGCTCGACAACACCAACGAGAAAACCAACGAGCACAACAGGGGGAATGAAATACACGAAGACACAGTGAGAAAGAGGAGGGACGCAGGTGAATCGGCAGGCAAGCAACCAACAAGTAGGAAAACAAAGAAACAGACCCCCCACCCCCTAAAAAAAAAGCCTCCGGCTACACTACCAAATCAAAACCAAGTCTAAACGCAAAGTATCGTCAAATCTCTCAACGTACCACACTTGATCCAGTTTGTTTGGATGGTTCCACTAGAAACAAGAGCAACAGAAATCATTTCCTGGATGAGACGGACGAAATGTAAAACAAGAAAAAGCCAAAGACCTCCACCGCACGATCACCAAATTGACCAAAATCACGTCGCTCCGCCTGAGCCACCACTTTAGCCTGCGTGCGTTTAGTTTGCTTTCAGCATCCGCTAGTCTTCAAAGCTCAAGAGGTCGCCTGACAAATGGTTGCCCTCTGCTCTTGGAGTCAGAACCGAATCGGGAGACGCAGCACTAATCTCTGAATGATTGTTTTGGATTATTCGGAAACTGCGTCTTTGCATCCACCGTTTGCAATCTTAGCAAATCAGGCCCCCCCCCCCCGTCTTCT
Organism: Hippocampus guttulatus; assembly: GCF_054856545.1. Classification (NCBI taxonomy): domain Eukaryota; kingdom Metazoa; phylum Chordata; class Actinopteri; order Syngnathiformes; family Syngnathidae; genus Hippocampus; species Hippocampus guttulatus. The sequence continues at coordinate 22,465,666 of NC_141267.1, read as the reverse complement.
TCGACCGCATCATCAGCGCACCGCATCGCTCGCGCGGAAGCAGCAGAGAAAAGTTTCTTCCCCCGTGCGGTTATCGAGCGGCGTTTCAAGATGCCAATTTTTGCTCTCGACATATTTAAATGTCAACATTTGCACTTGAACAAACGCGCCGGTTACAAATTCCACCGGAAGAGAATGCGTAATGAGCTTTGCTGTTGCCAGGCGGCGTCCGAGCTCTGCCCTCGACGTTATCCTGCTGAATGCATCGCTGCTTTGATAATTTCTGGCAAGCAACTCAAGGCCGTAGCGTGCATGCGTGCATGCGCGATTGCGCGTCTTTGAGACTGTGAGAAAAATGGACTTTTTAACACTGCTGAGTCTTTAAATCATGAACAGTCTCTTTCTCAGCTGGTTTTAAATGTAACCGGCACATTATTATTATATACAAGTGTGCCATTTTCTTTGTGTGTGTGTGTATATATACTGGATATATATTTTATTGTTGCATTGTTTTCGAGTCAATCCCTTTTTCCATCAGATTTTTTTCAGCGTTTTTAACTCATTCACTCCCAATGACGTTTTTAAACGTCTATTCAGACTTGGCCCCAGAATTGGCTGGTACTGAATGAGTTAATATGTGCTGGCCTCGCGAGTGGGGATGCAACCCGCCGGCCCGGCGACCTCTAATAACTGCTCGAGGGCCGTTGAATAAGCGGGCGCGGCTTGCCCGGGGGACCGGGATGGTTTCACCAGCGATTACAGCTCATTGATCAGGAGGGGCAACGCATCGATTTCATCCGCGGGTGTGTGCGATTGCACCTGCATGTCTGTGTGTGTCCGTCAGTCACGCACGGGACATTTGCAGCCAGCTTGCTGCGTCCGGGCTGTTATTAACAGCAGTAGACGGCCATTAAGCCTGTCATTTCCTCAATCTACTGGCTGACCTACTCCACTTGGACAGCTTCTGTGCTTAACCTGTGACCGCTGATTGCCCAGCGTTATTATTGTGGAGGCAGTGCAAGTCTGAGTGTGGGTGTGTGTGTGTATCGATTTCAGGTGCGCAGTAAGAATACACCACGGAGCGTATTCAGAATGCTTTTTTTTTTTCTTTTTGTGTATTTTTAAAGGTCCTTTGCTACGTTCACGATTAGCCAACCAATCGAGGTCTTGGTTACAAAAGGGGCTTTTCTCTTTTGACAATTAACAGTACACTTACAAGTGATGCCGTAACGAGGCCAATTTTGTCGCTTTTCAGTTTTGTATCGGTCCCACGTTATGTTATTCAAAAAAATCGCCATTGGCGCAGATCTTCCAAACCCCCTATGCAATTGGGCCGCTTCGGCCTCGCCCTCAGGAGCGAAAGCGTACAAGTGCCTGCTTGTACTGTGGCCGTCCGGGCCGATCCAGACCTTGACTGGACAACAAATGACTTGTGACAAATGAGTTCTTCCATTTGGGCCTCCGACACGCTGCGACATGTCGGCACTTCCCTTCCGTCGTTTCTGCTTCACAGCAACTTGAGGCACCGCCGCGTGCTTTAACGCCGCGTTCCATTCCATCCCCGCCACGCATTCATCTTCGGTTGCGGGCCTTGAATTGCCTTGACCTCACCGCCAGCCTTTTGTGCGCTGCCGCACGTCGTGACTTCCTGCTTGCTGTTTGCATGGCGCTGTGCTACAATGACCTTGTATGTCCCAAACCTCTTCCAATTCTACACAGACACTTTGTCTGGTCTTTGAATTGAACTGACGTTTTAGAAATTGAAATATGCCGGACACCTATTTCTTTAAGACATTGACCCCCAAAAAATTCTTCCTTGTTTCTTGCAAGAGCTGCCATAATTCTGAGAAATACAGCGGTGCACTTCCTATGTTGTTTGACTATGTGTGGTAGCATGATACATTTGCTCCCCCCCCTTTTTTTTATTTTGTTTTGTCATGATGATCAACCATGCGTCATTTTAATACAGGTGTGTACAGGTCTTTGGTTTATGCGCTAATACCGTGCGACTCCTCCGTTGCTGGGATTAACCTTGGTTTCCCGCTACTTTGTCTCAGCGGCCTCTCAGAGAGCCACGCGGAGCCCCTGCTCGAGGTGATAGGCGCTGAAATTAGCCAGCTTTCTGCCTCAAAGCTGCTTCATTAAGGCAGCCGTATCACCTTGGCCTGCATTAGCTCTGCTGCTAATCCAAAAGCTAGCAAAGTCAATCATACAGACCTTAAGCTAACTAAAGCTACCTCCGCTCTGCCTCGTCTTTCCAGATAAGGTAATGAGGATCCGGAGGGGTTAAGGTGAACTTGGCTGCCCGTGTATTCGTGCCCGCGGCACGCCATGTAATGGATGACCAGCGGATGTCGTGGTAAATACACCGAATGTGAACTGGGAGAGCTGGAATCCCCGAGTATTGTCTTGAAGTTGATAAGACGACGAGAGGCTTACCGAGGTGTATCGGGGGGACGAGGATGGGATCCTCCCCAGGTACTACCTGCTATCTCGATGCGTGACACCCAGCTTGGCCCCTCGAGCAGGCTTGCTAGTGGTTAATATCCACTATTGTCTTGTCCCGATAAGCTAATGAGGGTTGTAGCGAGAGGTGATGGGAGTATTAAGAAGTGCATTAGTGGACAGACAAGAACAAGAGACTGTCAAGTGCTTAACCCCGCTGTTAGCTGCAAGACGCCACTTATGGAAATTAGAAGTTGACTTGGTCTAATTTGGTCGGATACGGAAAAACGGAAGTCAAATCTTGGTTACAAACCGATGCTAAAAGCCGTGATTTGGATAATTGGCCAAATTCCGAATTCCAAATTCCTCTTGTGCATAGATTTAGATGTCATATCCCATGCTTGAATTGTCCTCGAGGCCACGTACATTACTGTGCCAAAGTGGTCAGGCGGGCGGCCCACCGGTTAGCACGTCGGCCTCATAGTGCAGAGTTCCGGGATTCAATTCCGGCTGCGGCTGGCCTCCTTCCCGTGTGGAGTTCGCATGTTCTCCCCCGTGCCTGCGTGGATTTTTCCCGGGGTACTCCGGTTTCCTCCCACGTTCCAAAAACATGCATGGCAGGTTAATGTGGCACTCTAAATTGTCCCCGGGTGTGATTGTGAGTGGTCTTCGTGTGCCCTGCAATGGGCTGGCGACCAGTTCGGGGTATAGCCCGCCTACTGCCCGATGACAGCTGGGACATGCTCCCGCACACTCGCGACCCTCGTGAGGATGAAGCGGATCGGAAAATGGATGGATGGATGGATGGAAGTGTTCAGGCACAATTCGATATTATGTCCATATGTACTGGAATGACAATTCACTTGGCTAATTTCGTGGAGCCCAGACATCTGTCGAGCAAAATTACGAAATGTCGTGCGTATTGTGGCTCCCTCCGTCATTTCAGTTGCCCATTTTCTCGTTTTACAAAAATATACTCTCCCGCGGTGGCGTTCTTGACAAAGTGTGACAATTCAGGCAAATTGTTCTGGATTGGAACAGCTTTGGCTCGACAGCTCTGGATTCAAAAACATTCCAGGTTATGCCAGATGGAATGTGAAATAACCATTGACTGATACCAAATATCGATTCGAACCTGTGCATCTGTGCATTAAGACACGGGTTGTCGCCGATGGCAGCAATTTCCGAGCCTCCGGAGTCCCCCCCCCCCAACACAAAGACACCAAACCTCACAGGCGCACATCAACGGTCACCCTGCCCTGCTTTTAGAGCCATTACTGTCAAACAGCTGTGAGCGCGTCAAGAGAAGTGTCGTTGATGAGACGGAGCGAAGTAGAGAGAAAGAGAGAGAGAGAGAGCCTGAGGGATAAATGGTCAGGGCCAATAGAGAGAGAGGGGCTGATGGACAGATAAGTGGGTGTCGAGGCAAGAGGAGGGGGTGCCGGAGAGGCGGGTGTTTAAAGGATGAATGGAGCGGCGCAGGGGAGGGCACCGGGTGCCATGCTTGGCGAGGCCCCGGCTCTAAGGGAAGACAAATTGATGTGGGGTGTCAAAGAGGATTCCAGCGAGGAACGGCCCTTTAGTTGACAGTCAATTATCGGATAGACCCGCTGGCCTTGCGGTCCGTGGCCGTCGCCCTCCGAAGAGTAGCCAAGTGCTTTTCAAGCGCCGGCTCACACGACGCGGGTGGACTCCTGAAAGATTTCATTTGGCCCGCCGAGAAGAAAAGATGCTGTTTTCATTTGCTAAAGTGCGCCAGGGAACTTGGTGAATGACGTTTCGACTTTTCAGCTTTGGCGCTGAAAAAGTTGCAATGTGACGGTCTGAAATCTCTTGATTGGGCTTCAGAAATGAAGCGTTTTGTGTTCAAGTTCTGAAGCCTTGTTGGAAAACTGCACAAAGTGAAAGGAGTATTTCGGCCGGCGTTCTGGCTCCGTCAAGACGGTTATCCCTGCTACGTGGCGCGGGTTCCCGTCCAAAAAGAACCCCTGATAAGTGAAATCCATAAAGTCGTCATCTTTATTATTTGTTACGTGTACAATACTTAAAACGGAGAGGTTCATACAGGAGGGAGTATGATATCACCATCTGATCCTATTTTAGAGGGGCGAGGTACGGATGTGAGTGTTCCGCTTCGAGAACACAGGCTTGTCTTCCATTTGACAGCTTTATTTATTTTTGGTCCGCAACAACACAGATAAAGATTATAGCAACATCGTCTAGTATACATCTGTTTTTTCACAGCTTATATTTAGACCGTATGTTTCACAATCTTCAGTAATCAAACAACCGAACAATATAAACGATTCAAATTTTTTTTTCGCCAGCAGAGTTTTATTTGCTTGATTTCCCTACTTAATCCGATATTTTGTAGATTTCAGAATTGAAGTCTTTGTTTTCTTATCAAAATAAAATCCTTCCGAGTAAAATTACCACAAAATCCAAGACTTTGCGCTTGCTTTGATCTGATGTTGTCCGATATGGTGTAACATAAATTGCATTGGATCGAGTTAAATGAGGAAAAATAGACGCATTTCAATCTACAACAAGATGTGATTTTTAGGATGTTTTTTTAAATCCAAAATATAAAAACAACAACCAAAAAAAAGTGCATTCGAGTTTCACCAATCTCCCATCTTCATTTTTCTTACTGGATTACAAACAGAAAGATTTCTGCTTCAGAACAAAAATGTTGACATCATTTACAATCAAACGACTTCATGTTACAAATAACACAAACTCGCCTTTGATTTTTCTTTTTTTTTCGTCATTGTCTCCAACTGTTTTTATGTTCATGTCCCTTTCATGACCACGCATTTGAGTATCTGAAACCGATTCATGCATGTGCATATCTGCCCTCCTGATTGTTTAAAAGCGATTTTCTTTTTGGTCCCCCCTTTTTTGGTGCTTTTTGAGGAGCTTTTCCTCCCGAAGCACGCGCGGCTCCAATAGATGGCATCACAGCACCAGACTTGACTGTCACCCGCCCCCCCTCTGGGCTGCCACGAAGAGAGGCGGGTGCCTCATCAAGCTCTGCTGAGGCTGCCGTGAAGCTCGCCGCTTTAAAACAATCGCTGCCCACCTGCGACTATCAAAAGAGCGACATTTTGTACATATGGTCGATTCCGATGGGTACAGCACAATCTTCTGAAGAGCAACATAAATGTTGAACGGGCATTTGGCCAGTTCTCCCGAAAGCAATGTTTTAAGCCCCCCCCCCCCCCCCAACCCCAAAGTATCAATATTTTTTATTGATATATTATCGATATTTTATCGATATTATTTTGACGCAGTGACAAAAGTCAAACCGGTCGTCGTGAACGCCTTCACCCCTGCGTCGTCGTCGTCTTTCATCCCGCAGTGGCCCCCGTCGAAGCCAGTCGGCTGCGAGCCGACATCAGGTTGACAGTTCTGACTCGCGGATTATTTCTAACCTGTGAGCGTGTCTGTGTCAGCACACCGTGTCTCCGTAATGAGATTAATCAGACTCCATTGTGCTGACCTCATTTGTGCCACAATGCTCTCTTTTATGGGGAATTAACACCCACGTTTATTGCCGCTAATAAATCAACATCAGCATCTTGCGATGAAGTGCCGCTACTGGCACCACGTGAAAGTGCGCTTCTGTCATCGGGCCTTCAAAGCAGCCATCGTTCCATTTTTTTTTTTTTTCCTCTTGCAGAAAGAAATGTGCCTGTAATGTGTTTTTATGTGTGTCAAGCGCCTGCTGGTTTGTTTCATGCAGACAGGGGAAGAGATGGCCAGCGTGAAGTGTTTCTCAACAACAACAACAACCACCACACCATGTAGAAAAGGGGCTCCTGAAATGACAAATGATTGTGGGCTAAAGAGACGGAGAAAAATGTATTTATTAGAAATTACACGGGAATTGGCAAGCGGTGCCGTGCTGGCTTTCACTTCGGCGGGATGTGAGGAATTTGCTCTTTGCTTTTCAAATACCCAAACGGCAAGATGAGCTATGGGTGGTTGTAAAAACAAACAACCCCCCCCCCAAAAAAAAATCCCCCAATTTATGCCTTCACTCCAGTTTTTCCCTCTATGACGCTTCACGCGATGTGTAATTAATTTTTTAATCATAATCATTTGCTTCCAAAAAAAAAAAAAGAACAGAATTGGAACGTCTTGTTAAAATGCACTTCAATGTGTTGCCATTGTATTGAATTGATATTCATATGAAATGTATTTGGAGAATGATTGTGATGTCATGAATGTGCACGTGTGTTTATTTTTAGATTGATTTTGAATTTGTTTACATCAGCGTCACAGCGTCTGTAAAATTGAAAGAGTGCGTGATCAGCTGCACACTGAAAAAGATGCTGTGTTGAAATGATTCCATTTTATTTTGTCAAGTAGTTGAATGAAATAAAATCATCTGGATCCAGATACATTTTTTAAGTCATCTCTACATGTATAAAAAAAAAAAGTAATATCGGGATATGTTTTTTAAAATTTTATTTTTCCAGCCATTTGACAAAATAAAATGGACTAAATTGAGCATTTTTTTTTTCACTCCCCAGCAACAGTTATGTCCTTCTCCTTAGGTATCATATCAAAATGGCGGCCGCTCCGTTTAGCGCCTCTCTAAATCTCCGACTGTTGTGCGAAGACCGATAATCGGCATCTTTGTGATTGTACCACTAATGAGACCTCTCCTCTCTTCCTCTCTGTGGTCATTTCTTAATGCGGAGACACAAAGACTTGGCTGCGGCGCGGCCTCGGTGGAGCGCCACGCTAGCCAGGATTTGATTGAATAAAGAGCGGTGAAAAGATGGGAAGTGAGAGCAAAGTGGGAGGAGATGGAAGGAGAGAGTGAGCGAGTTTTTAAGGCAATGTTGATGAAAGGCCATCATTTTAGCCAATTAAAGGGATGCGGCGAGTGAGAGAGGCAGGTCGCACTTTGCATGCAGGAAGGAGAAGACGCAATCTTCTCTTCCAGCCGTGTCACGTGACTGATTCAAAAGGAGCGGCGCATCAGGAATAATGTGTCGCTGCCGACCTTTCCAAAAGTGCGCGCCTGACGCGATCCTGCTAGCATCGCCGCTAGGCCGCAAGGTCACGGCGTCTTTGGCCTCGGCCGCAAATATGAATATACATGTCGGGCCGATGTCACGTTGGAGATAAAGCTCTTGTTCAGGGGCTTTGCGTGTTAGCTCTCCCCGCATATCAGAAACGAGTCCGGACCACATCGGACATTGTGAGACCAAAATGGCATTTGACAAAAACACTCTGAGCACAATATGATGATTGTGTGCTCCAGTTCAAACGTCGAAAGGCATTCCGGCATTTTAAAATGTTTTATTTGTGGAAAGAGGAAAGTGAGGTGTTATTCAATCGTCTTTCCTCTTGCATCTGCAATCTTTGTCTCGTCACACCCTCGACAGCCAGCGGTCTCACCCTGTGCCAATTCATTTAAAAAAATAAAAAATAAAAAATATAACTTTTTCCACCATTGATCAATTCAGCCTGACACCGCCGCGATTACTTCCCGAATGTGCTATTCCGAAATTGTGTTTCGGTATCACAGGGAGGACACTCCTATGCACAATCTAAAAGTAGAAAGAAATAAGAGGGTCACGAATCGTAATAGTTCTCATAGCTCATTATAGACCAAAAATAATGAGCGGTAATAATAATATGTGCCTTGGAGCTCCTAACTTCACTCAAGACTCCTCCTAATTCTTGAGTTAGAGGCCGAGGTTAGACAAACGCTCTCCCGCCTCAACACCCCCCACTTCCCCAACCAGGTCCCAGAGGTACTTTCTCCTTAACGAGGCTGGATATCTGTTTCGTAAAATCAATCGTCCGTCTTAAATGAACATTTACGACCATCTGCTTCAGGGGTTTACGCCCCCAACCCGCATCCACATTGCCTCACTAAAGCTCCAATGCCAATATTTGTCAAGTCTATGATCCTGGAGGCTCCTCGAGGGCCCCAGAGGGCTAATGTTGGGGCTCCACCGGGGGCCCGACAAGCAGCCTTACCTCGGGGAAGGGAGGAAGGGGCGTGGGGGGTGCTTTCCACATGAGCCAGCTCCCTCCCTCCCTTTCTCCTCCCATTCTCCCCATGCCACTTTTCTGTTTGATTAAGCACGAAACCTGTGGGACGCATGGCCGGGGCTCTGAAACACTCAGAAATCTGCACAAATGCTTTTGTGTGTGTGTGTGAATGAGTGAGTGTTTGAAAATGTAAAAATGCAGTTGAATTGTGACTTCTGGGCCAGCAGGCAGCGAGAACATCATGTCGCCGATGCTTCCCGTTAAACCTGCGTTTTATACAGCTCGCCATAAAATATTTTTTGTCGAATTTCTCGTGGAGAGAAAAAAATGCTCAAAATGTTTGCCGTTCAGCAGTTTTGTGCCGCCCTTGAATGTTCTTTTTTTTTTTTTATGCGAGAGAGCCTTTCGCACTAGCATATGTGGTTATTTTGTTGTTTGCTTCAAAGCCTTGTTGTTGCGTTACAATAGTGGCTCTTTTAAAAATGCATTTAAAAAAAAGACATTTATTAAGAGCATATTTTGTAGATTTTTATGGTCATACATCTGGTTTGGAAGTGCATGGGCCTATGTTGCTCCGTTGTTGCTTCCCGACCATTTAAACATCGACGATAGTCCAGACGTATGAATGATTATCGTTCTCTCTTTATGTGTCCCGTGCTTGAGACAACCTTGGCCAAGGTCGGCTGGGACAGACTCAAGGTCAACTGTGACCCGAGCAGGATCAACGGTTGAAAAACGGACGGCGTTTTAGATGGGGCGTAAAATGCATTAGCAGAGCACCAAATGGGACTTGTACGCAGTCATCATCTGTTCGTCAAATCATATTGAAACACAATCATTTTTGAAACGCTGTATTTACTTTTGATGTCTAGACATGCGAGCTGAATGACATTGAAGGGAATTCTGTCTTGCGCAATAGTTTGATTCAGTCATTCGGGAGTCGTAACAAAACTGTTGCCATCAGCCTTTCAAAATGGAGTATTGGTTAAACCCGCGAATCCGCCTCCTCCTCCCCCACATTTCTATTGTATTCTTGTATTAACTCCCCCCCACCCCTCTCTCCCCTTCAGTAATTACTTCCACATCAAAAGACCATCCTGTCAATCAAACACTCAACTGTCACTTGCACTGCTTTGTCTCTCACGTCTCTGTCTGTCTCCATCTCTGATGACTTCAGGCCGGGCTGTCAACGCGCCGCATTCATTCAGCTAAATTTTGCTTTCTTACATTTGGGTACAGTTTCAATTTTTTAAATTTTGTAAAAAAAATTTTGCTTTGAATGTTGCCCCTTTGAGTTTTGGATCTATCGTAAGTAAGGCACTGAATGTCTTGGTCACAGAGAACGCAGTTGTTATCTTTACTTCTCTCGTAGTAGTCGTCGTGTGCCGTGATTGAAGCAACCTGAGAAAAAAAGCTAACATCGGAAATGGTTTCACCAAACGCATTTCAAGTGTTAAGGTTCATTTATGTTTTTTATTTTATTTTATTTTTTTGGGGGGGGGGGTTTAGTTGGAGTCCCCAGGAGTTAGTGAGTCGTGGGGCCATTTCTGTCTGGATACTGTGTATGAGACCAAACAAAATTGTGCTATTGCAAGCGTGAGTCATGGCAAGGCTAATAGGGTTAATTGTCATGTAAAATCATCAACTTCACGGCCAATCACACAAATCACAATCACTTTCACACACACACACACACACACACGCACACGCTCCCCTGCACATATTTACACTTTCCCAAGGTCCCACGGGATCATTCTTCGCCCAGATGGCTTTCTTCCCGCGGCTATGTGTGCGCGTGTGCGTGTGATACTGGCAGGCCACAAGGGGCTCGGCAGTGAACAAGAAGCATCTTCACCGTCTAATTAATTTCCTCTCACGGAGCACCTGTTTGCGGCTTGATAGAGCGGCGGGCACACATGCTGGGTAATGGCGAGGTGTGAGAAGGAAGGCCGGGGATGGGGAGTGATGAGACATCAAAAGAACACAGGCGGACATGACGCCAGGAACGGTGGGTCAAAATTGGAAAACGCGCAACAGTTGGCTCGGGCGACCTGTCGTGGAGCTCGTCTGCGTTATAGTGAAGCTTTTACAAAAGTGTGACCTTTTGGGCTTTTCGCGGTTGATTTGGGGCATTTATTTTCGAGGGTGGAATGCAATGTAAATATGCTATTAGAGGTACAGTACTTGCGCCCATCACGAAGAAATTGTAGGGCAATTCTGGTTGGCTATTTGAGCAAAAGCGGTACAATTCATTTTAAGTTGGTTGTTTTCGTGACACAGACTGGACTTTTATGCATCGTCGAAGAGTGTCCAATCGTGTTGAGGTCAGGGCTTTGGCAACTGCTGTAACCATTTTAAAAGCAGTACTGTTGAAACACGCAAACGGGACCTCGTCGCAACCTCGTCGCTGTCGATTTGAGTTGAATTCGAAGAATGGTTCTCCGTTTGTACACTAACAGCAAAAAGAGCCAAGCAAATGTTAACGCTACCGGCAGCATTTTTGACTGGCGGCACAGCGTTCTTGCAATTCACGTTTCCAATGACATAACGTCACACATTCCTGGCTACAATTTGTAACGTATGGGATCATAGCAATTTGCGTTACATCTCACAGGTCGGCCAAAATAAAACCTCATTCTCGACCCGAATGCACTTCCGTTAAACACGGCTCAAGTTCTTTCCAGTGAGAAAATAAAGCGCCAATGATACAAGAAAAAGGGCAAATCCAATCTGTGATACAGCACTGGCTCATCTCACGCCCTCTTTCTCTTTCGGAGTTCATTAGTTTCCAGACCGGTGCTCCTCTTGGATTAGCATAACCCGTCAGCCGTGAAACACCACAAAACAATTTTCTGCTTGCAAAAAAAAACGAGGGGGAGGGCTTCAGCCATTTTAAACTAAAAAGGCGTTCGAAGCAGCTGCCAAAATGTGCCCACATACTCTCTGGTTCAATATCCATTTCGTAAAGCGCTTTGGACTCTGTATGGCGTAGTCGGGGTTGCCCAAGTCCAGCCTGATTTAGATGTCTCCCTTCGCCAACACAATACAGATGACCGAATTTTCCACACTAAAAGGCGCACCGCATTATAAGACACAATCTACAATGCATCCACTAGATGGAGCTACGCTCAAGGAAACACCGACAGAACGATCAGATGTCAGTCAAACTTATTTCATAAAGCAGCGACACCGTTACCTTAACCAACAGCAAGTTATAACATTGACTCGTTAACGTTGAACTCTCTTGCCGCTGCTCTATTTCCGTGCTCAACTGCGTAACTGATCGCCCGGTGTTGTCTCGATCAAGGAGCCATTTTAGGGTCGAAATATTACCGTAATCTGCGATTGGCTGGCAACCGGTTCAGGGTGTCCCCCGCCTACTGCCCGATGACGGCTGGGATAGGCTCCAGCACCCCCCGCGACCCTAGTGAGGATTAAGCGGTTCGGAAAATGGATGGATGGATATTACCGTAGTGACCATAAACAAGGCGCAACGGATTTTAAGGCGCGCTGTGAGCGTTTAAGAAAATGGAAGGCTTTTAGGTGCGCCTTTTAGTGTGGAGAATACGGTATTCTGATCATAGAAGCAGCCCTTTTTAAAATGTTATTTTATGAATGTATTTTTTTTTTAAACTAGTCACTCTAAGCTTGTCACCAAAAAAGCATCCGTAATTATTACAAGACGACGTGCACCAAAACAAATGCCGACGTTTGCGCGCACGCAGGTTGGTCTCGCTCTTTGCTAGCAGCTGTCTTCCATCCCAATATTTATTTTCTCACTTTCTCTTTCTTTTCATTTCCACATCAATATGTGTGCGTGTGTGCAGGTGATTACAGTCTGAAGGCTCCCCTACTTACCTTGGAGTGAACAATAGAGCGCTGTGAATAGAGGCTGCACATGGTTTACTATAATGGCCTTGCAGGGCCAGCCGCTCACCTTGTTTCGTGTGTGCGCGCGAGTGTGAGTGTGAGATGCACGGAGACAATGCATATGCTGCCGGCTGTATAATTACAGGCTTAATCTTGCGATGCAGAAGGGTTCGTTCAGCGGCACGAGGGAGTGGGGGAGGTATGTAATGACATAAAGAGTATAGGTTGCAATAGAGTAAAGATAATAGCGACTTATTCTGCTTGCTGTTGTTGTAATAGCACTTTGTGATACATGAGCCTGGACTGAAAAATGTGAAATTATAACGTATCGTAGAACCGTGCTCAGGATGAAGAATCGCCTCCCTGAGCTCGAAGCATTTGACGCGTCACTTGCGGTACCCAAATAACGGAAGGTACAAGACTGATACTGTGCAGTGAGGCACGAGCCACCGTTGCTTGGTACGTAGAACCCAGTGAAAGTGGATGATTGTGACACCGGCGTGCCGCTCAATCCGGCACACTCTATTTCTGTGCCGAATTCGAGGCTCGGTCTAAATCTGCGCAGGGGCAGGTTGGACTAAGTTTTGGTATTTCCGCAAACCCCCCGAAAGCCGGTGCAGCCTGGTGTTTGTGGTGGTGTAACACGACCGACTTGATTTTCCGCCAATTCCCTTTCTGATTCGAATTCCCTTTAAAAGTGGCGTGCGGCTAGTCCTTGACATGGCTTGAATGCTGCTGCCCTGTTGATGTTATGGAGCCCGGCGCGACATTGTCAGTTGAGGCGTGACCTATTTCTGACAGTGGCATTGCTTTCAACGCAGCAGGGTGGTAGAAGAAAACTGCGGAGTGTGAACATTTAGACCCTGTTTCCGCCAATGCTTGCGTTCGCCACTTTCACCCTAGCTTTCTTTCAGCGCCGAATCAACCTCCGATGGCAAAATATTTACTTACGACTCATCAGCGGCCATGGAAAAAATCCCCCTTTTTTTTCTTTCTTAAGAAAGCCTTTTCACGCAAGTAACCCGTAGAGTCAAAGAGATTTCTTTCTTGCATGTCGGATTGGACGATACAAGCTAATCTCGGTTTGAAACCATCTCCGCCCTCAAGCTGGTGTTAATGTATGAACATGCTAAGTCCATCATGTCTGCTTTTAGACGATTGGCGACCACTTTGAACGACAGCAGGCGCTCTTGCCACGTTTTGATTTTGTTTATAAGATGTTCACATCTCATGCGGTTTATCATCAGTGCGAGAGCTTCGGCGTGAGAGATAGCGATAAGCCCGATACTCTGAACGGACTCGCTGCCGGAAAGTAGCGCTCCCTGTCTCTCTCGCCTTCTTGATATTGCTCTTTGCTCATTGTCTAGAAAAGATTACAGGGAGGGGGGGGGGGGCGGTGTTGGGAGACAGAAATGGGAAAGAGAAGAGAGTTGGAATCCTCCCGCTAAGTATTTAGTAGCCAGTTAATGTACTAAGGGATAATACGACGTGTCCACAGGCAGCGTCTTTATGTCCGATGTGGGTTTTTATTTTTTTTTTACCAGCTTTTCAGCAGCTTGGCAGTGTTTACACACTCTTAATAACACGTGGTGTCTTTCAGGGACCCTTCATGATTCCAGCTTTGGACTAATCCCCTCCCCCCCTCGGCACACCACTCCCAGACAAAACACAAGATTTTAGTTCAATTCTTTTTTTTCACCCCCACCCACTGTAATTGACTGGTTTTTAATTCCATGCAAGCCACCGCGCCAAGATTGGGGCTCGAGCAAGATTTCAGCGAGGGGAGGTCATCGGAGCCTCTTGGGCAGTGAAGACTTTGGTTCGGGAGGAGTGGAGATTTGGGCAGCTTGGGAAGTAGAACCGGGCAAAATGGGAAGTCTACTGGAAGCGGTCTGCATGGCTACGATAAAAAGTGAAAAACTCAAGCGTCTTAGTTTTTTCGACGTAACCCGCGGTCGGGTGCGCTGCGCCGGCTCCGAGCCGCTCAAACCATTTGCTCGGTGTTGGAGGATGGATGGAAGGGACGGCTGGGTGATGGGAAAGGGCCGCGGGATGGCAATGTGGGATTGGCTTTGTGGGGGATCGCTCCAAACTTTTATCCCCACAAAAACGTGCCGTTGTGTGGTCGCTCAAGCTGACGGTGGCTATTTTCCGGACCAAACTTGCAACGCACTGTCAATTATCATTTGCTTCCTTAGGTTCTCACATTAAAACGACCACTTTAATATGAACATCAATCTCAGATTTTTTAATTTCATATTTTTTATCTGAGTCTGCGAAAATAGATTTTTTCCCCCGTTTTTTTTTTAAAGCAAAAAACAAGCAAGCAAAATCATCCTCACTTAAAAAAAATAAATTCTATTGCTGATTGAAAAGAGAAGGAACGATAAGATGTGCAGATAATTTCAACGCCGCCCCCCCCCCCCCCCACTTGAAATCCGCCAGTTAGTTGAGACTTCCCAAGTTCACCTCATTGGTTGCCCCCACACACACACAAAGGCACTCCTGCATCCAGCCATCTCCTCTTCCACCTGAATGTTCCAAAATTGAATGATTTCACCAAAGTGCAGCCAGTTGCGGCGATCTCTTTCATACTAACAGCAGTGTTGTCTTCAAGTGCCCGGATGAAAATGGCTCGGTTTTCATTTCAATTTGGCTCCGCCATGCCCTCGAGCAGCAGCCGCTCTCCTCTTGGCTCATCCACACCTATTAGTGGCCCACACGTTTACAATCACTGCGTTGCTAATGTGCTCCAACAGGACCAGCCTCCATTATGGGAACCGAAACAATCGCGCAGCGTTTTGGCTGTGGGCGGGCCAGCTGCACTGCCTGCTACCTACAAACGTGTGTGTGCGTGTGTGTGTGTGTGTGTGCGTGCGTGTATACGCACTCGTACAATGGCGACAAACATCCAGGAGTAGTCGTTCTTTGTTTTGCTGTCGCTCATTACGTTTCTGATTCATCGTCCTCTGCCGCTTTGATTACATCTTAACAAACCCTCCAGACGCACAATTGCCGCCGTCACTTCGATGAAAACGAATCAAATATCAAACTGCATCGAGCAAGGAAATGACTGAGCTTCAGTTGAACGCGTGAGAGCAAATCCCAACGGGACGAACGGTTAGGCTTATTTCAATTTTAGCACCGAGGCAGTAAAGTTCAGCTCGTTGTCTGGAAATGTTGACTTTGTATTATGGGATGTGACATTGGCAAATCGTTCCTTGACTGTTTTGTTTAATTTAATCTCCCATCGTGCCACGTTCACGACGAGACAAGGCAACTTTATTTGTTTAGTGCGTTTCCGACACAAGGCAACTCAATGTGCTTCACACAACTGAAAACACACCATCTCCCAAGTATTCACACACCGGGCAACCAAAGACAAACGCTGTTTATTCAAATACAACATTGATGTACACTTGCGTGCGGCATAACCGCTGAATGCCGCGTCACCGTGTTTGCTTCGAAACCCGGGCTCCGCTACTTCATTTTCCAGTGACCCTTCAGCGTAACGTAATGCGGAGACATCACAGACGTGGCGGAATGACTCGTGCTTTGCAAAATGTAATTCATGAAAATATAAAATGGATATTGGCAGGTCATCATCATTTGTCATTCTTAAAAGGCCTTAAAGCTTAATAAACACCTTCAGTAGTGTGTCGCCTTTGGCGGCAGATGTGCACACGCAAGTACACTTGATGGCATCCTAAACCCCCCCTCCCCTCCGGGCCCCCCACTTTGCTTCCCCTTTCCTCCTTTTGTCCTTGGACCGCACTTCTTCCAGCTTCTTTTCACCTGCTTCCGATTTCTCAGCGACGGAGGTAGCAAGCCTCGGCCAAACTATCGGTGTGATCTGCTAACTTTACCACCTGCGTGGTCAATTTGAAGGCAGCGATGTGGAAGATGCCAGCTCGCCTTCTTTTCTCTCCTTCTTCTTTCTTTCTATACCTTCCCCACTCCTCCTGTCTTTGTCTACTTTCTTGGTTCCGTTTTAGACCCCCCACCCATTGCCTCTCTCCTCTGCCCCTTTGTATCATCATCCTATTAAAGTGGGGGCTTTGTGCAGTGTGTGTGTGTGTGTGTGTGTGTGTGTATTTTCATATGCGCGAGATATACTGTATCGCTCAGGTTTTGATGTTTATACCAGAACATTGCCACATTTACAGCGTGGCTTTACAGCTTTACCTGTGTCCTCTCGGCAGTTATTTCTTGCTTTGTATTTCAGAAATTTGATATTGCCACGACCAAAACGACTTTCGACATAAATGCGTCCAGTATCACTCATCTCTGGTTACAGTCGAACCTCATTTCAACGTATCCCGTTGACGTTTTCAACGTTTTTAACGTTCACATTTCAAAGTTCCGATTTCACGTCATTTTCCATTTGCCCAATTTTGCTTACAACGAACACCTTGATCATGTCAACTTCATGATAACGGCCAGATTCCCCCCCCCCCACAAAATGGTGACAAGGCCTTCGTGACAACGAACCTTGGGAAGCGAACTGCCGCCGCGACCTTGCTTATGAACAAAATGGACGGCGCGGGATTCCCCTCCGTTGCTTAGCAACGCGACCGATCGACTCGGTACATTGTTGTACTTTCTGCCGTAGCTCAGGGAGGCTCGGCGCGCTCTTGAGCACATGCTCTGAAAACATGGCTGGTCTGTAAAGGCCGAGGTGTGCCTCTCGCTTTCGAAAGGAAGCTCAGCCGAGAGCACGTAAATTTGACGTTTCGTAAGCGGCGCTGGCAGTTGCCCCATAGTGGGTAACGTTTCCTGACTGAATCTTTTTTTTTTCTTCATATACACGTATTTGTAATCGACATGTATTACACGTTCATGTTCTTTTTACATCTAAATGTTCATTTTGTATGATACATTGTGGTTGAAAACGGTGATCCAATGTATACAGTATATAGTGCACGCTTTCAGGGGGGCATTTGGCTGTCATCATGGTCGAGCTAAAATGGGCAAGGAGATAAAGACACGTGCCGACCACGTGATCAAGCAAAGCGATCTCTGCCCCCGTAAACCTTGACTGTCCGTTTATCAACATCGTCACTCACGGATACGCAAGCGCGCGGCCGCGCCCGCTCCCGGTTGAGCGCTTTGTTTCCGGGCCGCGGCGCCGAGAGCGAGGGAAGCCGAGCAGAAAAGTGTTTGTTGCGCCTGCTGTGATCGAGCATGTACCATGACTCCGCGCAAGTATATCTCCCTCTCACAAGACTTCACCCCTCACTTCCTTTCCTTAATGACGAAAACAATAGCGCTCCCCTGACGGTCTCGCTGCGGAGAACGCGCACGTGCGCTACCTTGGAGGGCGACTCGTATTGGTTGGGATTTTCAGTCTCGCTTGCTGCCGCTGTGGCAGTCAAAGACATGCCTTGATGAGTAAATAAAAAGATGAGAGACGGCTATTAGTCAGCCGTTGAAACTTGACGAGCTTTAAAAAGCTCGAGTTGGGGGGGGGGGGGGATTCTTCTAATGCAGATATTTGATGTATTGGCTCTATTTGAAGCATCTTATTTATGAGCAACTGCATCGCTCTGACCAGAGGTGATTGGAGGCTTTGTTGAGGCCCCACGCAGAAATTAACTGGGGGGGTGGGGGGGGTCCCTCGAACCAGTGTCCATCCATCCATCCATTTTCTAATTCACCTATCCTCACCAGGGTCGCCAGTGTGCAGGAGTCTGTCCCAGCTCTTCATTATTTATTTATTTTTGTTCACGATTTTCAAAACGCTATCCCCGCTGTACTGTTGCTCGCCACTAGGCGGCGTTGAATCCAGGCCACTGGCTCGGGACCTCAAGCTCTCCGGCTTTGACACGCACGCAAAAAAAAACAAAAAAAAAAACATGATCAGTTCGCACGAACGATCTTTGCTGTGGAACGTGCTCCTCATCTGCTCCCGACCACGATTGTTTGGCTCACCACGACAGACGCACTTGCCCAAAGCCACAACATGGTGGCAGCGTAGCCCGAATTTGTACCGAACTTGGAACGCGCTGCGGACTCCCGCCCAAACTACGCTTATGCCCTTCGTTAAGTCATATTGACGGTCAATAAACCACGTCCGGGCCATAAACGGAGCGCGGTAACGGAGCGCCGCCTTCTTGCGCTGCATGACGATGTCGTCATTTGCCCCTCGTAACGCCGACTGCTTTCATGTGTGCGTTTTTGTTTTTGTTTTTTTGTTTTTTTTGGGTTGCTGTCACTTTTAGGAGTGCCTATTTATTGAATAGCTGTCTATACTCCCAAAGGGGCGCGCGGAGGAGAGGAGAGATGCGGGGAAGCTATTGAAGTGGTTCTGTAAAATAGACTTTGTTCAGGTAGTCACTTTGTTTTCATGCTGATAAAATTCATTTAAGAGAGGGATCTCTTACTTTTCTTCTCGACTGCTCTTGCTCTCTGTGGTCGGGCTCCTGGCGGCAGGATTAGCCGGCAGAGAAAATGCGGGGTAAAATTAGCCTCCGACTGTCCTCGCGGGCCGCGACGATTGATTTTCTGCCACAGATGGAGGGAGGAAAAAAAAAATGCTAGTGCTTAATGTCCTTAATGCCACCACAGAGAGGGATTATTTTTATTGCCTTGCTTTTTTGTTTATTTCCTCTTCAAGTGTGGCCATGGATGCATACGGGACTTCATAGAATATACAGTATAAAAAATAAAAATAAAGTCTCATGATGAGTTGAATTAAAGGAGTAAAGAAACCCTCACGGCTCAGATGCATCCTGAGCTTGATCGCTTGGATGTCGGCAATGCGAGCCCGAGGGCGCACGTAGACGAACAACCGTTCACAAACGCACCTCGAGACAATTTCGAGTGCTCCATTAACCTGCCATTCATGTTTTTGGAATGTGCGAGGAAAGCGCAGAAAACCCACGCAGGCATGGAGAGAACATGCAAACTCCACAGAAGAAGGGCCTCACTTTGTTCTGCTCAAGTAACCGAGGAGCTAAACAGCCCGTCGCCGTGGTATTCGGGTATGCGGCAACGGGATTTACAACCAGCCACGCGTCGCCGTTGGGATGAGTTGTTCACGTACGAGAGAGTGTCGGACGCAGTTGGGATGGACGGAGCCTGTGCTGTCCCGGCCCCCCCCGTCTGGCTGGCATTCAAAGAGAGCGGGAAATTCATCACAGTGCTTGGAAAATGATGAAATAAATACACCGCTCAGGAGCGTCGTATTAACTGCGGCAAAATGAACTTTTTGGAATGGCGATTTTGTCCTTGCGACTTTCATCAAACGTGTCCGCCGTAAGCACAAGCGGGAAGGCATTAATTAGCCGTCTTTTAGCGTAGATAGTCAAGGCTTTTCAGAGGCAAAAAGTTTGGAGTTTTGTTCTGTCACTCTGCCCGTTTTGTCGTTTTTTTATTTATTTATTTATTTTACCCGCTCCGGCACTTTTTGATGACCCGCTTCTGACGGGCGGCGCCGTGCCGTCTTGTCCGAGCCCCGACGATCTGTTCGGCTACATGGCCGAGGTGCTGTAATTTCCTTTGCCCGGCTTGATGTTTATTGTGAGGCGAAAATTGAAACTGGCCTGTAATGGAGCGAGACCGGCAACCTCGGGACCAATTCGCAATCTAAATGACTTGCTCCTTTTCAATGGCATCGACTGGAGAGCTCTTTGTGCTGCCTCGTACCTAATCAACCTCTGGCGTGACCCCCAGCTCTCGGGGGCTGCTGTCGGATTAATGATAAAATCATTGGTTCAAACAATTATTCGCCCTGAAATGGCTGGCCATTTTATTCGGGAAAATTAAAGAATATGAAATTATTTTTGTGTGTGTGTGTGTGTGTGTGCGTGCGCGCGCGTGTGTGCGCGGTATTGTAGCAGCTCCACTTATGGATGAACTCTGCCCCCCAAACTCTTGGATTTCAAATTAAACAGTGATTTTACTTTACCTATTTTCTCTCCAGTACCCTTTTTCATGCCCCCCCCCGCCCCCACCCCGCTCTGCAGCCCTCTTTTGTGTTGTTGCAAATTACCTCCCAGGTGTCACAGTAGCAAGGCCTGTCTGCTGTTTTTCCATCTGTAGTATCTGTCTCCTCATTCATTATCAGTATCTGGTCGCCCGTCACGTTCTCTCTTTGTTAAATCTGCATCTCGCGCCGTGCATTTGATAGCTCAAGGAGGCTCCAATTTTTTTTTTTTTTTTTTGGAGATACATTTTCAAAACATTTGAGGCATTCTATAACGGAAGCATTTCTCTCATGCATGTAATAAAACGGAGTCAATAAATTGAGTTTATAATGACCAAGCGTAATATCTCCCTTTACGAGCTGTCACTGGAGGTTTACAACAGAATTTTGGCCCTGCGGTGATTTGAAACGTAATCTAAATTTTGTTTTCCTTTTTTTAAATTCTCCAGAATCACTAACCTACGCTTGTGCAGTAGTACGCCGATAAAAGCTTTTGTCAAATTCACTCCCATTTTATTTGATCAAGTGGCTGCACAACAAAGAATCTTCTGGCTCCAAATACATGAAAAGTAGACCGTTAAAAAAAATCTATCTGCGCCAGTTGATTTTATTTTGTGCGGCCACTCGACAAAATGAAATGGAGGAAATTTAACGACGGTGCGCCTTATAATCCAATGCGCCTTATATATGGATCAATATTCTGATTTCTTGGACGTTGTATTTTAAAGCGCTTTGCGACAGCTGCAGCGGTTGTGAAAGTGAGATATAAATAAAACTGTATTGTGTTGTATTCTCTTTAGTGTAGCTCCACCTAGTGGATGCATAATGCAAGCGCAGCCACTACTCTATTCTATGCGTCCTATAGTGTGGCGCGAAAACAGTTTTAAAATAGGTATTTAAAAACATTTTCGTGCGGAAAATACATTATGTATACCTGTTACCTCATCACAACATTTGTGTGACTTGATCATGTCGAAATTGGTCTCCAACCAAGGTGTTGTCATGCCTCTCTCAGTGCAAGGCCAAATGTCCAAAAGTGTCGGGGGCTTGATAGATTGTCATCTTCATGGTCATTCAGCACCTTGGCTTCCCGAGAGGAAGGACAGATTGTAGACTGTCACTTCGACCCGACACGTGTCGCTCAAACAGCGCTTAATGACCGTCTGTGTATTTGTCACCACTGTCATCACGGCTACCGCGATGGCGCGCCACTCCCCTCTCTCAAATCTGCGACAGCGGCCACTCTTAAGAGGCTCTACATTGAAGCGTAGCTCGCCGGCTTCCCCAGCCACAGGTCGGCCGGAGTCCTCCTCAGATGCGGGCGGCGTGCTTAGTCATTACCCAGGGATTGATTTCCCTATTTCGCAGAATCACTAAGAGGCTTAGAATAAGTCCCGCTCACCTTCATTGCTTTCGAGCTCGTGTCTCTGAGGCTCTATTGACTTGTTGATGCTCTCAACTCTTCGGCGGGGACGGAGTCTCTCGCTCTCCCCCTGCACTCGTCGAAAACATCAGACCAAGCTTTTCCGAGACTTAAAACAATCCGAGACCTTTTTGCTGACAGCTTAGCGTGTTGCTTTGGCGCCGGCGCTGAGAAAGGGACTCGCACACCGGTTGCACTTTGACTTTTGAACCGCAAGCAAAGTGAGGAAGGTGTGTTGGACTCCCGAGTTTTTGCAAAAGGACACAGGAGTCGGTCAGATGGTCGTGGGTGGGGGGGGGGGGGCGGGAGAAGAAAGCAGGAAGTTTGACTCGATTCCTTCAGACAAAACCGCCTTCAAGGCTTTGCTGATCTTCATTCGGAGGATGCGGCAATTTGTTACTTCAATTGCACGAGGAGGGCCCAGAGCCAGAGAGAACACAAGCTTTCATTCATTCGGAGGAAGCAGAAGTTACTCACACAAGTGTGTGTGTGTGTGTGTGTGTGTGTGTGTGTGTGTGTGTGTGTGTGTGTGTGTGTGTGTGCGTGCGTGTGTTTTGAGTCATTTTCGGAGGAATATTTAAACAAGACTGGAATTTTTATTTCATTGCATTCGGTTACATCTTGAAGTAGACTATTCATTTATGTTGAAAACAAAAATCCGGATGCAGATTGGATCTTCTGCAACCATTTGACAAAATACAATTGAGTAAATTGAACTCGGTGTCGTTCAAACTTCAGTCCACAATATTTAAAAGTTCCTCTTTTAACCAAGATTAGCCTTCCGAACACGTAGCACTTCAAAGTTCTTACGCTACACACGCACCTGCGACTTTCTGCGTTTAAATAGTCATTCACAAGGGGCCAGAACGAGCGGAACAATACACACCACGTTGCGTTCATGTTTGCCCCGAAATATCAACGCGCTCTCTGATGTCGAAGAAAAATGTCTCAACATTTGCGAGGGCCGTGCAATTAGTTGCGGAAATCCGACATCCTCCATGAGCCGTTTCTCACCCGTTGCACCTTCCCAACTGGGACAAATATTTCCCTAATGAGAGTGTCGGCTGGGAAAGCGGTGGGGAGCGCGAGCACGGATTGACCTCTGCCACAGCTGAGCACTTCTTATTCATGTCGCAATTAGGGAGCCGTTTGTGTGCCAACGTCATATCGCAGCGCAGGTGGAAGGACGCGGCGGTGAAGTTTGCATATGCGGAGGTGCTACTTTATTCTTTCTTGCCTGTGTGTGTCGGACTGAGCTGTTGATGCGGTGCAGTGTGTGTGTGTGTGTGTGTGTGTGTGTGTGTGTGTGTGCGCGTCTGTGTTGGAGGCCCCCTGGCTTTCACGGACGGGGCCGCCTCTGTGACAGAGGCACATTGTGTTCCGCATCAAGGGATGGGAAAGGGGCCCTTTGGCAGCAGTGGCAACAAGTACACACTAAAGACACACTCGTACAGTGTGCGTGTGACGGTCAGCTGGCACCCGTGTCGGAATCAAACACAGATGGTCAGCCCCTCTCGTCAATCTGCCCCCGTGATTTCCATGCCCGCCATACGTGGCATTCCTTTCTGGCGGAAAAAAAAAAACGCTTCCAATTTATTCACTCTAGTGATGAGCACAGAAGAACGAGAATCAATGTACCGTATTTTCCGCACTAAAAGGCGCACCTAAAAGCCTTCCATTTTCTTAAAAGCTCACAGCGCGCCTTAAAATCCGATGCGCCTTGTGTATGGTCATTAGGGTAATATTTCGACCCCCAAAATGGCTCCTTGCTCGAGACATGCTCACAACGCAGAGTTCAAACTTAAGGCAATCGCTTTCGCAGTTGAAGACGGAAATAGAGCAGCGGCAAGAGAGTTCAACGTTAACCAGTCAGTTCTAACTTGCTGTTGGTTAAGGGAACGGCGTCGCTGCTTTATGAAATACGTTTGACTGACATCTGATCGTTCTGTTGGCGTTTCCTTGAGCGTAGCTCCATCTAGTGGATGCATTGTAGATTGCGTCTTATAACGCGGTACGCCCAATGTATGAAAAAAAAAAAAAGACAAAATAGGCCATTCATTGAAGGTGCGCCTCATAATCCGGTGCGACTTTTAGTGTGGAAAATACGGTAAGTCCAGCGGCCACTTTTCTTTTTTCAATCTAATAATTGAAGTCATTCCAATGGAAGAGTTCTCATCAGCTGTTTGCGTGGGAAGTGATCTTTTCCAATCTGCCGTGGACACGCTTCTCTCCTTTTCGCCAGTTCAGCCGCGTGACACGCAGAGACCAACGGAAACGAGCGCCACGTGATTTTTTTTTCCCCTTGTGTGTTTACCATTCGTTGCGCGACTTTTGACACTTCTTTTAAAGCAACGTCTCACTCAGAACAAGTGATAAATACTTAAAAACGAGTTCTCCCATCACAGATGAGCTCTGGTTTTGACGCTGCCATTTTAAAGGGCGTATACAAGCATCGTGAAGCCGAATAAAATTCCATTCCGATTCAGATTCTTTATTCCGATTGAGGCGTTTATAAGGAGCTTTTTCATTCAGTTCGGTCATTTGGATTCCTTCTCATCGGAAGACGAAGCCCGGCTTGTGTAAAGCATTCTTCCCATGCACCGGAGGGGACCGGGGCGGTGGGGGGGGGGGGGGGGGGGGGGGGACTGCCACCCCTGCCCGTCCCTCATGCTGTTGCTGAGTTTCGGCAGGAACTGGAACACACCGTCATATACTGTACATCGATCAACAGCATCGCTCCGTGGGCGACGTATGCTGGCCATGCAAGAACTGTTGTTGTGCCACCCGTGCATATGACCACATGACGCATGAATCTGTAGACCGTTTCTGGAAGCTGGAAAAAAAGAAAACATCCCGGTTCTTGCATGTTCAGCAGATCTCGTGTCGAACAGTGAGCACATTTGGGGTTGCTCTGGATCAACATGGAGTAGGCAACGGTGTGTTCCAGCAACTGCCACCACACGGCCATTGAGGCAAATGTCTCTCTTATCAGATACTGCCTGCTTAGGGGGGGGGGGGGGGGCGGACTAGTTCAGGGTGCGCCCCACACAGGCTCCAGCTCATCTATGGAAAAAAAAAAAGTGGTGGTTGATGCAATTAAAGCATTCCTAAAATCACCATTGTTTTTTTTTTCAGCATGACTCATCAAACCCAAGTCTGTTTTGTTTACCCCCCCCCCCCCCCCACTTTGTCACACGGTTCCGGACAGGTCAGCTGTGGGTGGGCTGAGTAAAGGTCAGCCTGGCTTAGCAAGCAACCAGGAGGTCTGCGCGCGCGTGTGCGTGTTTGTGTGTGTGTGTGTGCGCGCGCGCGTGTGCACGTCGGCGATCTGGCCTTTCTTTTTGTGCGTATGCGTCAGGCCTTGGAACACAGTCCTTCCGTTCCCCTCCTGGAGCAGCAGTGGCTTGAGGGTGGCCCGCTGACTCAACCGAGCGCCTCAAAAGCTTGTTGGAGAAACCTTGCGCGCGCACACACACACACACACACACACACGCACGCGCACACTTCCAGTAATCCTCCCGCACCCAACGATGACCGGGAACGTGTCCGCCGTTGCCACGGTTTTCCTCTCGGCGTTTTAACGGCAGCCTCGTTGACCTATGACATCATCAGGGGAGCTCGCGATTGAGTTGGACTGGCTCGGCGGCGTGATGCATTGCTGTTGGTAACCTGGAGGGAGGTGACTCGGTCAAACGGAATTTGAACAAGTGTGGAGGGGGGGGCGGCTAAAATAACATTTCTCGTGACTGTTGACTGTGCCGAGAACTTCTTGTGACATTGAACTAGTTCCTCCAAATCGGTAACTAATCAAGTCGCTTTTGCAGTTCCGTTTTAAGGGTGCGAGATGGCTCCAGATTCGTGGACATCTTTTGATGCTCTTATGGAGCATAGATGATGAAATCTCCGTGCCATTGTGCGTTGAAAAAGGTGATGTTTACTCGCGCTTTGGTTTTCAAAATGATCACCGTGTGGGATTCCCCACACTGTCAATCATCGGTCTTACTTTTTTTTTTTTTTTTTATCCAGCTGCATTAAAAGGTAGCTGATTCGATTCTCTCTGTCTTTATACAGTATAAGCAACTCCAAACGTGGAAAGGTGAAAAAAAAGTAAGGCAAATAAGCACCAGTAGTGTTGGAACGGAATTGATTTTCCAGTGATAATTACTCAGCATGTTGAATTGCAAATACACAGAGTTGAATGTGTTGACGTGGAAACTGTCGGCAAGCGCTTGCGTCTTGGTCACCAAGGTTGCCAAGATGATAGGTGGTTTTTTTTCTGGGGCGTAGTGGAGGGGGGGGGGGGCGCATCATCTGTGGGTCTAACTCAGCCGGGCTCTCATGGTGATGGAGACAGGAGACAGCGGCGTATTGGCAGGTGCATGGCATTCACACACACGCGCACACACACACAAACCACTCAGAGTACACGCACACATGTAGCGAGCCTCTCCTGAGCCGAGAAGGCTGCCATTATCATATCAAAGCGTCTCTCGTAGACGTGGCAGCGCTTCAATTTAAGCAATTAATGCAGAGAGACTCTGTCACACAGACGTGCGCCCCCCACACCCCCTTTCACCACAAACACACACACACACACACTTCCAGCTCTTTTCTATGACACTCAAGGCCTGTTGTTTTTTTTTCTTGCTCTTTCTAGATCCCGTTGCCAGTCATTCAGTTCTTACCTTGGAATACGATGCTTTATAGATTAGCCCGACAAGATTTCAGTCAACCACGGGCAAAAGTGCTCAAATGACGACATTGCCCATGGAGTGTTGAATGAAAGCTACGTATGACAGACATTTATTTACATTCCGTTGTCCGTCATACAATTAACAGTCCATCTAAGACTGGGGCGCCCAAGCTTTTTTTTTTTTTTTTTTGACCCAAACTCTACTTCTCAAGCAGCCAACCTTCCACGTTTGACGCCGCGCATGCTGTGATGAGCAACAGCCGACACGGCCCCTATCATGAACGAAACAGAAACGTAAAATCGATATCAAACAGTAGTTTGTGAGTTGGTGAAAAGGAACTCGCTGCCTAATGAAGCGTCAGACCGGACACGGACGCACTTTTGCAGCAGCGTCTAAAGTGCAAACAAGACCTACACCCCTCGCGGGCTGATTGCGATCGACGTATTCGCGCAATCCTGCGATAGCAATACAATATTAACGAAAATATAACTTGACCGAAGGATTGTCATATGAACTCAAGGAAGCTGGCGTCTTTTTATCGGCATTTACTGAAAAAGCTGTCATTTTCACTGCGCGACCAGTCCGCCGATTCCGCCCGAGAGTGACGATATGTTAATTGTTCAGGGTTGCCATGTCTGAATGTGTCACAAGCAAAGCATTAAGTGACCTCGCAAACTGGCATCACGGCATTCGGGTGACGACTTTTTTTTTTGTCAGCGAACGTTGCACAAAACGCAATGAAATTGGAAGCTTCCTGTTTTGACAAGGTCGTCGTCGCCGCGAATCTTTGGCAAATGTGGTTGGTAATTAACAACTGAATTAGCAATAAAACCTCTTCATTCACTTTTCATTGCGTTTGAATGTGCCATTCCGCGCACGAATGAGAACAAAATCATGTTGTCCCGGTTTCACGACTTCTGACAGCAGCAAAAGAATACACAAACGGAGCATTTCAGCGGCTGGGTAAGAAACGCATCTCAGAAAAATTGCCATTGCAAAATAACCCTTTGAGATTTGCTCTTGCGTTTCTCAAAGGAAAATGTTCCGGCACGTCTGACTTCTGCTCTGTTTCTTTTGCGTCTGATCACCAAGTCTCATTTTAGTCTGACTTCTTGAATAGTATTTCTTTTAATTGAAGTTCGCACTCGCATTAGGACGCAGCGTCTCGGCGAAGTTTCGGAAAGTTTGCCTCTGACGCAGTCGCACGCTGCGTACTTTTCAGTTGCCCTTCGTTCTGTGAACTCGCCTTGCAATTTCATCAAGGCGAAAGTCAGGCTCGCTCCACTTAAGTGGAACTCACTTCTAAGACACTGCTAAGTACATATCAACGGGGGCAAAGTTGCAATTTAAGAATAAATAAATAAAACAAAATACGCAGACGCCGCTTTTTCAGACGCATCATACCACCCGCGGGTTAATTGAAAGCGAGGCAAAATGTTTTAAGGCTACAAGTGAAGATGCGCTTTCTCTGGAGAAAAATACAACTTTGGCAATGAATTTTATTGTGGCCGGTGGAAAAATGGTCGGATGGATGAACAATGAGTCAAATTCAAAATGGCCTTGCGATGTCGTAGAATAGCATTTTCAAATTGCAAAAAAAAAACGAAAAAAAAGCTTTATTTGGGTCAGCTATTTCTGATCAATGTCTTGAGTATTTTATTTGGCAAAAAAATGGGAGAAGCATTTTAAAACGCTACACATTTAAGACGATGCAAAAGTGCGTCCGATACCTCCGCGTCAGGCCTCCCGCTAAGCTCGGCGGTGATTTCCTTTTCACCAACTGGGAATCAATTATATCTACTTTAGTTTTCTGTTTTGTTCTTGTTAGGGGCCCTTATGGCTCTTGCTCATCACGGCAGGCGTGCAGATATTTTCAAATTTAAAGAAGAAAAATCCCAACAACAACTTGACAGAGTCGCAGTCGTTGAAAAGAATCCGCGAAGGACGCACGGACGTCAACAAGTCAGCGGGCTCATCGGGCGCTTGTCCTTCTGGATTGGAAATGGTCTTGAACGCATCTCCAGTATTCAGCTTTGGCTCCTCCCACCGTTGCCTTTCTCTGCACGCGAGTTTTTCTTTTTCCTTTCGGGAACACACTTGACGAGACACAGCTGCTCAAATGAATCCGGCAAGGCCGCCGCGATTCGTTGCCAAGATGGCCGTCTCCCTCCGTCTCGCTGTCAGGTGCGAAACGGCTCTGGAAGCGTTGGCTCCTTGCTCATCCTCATCATTCTTCTTTTTTTTCTACTACAAACAAGCTTACTCTTGAAATGGTAATGAGCCACAAAAAAAAAAAAAGATTAAAACCCCTTAGAAATTGCCCGATAATGAACGTGGAATTAATGCTGGCAATGAAGCGTCACTGGCGTTACTTTCAAGGAAGGAGGCAAAAATTTTAAAAAACTTTTGAATATCCGTCCACTATGGTGACCCAGAAAGGGTTAAAGGTCACGTCTTTTTCCACCAGACCGGTTTCATTTGTTAATTAAAAAAATAATAATCTGTTGGACTGCAAAAAAATAGTTGTTTTTGGTTGCTTGATCTTTCTTTGAAGGGAGGGTACCATCTTTGTTTCGCACATATGAGTATTTATCTTTTTTTCTGGATTTCTCCCCCCCGCCCCATTTATACATCATCTTTCAAAAAGTCCCTCGCTGGTTGCAACAGCTGCTTGATGCTCGTGACAGGCGGCGCGATAGCGCAGACAGGCTGAAGACGGTTATCGGCGGAGCTATCCTGAGAGGCTGCCGCCTGATCAAATTGAAAATTGCAAATGAAAAATCCCGCTCGGCACATTTTTAAATTCATCAGCCATTGTGTCGGATGACCTTTTGGCATCAGGCTCCGCTGATAAAAATGCAAGCGACAACACTCGGCTGTGATCCAATTTCCAAAACTATCCCGGTCCTCCCGTGCCCTCCTTCCTCCTCCTGCTCCTCCTCCTCCTCCTCCTTCCAGTCACCATTGGAGCCGCGGCCAGCGAAAATGATCGCCTTTCACGAGAGGCTCCATTGTGCTGTGGATGAAGAGGTTTTGTTTGGAGGAGATGGACACACGTGTGTGTGTGTGTTGTACAGCATTTGGGCCTGTTGGTGTGGCCTTTCCAGACCTGGTCCATGTCATGGTGTTGTTGTCCAATCACAGCTCCGATCAGGGGCCACGACCACGCGAGCGTTTCGAACCGGAGGGGCCGCGTTTCAGGTTCAGAGAGAAAGAGGTGGAAGGTTTAATAAACACCGAGAGTAGATGTCACTCCAAATGGCTTTTCCTGGCGGGGTCAGTGTGTGCCAATATTGACTGACGTGCGTGCGTGCGTGCGTGTGTTTAAGCCTTCTTATCATCTCAGGAGAAGAAAAAAAAAAAGAGGCGATGATCAGAGCTGATCCTCTTGGTCTATCACCAGCTCTTTCCTTCAGTAATTGAATTCTCTCCTTCTCCCATTGTTGTCTTTGCCACCAGGTGACTGGACAGCCAGATCATTATTTTTTTTTTTTCTTGTGTAACAACCCCTCCCCCCCAAATTTGTTGTTTACACACTGAAAAAAATGGTGTGTTGAATTAACTCAATTTTATTTCGTCAAAATAAAATCTGGATCCAGACAAATTTTTCTCAAATAGATGTACAAACTGCAATCCGATCTAACCGTCATCATCATCCCCACAGACAATTACGAGTCTCCGCCCATGCGCCAGATGGCTGTCGTAGTGCCAAGACTAACCTGCGAGAGGCAGCATGGTGCCACGGGGCAATCCTATTGGTTAAGAGCGCAACCGTTTGCGTGGCGGATGAGCGTTCATACTTGCGGATGCATCGCAATTGATATCCACGTGCGAAAGAGGCCCAGGTGGGATTTGAACGAATCTAAATCGCACCGTGCACACGTCAGGGGAAAGAAGAAAAAAAATCTGATACCTCTCGCGTAGGAGCAAAAAAATTGAGTCTTATTCACGCGGTTTCGTATACAGCAACGTGATAAAAACACAAATAGCGATGGATGCAGATCCCCCCCCCGCCCCCCCCCCCCCCCCCCTCGTTTGATGGCCACGGAATGAATTCGAAAGCCGTACGGCACCGTACCGTAAAAGTTCTTCGTACGCGTGCGCGCGTGTGTGCGCGCGCCACTGTCCCAGGTGGGCCTGATTAATCAGTTATCAGGGCAGTTTATTTGCTGAGTGACAAGTTGCAATTTCCCCGCAATTGAAAGCTTCTTTGTCAGGTGGGAATTAGACCCGCAGCAACCTGACAAAACACTTCAGCTCTCCTCGCCGTCTCCTTGCTTCCGATTCCTCGCCTGGATTTTCACTTGCTTTGCCCGTTGCCTCACTCTGCCCTGCGCCGGTGTCTATTTCTGTCACCGTCGTCGTTCATCCCACGTTCACTTATCCTCAATTTGCCTCCCCCGCATTTTCTTCCCTATCTTCGATACGTATTTTTCCTCTCAACATCACCGTCACCCTCAGCGTTAAAAAAAAAAAAAAAAGAAAAAGGCGGACTGTATAATTAATCACACAGCGTTGTGCAATTAGAGATGTATCCTCGTTGTCCCTCTCGCCACACCAACGGACGCGCACGCACCCACCTCAGCCTCTGGGGGCCTAATAGCAGTTGATGCCCGTCTTAACGGCAAATGCTGCCTTCCCCACGAGAGGCCCTCTTGCCTTGACGAATCGCGTGACGGTGACAATAATTTGTGACGACAGATGAGACGTAAATTGCCACGACGGTGTCGTCCTATCCCGTCCACCGCGACAGGCCGAGAGTGGGAGCGTTGGCCCGGAGAACGGTGAGAGTCGGCCAAACGCCACTGAAAATGGCGGTCATATTCGGCAAAAATCAAATATGTTCAAGGTGTTGTCACTTATGGTGTTTAAAAAAAACAAACAAACCCCCCCCCCCCCCCGCCCCGACACTAACCTTTCCTGTTGAGGCGTTTGGTAACTTGAAAATTTCATATGAAGAGACCATCGTAAGTAGAGGTGCCACCATATTAGGTTTTCCGGCCATCTACAGTCGTATGTACTCATCAGCAGAAACTCCTCATCTGCTCTTTTTAAAAAATGTTTTTTTATAACACGCGGATCAGATCTTACAACAGAAAGTCACTGTCCAATTTTAAGGTCGCTCGTGGCATAGTATAATCGCAAGAAAGCTCGTTTCCCCCCATTTTATGACCATTTGGATGAAACTAAAATGTATTTTGTAAATCCACTTGAGCCAGACTGATGTGATAAATTGACTTTTTTTTTTCCCCTCAAGTCTCATGGCACTCAAATTTGTTGACGATCATCTA
Organism: Hippocampus guttulatus; assembly: GCF_054856545.1. Lineage (NCBI taxonomy): Eukaryota > Metazoa > Chordata > Actinopteri > Syngnathiformes > Syngnathidae > Hippocampus > Hippocampus guttulatus. The sequence continues at coordinate 22,434,019 of NC_141267.1, read as the reverse complement.
TCCTGACATTAGAAAAAATATTGGTCCACCAATAAGTCATTCTGTTTTTAGCCCAAGTGTGCCCGCTGGCACCATATAATGGCTTTTATGGCCTTCACGCTGTGCTCCGGGATAAATTGTGCAACAAGCATGTTTCTAAATTACAGGCTTTTACCAAGAGTGGTTATTTCTGGGGAAGCCGCTCGCACATCAAGGGCTCTCTTCCTTTTCAAATGCGTTTCAGTCAAATGTAGGTTTTCCATATCCACGGCTCGTTTGCATTTGTTTGCTTTTTGGTTGCCGCGGTGTCTGGTCTGGGCGCGCTTGATTTGGTTGTCACGCAGTGCTTTTGGGCTGATGTGCAGTTAGAGACCGTTGGCCGGGATATGTGATAGCTTATCAAAGTCTGAGCAGCCCTTCTCCTGAAGCGCACAAAACACGTCCGCGCGGTGTGTTTTGCGCAGGTGTGTGTGTGTTCCAACTCATCAAGAGCTCCTCGTTTGGAAGGACTTTTTGACGTCTCGCTTGGCATCATGGGATGCGGCTGTCACCTGACAATACTGCCACCATGGAGATAACCTTCAGGGTGACAGGCAAGACAAAGACACACACGCACACACACACACATACATACATACATACATGCACACACACACTTCTGGAGCCACACATGCATGCATGACTGCCCAAACACACACACAAGACTTCACCTGCTGAGTTAAACACAGTGGAATGATAATTACCACCAATCAATATGTTGATTAATCGCGCTTCCGTATACTGTAACAAGAATCCGACTTCCAACCGAGATTAGACTCTCCCCTCGTTCTGCACTTGAAATGCTACATGTGTAGCTATGGCAAAGCAATCAATGGTCGTATTTACTCAAACATTTGTGTGCACCAAGCGCCTACGTATATAAATCAGTCCTTCCTCGTCATGTCTCCCAAATGAATGCAGTGGATAAAGTGATACGTATAAATCATGTTACGCGTCTCCCGTTGGTCCAAGAATCCCGCCGCTCGCCTCTTGACTGGTACTCGTAAGAGGGAGCATATCACCGTCCCGTCACCGGCTACCTTTTGGAGTTCTTTCGCTGCCCATCTTTCAAATTCGCCTTCAACTCATTTTTATTCTTTGGCTTTGGACTCAGCGTGAGACTTGATTTTTAGTTGGACTGTTTTTGTGCTCTTTCCGGTCTTTGTTATTAATTCCATGTCTTATTGTTTGTTGTGTGGATAATTTTGCTCCATGTCCAGCACCGTGGTGTACAACGATGCGGTGTTGACTGATAATACCAGCCAGTATGTCCCGTACCGTATGTGAAACGGTAGCTGCATGCAGGCAGGGCTCAAATTGCATCAACAATTCCATTTTGAAAGATGCTCGTATATATATATATGCCCGTTGGATTGGTATGAAAATCTCATCCTTGCGCTGTCGTCGACCTTCGGCCGGATGTAGCCGCAACTCCCTCGTTAAAAATGCGCTAGCGGGTGCTAATGTCCGCGCTTCACGCCGTGTGAATTTTTAACGCGGGAGGTTGTTTGAATTTTAAATGCGCTATTCTTCGGCTAACAAACACATACTGTGAGAGTAGTTGCCCGGGGGCTGACAGTTGTCCTTCCCGGGGGGGGGGGGATTTGAGAAGGCCCGGAGAGCTTCTGTCGGTGCGGCACTATCATGTAAATGCTTGCCAACGATCATCTCCCGCATTTAACACGCGGCTTTTGTCTTGCGTTCCCGCCCGCCGTGCGCGTGAGGGCGAGTCGGCCGTGTGTGCCACGTAGTTGCCTGAGTGTAAGTACATAATTCATTAAGTAGGCACTGTAAGTATTCCTTGCAGCATTTCCTGTCTCATGGGGCTCAGATGGTGTTACCGAGGAGAGTTGAGGCTTGAGCACCTGCTGTCACGACAACAACAGCTTTTGGCTTGACGAGGATTACGGCGAGTAATGTGTGCTAAGAGTCTCGCCGAGTAATTGATTGTTACAAAGTGGTCGACAACGTCAGGAATGACCTCTTGTGAAACAAAAGTGCGGAATAAGTTTGTGGAAGTCATTCACGAGCGTATTCCAATGAAAGCCAATCCGACGGAGGAACTTGGCGGTCTTGTGAAAATGTTCCCATCAATGCCAGCGAAATGAGTGGAAAGTGGATTTCATCATCTCATCCCCAAATCCCGGAAACAGGATTAAAAGATGGAGTGGATATTCCGATGACCAGGTTTTATCTTTCAGCGAGTTGATTTAAGCGCAAAGCATCTGTGTGCGCAGAGTAGACACAAGACTAATCACTCTCATTGTAGCCTGGTCGCATCATGGATCCGCACCAAGCGGTAATTTTGCTACGGTAGCTAACGACGCGCAGTGAGTCATTATCTTAGCGCCAGGCTAGGCCCCCCCCCCCCCCATTTAAAGATTTCACGCCATGAATGAACAATTACAGAACAGATTGCCGGCCTAAAGTGGCGGAGAGGCAGGAACCAAAAAAAAAAAAAAAACGGAGGGAGAAGAGTGTGTGTGCTCACGAGGAGTGCGCAATATGGCCTCAAAATAGCTTAAGTAGGCCTACGTTAGCGCTTGTTGTGTTTAGGATGAGCTACAACAAAACCGTTTCATTGCGCAACTATTTTTTAAAAACGACTCAATGACAAGCGGGTTCTAATTTTGATTGATTTTTTATTTTTTTTATGCCGGCCGGACTAATCTAAAGGCAGGTTTGCCCATCAACACCTCAAAACGGGCTGCGGGAGGTAGACTTTAGGGCTTCCGATACTTTTTATTGGCGCAACTGACTAACGAAGGATATCAGAGGTGCCTTGCGCAAGGACGTTTTGCCAATGGGGAGCGCACGGTTACCCGAGACCGATTTTGCGAGTGCGCGTGCGTACGAGCGTGTGCGCGTGCGTGCATGTTTGTCTGTATTCAGGCCTTTTGTGACTGCCTTTGAAAAGAAACTGTCAAGCTGTACTGAGCTTACACAAGAGACAAGAAGCATACTTTGTTTTGTTTTCCTGCCTTCCAAGTTTTGGTCTGAATGAGCCAGCGTGTGAAGAGGCAGAGAGAGAGAAAGAGGTAAGGAGTGGAGAAAGAGAGGAGCAGAGGTAACATGTAATTTACTGTTTGCCCCATTTGTACTGTACATGGCTTTAGATATGCTAATGACGCTCTTTGTCAGGCTGCAGAGATAGCCATCAATCAGCTGTCAATTGGTCTTTTGGAAAGGAAAAAAAAACCCCAGCAGAGAGCGGAATTATCCCCTCCCTTGGTTTGGTTCTCCTCTTTTTTCGTCTTGTCTGCTACCTCGCGGAAATGGGGATACGGAGAAAGCCTGGCACTTGGATCTTTTGGGATCTGGAGCCCCAGTCGGGGGCAAAAATGAAGACCAAGACTGGGCGGCATCTCCAGAAATAAGTCGCATGCCGTCTTCCGGGTGGAATTAAGTGTGTGATTTGAAAGGCACAAATTCTTCAAGGTCCTTCTGTTTTTTAGTATTGCGTTGACATGACGGAAAAAAAAGAAGCTTGATATCAGTTGAGGACCTTGAGCGAAGTCACGGCGCGCGCAACGTGGCCGCCTCTGTCGGCACAGAATGGGCCCGTTACGTCGGTCGCTAATGTACATGCTTAGATAAGCTAACGGCCCCATTAGTGCCAGTTCATTTAGCTCGTTAGCTGAAGCCTCGGGGCTGATGACATTCATTACATATCATTAGCACACAATTAACATGTCTCACTCTGACTCGACGGATCCCGATGTTACCAAACATTTTAAACGGCCCTTTATGGAACGCTTCTGTCTGCAGGACATGATTTATGAGCTCGACATGACATGACTGGTTCGCACGAACCAGCTGTACTCAGACAGTTGTGTTATTGCGATTGAGGAAACTCGGCTAGTCATAGTTGTTGGGGGGCGGGGGTGGGGGGGGGGGCTTCTCCTTGTAAACCTAGCTAGCTAGCTAGATACAGTACATATACGGATGGATGGATACTACAAATGGATACTACAGAGAGCTCTTTTTTTTCCAAAATGTCTGAGGTCATCTTTTGCAGCATTACTTTTATTCACTGGTGGATGTTGTGACCTTAATCTTTTCACACAAACCTCTCGTGCATGCGGGGCGCGATACCACACACGGCTCAACGCGGACACGCGCCCGCACGCACTCGGCGCAAAGCGTATTCTCTTTATTCTCCCTATCACATTCACCCACCCACTGATCCAAATGCAGACAGGCTTTATTGATTTTAGCGCCTCCAAGATGCTCAAAGTGTGTCTATTTGTGCGCGCGTGTATGTGTGTGTGTGTATACACAAAAGGATTAAGGCCCTCGCTGAGCTCTTGATACCATCAGCCATCAGGCACCCAAGTCCACTTCGTGCTTTCCCGGCTGCCACATTGTCTATTCTGCTCCGCTATGTGAAAAATGTTGAATATCAACAATGGCTTTCAGTGGTGTATTGTTGAGTTTTTGTATGAACTAATCTTGCCTCAGTGAAAGAGACCTAGGGCTTGGACAAAACGTCTAGAGCCACAGCATTCCGAGCTGGCTCTCCCCTTGAACACTGAGCAGAAAGCCGAGGCTGAGGGAGGCGGGCGACGCTGCCTGGAGGAGAGCCGGCGAGGCACGCCGAAAGGCCCGCCGGAGGTGAGCGCCAAGACGAACAACTGTTGCCGGCTCCGACCGGCCAAGGACACGAAAGCCTTTCTTCCGCCAAATAACCCGTAAAAGAAGTTGCCGAAGTGAGTTCCGGCATCGCGGCACGGACGCTGCCTTCGTTTTCCTGCAAGGGAACGCTTGGTGGCGAAGCAGCCGACGTCCAATCAGAGAACAGGATTGCCGGCCTTGTCAGAACAACCGCCGTGACATCATCGACAGGTAAGGTGACAGCAAGACTGCGCGGAAGTTACGTTCTCTATCCTCGGACGATTTCATTCCGCATCTTTGGCTCTTCTTGAAAATCGAGTTTGCCAGAAAGGTTGCGCTACGGTGACACACGGCGGTGTTGTGTGTGCGCGCGTGTCCATACGGGCCCTCCTTGGCGCCGAAAGTGTGTCGATGCATGTCAAACGTGCATTGCCTCGCCGCATGCAACGGAGCATGCCTTGCCATTATTTTGTCTCGGCGGGAACCCGGCCGGTCCTGCGGAGTCTTAACGAGACTCCTGCGGCAGGGGGAAAAAAAAAAAAAGAGGCCGAGTGCGACCGTGAGGCGGTCGAGTTGATGTTAATCCGGCTTTGTGTCGAAAGGCATCAGAGGTGTCACGTCTGTAGAGTGCGAGCTCGGTCAACATGGAGTCATGTGCGGGGAGATCATGTTCAATTAGCAAGTACAAATCGTATTTGGATTTACCTCTGCCTCGAGCGAGGATGCGCAGCTGCTCATAGGATGGCATGATAATACGAGGCGAGCGGATATGTCCGTTACCTTTGACCTCCCGATGAGAAATGCGTGCATCCATGAATATATTACAAACTGGTTCCATGTATTCGTTCGCACTTCATTTTCTTCAAGTTGTTCAACAGTAAAATGGAGCCTGCGCGTGTGTGGGGGGTGGGGGGGGTCTTATGTGTGGCTGTTTGAGGTCAGTGCCACAGAAACCTGGAATTGAGTGATGTTTGACTTAACCCTTCACCCTCTCCACACACACACACACACACACACACACACACACACACACACACACACACACACACACACACACACACACACACACAGAGGCATCATAATCGGTGGCCCCTGGTGATTTGTCCTCTCAGCTTGAAGCCTTGTCATTGCTCTCCGCTCACAATTACAGCCCTGAACTGAACAGGAAAATCTGCCTCAATCTAGCAATTAGCCCAAAGGCCACTAGCTGCGTCTGTGCATGCGTGCGTGCGCGCATGCATGCCAGGACCACAAACTGCGACAGGAATGACAGCCTTGCGGTGATGCCGTTTGAATTTATGTGTCCGATTTTTTTTACCCTTTCCAAGTTGTAGCAATCTCGTTCATGTCCAGTGTTTCTAATTGCCCAGCGCCACATTGGGCCCGGTTTACTTTGAGCCCAAATAACGGGGGCTGAATTGCCTGTGAGCACTAACGGGTTGTGTGCGCTATTACTGGGCATATAGCGTGTGAATTTCTAAGATTGCAATCTGTAAAGAAGAACCCAACGCTGAGTTGCATGTGCACTCACTCGGACAGAATGCGTGCACTTGTTTGACAACAGGTGTGTGTACAATCCGGATCAGAATCTTATTTATTGGCCAAGTAGGTAACAATTCGCAATGAATATGCCTCCGGTAGTATTCGCTACACTAGTATTGTAATAACAAGCAACTATGATAAATAAGCATGTGACACCTACAGTGATTTCTGTGTTCTGTGCATAGTTATCACACACAAAAGATTGACCGCATTGGAGGGTTTTCTAGCATGAGCTGCCCGTTTGAGGTCACACCTCAGCATCTTAACTCATTCACTCCCAAAGAAGTTTTTAAACGTCTTTTCAGACTTGGTCTAGAATTGGCTGGTACTGAATGAGTTCATTGGATTCATATCCGGACTTTCACCCGGCCACTCCGAAACCATCCATCCATCCATTTTCCGAACCGCTTAATCCTCACTAGGGTCGCGGAGGGTGCTGGAGCCCATCCCAGCCGTCTTCGGGCAGTAGGCGGGGGACACCCTGAACCGGTTGCCAGCCAATCGCAGCACTCCAAAACCGTAATTTCCTATTTTTTGAGCCATTCAGAGGTGGATTTGCTGGTGTGTTTCGGATCGTTGTCCTGCTACCTGATTTTGCGCATGAAGGCACAAACTTATGGTCAGGCGTTCTCCCTCAGGGTTTTCTGGTAGGTAGCAGAATTCCTTGTCCCATCAATCGCAGCAAGTTGTCCTGGTCCAGAGGTAGCAAAGCAGCCCCAGACCATCACGCCGCATCAATGTTGGCATCATGTTGTATTTATTCAAATGCGATGCCATTACTCCACCGGATGTAAGAGGCGGCACATTTTCCAAAAAGTTCAATTTTTGACTCATTAGTCCACAGAAAGTTTTTCCAAAAGTCTTAAGGAACATCAAGATGCCTTTTGGAGTCATTTTAGCTGGTCGACCACTCCTGGGAATGTTTGCCACTCTTCTTTTTCTGTGCATTGATAAATTGAAGTGACATTTAAAACCTGGATTTTAGATTCCCTTGGGTTGTCCCTGTGTGATATTAAAATTGGCTGGATGAGGTGAAAGCTTTGCGTGTGATAAATATGCACAGACCACAGAAATCAGGGAAGGGGGCAAATTCATTTTCACAGCACCGGAACTTGAAGGTCACCTCAATGAGAGCCAGTCTCGGCTTAAGATTGTCCTCTGAAAAGTTCCTCCAAGGCCAGCAATCCAAATGTAGATTTCAGGGTGCGGAAAGTCAGTCAGCAGTCAAGGGGGCCATGTGGCGCGAGGAGGCGGGATGGTTTTGCCGGCCTCGGGGACGGCAGGCCTGACTGGGCAGCAACAGAGACGCTTAGTGCCGCCTGGCCTCTTCCTAAAGACTCGGCCTCCTTTTCTTTTCTGTGCCCTGCTCATCTCCTCCTACTTTAGCATCCTTAAGGCCTTCTCTTGCCTCTCTTCTCCTTTTGTCCCGTCCCTCCTTCACCCTCAAGTTGCTTCTGCTCACTCTCTCTTCGCCACTCCATTCCTCCATTTCGCACACTTTCATAGTGTATCGCCTCTGGGCCGTTGCAGATTCTCATCAGTGGGCTTAGAGGCCTCGGGGTTGGGGGGTGGGGGGGGGGACAAAAAGCTCTGTGACCGTTCAGAGTGGCTGGGTCTGAAAAGAAGCCGGACATCGTCTTAATGCGGCGAGCGGAGAGACGGACCAGGGCAGACAGATATTAACGGACTCGGGCCTTTATCCGCAGCCTTTAGGTGATGCCTGCTTTGGCCAAAATAAAGCACGTCTTCCATCTCGTGCCCCCCCCCCCCCCCTGCCTGATGTTTTATCAAAAGCATTAAGATGGAGAGGCGGAGAGGGTCATATAGCTGAGGGACAGATACTTGAGATGAAGAAAACTTTGCTGAGAGCATGCCAACGCCTCAGTGAGATAGCGGCGTCGCCTCTCCCTTTGTTAAATAGCAAGTCATTTCACATGAGTGGCACAATGTTTCTGCCCCAGGGGAGTTTGTCAGCGTTAACCTTGGAGAGTCGGCAAAGAAAGTATACGTTGTTCCTCCGGCACGAACGTAGTGGAACGATTTGGAATGCTACCCGTTGAGAACAAAGCAAAGAAAAAGAAAAATACACAAATCCAGCCAGTAACAAAACTCTGTGTCACAAAATACAAGAAAATGCACCACAAATAGCGCTATGCTATTCATCTTGTCTACCTGTGGTTAAATGAGGTTGCCCTCTCGATCCTGTTGATGGAAAGGACGTTGTACTCGTACACAAAAAGAAATAAAATAAAAAAATCAGCCATAACAGGCGGCGGCAAGGGCTTGGAGCGCAGGAGGCCCTTGACCAAACCCGCGACCTCGGAACGTTGAGGCACATGCGCTAACCGCTAGCTTCTGAATCAAAAATGATATTGAATGTTTTGAAAAGAATAACCTGACCCCTGATAAAAAGGAGAAATGAGTCAGCATCCCCCCCCCCCCCCACACACACACACAGTTTGTAGATCTCTCTCTTCTCACGATGAAAACGTTCCGTTCATGTTTACAGTTATGACATGCTGTCAACACGGCTAACTGCAAACATTTGAGTTTGACGGTGCTTTCCATTCCATTCGCGGCAAATGTTTGTCATTTGGCCAAAATGGAAAAAAAAAAAAACACACTGATGGTGGTTACAGTGTTGTACTGCCGGCAACGCTGCGTATTAGACCTCACATATAGCGCGAGCGCGGCTGTTTGCATTCTCAAACAAAGAGGTTAGAAAAGAGGAGAGAGAGAGAGAGAGAGAGAGGATGGGGCCTTTTTCACAACAATAGCTCTGTAAGGCTTAAACTGATCCGCGGCGTACCTACAACAGCGGCCAAGCGCAGTCGCGGGGGGCATGCGTCAACCTGAGAAGGAGCCAGCGGGCGCCACGCAACATCTAAATCCTTCTGCTCCTCTCCCCGAGCCCGACCGAGGCCCTGTGACATGGACATGGACACGTTCACAATTCCCAAGTGCCAAAAGCCAACATCAAGCAAGCACATGAAACTCACACACATGTGCATAGTGTGACCACACAGCTTAGCCCCCCCCCCCCCCCACACCCGCAGCAAAGCGCAAGCCATAGCTGTGCGCGGGTGCGCTCACAATCGGTCAGCACCGAGGCATTTTCTTGCAATTGGGGAGGATGATGGCGGGATGCAGGGAGGAAGAAGAGAGGCAGAAAGAGGATTAGAGTGATATGGAGACAAAGGACAACAATAGTTTGTCACATTTTGTCAGGGAGGATTTGGTGGAAAAGCTGATTTGCAGTACGCCACCGGCAAACGGCAATCGGAACGGCAGGATTTATTACTAAATCACTTTGAGAGTCGGCCGCAATATCATCGCGGCGCGGACGTTTCCGACGGGTGCGATCCTGCCGAAACAAACTTTGAACCCGTTCAAGGGAGCAGCGGACAGCAAGCGCGTCGGTCACCTCGCTTCTGTTTTAGTTGAGGAGGCAACCGCCGCGCCTTGGAGAAATCCGCAAAGGCAAGAAACAGAAAGCGTCGGACGTCGAGCGTTCAGTGTGGCCAAAATGACCCCCCCCCCCCCCCCCCCGCGACCTTCCTGCTACGAGACGGCAGTGCTAACCACTCGGCCAACAGTCGCGGCGTTTGACTTGACATTCGTGCGGTCTGGGCACCGACGAAAACATTTTTGGGAGGTCAAATTGGTCCATTTTTTGCGGCATATTAACACCAGTGTTATAATACTGCCGCCTGATTTGGGATCTTTTTTTTTTGTTGTTGTTGGTGGTGTGGCGCAGGGGTGTTTTGAGCCATGTCCACCAGTTGTTCAAGTAAACTACTCTTACTTCATTACTTTGACTTTTCTGACTTTGCCGCTGGCTGCTAAAAGTCAAGCTACTTTGATCCACTTTTCTTTCCATAAAATTTTTTAAAAAAAGTAGCAGGCAGGCAGCCGAAACGAAGGGTGGGGGCGGGGGGGGGGGGGCAGAAACGGCATGATCAGTTGAAATGAATGAAATGATTTCAGTCTGCCTCGCCCTGGGGAATGGAACGATACGGGCTCTCTAATTGACACCGGGTCAACTGCGTCCCTCGGCACGCACGCACACACTCGCGCCGTTCGACGCAGTTTCAGCTGTCCGTCTTTCTTCTCTCAAGCACACATTACGAGTCCCTCCAGTAGCTGGGGCGACCCGTCCAGTGCGAGCCAGAACGGGACAAAACAAAAGCCCGCGCTGTCTCGCTCGAATGACGGATGAGCGTGGCTCGCGTGTCTTGGAGGCATTTCATAAGAGTCGGTCCATTCCCAGGCCGGGCGACTGGACAACGGCTTTTTATCACAAGGCCTTCACATCCCTTCAGTGACACATTCTTGGGGGAGCAAAACAAATCAAAACGTGGCATCTTCTTGCATTGGAAGCAAAAGGGCAGCGAAGGAAAAGTCTAATTTGATTAAAAAGAGAATGGACTCATTCCCCTTTTTTTTTTTTTTTTTTACGATTTTGACTTTCAGCGTTAGCCGATGAACAGAGATCGCGCTGTTCAAAGTGAAATGGACGAGGTGGAGCGCGTCGTTGTGCAATCGTCGATATTCAGCCTTTCGTGGCAATGCTTTTGATTTACGGCCCGAGCGCAGTAAATATCAGTCCTCTTTTATCCGCGAGCGGAGAAATGCAACCATCGCAGCTGTCTTTGCGCAACGGCTTATATTTTGCCGCCGCTGCCATCACTTAGACCAGCACTCCTACCATAATGAATGTTCAGCGGAGTGTTGCTTCAAAGGAGCCTTTTGACAAGTGTATTGGGAAGATTCATGATGGAGCAAAAAAAGAAAAAAAAAGTTCTTTCAACAAACTGCTCCCGATAATTTGGAAGCAGTCGTCCACGCTCACCGAAAAAAAGTGATCAAATCATTGAGTGTGCTGGAAATAAGGCGCCGCGCATCTGGTGTAATGTTAAATGGTTGCGCGCTAACTTAGTGGACTTGATAGAAGCCAAGATTGGTACCTGACAGCGAAAGAAGTGCAGATGTTAGTGAAGACACAAGGGGGAGAGCCAAAGGCCGCCGCCGCACACGAGCAGCTCGCGCTCCGTTTTCAAGCGGCTCATTTCCAGCACGCTGCAAAGAAGGAAAAAAAAAAAAAAAAACAACTCTTCTGTATTGACTACTAATCAGATGCCAGTCGAGACGAACGTGTTAGCTTGTATAAGAGAAAGCCCGCTGATTCCCCCGGCGGCTGCATTGTCACCGAACGTCTCGTCTCTCTATGGACTGTAAATGATTTAATTTGAGCACCAGATGTAGCGTTTGCGAAGTTGCTCGCGCTGGTTTGAGGGAGACGGGCGGAGGAAGAGAGAGCGGGAGGGAGGGTTGGAGCTGGGAGGAAATGACAGGAAGGAGCGCAAATGCTTGGCAAAGTGACAGCCAACACACCAGCCCGGGTACTCGACACAGCTTTCAAACACCGTCATTTTCTCCGTGTGTGTGTGTGCGTGTGCGTGTGTGTATACGTGCATTTTTCCACACGGGTCTCATGACGGCTGAATGGAAATCAATGCGCTTCGACATCCGCCGTGCCTCGAGTGTGAGGGCGCACAGATGGGCCTTCCTCGTCGCCGCACTCGCTGGCACGCGACCAACACGGGTCTTTCCACTTCTTCTCTCTCATCCTCTTTCCCCCCCCCCCCCACCCGTCATCCCTTTTGCTAATCAGATGCCCGGCTTCTGAAGAGGAGCTCTTTTCCTGCGCTGACATCTCCAAGTCCGCGTGGCAGCAGATGTTTGGGCCCTCCGAAGCCGCAATCTGGGCTCTAATCACCCTCATTGACAGCTTGCAGGGCCCCTGTTGCAGCTCTGAATGGCAAATTAAAGCGTTTTTAGATAACGTTGGTAATTGGCTAAATCGTTTATAAGCCCCGAGATCACACTTGTAATCTGCATTCTAACACCGCAGATGACGAGAGCGAGATTTTTTTTATTTTATTTTTTATTTTTTTCTGCGCCGTGTTTCCTTGCCCCCAAGTCTCATTTTGCTCCCTCTGCTGATGTGTTGCAGTCTGTTTTTGATGCTTTGAGATTTTCCCATCAGATTAGCAAATACTAATCGCCCCCCCCCCCCCCCCCCTCCCCCGTCCCCCAGCCCCGCGGCAGTTTGTCTCACTGTCAAGCGTCCTCGCTATATCCCCCTTTCCTCTCATCTCATCTCTGGCATTAACTCCATTAGACTGGTAATTGGCTCTTAAAGCGCCGGCCGCAGACTGCGAAGGCCACTTAATGTCCATCTCTTTCCCTCCCTTCGCCGCGCTCCCCAGTCGATCGGCTACCTTCCTCAGTGAATGGCGTGAACTAGTCCCGCATAGAAATCTGAGGCCATATTAGTGTTATCCTCCCCTCTCAGCCTATTGCTTGGCTTATGAGTCCCGATCAGTCAAGATGATATGGTTAAGTGGATATTTTTTGCAAATGGGGCACCAAATAACCCCAACTGTCACAGATGAATATGCAAAGTCTGCATATGGAGAGCTCACACTTTTATTTTATTTTTTTTAACCCAGCCTGAGAAGCTAAATCTGAATTTAAAAAGATGTGGATGTGGCAATTCAGTTTTTCGTCACAGCCTGAACACCCGCCCACCCCCCAATTCCCCCCCCCCCCCCCCCCCCGCTTCATGCCACGCTTGGTTTGGGCCTTGCATTTCATTTCCAAGCCAACGATAAAATAAGACACGACAATACTTTGGTCAGACCTGCTCTTCGGCTGATTGTGCTCCGCCAAGCCGAGTACACACGTGAACGATCATCTCGATGAGCTCATAATAGACTATCGTGGACTATGCGTGAACTTTAAATTGGATCTAAATCTGGATGATTCGATGAGTGCAACCACTTGACAAAATAAAAGGGAATCAATTCAACATAACATTTCTTTTTTTCAGTGCACGTTCTAAGCACCAATCTTGACTTGCCAATTAGCAACCCACCCGAAACTCGCGCTGCTGCTGCTGCACGCAAATAGCCGAGTCCTGAGATGCGTGGTGGTCGGGGACCCTAAAAAGCAGGGGGCGGGAGAAGCAGAGTGACCCGGATATATAAAGTATTAACCAAAACACTTACGGAGGTACAGAGGCAAAAAAATAATAATAATTGATTGCACAACTAAGTCCCCGAAACACCAAAAAGTCAAAGTATCAACGGAACGCAACAATCCAACAGCGACAGAAAAACCGACCCCGAGAGGTGGGCGTGGCAATCCTTTGAACAGCAAAAGCAAAGGACATGATGACCAACAGGTGCCACACTGGAGGAGAAGCCCTCTGATGCCACCTGTTGGTCACAAATGGAACAGAAACCATGACCGGCAACTATGAAACAAAAGGGAAAAAAAAAGATGAATTGAACAATATCATCCGCCATGTTTCACTCGGTGGTGCGTTGACTGACTGGAGGCACGAAAAATCTTTTTTTTTTTTTTTTTTTTTACCCCCTCTCGCTTTCTGTTGGACGGTGGAAAGGGAAATAAATGAGTGAGGTGAGCGTGCAGGGCTGCCGAGGCGGAAAGGCGACCGAGAAGCTGGATTATTTCTATTCGTTTTTTATTTTTTGTCTTTTTTTTTTTTCCTGCTTTCTTTTTCGCTCGCGACGAGCGTCATCGTGCCGGAAGGCCTTTCGAGCGCCGTTCAACAGCTTGGAGTGAGCGCTGCTTCGCCAGCAATAAACACGCACTCATGCGTGGTGGAGAAAGGGGCTGTGGGACGAGGGGAGGCGGTGGGGGGGTCCTCCCATAAATTATCAGAGAAAATTAATTAGCAATATAAATGCCAGGCGGAATGCATTATGTGCAATTGTCTCGCTATCTTTTCAGAAATAAGTCTTATAAAAACGAACGTTGTATTAATCATCATCCGCGACATTTTGCGATCACCGAATTAATAGTTTTGCACGGGGGAGCCTGCGTATTTTTAGGTATTCATCGGCAGAGGCGATTGCCTCTTAATTATGACGCCGTCCGCCTCTTATTCACACCTTGGAAATCCTGTTTTGTGGCGTCGGCGCAGCCCGCAGTCTGGCCCTGTATCTACTAATTACTTCTCTAATTGAATTTGCTCTCTGTTGCCAGCCTGTTTTTTTTTTTAAGTGGCTGTTTGTTGCAGGGCCTCATTGTGTCTTTGTGTGACAGCTAGCTGCTCGCTGACGACAACAGGGATGCTCTTGCGCCCTGCCTGCCCTCTCTTTCTGTCTTTCTGGAGTCACGTCTCTCCGTCTATATCGTTCCCGAGAGCACCGAGGCGTGTATGCATGTAGAAAATTCACCAACAAAAGGCGGTGAAACACTTGGCTGGATTTTTCCTTGCTGTTCTTTGCTGCGCTCCACACGCATAACTTTGAGCCTCTAGTTGTTGTGTTGGCATAGGAGGGGAGGGGAGGGGGGGGGGGGAATCATTTTTGTCATGGGCCACATCATAGTTATGGTTTCCTTCAGGGGGCTGTTATGACCTCGTCAGATTACAGAATATACAACTGAAGACAGAGTACAATTAATTTGGGGGGGGCGGGTGTAGATGAAATCAGAAATTCGTGGAAAAAAGTGAAGAACAAATATGTATCCATGGATACAACTGTTGTTCGGTTTGCGTTTGGAGTAGGATGTGGCGAAAGAAAAACAAAAAAGCGTGTAAATCTGTTAAGATTTTGTCTGAATTAAGTTTTGGCGTTAAAAAGTGGTGAATGTTGTCTTCCAAATGGAATGGAACAAATCCAATTCGCAAGGAAACAGGAAATAGACAAACTGCATTTTCTTATGTGGGCCACAAAACAATGATGATGTGGGCCAGATTCCCCCCCCCCCCCCCCCCCCCCCACAACCTCTCCAGGCCTTGAGTTTGCCACCGGTGCTCGGATCTTTTGACCCATGGATGAGTCATCGTAAAGGCCTGTTTTAATTTCTAATGAGTCTATGCCAAATTATCAATGCTTAAAAAAAAAAAACCTAAAGCTCAATCTGACATATATGTCTTTCTTTTCGTGCCCAGATGTGGCCCAAATCTGCGCGGGGGCGAGCTAGACTAGGTGTTTTGTCTTTTGGCGGACAAAGGGCATTTTGCGCCGATGTGGGCGTGGACACAGCCGACTTCATCTGCTGCGAATCGAAGCAGATTCCCTCTATGCGCCTCTATGCGCAGATTTTCCTTGACAAGGGTGCAGGTGCGGCGGAGGAGGCACGCGTAGCATGCTGCCGTAGAAACGCCCGTCTGCCTGATGCGGCGTGGTCCTACACTGCAAACCACAACCATAACAATATACTATGCACGTTCAATCAACACCTGTCTGACTTGTTCAGTGAAAAACAAGCGTGTTAAACTTGAGCCGAGGTTTTGATGCATCTTATGTACTTTGATTGCTATGAAATGTGATCGTGCCTCATTGGGTCTGGTTGGTCGAGTCGCTGAGTATTTCGATGCATAAAATGCTCGCAATATCCTCCTCCGTGCTTCAATCTATGACCCCCCCCCCCCCCCTCGGCCATCTTCACCCTTTGTGAAAACTTTCTCCCCTCGCTCCACATTGATCCTGCCTGTCCGTCATCCATCCATCCATCCGTCCATCCATCCCTCTTGCTATTGATCCTCTCCTCCCACTCTCCTCTCGGTGCTATCGCACTTGTCCTTTGTCTTCTTATCGAGGCTTTGCGGTTTATTCTGGCCGCTGTTATTGACAGGAATCTCGCTGCAAGGCCAACTAATGCGTCCCTCTAATCCCACCTTTGTTACTCTGGAATGTTCTGGCTCACTTCAGACGCAGGTTATGCCAGCACGTAGTGTGTGTGTGTGTGTGTGTGTGTAAAAAAAAAAAAAAGGCCACGCGGATGTTGAACCCAGCGTCGTATTTGTTGGCAAAGCCAGCTGTCAATCAAAAAGGCCCACTCTTGGTGCTACTGTTTGTCTCTGTGTGTGTGCGTGTTGGTCTTGAGTGACAGGTGGAATCAAGGCTGAGGATGTTTGATAAGCTTGTATTGTCGGTCGCCCCCCCCCCTCCACTCCACCCCCCCCCCCCCCACACTCCTCCTTCCCCACCTCCCTCCCCACCGCCACCTCGATAAGAAATACATTGGAATAGAACTGATAACGGCGGCGGCAACAGCAAAGCCCCACTCCCCCCGTCCGCGCACGAGCGACGCCGCGGGAGAGCCGTCTTTCTTCAAGCACCTCGGCTGTAAGCGATACCCTCAACAAACAGCGACACGCCACCTCGCAGGAAAAAAGACCATCCCGATATTGTGCGTGACGTACGGTGGAGGATGTTTGTTTGGGAGAATGATGTACGATCCGGCTGGAGGATATGCTCGGCTTACTGAAAAGGTCCCGCTGATAGCGCCACTGTTCGCGCGTGTGTGTGTGTGTGTGAGTGTGTGTGTGTTGTCAACAGCGGTGAATGAATACAGTAATAGGCTTAGAGTGGCTGAGGCACAGTGTCAGACTTAACCAACAACAACGCTCTCGAAAGACTGACTGACAGCTGTCCGTGTGTGTGTGCGTGCGTGTGTGTGTGTGTCTGTGTGTGTGTGTGTCTGTGTGTGTGTGTGTGATCCTCAGATCTCGGGTCAAAGAGACAATATGCTTTCAAATGTTTTTCATGCCAGTTTTACAATCAAACTGCCATCACGGTTGAGTGAAATGGGATCACTTGCCATCCAAAGCCTTCCCACGACGGAAATGTTTAGCAGAGTGTCGACTCGGGGGTGCCCGAGTCCGGTCCTCCAGAGACCCCCCCCCCCCCCGTGCGGCAGGCATGTTTTCCATGTCTCCCTCCTCTCGACTCATCAGCTTGCGCAGAAGCTAGAAAACCATCCCGATCCTTTGAAGTCGACGTGTTGGAGGAGGGAGACGTGGAAAAGATGCCGGACAGGGAGGGGCACTCGAGGACCGGACGAGGCGGGGAGGGCATTTGAGGCAGCCAAGAACAAATTGAAGGCCGCAAAGGCCTGTGTGGGTCGCAATGTCAGAATACCAAAGCTCGTTTTTCCTTTTTTCCTCGTGCAGGTTTTCTGGAAACGTTTCTGGTCTGATTTGCTTAGATGCTCGCCGCCCGTCTTTCAAAACTTGTCTTCAAACTCCTTTGTGATTCTTTGCATGAGACTTGATTTTTCATGTGGCTGTGATTTTTATTTTTTTACTGTCTTGGTGATTCATTTCTTGTTTTATGAGTTATTTTTTCTTCGCGTACAGCACTTTGCTTGCTTGAAAGTGCTTGAGAAATGCACTCGAGTGGATTTGAAGAGTGACTTTTCCATTTTCCAACCCTACATGGGTTGTTGGTTTGTTGATAGTTAGTAGATCCTGTCAGATATTAGAGTCTCTGTGTTGACTTCTTTCGTTTAGTTCTAAATAATTTGGGATTGGCTTCAAATCCAAAAATTGCGGGGGGGGGGGGGGGGGATGTTAGGTCCACAACATTTGCAGAAGTTGTCCATTATCGTGAGAAAACAGTGACCTGTGAAGAGATTCGTAGAAAAAAATGTCTGAGCAGGAATCAAGGAGAAGATTCAAGATGAAAAGAAAAGAAAGCAAAAAAAAAAAAAAAAGAGAGAGAGAAAGAGTGAAATGACCAGAGGGCAGGAGAAAATGGACTTATTGTGAATGTGCATTAACGGCCAATGTGATGAAGTTTTTTTTCTTTGCGTGTGCAGTGACTCAGGGGCTAAGGAGGCAGAAGGGGGGGGGGGGGGGGTGAAATCAATGCGAAATTACACACGCTCGGCTGGAACATTGTACAGTATGGCCGCTATATTCCAGAGAAGCCGCTTCCAAGATGATGCAGCCAAATAAGGCTGAACTTCAAGATCTTTTGGATTGATTTTTGACGAGCTGTCAATAAAGACAAGGCGGTGCGTGCGCGCGCGCGTGCGTGCGCACACATGAGAGAGATGTTGGGATATGTGTCATGGGGCTCATACAATACAGCGAGGCTCTTGCTTTGTCCCTGCCCACACATTAGCAACTCCCCGTCCCACTGCTTTTCATTGACGTTCGCGACTGGCCGGGCGAGTGAGACACAGAGAGAGAGAGAGAGAGGGAGAGAAAGGTGGGGTGGGGCGGGAGGGGGGGGGCTTTCCATTACGGAATTGGTCTGGCAGCAGATGCCGCCATTGTTTGGGCTCAAGATCCAAGAAATATTTGGTGTTGGGAGCGCTCATGTGAACATCATTGAAGTCATCTGGTTGTGTGGGGGAAAGCGTGCGGCACCTTTTGGAAGATGAGCTTGGGACGGGGGAGTCATCGGGAAGGCCTTTGAAATGACTCCAACCGCTGCCTGATCAACCGCGTCAGTGTGCAATCATTTGATTCCACTGGACAGCGCGCGTTGCTGCGCGATGCTGCGCGGCGCCTTTCGAAACACGGCAGCCCGCGCGTGCACGCACTCAGATTTGTTTTGACCCGCGATTGGAGAAAAGTTTTGACATCCGCCCGGTGAATGACATGAATGCATGACGAAAGCCGGTGGAGAGACATTTCCAATGTTTTCCGAGATCGGCGGCTTGTCGTCATGAGTTGTTGGGTTTCTTTTCCTTTTCTGAAAACCATTTTTACTAACTGAACTACGTTTTACGTTGATAAAACTAAAACTATGGAGAAATGTTTCCTTTCTTTTCCTCTCTGGCAATCAATGTCATGCATGAGATTTTAAATATAATATATATAAAAAACAGTATTTTGGGGGTATTGTTCCATACCCGTACAGAAGAAGAAAGGTCAAACGGTTGTTTCAGGATTGTACTTCCACTTGACAAGTACTCCATATATTTCAAACAAACAACAACAACAAAAAAACCTAAAACTAATGCTAAAACTAATAACGAAACACAAATGAAGCATTTTGGGGAAAAAAATAAATAAATACGAATCGAAATAGAAAAACACTCCGTAAAACGAATCAAAATGAGTTGAATTGTAAAAAAAAATGAAATCCAAAACTATCTTGAAAATATCCCAAATGATTTGAACCCCGGTGCTTGAGCCACAATCCGACTTCCACTCGCATTTGCTCTTTGCCCTCGACTTCCCTCACCTTGTCTACAAACACCCTGGCGCCCGCGCACGCGCACATCCAGTCACGCAAACACTCTTGAATTCTTTTCCCGCCGACGCCAGCACGTTTCCGCATCCTTTTATGAGCTGGTTGTGAAATTCAACAAGTGCTGTTCAAATAGCAAGCAGGCGGCGGTGTGCGCCTCGGGCGGCCGCGAAGTCACGACTGGCATTGACGGCGCTGTTTGAGCGAGCGCGGAAACGCGCGCGTTATCGCGGAGGTGTGAGCTTTCTCAGCCTGAAGATAAACACCGCGCCGCCTTTACGGCGTCTTCGCTTTGATTGCCGCTATTTGTGTCCGTCGAACTTTGCGTAGTGCCGCTGACGACGACGACGACGACGTCGCATTGGCTACTTTGTGTTTTATGTGTGTGCGCGCGCCTACGACGCGCGTGTCAAACTCAAGGCCCCGGGGCCAACTTGGGACTGCCATCTTATTTCATGTGGCCCGCGTGGCAAATGGAAATGACCCCAAAATTGTAAATTGGCTTCACTTTACAGAACACTGAAATGTAGCATTTTTTTTGTCACTAATCACCCTTAAAAAAGAAACATAGATGATCTTTTTTTTTTTTTTTTCAAAACTGGCTAATCATTTCCAAACCATCCATTCTATCTGGATTGACAGTCATAATGAGCCCCTGAGGACAAACGTAACGACGACGTGGCCCTCGCCAAAAATGACTTGTCCATTCCCAGCCTCCGACATCTCGCCGGCGGTGTGTTGGAATGTGACACGGGCGAGCTCGTAAGCCCTTCGAGTTACGGCCGCTTTTGCTGCCGAGCTGCGTTTGCCCTGAAGCCATTCAAATGGGGGGAATATTCATTTGAAGAATGATGTCGTTCAAATCCATGGCAGATTTTTATTTCATATTTCCTTTTTTTTTTCTTTTTTTCCCCGTCATTTTAATCAAGCCGAGTCCTTGAAAGGAATTCTTGGCCGCATATCTCAGCTATCGAAGGCCGCCTTTGCTAGTGTGTTTTCGACTTCGCCGTCCTGCAATTGAGCTGACGGCACAGGCTGTGACACAAAACAAGGCTGCACTTTTTGTACGTGGATGCAAAGGACAAATGGGCGTCACGGTCACCGGATGCATTCCGACGACTAAATCCAGTGCGAGAGCAAACATGGGGCCCCCGACAAAGATAATAGTGTGCATATATATCAGCTCTCTTAGAGAGGGAGAAGAATTTCCACGAGGTATTTCTCTGGTATTAGATTGCCGAGGCACAAGATGAATGTTGTGCACGTTTCATTCTTTTATTCGGTCATCCGAAATGACGTGAAGTCGCTTGAGTCGACACCTTTTGAGTCGCGAACAGAGTAAGGGGGGAGCGGGTGGCGAAAGAGTCCGGACCTGATCAGCGAGCAGTCCAAAGCCATTTTCTGGGACCTGCTTTGCTAACTCCACGTAACGAGCGCTAATTATTGCTCCGCAAGCCTTTTGCGTGAAAACCAACTCTAATGTGGCTCGCTCTTCCTTTTTTGGGGTTCTTTTATCAATGTTCCGTCTCTGTCGGTCACTCGAGCTTCTTTCACGGTCAGCACCACTGTGGCTGGGGTTGCGCTATGCGTCCACTAGATGGAGCTAGCTAAAGGGAATGCAATACAAAACAGCTTTATTTGTATCGCACATTCACAACTGCTGAATATTGATCCATACATAAGGCGCATCGGATGATAAAACGCACTGTCGGCTTTTGAGAAAATGGAATGCTTTTAGGTGCGCCTTATCGTGCGGAAAATACGCTAAGATATAATTTCTTAAATACAGCCCAAAAAGTATTGTTTCCTTGTAACAAAATTGTCAAACGCATTCATTGTGCTTGTTCCAAGACACTCTTGTTTGTACTTGCAGTCCTGGCATTGAGTATGGACAGCTCGTTTTAAGTCCTGCGCGGCTTTATACAAAAACTTTCAACATTTTTAGATGATTAACCAACAATCAAGTCAAAGCATTTTGTTTTTCTTGTCATAATCATCAGTCAAGTGCACAATAAAATACGTGCGCCAAATATTTCTTTCCAAGGCACTTTGTTTAGTGCCGCCGCATCCGAGTGAGTTTTTGTGGCTGCCCCCTCATCCATGCCTGGCGAGACTCGATCTGGCATCTGAGGAGAGAAGCTCACTCTTTCAAGTTCGAATGGAAAATGTTGAGCACGTTTCTATGCAGCGCTCTGCTAACCGCCGCTAGCTTGTTCGTTATCGGTTGTGATGTGTTGGTAGCATTACTCCAAAAACAAAAAAAAAAAGACAACCAATTTCAAATGATGCCTGTGTGGTGGGTCAGCCCCCCCCCCCCCCAAAAAAAAAAAACCTCCATCCTTTCTCAAAAATGCCAGGCTCTTTGTCAGAAGAGAAGCCAGCATATTCTCAGTGCGGACGGCTGCTCTCTGAGTGTGCTTTTTGCCAAGCCGAAAAATCGTTCTGGTCACCCTGTTGCCACTTTGCCTCGTTACCCAAGTGACCGTGGCGTATACGTTTGCCCTCGTGTGCTTGTAAACCAGTGCAAACGCTCCATCTTTGCATCTGCTGTAGGCTTTGTTCACAAAACAGAATGAAATTGCGGGTGCCGTTATCTTTTTATTGTTGTTGTTGTTAATTATTCGGGTGATTTAAAATCAATTCAGCAATAGACATGGCGATGAAATTCCTCTGACGGCAGTCAAGGGGAAATGGCAGCCGAGCGCAGATTCAAGGGTGTCGGCGTAGCCTGAGATTTTCGGAAACGTGATCCATCTGGCTTGTTCGTATTTGTTGTCAAACATCTGCGTGCGCGCGGCCGTCTACCGGAAGCGATCTTTTCAGCTCGGGTGGCGGCTAGCTAACGGCGAAATAACTCGCCACACTTCATTAGCGGCGATGAGGTGAGCCGCTCATCTCCTCATTGTTAGCCGGCGCTAAACCGCGGTAATCCCAAACAAAGGGCCGGGGCCTCACAGCAGCCCGCGTGGATTAGAGCGCCGCTTTCTAGAAACACCGAGAGAGAGAACGAGAGAGAGAGATTCATTCACATTCAAATTGGCCCGTAAACAAAACCCAGAGTGGTCAGGAGAGGGAGAGGAGCCGGGACGAGTGCGCTGTGGAGTGCGGCAGAAGCCTCTGGGAGGCACACGTGTGTCCCAGGAAGGAATTTGTGTGCTGAGCCATGTGCATGGCGGCGTGCTACGAAGCGCCGACGTTAAACTTTTCTGTGATTCCCACCGACCTCATCCGCTCAACACATCGACAGTTTTCATGGCCGCCGTTTGCGGCGAACGCGAGTCCGCTTTTGATGAAATGATTAATTCCAGCCATGCGCCATTCAGAAGACAAAATTCTGTCAAATAAACTGTGGCGCGATAATAATAATAAATGATGCTAGCTCGGTCTGCGTCGCGCAGGCTTTTCGCCGGGCGTTTTCGCCGGGCGTTTTCATGGCAAACCTTTTTTGAAGGTGTCACGGCGTCACGAACACGGCAACCGATCATTTTGAGAGGTTATCGCTTGCAACTGATCAGGCTCGCCAAATTGAGTTGGCGTGAGCAAAGTTTGCTGCGGCTGCCGGAGCGGACTTAGCAGAGCCGCCGTCACACAAAGTAAGATGCTAATGTGACACCATCAATCATTTCAGATTTGAAAATAAGGCTGTCACATCCTCATCCTGTTCATCAGAGTTGTGATGATATCCCCCCCCCCCACACACACACATCTAATATTTGGCCTTATTAAGCAGTAATCAAGCTTTCTTGATACCCCTCAATCTACTCGCAATGAACGGAAGCGGCAATATGTTTGGATTAGCACTATTAGCCGTCAATCAAATTGAACCGTCTTTGCTCCAGAGTCACTTTGGTATATGAAATCCTGGATTACATGTTGAGTGAATCTGATGGCCGAGCCGCCTCTTTAAAAACAGCCCGATGTCGCGATGTGATGTCACTTCGCTCATGATGGCAATCCATACTGAGAGATTGTTTTTTAATGGTGCGCTCCATACCTTAGCATACCGTTTTCTACTGCTTATCCGGGATCGGGTTGCGGAGGCAGTGGCTTTAGCGGGGAAGCGCAAACTTCCCTCTCCCCAGCCACTTCTTCTAGCTCTGGAAGGCATTCCCAGGCCGTCCTTGAGATTTCGTCTCTCCAGCTCGTCATGGGTCGTCCCCGGGGCCTCCTGCCAGTGGGACATGCCCGTAACACCTCATCGGGGAGGCATCCTAATCAGATGCCCGAGCCACTTCTACTGGTTCCTCTCATCATGGAGAAGTAGCGGCTCGACTCTTGTGTCCCTCCCGGATGACCGAGCTTCTCACCCTAAACTCTAAGTGAGAGCCCGGACACCCCGCTACTTCACAGGCACACGACAATCCGCCTGTCGATCTCACACTCCATGCTACATTTATGGCGCGCTCATGATGTAAATATTAGTTGATATAATGGGACTTTCTTGGTAACTTCAAAATCGTAAAATATACTTGGGCTATATTTACACGAGACCCTTTTATTAGGCACAGCCGAGTCTATTGAGATCCGCCACAAAAGAGACCGCAATGATATTGTCCCACATTGTTTTCACGTCACTGCGTAGAAAGTACATTCTCTACGCGAGCTCGTGCGTTTGACTGCTTTCTTGTCATCGTGTCTGCGGTGGACTTCCGGCGATTTGGGTTGATGAAGTCTTCCAACATTGGCTGATCGTTGGGATGGTTCTCAAAGCTCCCACGGTGTCATTGCACTTCTCTTTGTCGCTCTGCTAGCAGCCCGGTTATCACATCGCAGAGCCTCTGCGGATGGATTTCTAATTAAAGTTCCCTAATATGAGTGGCATGTCTGTGATTTGGAAGTATATAGCACAGATTGCCCAGATAGCAAGTCCAAGTCTTATTTCTTTGCCGCTAAGCCTATTGAGGGCGAGAGCACTGATCCTCTCTGCCCGTCTCGGTGTCATAGACTGTGTTTGTCTCCGAGGCTTAAAATTTCCAGCAGCACTTGTATCCGTGCCGCTTTTCTCTCCTCTTTGCCCCTCGATCGCCAGCTGCCCTTGAGCCTCAAGAGCGAGTCCAGGTCATTGCCGCGGTCGACTTTCCAGGAGCCGCGGCGACGACTCGGTCCGGCTGCAGCGGCCCCGATGGCTTTTCGGCCGTTGAATTTTCTTGACACTTTGACGTCACCTTTCGTTTTCTGCTCGACTTTGGAATGAATCGGTACGAAAATGCACATCTTGCTCTGCGAATGTCTTTGTCGAGCTCGGGAATGCACGTTGAACCGGTGGACTCGTCATGACTTTGATCTGCCATTCGTCCTTTAGCGAGAACATTGGTCAACGATAATTTATGAAGACGTGACACATGAATGATCCTCAAGTAAATGACGACATTTTTATATTCTGAACGTGGCGATGGGGTTCCGCTGCTGTTCAGTGCATAGCCGGTTCTAGCCGGTGAGATAAGAGGGGCTGTTGGCCACCCCAAAAACCAATCAGTTCTTTCTGCAAACTTCCTGTCGCTGTTTGCTGCTGTCTGTTCTTGTGATGCCGAATTGAGACTCAATAGCGGCATTGAGGATTTGTTCGCCATATTTGCTTAACTCATTCACTACCAAAGACGTTTTTATACGTCTTTTCAGACTTGGTCCAGAATTGGCTGGTAGTGAATGAGTTAATGACATGATTGTCTGTGATTAACCACAATTTATGGGATGACGTGGCCAAGCGTGGTGATCCAGACACCTCGCAAATGGGATGACACACACACACACACACACACACACACACACACACACACACGCATGCGCACGCTCGAATGGCGCTTTGATAGACAGCGAGCGCTCCCGCCGTAACGATTGACGACATCCAATACGTTCGGCCTGGGATCATCCCGCGTGTCCTTTGTGTTTGGCGTTGAACACTTTATTGATTAGCCACCAGTTAATTGCAAACGACACGAACCGTGGCCATACCGAGTCCGCTCTCGGTTACGACGGCGCACCTGCGAGGCTCGACGAGGGCCAACCTGAGCGCGCAGCTTCCTTCTCGGTCGCCTCCGTTTGGAGCGTTTTGCGCGAACGCGCAGGACGTTTGGCAGCGCGCACAAAATCGGACGCGGGTTTTTAATAGGTGGGCTTCATAGGGAAAGGTTTGAAGTGAACTGTCGACTGAAAACGGTGTCAAACGCACAGCGGATCTCCGGAGGAGAATGTATGCGGGGTTGAAGCGCCGTGGTAGAAATGTGTGATACGCCCTCCACTTGACAGCCGTTGGCTGCAGCAGCCCGCGCGCGCAACCTCTCTCTCACCTTTGACTCCTGCGTTCATTAACAATAATCATAACGATGATAATAATGATTATCATGATAATAATAGCAGAGCTGAACTGGACCGAATTTTCCCCCAATATCCCCCCCCCCCCCCCCCGCCCCCTTCTTCTTGCAGTGTCACTTTCTCTTTGCCGTTGCCTTGTACTTTGTGCAAAAGGGAAAAGGAGCGCAAAAGAATGTTTCTCAAATCCCCATTCTGGAGCTTTGAATAAGGCAGGCCATTACCTCACCGGCGCTTTTGTTCGGCCTATACAAGGAGAACAAAATGGTTATTCAGGAGGACGCTTTAGATTTTTATTGTGGGCTTTGCCATTCACAAAGAGCAGCGTTATTGTATTAAAAAGAACCATCTGTGGCAGAAACAATGGCTTCAAATTATCGGTGAATAGCCGGTGAACAAAATATAAAGCTTTTTCCTGCTCATTATGTGGGCTCAAGCTTCGGGGGTGGAAGATAGGAGAGGAGAGGCGCACACTTTGCTATAACTGACTTTTGTTGTTCTTGCTTGCATTCTTCTCCTTTTTTTTTTTTTTTCCGTCGGCCCCTTTTCCACATTGTGAGTCGCCATCAACGGCTTTCCTTGTTGCAGGGCGAGCGCGGAGCACGCACGAGGGAGCTCTCCGCTCCGCGATCACCGCCGACGCGAGCCGCGGACGGCGCGCCGGTGCTCGGATCCGAAGCCTGCGGACTAATCGGCGGCGCGTGCGGAGCGAGCCGGCCCCGGTTCGTCGGACTCGGAAAGGCGGGCGAAATGATGCTCGGCGCTCGATGTGCAGCCGGAGAGAAGATTCGACGGCGCTCGAAGGAGGGAAGGGGGGAGATTTCCTGCCAATCACGACGAGAGGAAGACAGCCGCCGCCGCCGCGCGAGAGCCAGTAAGTTGAAGGCGGCGTGGACGGGAGTAGCCCGCGAGCGTTGGTTAGTTGCTGTGTATCCGTGCGTGTGCGTGACACGAGTGGGTGTGTATCGGGCTGCGGTGTGGTGGAATGACGCATCAGAAAGTTTCACGCTATTTTTATTACCATTAATATTATTCTTATTATTGGTTGCTGCTGTTGTTGTTGTTGCCTTTGTTAAATATTCCAGCAATTCTCGTTTACTTGCAAATAATCGGATCATGTATTTTCCCGTGTGGAGTATGAATTTGCAAAATCACCTTCGTGACGTCACTGAGCGAAGAATATATCGCGCCTGGAAAATGTCTTTCACGGTGCCATATTTGACTTGAACATTTGTTTTGCGGCTGACATATGATGCACGCGGCTTAAGGAAAGCAAAAAAAAAAACATTTAAAAAAAGACAGTTGGCGAGGCGATGCAATTATTATTGATGTCAATAATACTACATTATTGACATCAATTTAGTATTGAAAACAAAAAACGTGATCGTGAGTACAAAATAATGTTGAAGTAGTTTTGAGGGTTTGTAGTGCGTCTCCAGTCCCCGGTACGGCCCCTAGTGGCAAAAACATCCACTGTTTTATTCCATGCGCATTTTCCTCTTGGCATCAAATTTTTACCGCCTTAATAATCGATCATATTCTATTGTGAAAAATAAAGTATAAATGATGGTGCTATTGTACCTTCGAGTCAGGAAAGACTTATTGTTCAAATCGGATTTTGATGACCTTCTCTTGATGATGAAGTTTAGGCCTGGCGCTTTGTTCTTCTTTTTATTGTGCTTCGTGAACGCTCGTTGTTATTTTTTTCCCCACATCTTTTACGAGCGACGTAGATGCTATGACTACATTTGTTGAACCACAAACGTTTGGATATCACGGCTACATTCGTTACATTTACTGCGGGCGTGGGGCGCTTTTGCCAATGCACTGCGAGGTTTTTTTTTCTTTTTTCTTTTTTTTTTTTTTTTTTTGGTCCAACGCCGGTTTTAATTCGCGCCGATTGTGGATGCGGGGCCATTCCCGGCTGGCAGGGCCCCGCAGGTCCCCGCTGTTCCTTTATTATCCTAAGCAGATTAGAGGTAGCGGGGCACACACTCAGATGCAGATAGCGGCCGAGCGGCCCATTTCAACCTTGCATTATAATGGGGCGAGCTGCATGTGTCGCCTCTCACAGCCTATTAAGCGCCAGATGAATCTTATGTCAGGGTTGCGGGGCCGCCATAATGAGAGCTCCTCCTGCAGCTAATATCAAAATGGCCGCAAGCAAAAGAACCGCGAGCAGCCTTGATCTCTTGCCTTTCAATTATGATTTCATCTATATTGACGCTCGCTTTTAATTTAATTAGTTCAGGTATCTTCCCCGCAATTTTTTTAAAAAGGTTTCAGCGCACCAATTGTTTTCATCCAAAACCGCAACGCCACTAACTATTAATTTTGTTGACACATTTTTTTGTTGGCACTTTTTTTTTTGTCAACCACACCCGACACACGATGGAACTCGGAGCAGTCCCTTTCTCCTCCGTCGTCTTGGAGAAAACCGGCCGCGTGTGTCTTTCCTTGTAGTTCCTCCTCTTGCCGTTAGACGGCACTCGTATCACGCAGCAGAGCAGCGCGCACGCGCACGCGCACGCACACGCGCAGCCAGCAGATTGAAACGCAAAACAAGTGGCAGTCGGTTGTGGCGGCACATAAACTTCTGTGAAGGGGGTGGGAGGGGGGAAGAAACATATGACGGAATTATTTCAGTAGAAGTGTGTGTGTGCGTGTGTGTGTGTGTGTGCGCGCGTGTGCGTGAGGCTGCTGGCCTCATGTCGCGATAATCGGGACTCGGGTTCGGTTTGACGCGGATCACAAGAGGAGCAGGTGTCTGTGGCTTTTCACTCGCGAGTTGGCTGACGCGCCCTCGCTCGGCCCTAAATCGGCGGCATTTGCCTTTCCTCTCTCGCGCACTTTCTCTTCAGCTATGCCTCACCTTTATTTCTCGGCCACTTGTAAACCCCGCCGTGCCGCGTGCCCTCCACCACCCCCCCCCCCCTCCCCCGTCTCCGTCCCCGTCCTGCACCCCGACAACAGTGTGGAAGTGGAGTGGGGTTGCCTCTTTGTCCGGACAGATGTAGCGACAACACGGCCAACAAAAAACGCGCTGATTTGTGCTGAGATGAGCCCGTCTGCCTTCTGTGTGTTGGCATTCAACTTCACCAAACAAAAGGGGGAACATCTTGGATTACCTTTGACTCTCTTTTTTTAACCTAAAAAAAAACCCTGCCCCCCCCCCCGCGCCCCCTCCCACACGCACACACCACTGCAATTCAATGCTTGGAGTTAACAAAGTTGATTTTGATGCTGCGATGTTATTGTATTTTGGCCTTCTGACACCACTATTTCCCCCCTCTCTTTATTTCCACGTTACTTGGAAAAAAAATGTTGTCGTTTCTCAAGATAATTAAAACCATTTAACGACAAACCTTTTGTCCCCCCCCCCTCTATTCCTGGCATGAAAATGAAGTTTACAAAGCAAACGTTGTCGGACCTCTGCCACCAAACAAGTACAAGGCTTCAACCTTTCTCGAACGGTCTGAATTTGCGACGGTAATTCCGCGTTTATCTTTCCTCGTTTTCTTTTCTCGTCAAGCGTCTTCCTATGGAAATAGTTTCAAAAATGTACTTGGCATGGGCTTCATGCGAGCGGGCTCGGTGCGCGCGCGCGCGCGCGCGTGAAAGCGCGTGTTTCTGGGTGCTGGGCAGGCCACGCCTCTTTATGCTAATCGGAGGCTCCCATTGGTGCGTCGGGGCAGCAAGGCGGCCGCCATTGGCCAGGTCCAGGCCATTTATTTGCTGACAGCCGCGTCACTTGAATGGTTGTCTATTAACTTGTTCCCAAACTATCTGGACTTGTCAAGGCTCGCGCGGACAGGGGAGAAAAAGTACCGTTTGTTTATGCCTTGTTGGAGAAGCGACGGCCGAAGAAGTTTTGTGGACACAACATCGCGGGGACTTTTCGGGAGAGAGAGAAGGATCTCCGTGTGTGCCACTCTGACGCGCGCGCGCGCACGCACCCACACACACACACACACGCGCGCGCTCTCGGGGAGAGAGAGGCTGTGGAAGCTCGCCTTGTTTTTGTCCAGAGAAAAAGTTGCGGAGGGAATCGACAGGTAACTTTTTTCCTTTCTTTTTTTTTTTTTCTTTTTTTTTTTTTTTTTTAAATCGGAGGGGTGGGCGGGTGGGCATCAGCAGCAGCAGCGGCGGCGGCGGCACCACCTCTCCTCGTCCCGTTTGGACTCAGCGCGCGCGCGCGTCTCTCTCATTTCACCTGCTCGGGAGCGCCGCCCGACCAGCCGTTCCCCGATGTATAACATGATGGAGACAGAACTGAAGCCCCCGGCTCCCCAGAGCAACGCGGGGGGCACGGGCAACAGCAACGCGCCCGGCGGCAACCAGAAAAACAGCCCCGAGCGGGTCAAGAGACCCATGAACGCCTTCATGGTGTGGTCGCGGGGCCAGAGGAGGAAGATGGCGCAGGAGAACCCCAAAATGCACAACTCGGAGATCAGCAAGCGACTGGGCGCCGAGTGGAAACTGCTGTCGGAGAGCGAGAAGCGACCTTTCATCGACGAAGCCAAGCGCCTGCGGGCCCTGCACATGAAGGAGCACCCCGACTACAAGTACCGGCCCCGGCGGAAGACCAAGACCCTGATGAAGAAGGACAAGTACACCTTGCCCGGCGGGCTGCTGGCCCCGGGCGGCAACGGCATGGGCGCGGGGGTCGGGCTGGGCGGCGGCCTGGGCGTCGGCGGCGGCGGCGTCGGCGGCGCGGGCGGCGGCGTGGTCAACCAGCGCATGGACTCGTACGCCGCGCACATGAACGGCTGGACCAACGGCGGCTACGGCATGATGCAGGAGCAGCTGGGCTACCAGCACCCGGGCCTGAACGCGCACAACGCGGCCCAGATGCAGCCCATGCACCGCTACGACATGAGCGCGCTGCAGTACAACGGCATGAGCGGCTCGCAGAGCTATATGAACGGCTCGCCCACCTACTCCATGTCCTACTCGCAGCAGAGCACCCCGGGCATGACGGCCCTGGGCTCCATGGGGCCCTCGTCGGTGGTCAAGTCCGAATCGAGCAGCTCCAGCCCGCCCATCGTCACCTCGTCCTCCCACCGCGCCGCCCCGGGCTGCCAAAGCGGCGACCTGAGGGACATGATCAGCATGTACCTGCCCGGGGCGGAGGTCGGCGAGCAGACTGCCCAGACCAGACTACACATGTCCGGCCACTACCAGAGCACCGTGCCCGGGACGACGATCAACGGCACGCTGCCCCTAACGCACATGTAAGACGCCTCCCAAAAAACAAAACAAAACAAAAACAAAAAAAAAAACAACTTTGATCAAAACAAACTGTGGACTACATAACGTTGGACTATTTTTGTACAGAGAAAAAAAATGGGGTGGGCAAAGTTGTACAGAAGTCACCATGCAGGAAACGGACAAAAACGCCTCTTTTTTTCCCCCCTCCTTTTGATTTGTTTTAAGGAAGCTCTAGAGGAAGGATGGAAGGATGCAGGAGCGAGATGCCCTCTTCACGCCGCTGCTGGATCAAGTTTGCAAGACGACAAAGTGGGAGTCGCAATCAAATGTTTTATTATTGCAATCATCTTTTGTACAGTATTTATCAAAGAAACCTTACAATCAGAAGAAATTGTTAAACTGCAAGAGGTTGCATCGCCCCCCCCCCTTTATATACAGCATACATATATATATATCTATATAGTTCTAAAAAAGAATTGAGGAAAAAAAATTCCAAGCCAGTTCCGTAGAAAATATTCGAATAACGGCAGAAGGAATCGGAGCCATCGGCTCTGCTCCAAACAAACTTTGGAAAGAAAAGGGACAGAAGAGCAAACAGGTAATGCTGTTTTATTCCTACGGCTCAACATGACTAATTCGTTTTTGATTTCGTTCAGAAATAAATGAGGGACACCCCCGCCCCAACCCCCTCCGGCTCATTCAGCTCTCCAAGTTAATTTATATTCCCCGTCTCCCACTTTTCATCCGTTGGAGCTCTGATGCTTGTGCTCTTTTATTTCCCGAATTGATTTGTACAATTCATGTATATTGACTGTGATATTTTATGTTTCTATCTCCAAATTCATTCCTGTAGTTGAATTTGGAAAAAAAAAAATAATTGCGGCCTGTACGCAGAAGCCAACCACTCCATGTATATACTGAAACTAATACCATCCTTATAACAGCTACGATTTCAACTGAGTATATTTTTTTTCCATATGCAGTTTGAAAAGAATAAATTTTTGGAAATTTGGATACTCGAAATGTTTGGAGTTTTGATTTTTATCGGACGCGTCTCGATTCTGTGCGCGAGTCGTCCGTCGCAAAATGGAAAGGGCGTGAATTTGGAGCTCGGTGCTGCTGCAGGTGCTTCTTCGTCGTTTCAAATTCAAAAACGGTGGCTTTTGTACTTGATTGCTGGTTAACCGCGTTTGTGTTTTCTAGTGACTGTGGATGCCGCCCCCCCCCCCCGCCCACCTTCACCCCATCTTGCAAAACAAAAAAAAAATGTTGGCAAGATTAATCCAGCAAATCGTTCGAGACCTTCAGGTATCTCTTTCTATTTTGTTTACGATCTTCTAAAATCACCGAAAGGCCCCATCGAATCACAATGACCGCTGTCAAACTTTTGAACGACGTTTTAATTCCAAAACAAATTAAATACATGACACCGATGATACGTGTTAACACCCATTACTTTTCGCTTTGTATGACTTTTTTTTAATACAAATTCTCTGCCAGTAATCAACGTGTCAGTTTGCAAATCGACCCGTAAATTAATTCTTTTTATATGACGCAATAAAAGGGCGCCGTCTTGAAGTATTTTTATTGTTTGGATTTTACAGGCGTCGTTATTTTTCTCTCTCTTATCTGGCAGTGCGCTTTTTGAGAGAGCGCATTTTCCTGCTTTTGAACGTGTTGTGTGTGTGTGTGCGCGCGCGCGTGGGTATTTCGTCCTGCAACTTTTAACATTACGGGCCTTGGCCGCTGCTTGGCGTTCACGCTCACTTCGACGAGACCTTTTCATGTTTGTCCCAAAGAGGCTCTTAAATGCGTCTCAAGGCCAGCCGGCGTTTCTCTCCAGAAAAAAAAAAAAGATAAAATAAAAATAATCCTTCAAATGAGCTAACAGCTCGCTTCGAGTGACGAACGGTTTTAAATCTGGTCTGCCGTGTGTGTGTGTGTGTGTGTGTGAGTGCGCGTGCGTGCGCGCGCTCGCGCAGCGAGGTAGATTAAGATGAGGGCGGTTGTGTTTTGCGGGGTTCGGGCCCCGAGGGAGCGCGGCTCACATTAAGCGGCGGATGAATATTTGAAGAGCGGCCCCCCTCGATCGGTCCACTTATTGTCTCTCCCTCCCAGCCGGGCCCATCGAAGGTCAAGGGATCGTTGGTCGCTTCATTATTTATTGATCCGAGACGCGGAATTGTTTGTAATAGGCGAGGACATCGGTGATAAACAATTTGTGTCTAAAAGGCTGAACTGGAAAGCCTATTAAAGTGTCTCTGCCCCCCCCCCCCCGCGCCCCCTCCACTCTTTGTAGCAACATCGGGTCCCTGCTTAGTGGCCCTGAGGACAGAATAAATTATCTGGTCACCTTTGATGTGGTGAAAAAAAGCCTTGGCGACATTATGCAACGTGCTCTATACGTCTCGTTTCATGAAGCCTCGTTTGAGATTTGCTCTGTAGGCCCCAAACACGCAGGACCATTTAGGGTGTTATTTATCACAAGAGGCCAAGACAAAGCCTGTCACAAATTGATCTCGTTTTTATTAAATTGGTGCTCGTCCGCTGCGTGGTGTGTGTGGGTGCCACGACGCTCTAAAAATGCCTTTTTTTTTAAGTTTTCGATTTTGATTGCCCTTAATCCGGGCCTTGGGGGAACAAAAATTGCCTCAACGTGAATTTTTACAAACACGTTTTTTGATATGTGTAAAATCAAATTGAATAAACATTTCTAAAGCACGTTTAAAACAAAATGGCGCCCCGGCCAAGTATTTTGGAGCCAATATGAAAAGTCGGAGGGGCCCTGAATGCGACATGATATGTTTTTTGGGAGCAGGTCGATCTCGTTGGCTCGTCTTGTTTTGAACTTTCTTAAATGGGCACGTTGGTGTGTTTTGTCAAAAGACGAGGAGGGGAAGGTGTTCCCCAGTCGAAGCGACCGTCCCGAGCCTCCGTCTGCTCCTCTGCTGCACTTCCTGTGCACGCGTGCGGCGTGTCGTCCTGGCGCTCGGGGATATTTAAACTGCAACAGGTGCTAAACGCGCGCCTCTGCTTCCCCCCCCCCCCCCCCGCCCCTGGATGAAAAAAAAAACTCCCAGATGTTACGCGTGATAAGCTGTCATGGCGTGTGGTTATCCAGGCTTGGGTCTGGGGAGCTTTCAGGGGGCTTTAATCAGCACAGAAATTAAAAGCGGTTAAAAACGTCAGGTGTCAAGTGTTCAGTAATTAGCATGCGGATGATTCACTTTTTATGCGTTTTGATGCTGATGCGATTTTCTTAATTAGGTCAAATTGCACCGTAAAAAAAACGTGTTTTTTTTGGGGCGTGGGGGTGCTAACTCAGTCATTTAAGTCAAATTTAAAATATAAATGATTGACGTTGGTGGCAACAATTGTGGTGAGCACAATAAAGCAAGTGAGTTGTTTGTTCCAAAACAATTTGCTGAGTTGTTTTTAATTATATCTTTAAATTGGGGGACCATTAGTTCTGTCAAGTCTTAATTCTTTTATTGTGAAATGCGGGAATGCAAATTTCTACAACAGCAAAGCTTCAAGTATTGTGTTCAAGTGTCCAATTTAAAATTGTTAATCCAAGTTTGTTTCCTTGAAATTTGGACTTTCCCCAACTCTTTTGTTGCTGTTTTTCCAGCGACGATGTCTTTTCACTCCCAATGCTTATTCGTAACACCGTCACTTTCCCTTCCTCGTCGTCACGGTTGTACAACGTAAAAGGTTGCAACAAACGAGTTGAACGTCATTTGCACATTTCGACTCATTGGGAAATTTCCTGCAGACAAATTGCAATGCATTTCCAACCCTTCTTCACAGAGGGCGGCTTTTGCATGTTATCGCTTGGGCGTCATTAGCCTAAAGAATAGCTCAAGCAAAAACCAGAGACCTCCCTGACCATGTCCTCTGTGTGTATGTGTATGCGCGTGTGTGTGTGTGTAAAAGGGAGCCCACCGCCTGCTCCTCTTCCCCGCACCTGCACTTCTTTGGCAAACACACACAGACGCCCAGCGAATGACTAAGACCACACAGTGACACACCAGCACGCCATCGGCCTCGCAGTGCTCCCGGCCGGCCCGCGTCAGAGGCGGCTGGAGGCCTCGTGCGCCCCCCCCCCCCCCCTCCCCCCGGCCACACCCACCCACACCATCGCATCACCGGCAAAGCGGCTCGCATCGCGTTGATCATTTGTGCACGTTGACGCTTCCAGCTTGATAAAACGCCATCTCGCTTCACGGCCGCTCACGACTCGGCGGCGGCCCGCAGTCGACGGCTGCATTTCGCTCATGTTATCTTGTGA
Source organism: Hippocampus guttulatus (assembly GCF_054856545.1). NCBI lineage: Eukaryota > Metazoa > Chordata > Actinopteri > Syngnathiformes > Syngnathidae > Hippocampus > Hippocampus guttulatus. The sequence goes on along the minus strand of NC_141267.1, from coordinate 22,399,006 downwards.
AGGCTGACGCGGGAACCGGGCTTGACAAATTGACGTCGGTTATCTGATGCACCTCCCTGACAGATGAGGGTCGGCTATAACTTTTTTTGTTTTGTTTGTTTTTTAACTCGCAATACAAAGCCTGTTACTGTTCCAGCTATTTCTCGACATATTGCTCGATTCCATTCAAATTTCTCGCCACTTCTGAGTGTATATATTTTTTTTTCACCGATGGACAAAAATAACACGGCCTAATGATGACTAACGCCTCGGTTTTCACGCTTCTGTTCACATATTCTGGTTTTGCCTCTTGACGAGATTAGCATAGGCCAGGAGAAAGTGTAGAAGGGTGCCGAGGGGAGGGGGGGGGGGGGCGGGGGGGTGTAGAGCAGCGGCGGATTTGCGAGAAGAGCCCAGCAACAACAATCGGGCCTGTTGTCGACCAGCCGGCCTGCCGGGGCAATCCTGCTCCGTCTGTGGTTCCGCCGCTCTGAAAGCGGCAATAAAAATAACTCGGCCGCTCAGCGCCAGATGAGGTCATTTCAATGCTACATTACAGCAAAGATTGCGCTAACTCCTCCCCGTCGTTTGATCTCATTTTACGCGCGCCCTGATTTGATACGATTTAATCGTCGCCGACGATTGGCCGACATGGCATTTCAAACCATGTTCCCCAAGTCCAAAAACACAAGTCATTCTGTACCGATGAGATTTATTCCTCATGCGTAGGGTGAAAACAAACAGGCGATATTACAGTTCGAATAACAGCCACACAAGGGCACTCGAATTGCCCCCCCCCCCCTCCCCATCAGCGAACAGCATCTCTTTATTATTTGAATAAGGTCAAACGCTTGGCTGGCTGTGCTGGAGGCCGCTCATGCAAAGAGGACAATGCAGCTCCAAGGATGGAGCTGCAGCCAGCGGGGAAAGGTCGAGGGGGTGACCTCTCCTCTAATTGCCGGACTTAGCATCACATATACAGTATGCGGAAGGATCACGGAATCTTGTTTTGTGCTCGAAATATGACTCGGATGTCGTCCGATCTTGTGATCTCAGCCTGTCGAGTAGCTTTGCGAGCGGCGCGAGGCAACAGGTGACTGCATGCGAGCCGCTCGCAAGTGAAAGTGCCGCATGCTCCGCTGCCCTTTTGTTGTCCGGAAATTTGCTGGCTGCGGTGAGGATTGCCCCTCCTCGGGGGGGGGGGGGGGGGGCAGGGGGGTGGCTCGGGGTGAAAGGCGGTGGAATATAGGCTGCGAGAAATAAAAACAAAACCACTCGTGCTTTAATGTTGTCAGCTCGTACGCATCAGACACGCACGTGAGTCGCCGGAAGAAACGAGCATTATTTTATGCTTTCGTTAGATGTCAAAGAAAACAAGTTGTCGCTTGGAAAGAACGCGACGCGTGGCTGGAAATGGGAGATAACTCGGAACGTGATTCAAGGTGGCCCCAAAAAACGTCACCGGTTGAAGCGCGAGCTGCCGATAATCGGCCACGCTTCAGAAATGATGAAGCTGGCACACACCAAGCATCCACTTAATAACTCTGTTCAAGTTTTTCTTTTTAGTTGAAAACGACTTACCTCAACGTAGAATTCCACGTTGCATTGCAGCCAAAGGTACAACCCCGACGGGTTGTACCTTTGGCTGCTGTACCAGCGCACGTTTCGGCGCTGTGGAACCGAGAACTCGTTCCCATGACGACCGGTCTTCTTCTTTGTCTTCTAAATGGAAGACCGCCGGCTAGCCGGCGTTTCCACCACGAGGATTTAAGAACGTCGGCGTTCATTCTTTCATTTGACATTTTAAGAGTTCAATTTATTGGAGTGTAAGCAGGTGCTTGGAAGGGGCGGAAAACCGTGTCTGTGGGTTCTTAGCGGCTTCCTGGAAGAGCGGCAACGCTGTGTTTTACTTTCTGGGTTGGCTGAAAAAGTTGCGGCAAAGTGTTTTGGTGGAACGGCCATTCGGGAGAAGTTGGAGTGTCCTGCCTGTGCGGGAGGTTTTTTTTTTGGGGAGATTCCTTGCTAGGGAAGGCTGTTGAGCTGCTGGGCCTGCATCATCATTAACAAGCCGACAGACACAGGAACACCCCCCCATGCCCCCCCCCCATCCCCCACCCCACTCTCTGCTCTCAATTCCCAGCATAGACACTAACCTCTTTCACTCTGTCATCAGACGAACTCTCTCTCTTTCCCTCCACCGACTCCAACTCCTAACAGCACCAGCCATTGTTCCAGGGCTCCCCCCCCCCCCATCCTCTCCGAGGCCCCCACCAACTCAACCCAACTGTTGACCAACAACTCTACTCGCACATTAAACGGAGAGGGAGGGCAGTGGGGGGAAGGAGAGGGGGCGGGGGGGGGGTTGTCCTAATTTAGAATATGACACATCCAGAATTGTATGTTGAGAAGAGAAAGGAGAAAGGGGGGGGGGCTGAAATGTTTGAGGGGTTGGGGGGAAGTTGTGAAAAGAAGGCCACTGATGTAGAATGAGGCAGCGGCACGCCGAGTAAACAAAATCGTCAAGCGGCCGCACGAAATAAAACCATCTGGATCCAGATAGATTTTTGAAGTCGATGGATAGTTTACTTTAAAAAAAAAAAAATTCTGGTGGTGGTGGGGGGGGGGGGGGGGGGTAATAATTTGAGAAGTGTGGATCAAACTGGCAGGCCTTCACGTGAATCAGTATTCAAGAAGTAGCTGTCCGTTTCCCGAACGTTGGTGACCCCAGCAAGGTGGCGAGCGTCACAGGACAAACACTTCCCATGACATTTTCTCCTTTATTGTGAACCATAGTTTTGCCCCCCCCCCCCCCCGCCCCTGAAATATTCATTCATCACTTCATGCGAGCCGTGACCTCAGCTCATTTAAAAATAAAAAAAGGACGTTAATGTGAATAGAATTGCATACCAGGTACTGCTGATAAGAGCATGCGCTCACATTTAATCAGCAGTCAGACGTCATATCATGCTGTTGACTTTATGCCGAGTTTGGGGGGGGGGGGGTTTGTATTCATTAATTTTTTTTAAGTAACATATCAATCACCGGTTAGCTCGTCGGCCTCACAGTGCAGAGGGTGCGGGGTTGCATTCCGTCTCCGGCCTTCCCGTGTGGCGTTTGCAAGTTCTCCCCCCCTGCCCACGTGGGTTTTCTCCGGGTACACGTTTTTGTGAGACTCTCCCGCCGTTGCCGACGATCCTTCAGTCTCTGTTAAGGAAATGAAAGGAAAAAAAAAAAACGTGACAGTGACACTTTGAGAATTTGTGTGGACGCGGCGCAATTCTTTTTGGGCCCGCATTAAAAAAAAAACGCGGCAGCAAGCTTGTGCCGATTTCTATTGATTGCGTCAGTGGCTATCAAGCTATTCTGGAGCCGGTGTGACTCGGAGGTCTCCCGCTCCGATTCTCTGACAGAAGCTGTTGTTGGGTGGAAGAGTGGCCTCTTTCAGGCCGGGCGTCCCCCTCGGGGCGCGCTAGGGTGAGATAATCAGACAGGACAGTTACAGACTGGCAGCCGGGCAGATGCCGGATAGACTCAACTTGTCTCCGTCGCGCACAGTAAGAACCTCTATTGGGAGGGAAGAAAAAAAAAAACAAAACAAGACATTCACCCTTAAAGTCAAGCTTGAAGCTTTCCCTTGTCACTTCGGAGAAGAACCTCGGCGGACGTGAGCACGTCTGTCTTGGGCAAACTCGACAGAAAAAGTCCAAGCAAAATATCGTCACAAATGTCCAAACGGCATTGTTGCGTTAGCCATGTACCTCTGCTCCCCAAAACTTTGCCTTTGGCCAAGCATGCGCAACTTTCAAAGTTGTTGGTGTATTTTGGCTGTTCAGCCACGTGCACGTGGCCTCAATTTTCACTTTTTTTTTTTTTTTTTTTTTGCCCTCTTATCCTGATTGCACTTTTAAATATACAATACCGGTCAAAAGTTTGAAGACGCTTTCTCATGCTATTCAATGCAAATGTGTGCCAAAATGTTTGACTGGTCCTGTATACCAAAATCTCATCCCCTTCCTAAAATGTTTTTTTTTTTTTTTTTCAAGGGAACACGAAAACTGAAGCAATTTCTTGTTTCATTTCAGACCATCTGTTGAACGAAGGATGAAGCCAAATTCAGCAGAGGTGGCCGCCATCTTGAGGTGATGTGTAAGGATTTTTTTTTTGTTGTTGTCAAAATATGACTTACTGTAGGCCATTATTATAAGACAAATGGATCAAAATGTACATCTGGCATCGTAACAAAAAAACAAAAACAAAAACAGAAAACCAAGCAGCAGTTTGGAAGAAAAATTCTCTGAAAAAGAGCCTTCAGCTTTGCCTCAGGAAAGTCCGCTAGCTTAAATGCTAACATAAAATGCTACGTGGCATAGATGGACTCACAAATGACATCGATAGTTTAAGGTGTTATTCAAGAAACATAAATGTTCACACAAATGGTGGAGTAACCCATCTAGATGGACAACTCATGGGCATATGTTCTTTATCCTCCGTGTTAATAACGAGGCTGGAAAGGATGAGTGGCATTTTAGACACGGTGTTTGAAGTTGCGTGAGCAGTCGCGCAACAAATTCAACGTGTAAGTCCAGGCACCGCCGTATATCAGAGTCAAGTTGAGCTTTCCCTGAAATGTCTCATCGGATTGCAGTATTGATATGCGCGACCAATCAACGGCAACTCAGCTATCGTTTCCCGGTTCACCTGTACGTGGTGTGGTGGAGTGATGACGTGTTGAATACAGGAGAGCGACACAGAGGGAAGTTGTGGCCCCGACCGGGTTGGGCAGGTCAGCGAGTAGCATCCGATTGTAAATAAGAGAGGAGTCAGTTCACACGCCGATCAAGTGACTGCCGGGAACAAGCGAGCCATTTGAATCAGGTGGCTATCTCCCTATCTGGGAGATCAGAGCCCTGTCACCCCTCCTCTGTCTCTCACCTGCCCCCCCCCACCCCCCCTCTGCTCTCGTCATTGTGCGCACACACTCGCATACACGAGTGAAATGACATGTCCCTCCCTGCTGACTATCAGCGCCGGCAGAATGGCTGGATGAGATTTCAGCGTCTCACGTCAGGACGCGGGAGAGGGAGGGAAGAGCGAAAGACGAGAGCGATACCCCCCGCAGACCTTTCTCATCCTCCAACTTCGCCGTCTCTCGGGGGTCAGAACGGGACAAGAAAGACATGGTTGGAGTTGGGGGGTGAGGGGGGACGTGGCAACTTTGATTTTCTTATTTCATATGCAGTGTCATGATTCGGTTTGGGACCAACAGGTGGCACTGTAGGGCTCCCCCTGCAGCTGCCCACCTGTTGGTCATTAGGTAATTAGTGCTTTAAAAGGACTCCCAACCCGACCACTCATTGTCGGGTCATTGTTTGCTCTTGCTACTGTCATGTTCGTTTGTTGCTGTTTGCTGTTGGCTTCTGTCATGTTTGTTTCAGTCATGTTTAGTTCATTGTTATGTTTTTAGCTTCAGTTATGTTTTGGTCATGTTTTTGTTATTGAGAGTTTTTAGTTTCTGCCATGGTGTTTGTTTGTTACTTTGGATTCATTTTGTTTTCATGACTTCGTTTTGGTTTTAGTTTTCTCTGTTTTAATACAATTCATCAAGTATAACCTGCTCCTCCCTCCTGCCTGCTCTTTGGGGTCCACCACCACCTCGCAAACGTGACGTGCAGGCTCAACATAACTCGACTTTATTTTGAAAGCAACCACAGCTGCTGCACAAAATTAAAACAAAAATAAAGCACAGTTAAAAACAAAATTCACAGCATAAAAATAAGAAACACAATAAAAGATCATATTTTATATACAGTATATATATGTAAAAAAAAATTAATGTATGTATCATTTTCCGATTTCCGATTCCTTGGCCTCACTGGAGGCCCCGCACACGCTCAATTCTCAGTGGCCATCCGAGATCAAAATAACAGCGGAATGAATCTTCTCTTAGTTTTTATGAACGCAACCCTTCCTCTAATTCACAGGTGTCAAACTCAAGGCCCGGGGGCCAGATCTGGCCATCATTTGACGTGGCCCGTGAAAGCAAATCAAACGTCAACTTCCACGATGCTTGCTAAAATCTCTCCCAAATTTTAAATGTCCCATATTTAATGGAATAGAGTCCTATTTTAAGCATTTTCTTGTGACCAAACCCCTAATTTCAAAAATTGTTATTGACTTTTTAATACGGTTTCAGTCAGAACGGCTCTCCAAGGGAAACGGTAACTAAAACGTGGCCCACGACAAAAATGAGTTTGACACCCCTGCTCTAACACATCGTTTGACTTTGTCGCAAAGCCCCAGCAAAGAAGAGCTCCGCCCGCCCGCTCGTTGATGAAAAAGCGTCCAGCCAAGCCATATTTTGTCATTTGATGTTGACAATGACCCCCAGGGGAGACCATGACGCGTGACAGCTGCTGCCTGTTCATATTGATTAAATGACAGCCGGGATCATTTAGCGATTTACCAACTGACGGCGCTTGAACTGGCGGCGACGCGGCCCTCCCTCGGGGGCCCGTTAGCCTTGACAGCCTGCGCTTGATGTTCACATGCGCCCCTTTAATGGCAACATCATCCTCCATCGCCACCGTGAGCCCCGTAGGACCCGTTTCAGCTTCCGCTGTTCATTTTTACGGCGGAAAGGATCAGCGCAACGTGTCGGCTGGAAAAAAAAACCATACAGTACGTTACAACGGTAGTTCGTTGAAACCTTTACCAATGAAATGGCCGCCAACTACTATGCAAAGTGGGGTTGAAACAATTTATAGGTGTAAAAAACATGATTGTGATGAAAAAAACTACCATGTATAGTCAGGCATTTTTGGACGAAAAAAACGACATAGAATAGTAAGGCGTTTTTAGCCCGAAAAAACGACATAGTAAAGTAAGGCGTTTTTAGGCCGAAAAAAACGACATAGTATAGTAAGCCGTTTTTAGCCCGAAAAAACGACATAGTAAAGTAAGGCGTTTTTAGCCCGAAAAAAACGACATAGTATATAGTAAGGCGTTTTTAGCCCGAAAAAACGACATCGTATAGTAAGGCGTTTTTAGGCCGAAAAAACCGACATAGTATAGTAAGGCGTTTTTAGGCCGAAAAAAACGACAGAATAGTAAGGCGTTTTTAGGCCGAAAAAAACGACATTGTATAGTAAGGTGTTTTTAGCCCGAAAAAAACGACAGTATAGTAAGGCGTTTTTAGCACGAAAAAAACGACATAGTATAGTAAGGCGTTTTTAGCCCGAAAAAAAAAACGACATAGTATATATAGTAAGGCGTTTTTAGGCCGAAAAAAACGACATAGTATAGTAAGGCGTTTTTAGCCGGAAAAAACGACATAGTAAAGTAAGGCGTTTTTAGGCCGAAAAAAACGACATAGTAAAGTAAGGCGTTTTTAGGCCGAAAAAAACGACATAGTATAGTAAGGCGTTTTTAGCCCGAAAAAACGACATAGTAAAGTAAGGCGTTTTTAGCCCGAAAAAACGACAGAATAGTAAGGCGTTTTTAGGCCGAAAAAAACGACATTGTATAGTAAGGTGTTTTTAGCCCGAAAAAAACGACAGTATAGTAAGGCGTTTTTAGCACGAAAAAAACGACATAGTATAGTAAGGCGTTTTTAGCCCGAAAAAAAACGACATAGTATATATGGTAAGGCGTTTTTAGCCCGAAAAAAAACGACATAGTATAGTAAGGCGTTTTTAGCCGAAAAAAACGACATAGTAAAGTAAGGCGTTTTTAGGCCGAAAAAAACGACATAGTAAAGTAAGGCGTTTTTAGCCCGAAAAAACGACATAGTATAGCAAGGCGTTTTTAGCCCGAAAAAAACGACATAGTATATATAGTAAGGCGTTTTTAGGCCGAAAAAAACGACATAGTATAGTAAGGCGTTTTTAGCCGAAAAAAACGACCATGTATAGTAAGGCGTTTTTGGACGAAAAAAACGACCATGTATAGTAAGGCGTTTTTGGATGAAATTTTTAGCCGAAAAAAAATGACCATGTATAGTAAGGTTTTAGCCGAAAGAAACGACCACGATTAATAAAAAAGCACAACTCCACTGCTCTCTGTGGTGCTTTGGGTCAGTGGTAGAGTGATGGAGTGCAGCAGCAGAGGTTGAGTGTTCGATCCCTGGTTGTTGCAACAATATCTACTCTTTAACCACCATATACAACCCATCCCACATCCAGTGCTTGGGTGTTCGATTCCCAGCGTTTGCAACAAGGTCATGTTTTTCTTTAACCACCATTTGCAGCCTTATTGAAGAAAACACAAAACAAACAAGAAGTTATGTGGTGGTGTGGCTCAGGGGTAGAGAAACCATGTCCCAAACTAGCGGTTGGGTGTTCAATCCCCAGAGGTTGCAACCATATCCCTTCTTTCTTTGGCCAACATGATAAGTAAGGCTTATTGAAGTCTTTTATCCGCAGAAACGACCATGATTAATAAAAAAACACAACTCCACTGCTCTATGTGGTGCTTTGGCTCAGTGGTAGAGTGATGGAGTGCCTCACCAGAGGTTGAGTGTTCGATCCCTGGTTGTTGCAACAATGTCTACTCTTTAACCACCATATACAACTAATTTGAGGAAAAACACAAAACAACCCAAAGGTTTATTGTGGTGGGTTAGCTCAGTGGTGGAAAGCTGAAGTCCCAAATCCAGTGGATGGGTGTTCGATTCCCAATGTTTGCAACAAGATCACTTCGCTAACCACCATTTGCAGCTTTATTGAAGAAAACACAAAACAAACAAGAAGTTATGTGGTGGTGTGGCTCAGGGGTAGAGAAACCATTTCCCAAACTAGCGGTTGGGTGTTTAATTCCCAGTGGTTGCAACCATATCACTTCTTTCTTTGACCAACATGATAAGTACGGCTTATTGAAGTCGTTTTTTGTATCGTAAGGCGTTTTTAGCCGAAAAAAACGACCATGTATTGTAAGACCTTTTTGGACAAAAAAAACGGCTTACTATATATGGTCGTTTTTATCGGGTTAAAACGCCTTACTATACATGGTCGTTTTTTTGGGCTAAAAAAGCCTTACTATACTATGTAGTTTTTTTCGGCCTAAAAACGCTTTACTATATATACTATGTCGTTTTTTTCGGCCTAAAAACGCCTTATTATACTACGTCGGTTTTTTTCGGCCTAAAAACGACTATACTATGTGGGTTTTTTTCGGGCTAAAAACGCCTTACTATACTATGTCGTTTTCTTTCGGCCTAAAAACGCCTTACTATACTATGTCTTTTTTTTCGGCTTAAAAACGCCTTACTATATACTATGTCGTTTTTTTCGGCTAAAAACGCTTACTATACTATGTCGTTTTTTTCGGCCTAAAAATGCCTTACTATACTATGTCGTTTTTTTTCGGCTAAAAACGCCTTATTATACTACGTCGGTTTTTTTCGGCTAAAAACGACTATACTATGTGGGTTTTTTTCGGGCTAAAAACGCCTTACTATACTATGTCGTTTTCTTTCGGCCTAAAAACGCCTTACTATACTATGTCTTTTTTTTTCGGCTTAAAAACGCCTTACTATATACTATGTCGTTTTTTTCGGCTAAAAACGCTTACTATACTATGTCGTTTTTTTCGGCCTAAAAACGCCTTACTATATACTATGTCGTTTTTTTTCGGCTAAAAACGCCTTACTATACTATGTCGTTTTTTTCGGGTTAAAACGCCTTACTATACATGGTCGTTTATTTGGGCTAAAAAAGCCTTACTATACTATGTAGTTTTTTTTCGGCCTAAAAACGCTTTACTATATATACTATGTCGTTTTTTTCGGGCTAAAAACGCCTTACTATACTATGTCGTTTTTTCGGCCTAAAAACGCCTTACTATACTGTCGTTTTTTTCGTCTTAAAAACGCCTTACTATACTATGTCGTTTTTTCCGGGCTAAAAACGCCTTACTATATACTATGTCGTTTTTTTCGTCTTAAAAACGCCTTACTATACTATGTCGTTTTTTTTCGGCCTAAAAACGACCATAGTATACTATGTCGTTTTTTCCGGCTTAAAAACGCCTTACTATACTATGTCGTTTTTTTTCGGCCTAAAAACGCTTTACTATATATACTATGTCGTTTTTTTCGGGCTAAAAACGCCTTACTATACTATGTCGTTTTTTCGGCCTAAAAACGCCTTACTATACTGTCGTTTTTTTTCGTCTTAAAAACGCCTTACTATACTATGTCGTTTTTTCCGGGCTAAAAACGCCTTACTATACTATGTCGTTTTTTTCGGCTCAAAAACGCCTTACTATACTATGTCGGTTTTTTTCGGCCTAAAAATGCCTTACTATACTGTGTCGTTTTTTTTTGGGCTAAAAACGCCTTAATATACATGGTCGTTTTTATCGGGTTAAAACGCCTTACTATACATGGTTGTTTTTTTGGGCTAAAAAAGCCTTACTATACTATGTAGTTTTTTTTCGGCCTAAAAACGCCTTATATACTATGTCGTTTTTTTCGGCCTAAAAATGCCTTACTATACTATGTAGTTTTTTTTCGGCCTAAAAACGCCTTATATACTATGTCGTTTTTTTCGGCCTAAAAATGCCTTACTATACTATGTCGTTTTTTTTTGGGCTAAAAACGCCTTAATATACATGGTCGTTTTTATCGGGTTAAAACGCCTTACTATACATGGTCGTTTTTTTGGGCTAAAAAAGCCTTACTATACTATGTAGGTTTTTTTCGGCCTAAAAACGCCTTACTATACTGTCGTTTTTTTCGTCTTAAAAACGCCTTACTATACTATGTCGTTTTTTTTCGGCCTAAAAACGACCATAGTATACTATGTCGTTTTTTCCGGCTTAAAAACGCCTTACTATACTATGTCGTTTTTTTCGGGCTAAAAACGCCTTTACTATGCTATGTCGTTTTTTTCGGCTTAAAAACGCCGTACTATACTATGTCGTTTTTTTTCGGCCTAAAAACGCCTTACTATACTGTCGTTTTTTTCGTCTTAAAAACGCCTTACTATACTATGTCGTTTTTTTCCGGCTAAAAACGCCTTACTATGCTATGTCGTTTTTTTCGGCTTAAAAACGCCGTACTATACTATGTCGTTTTTTTCGGCCTAAAAACGACATAGTATACTGTCGTTTTTTTCGGCCTAAAAATGCCTTACTATACTATGTCGTTTTTTTCGGGCTAAAAACGCCTTACTATACTATGTCGTTTTTTTCGGCTTAAAAACGCCTTACTATACTATGTCGTTTTTTTCCGGCCTAAAAACGACATAGTATACTATGTCGTTTTTTTCGGCCTAAAAATGCCTTACTATAATGTCGTTTTTTTCGGCCTAAAAATGCCTTACTATACTGTGTCGTTTTTTTTTTGGGCTAAAAACGCCTTAATATACATGGTCGTTTTTATCGGGTTAAAACGCCTTACTATACATGGTTGTTTTTTTGGGCTAAAAAAGCCTTACTATACTATGTAGTTTTTTTTCGGCCTAAAAACGCCTTATATACTATGTCGTTTTTTTCGGCCTAAAAATGCCTTACTATACTATGTCGTTTTTTTTGGGCTAAAAACGCCTTAATATACATGGTCGTTTTTATCGGGTTAAAACGCCTTACTATACATGGTCGTTTTTTTGGGCTAAAAAAGCCTTACTATACTATGTAGTTTTTTTTCGGCCTAAAAACGCCTTACTATATATACTATGTCGTTTTTTTCGGCCTAAAAACGCTTTACTATACTACGTCGTTTTTTTCGGCCTAAAAACGACATATTATACTATGTCGTTTTTTTTTCGGCCTAAAAACGACATAGTATACTATGTCGTTTTTTTCCGGCCTAAAAACGCCTTACTATACGATGTCGTTTTTTTCGGGCTAAAAACGCCTTACTATACTATGTCGTTTTTTTCGGGCTAAAAACGCCTTACTATACTTTGTGGGGGTTTTTCGGGCTAAAAACGCCTTACTATACAAGGTCGTTTTTTTTCGGCAAAAAACGCTTTACTGTACATGGTCGTTTTTTTCGGCTAAAAATTTAGTCCAAAAACGCCTTACTATACATGGTCGTTTTTTTCGGTCAAAAACGCCTTACTATATATACATGGTCGGGTTTTTTTCGGTCAAAAACGCCTTACTATACATGGTCGTTTTTTTTTCGGTCAAAAACGCCTTACTATACATGGTTTTTTTTTCAGCTAAAAATTTCGTCCAAAAACGCCTTCCTACACATGGTCGTTTTTTTCGGCTAAAAATGGCTCATCGTTCACTTCAAAGAGCCGCTCCTACCCGCTCGTTCGCAACCGACACATCACTTGTAAAAATGTAGGTGATTGAACAGTCAGAGGTGCTGTCACAAACAACCCTCTCTGACTCAACCCATACTTGACCATAAAGTTAATTTAAAACTTAGTACCTCAATTCAAAAACAAAATCTGACGTTGAAAAAAAACGTCGTTTTGTATTTGTAAGACTGAATATGAAAATAAACAGAATTTAATTTTCAGTGAGGATCAAATACAGTTTCAAAGAAAAAAAAGTCTATCGTTTCAAATTCAGATTGTACAATTCAGATTCAGTTATTCAATATGATTCAGAGAAAAATATACAAATCCATCCATTATCCGAGCCACTGACTTTCAATTCACGTAATTCAAATTCAGTATAAACTATTTAAAAGTTATTCACGTTTAGTTTTTGGTGGCAAATATTCCGCCCCACAGCGTCACACCTAGTTTAGTTTTGGATGTAAAGTGTCCTAGAGTGTCTTGAAAGACGCTTATAAATGAAATGTATTATTATTATAAGAAATTTCAGGGGTTATTTTTACTGACCATTCATTGTTCATGACATGTCCAAATGTTTGTTTTCCTAACACAGTGTCCATTCTTGTTTTCTTACAGTTCTTACAGCTGCTGTGAGACCTAACAGCCTAACATCTTGGGCCTCAGACCAGGAAATTGATGTCACAATCAAAAGATGGCTACATCTGGCTCCTGATCGGGATGGTGACAGGAAAGAGAGCATGAGAAGAAAAGAGGACATGGAGAGCGCAACAATTTGATGGACAGAAAAATACCGTTGAAGAGTAAGCTGCATCCCAATTTGGACTTTGTGTTCACTGTTAAATAAAGAAAAGTGCATTTTTCCAGTGTATGTGGAGTTATATGTGACAATAAACATATTTGATCTGGGCCGAATGCGGCCCAGATCATGGATGCCAGACGTGGGCCACTGCAGGACCGTCACTCATTGAGGTATGTGGGCCGAGTGTACGTGCCGTGTCTGCCCCGGAGCTGAGCCAGACCAATTTTGCTGGCTGGGTGTTGTTCATAAGCAAGGTCGCCGGGGCAGTTTGCTTCCCGCGCTTCGTCGTTATGAAGGGCTTTTCGCCATTTGGTTGGAAAAATTCGTCAGTTGGGGAATATCAGGAGAAACATTAGCCGCATGCGTGTCCTTGAGAACGTGCCAAGTGTGTTTGTGAGTTGAGCACAGATTCAAGGGGTGACGCCTCAGTCACTCGAGTCTTCTCGCCAGTGATTGACAGCTAGCCAGGGGACACAAACACCGGCACTATTGATTTGGAGTCGCCTTCCAACCCATCTCGGTCTTCCCGGGGGCTTCGCGGCAGAGTCAAACGTTCACGTTTGCGTGTCGGCTTGGACTACTTTGTTGTGTATCGCCAGCGCAAACTTTGCACTGGAGCATCTCCACGGCACCGAGAATCAACAGAAGTTGAACATTGGATCGACTCGAGGCGCTCGTGGTGGAGAACGTGCTGAAGTTGGGGCCAATCTGATCTCTTGCCTTGCTGAAATTTAAAGTAACATAAAATTGAAAAATCCAAAAAGGATGTCAAGCCGTTAAGAGTAGCAGATGCTGCTATTGCCATCTCACAAATTTTCCAAATTGGTAACAGTTGGGACTCCAATCGAGTACAAATCGGTCACATAATCGTTGTCGCTGACTCCCACAAAAAAAAAAAAAAAGAGATTTCCCTAAACGAGGTTCTTCCGAGAGTCTTTTGTTGTGGTGTCAGGATGCAAGGGGAACGCAAACCTTTGACCGCGGGCCGTCAACTTTTAGGAGTAGCAAACAAACGGACGCGCCGCAGAAACGGGCCAAATCATTTGAAAGGCGCTCGGTGAACAAAAGGCGGAAATACAAAAAAAAACAAAAACAAACAAATACGAGAGGCCCGAGAGCCACGTCGTCCGTGACGGCTGCCGAGCCAGCCGCCCAATAAGGCGAAATACCAGACGCCGAGTCATCTCCCGCGCGCTAAACTGTCCACTCATGAAAAACAGACATGCAACAGCGGCAACTCTCGCTTTCTGCATGCCTGCCGACAACAGCACCCCCACCCCCCCCTCCCCGCCACTCTCTCGCTTCTTCCATTCTCTCTGCTTACACACCTTTCGCTCTCCCACCGCTGCCCCCCCCCCCCCATCTTCCTCCTTCTCCTCACTCCTCGACTCGTCTCGGTAAGTAGGATAAGGCCTGGAGAGCTCCGTCGTCGTGGTAACTGCCAGAAGCATTCAGTTTGAAGTTTGAGGAGGTCAGTTTGCGGGTCAGCGTGCCCCCTCCCACCCGACACCCCCCCACCCCCACGCGCGCACACACACACACACACATGAGTAGGGGTGCTGTGGGGTGCCCTTCATGGGCCTTGGCCCATATACATAAGATGGGGAAGGAGTGGGGTGTGGGGGTGGGGGGCAGTTGCTTGGATATTTGGGGGGGGCACTGTGAAGCTCAGCATCCACAGCACTTTGAGGGACTGAAATGTAGCTGATTATAATGTTGGTGATGGGCTTCCTTTTTTCTTTTCTTTTCTACAAGACACATGAATATGTACGCCGTCCCAGACATGACATTTGGGAGAGAGAAAAAGAAAAAATTCTTGGTGCACACGCTGGTACTATTCCGTACGCGCGGGGAATGATTTTGTGGCCACAAAGTACTACTTCGTACGCATGGACAACAACATCACATGCGCAAAATAGTTCGAAAGTGCGCACAAAGTCGCCGTGGCTCCTCGCGGGTCACTCGAACGAGAGAATCAAACGCACCTTCTTTCAAAGTTGAAAGTTTGGCGGAAAGCTACATCGCGGACAGGGACGGCGTGATTGAATTCTATTTTCGGCTCGGGATGAGCTACGAGGACACGATGAGAAGCTCGGCGTGGCAAGGAAATCGTGATTCCCGGAGGCATCTGAGTAGGCCGTTGAGCGCCGGCTTGCGTGACCGGCGGGATTGATTTTTATTGTTCGGCGACTGCAATGCTCTGGATGGGATCATGCTTGCCGATGGATGGATACGAAATGATGTTGGGATCAAATAAAAATGTCCGATGCCAAAATTGGAGGCTTTTTGAAAGCGCACAATCGGTCCGTGAGAAGAGAGTCTGCCGAGGTGCGCTCGATTTGTTTACCCTCTTGCGCAACGAGGGACCGGCGCTCCTTCATGCGCACGCTGGAAAGGTTTCGTGCGCACAAAGTAGTCATTGATGCGTACGAAATAAATACTTTGTTAGTCCTTTTTAAGTTTTTGTGGGGTTTTTTTCTTTCAAATGTCATGTCTGGGGCTCCGGATGAATGACATCCCATCCTCCAGTGTCATACAAATCCGTAACTGTGGACCGGATGTGTCTGCTGATCTCTTTTGAGCAGAATGTCATTCGCTATGATCGAGAGATCCTTTTGCCCGACGTCGACAAAAAGGATTCTCATGTTAAATTGATGGGCGGAAATGCACAACGATATCATTTGAGACGCATTTCATTTGTTGGTCAACACGATTGATTACGATTGAGCCTCAAACGTGCGGACGTGAATACGGCAAACAAGCTGCAAAACAAAACGACGTGGGACGAGACTGGCAAAATGCTCGCGAGTCCAATTGGAGAAAAGCGTCGCAACCCGTCCCGTCCGCTGACGACGGACAGAATATGTTTTGGGAATGCTTCCTTTCTTTGAGTCATTATGAAGCAGACTCGGTAAAAAAAAGAGAAGAAAAAGAAAAAAGGGGGAGTGGGGGGGGGGGGCTGCGCTCGAAGACAATTTTGGAAGCCCTTCGCTGCCCTCGCACGGCCACTGCAGGTGCAAGCCCCCAAAAAGCGCCGGCGCTGGAAAACAAAACACGCTCAACTTATCGATTCGGAAATGCTTCTTGCAATTTGAGCAAACGAGATGGTGGCTCGACAACAAAAAGGGGAATTCCTCCGACCTTTTCAATTGTGAAGGTCAAATCCCGTTAAAAGGGCTTCTTTGGGCAGCAAAGGGAAACCGTGTTTGTCTGGCCGGTTGAGCAAACTCATCTTGGCGACATTTTTCATCGCATGTTCTTGGAAGGCCATGAAAAGTCTTGCGTCCGGAATCTGCTCGCATCTTGCCTTCACGTCTGCCCCCATCTCCATTTCTGATGGAAATGTTTTCAGTCAGTTGGTGGCTGAAACTCAGCAGGTGGTCCCCCAAATCCACCGTCACCCCCGGCAACCTCTGTCCAGCCAATCCAAATGCTGCCTTTCTGGCCACTCCGCTTAGTTGGCCCTGACAGGGCGCTCTGTGTGTGTGTGTGTGTGTTTGTAGGCGCTTGTGTGTGTGTGTTCCAGTAGCTCCTGTTGATGAGCTGAGCCCCTTGAGTGGCCGTTGAAAGTTTATTGCAAAGCTGTTAAAACTTCGTTTGGTCGTTGGTTTGGAAACAAGTGTTTGCGTCCCCAAAAAAAAAACCAAATATCTTCAATGTTTCCTCGTTTCATTTTGTTCACAGATGCGCCCTCCTCCAACTCGGGACTGGCTTTGGCTTCTTAATCTTCCGACCAAGCCGTCGCGTGAGAGCACGTCGAAAACCTTCTCGACGTGGCGTCGCTTCGATCTCGTTCCTCGTGGAAGCGATGAGTCCAGCAAAATGAAGCTTTCCACAAAAGGGCACCCCCCCCCCCCCCCCCCTGCTTGATAGTTGCCAAGGCTTTTCCCAAAGCGCTCGAAGCCTCACCGCGGTTGCGGATGGGCCGGATCACAGCTGACTTGGGCGAGAGGCGGGACGCGCCCGCGCCATCATCATTCTTCATTTTCGTATTTCGGGAAGTGAGCGACAAGTAGTGTAAATGTCTGCTCTTGCATCCGCTTTGATTGGCTTTGAGTGTCTGTGAGTGCCGGGTCCATCCCAGCCACTTTGCGGGTCCGCAGATTGAGCGCTTTGTCGTGTGTGTGTGTGTGTGTGTGTGTGTGTGTGTGTGTGTGTGTGTGTGTGTGTGTGTTCTGGAAACCAGAGAGACCAAAATGAATTTGTAATTAACGGTGATGATGAACCCGCAACTCCCAAAGCGCTTCCACGCCCCAAATTTCCCAGCCATGAGGTGGCCAAGGCTACCCCAAGAGGTCTGCAAGATAAAAACGTACGTGTTATCAGCCATCGAGATCCATTTTTAAATGGAATAAAACGGCAGCAACATCAGTTACAAATATACAGACACTCGTTACCAAGCTCGGCTCTTCGGGTTGAGCTAAGTGACAAACGCAAGGCGGCTACGCGCGCCATGACCAAAACGCAAAAGTTGGTCGCCGATTGTAGTGACATGTCATCAATTACCTGAAAAAGATCACAAAAAAAAAGCCATTTCCACAATCATTGGTTTCATTAGTTTTGTAAAAAAAAAAAAAACAGAACATCTCAGTGAGTTTTCGTTATTTAATTTTTTCCGCATTTTTATTATCTTGTTCACAAAATTGTTAGCATTTTATTTAGCATCAAATTTTAGCATCAATTATTTCGTTACTTTTCGACAAATTGGGATTAGGAGAGGCCAAATTGAATTAGATTGGATAAGCTTTATTGTCAAATGTACTGTATGTGTAACATACGGCACAGATGAAATTTCTTCACACTCAACATAAAACGAGGAGCCGCTGCGGGTGTCTGCGCCGCTATCGAGAGAAAAGTTAACAAAAAAAATGACAAAATCAAGTCAAGTCAAGTGTATTTATAGAGCACTTTCAAACAGCCATCGCTGCATACAAAGTGTACATGGAGCAATTTAACATGCACAATAAACAGTAAGGTATATATATATATATAAGAAAATAATACAAAACAACACATGAGACACAGAATGAAGCTCAAAGCGCGAGTCATCGTGCGTCGCCTTTGTAGGTCATGAGTGCATACGTTGGTAGATGTGTTGAGTGGGGCTTTTTTTTTTTTTTGGTGAAGTTGGCATTCGAGGTGTTGTGCGCGCGTGTGCGCACGTGCCGACGCTTTGTATCGAAATTGCTGCGTGCAGTAAAACAGGGATTTGGTGGCGTCAGCACACAGACACAAACAAAAAGCCAGAATCCCAAACCCTTTTCCAACGGCACACAATCCCTCTGCACACTGCGGGGGGCCCCGTTTTGGGCGCCGGCCGCATGCAAAACCGGGCTAACGCGAGTCGAGCCGCGAGAGGGTGGCAAGCGAGAGAGAGAACGGACTTGGCGCCGGGACAATCGAGCGTTTCAACTGCAGCGGTTCATTCTGTTGATCTTAGCGCCGGGACGCACCGAGCGAGCGCAATCCAAGCAAAGTGTCGTTTACGGGAAGCTCACGCCGTCACTCGACTCAACTGTATTTCGAGAGCGCTTGAAAACAGCCTCCGCTGTCTAGCGAGTGCCGTACACGGAGCAAAAATACACGGAAGTCCCGCAAGTAACGCCACGGATATCAAACTCCGGGCCCGGGGGCCAGATTCGGCCCGCCACCTCATTTTATGTGGCCCGCGAAAGCACCTCAAACATGTCAACTTCTAAAATGTCAACCAAAACTTTAAATTCTCACGTGCAATAAATAAGAGATATATTGGACGCATTTTCTTGTTACCAAACCAAATTCCTTCTTTATATGGTTTCAGTCATCACGGCCCACCAAGTGAAACGCTAACTAAAATGTGACCCGCCCCAAAAATGAGTTTGACACCCCTGCACTGCGCCATCATATCATATTTTGCAGTATTAGAGCAACTGACGGCGAGATCAGGCTAAATTTAACTGGCGGTGTCAAAAAGCGGACAATGTCATCTGCTGTGCCGCGTCTCGTCGTGTCGAACGATCGACTGTGTCAATGGTGTCAAGTCGTGCCGAATCACACCAAGGCAGCTCAACTGTGAGCCTTTATGGACTTACTTTGTCGCCTTATGGAACAGAGATTTTATTTATTTATTTGGGGGGGGGGGGGGGCTCACAACAGATCAATTATTGCCTTTTGCGTCTTTTCATTGAATGAGCTTCTGTCCCGAAAGTAAGAGTTGCTCTGCGGATGAGTGTATGTCCCCTCTGTTTTGTTGTCTTGTTGTTTTTTTTCTTTTTTGGGGGGCGGGGGTGGGGGGGTTGAGCTGCGGGTTGCTGGAGGCAGACAGGTCCTCATTGTACTCAAGGAAGGAAGACTTGAGTTGTACTGCTCCCCATTCACCCAAATCTGGAGTCGGACAAGCGCTGTGTGGGCGTGTTTGTATTCGTGCTTTTTTTTTGTGCGCGCGTACAGTGCGGCGTGTGTACGACGACAGTCGAAAGCGTCCTCGTCGAATGAATTGTTGGCGCTGTATCTCTCAGCAAACGCTCTGTTTGGGTGCCAGGAGAGTTGAAGAGGGCAGCAGTGTCCTCCCCCTTTGACCCATCGGGGGAGAGCTTTGCCACGCTATGAAAAATAAAAGTGTTGAAGTTACTCGATTTTATTTCACCAAGAGGTTGCACAAAATAAAATCTGGTTCCAGATACCCTTTTTTTTTTTAGAGGTTGACGTACAGCAGGGGGTGTCAAACTCATTTTTGTCACGGGCCACATTGTAGTTACGGTTTGCCGTTATGAATTTAATCACCTCCACATATTGCATGCACAGCACATAACAAATTGATGAATAACTCGTTTTAAAATCAGCAGTCAAGACTAATGAGCGTTATTGTGGCTTGCATATGACAATTTGGTTCAGAATTGAGCAGGCATCATCGAACCTGACATGCTTGATTTGCTTTCGCGGGCCACATAAAATGATGTGGCGGGTCAGATCTGGGCCCCGAGCCTTGCCTTTGACACATGTGAGGTACAGCCTACCCAAAAAAAAAAAAAAAAAAAAAGATCTGGCTCTGGATGATTTCCCTGCGTGCAACCCCTTGAGCAAATCGGATCAAGTCTATTCAACAGAATTTGTTTTTTTTCTTTCTTCATTTTTACACTGACGCATCAAATTGTACGCGCAGCAACTACATTAGTTTAACACCTTCAAAGTTGGCTGAGTGGCTTTCGAGGTGAAGCTCCAACGACAACTTCTTATTCCTCCGAAACATGAACGGTCTCCTGTTGCACGTAATACGTTGCATGCAACCGTTCTTTCGGGTTCCGGATTATTTTCAAATGGGGTGAGGTTTGGAGAAGCTTCTGCCGCCCCGCTAAGTTTTGTTCGGAGCATCATCGGTCCGATCCGGATTGCGCAAAGTCCTTTTTATCGTTGAATGTTTTGACGTCGGGCTGCGAGGCGGATACGTTTGCGTCATGTCAGGTTTGAAGTCGCCATACTTATCGGTCAAGCCAAGGCGAAGACTCCTTTTGGTATCTTGCTACCGCGCCAAGTCCATTTTATTTATGTGTGTACTTGGTGTCATGTTTGGTGTTTTGCGTTTCCGTGAGAAGGTGCTGTGAAGGTGGAGCGCGTGCCCCCCCCCGCCCCCACCTGGCATGAGGAATGTGTCGTCTTGTTGTCAACTAGGTGTTGCTTTGTCATGAAACCAAAGAGCACTGCCGAGACGTAAAGTTGGCTTTTTCACACCTTCCGCTCCTCCTGCCCTCCTTTCCTCCCCCCCCCCCCTCCCCACCTCCCCACTCCACAAAAGCCACCACCTACACACTCGTACACACGCTGGCAGCAGTTAGCTGAGGCTTGGGCTACTGCAGCTGTGACCGGAACAATAGCATTCCTCGGGTTTTAAACGGCTGGCACTTAGATTCCTAACAGTCCAATTCCTGCCGGGCAGAAAGTTGGGGGTTGCCAGAGGACGCGGAGAAGTCGTCTGGGGAAAGCCGGCGGCTCTCCGATTTGTCCTTTTAGGCCGGAGGGTGGACGGAGGGGCGACATGTCGCTCCATCGAATGTACAGTGGGAGACTTTCCACGCATTTTTTTGGGGGGGGGGGGCAATCAAAAAGATGCTCGAGGGTTTCGTCCCCGCGTCGCGCGATGCTGGAGACACCCGTCGAGTCGACACGGATGACTCGCCTCGTATTCCAAAAAAAAGAAAAGAAATAAAAGTCATCTAGCTTTCAAATGACAGAGTGGCACCTCGACTTCCGAAGGTGTCCTCGTACGAAATGTTCACATTACGAAACGCCTCAAGAGGAAAATATGGCCTCTTGTTATGAAAGGAATTTTCGAGATACGAAAGGTAAAAATACAGTCTGGGCTGCTCCGAGCTTCCTGAACGCAACATACTCATAGCTGCTCTGCCATTGGCTATTACCGAGCATCGTCCTGGCATCCCATTGGCTAAGAGGGACCTCTACCGAATGCGTAGCTCGATTTTTGGAAGTGCTTGGAACGGATTAGGGCATTTACATGGGAAATGCGTCTCTACTCGCAAAATGTTGTCGTTAAGAAATTTCTTCCAGAACCAATTCATTTCGTAAGTGGTGCCACCGTATGCGGAAAAGGAAAGTGGTCACGGGGAGTCGAAACATTTTTTTTTAGAAGTGTCGCCGATCGACCGGTCAAGAAGCCGCCCCGCCCGTAAACGTTTTGTTTCGGGTTCCTCCACTCGTTTGGGTTCCCGCCAGTGACTTTGTTGCAGCCGGCGCCGAAGCCGCGCGCCCGTTCCGCGCATCTGGAATCGGCCCTAAAATGACGAGTTTTCTCATTAAGCGCGGCCGTTTCACAATTTAAATATAAATGAATCTAATTTAGCGAACCTCGGCCGCGATGAAGGGGGCTCATTTAGAGGCAATCTAAAATTAATGAGGGCATCTGGAGAGAGGAGGACCGTGCGCGGCTTAACAGATTCGAGCCTTCCGCAGCGACTGTACTTGAAACACGGGGAAATCCTCATTAATTTGCAAGTTAATGCCCGACTGTACTCGCCGCTGTTGGGAAAGCGCATTCGTGGCGGTTCGAACGCCTCGCGGTGGCATACGCGACGTGTCTCGAGGAACCTCTCGTTGTCAAACAGCTTTCGTCGTCATCAAGCATCTTGACATTTTTCAGCATCAACGTGCGCGCGCGCCTTTGACAGACATGGCCGCTTATGTATGTGAAGATTTGAAAATTGTTCTTGTTTGGGAGAAAATCAAAGCCGGGCGCGGCTTTCTTGAATTTCAATGAAAAGAAAACCGGAGACATGGTATTGGCTTCCCGCGGCCCTCGTGCACCTCAACCTGTTGTCTCCCTGGCGCCTTATCTAAAGCCAACCGTCTCCAATTTGGCTTTGAAATTGGACAGGGGTTTTAAATTGGACCTGCAAATTGGTGCTGCTGTTAAATCCCGCTTTTTTTTGGGGGGGGGGGGATATCTTGGGCAGCGGGCTCTTTTTTTCTAACGCATGCCTTCATTCCTGGACTGTCATGCGCTTTATTTTGGAATCAGACGGTCCTCCCTCCAATTCCTCCAGTTGCTCCAAAACGCTGCCGATTGCCTTCTAACTGGAGCTGGTAGGAGGGAGCACATCACTCTGATTCTGGCCTCCATGTACATTTCAGAGCATTTTAAGATTCTGTCATTTCTGTTTCATTCTTTGAAGGGTCTCACCCTGCCTTGGCTCCGTCTCGGGTCAGCGGACCGGATGCTCCTGGAGGACTAAGCGGAGCCTCAGAGGGGATCCAGTTTTGTCCGTTGCCGGTTCCTCTCGCGCTAAACGTCAGGCAATCCTCATTTCTGGAAATTTTTAGAGGTCGTCTTAAAACACTTTCTTTTTTTTCTTTTTTTTTACTCTTTGGCTTTTAGCATTGTGTTGTATTTATTGTCTTTTAGGTTAATAACTTCCTGTTTTAACCGTTTTTGTTTTTCAATGTCTGATTTTTGACTTGATGTTCAGCAACTTTGTGCGCAGCTCCGGTTGTTTTTCCAAGTCCTCAAGATGAAATAAGTATTTTGAGAGTCCCAGATGACTCTAATGTGCGGGTTTTGGGAACGTTGGCGGGGGGGGGACCGTAGCATCTGCCGGAACCCCGTCAGTGGCGGGTGCGCGAACAAGCCCACCGTCATTTTCATATTTGGGAACGCTCGGAGCGGTTTAATGCTTTGCTCCTTCAGCAGACCTTTCCCCGGTCAACCCAGCGGATGCCAACTGGCTCCCACAGCGACTGTTTGGTTTTGCCGTTTGAATTCCCGATGGGTTTGGGTCCAGAGTGGTTAGGCTGAGCCCGAAAGGCCAGCGGGCTTGTCAGGTGTCTCCACACATTAACGTTGCTCCGCTCACACCATGAGCTGACAGCGCAGTGAGGCTGAGCGGAGTTGAGCGGGGGGGGGGGGGGGGGGGGGTGGTGGTCGAAACGCTAATCTGGCATGGTGGGAGGTACAGCAGCAAGGAAAAACTTTCTTATTTTTTTGTATTGACTTTTTTTTTTTGCGGTTGTTGAGCTGTCAACATCAATGTCACTTTTTGTGATTAGAATGCAAATTTGTGCCATGATAAGTTTTGGCACAACTCATCTCAACTTTATTTATGGAGCCCTTCAGAAAAAAAAAAAACTATTTCGGGCGGCACATAAGAGCAAAGACACATTCGAAGGGCCGTCACGAGCGGAGACCTTCTTCAAAAGGACCAATTAAGCGCAAACGGCATATTTCCGACCAAACTTTTCAAATCAAGCGAGCGAGGGAAGCAAAACGGACATGCAGACAATCATTTTGCCAACGCGCTGAAGAAATGAAAACGGCCACACATTTTCACTTGTGAATTTGTGGCGCTTGACCTTGCGAGCTTTTTTTTTGCTTTCCTTTTAGTCTCCTGCGTGTTTTTTTTTTTTTTTTGCGGTTAAAAGCGTCCCGCCGACGGATGCTGCCGCAACGTTTCCTTTAGCCTTTAACCCTCACGCCGGCCGGCGTGAGGGCCAACACAGAGCCCATTTTTACCCCGCGGGATTCAAATAAACTTGCATTGTCTGTGCACAAACAACTTCCTGCGTGCAGACTCACAGCTTGTTAATGGGGCAGGGGGGGGGGGGCGGGGAAAAAAAGTCTTCCTGCTTCTGACCTCCAACCTCATCCGACCCCTCCCACACCCGCTGCTTACACAGCATGGTGCATCTATAGGAGGGGAGCTGGCGGTGGGGAGATGGCGTGAGTCTGCCGGGGGGGGGGGGGGGGCTGGAGGTGGCAGCCACAGGAGGTTACGTTAGGTTTTAAAAAAAGGGGGGGGGGCAATTTCTATCCCGGTCCAAAAGTATTGTAAGATGTGTGATGAGAGGACATGCTGAGAGGACTGCCTATATCTTCTCCTCCCTCCCGCGCTACCTCCCCCCCCCCCCCCCCCCCCCCGCCTCCCTCCCCCTCCCGTGTCTCCAGCTGTGGGGGTAAAGTACATTACATGCTTGCTAATCAAACCCCCATTACAAGTCTGGCGGGAGGTTGGAGTGCTCTCATTGGTTCTTATTTCTTCTCCCTTTTCGGTGCTGCTGCTGCTTCTCGTCTTTCTCGTTCTATTTAACGCGAGGAAATGAGCCATCCCTCGCGACGCAGCGGAAAGGCGCCCAAACAGGTGCCGGCGCCAGCGGGGGGTCCTCCAGCGAAAATAGCAATCCGTACGGCGACGCGGATGACGCCGAATAGCACGTTGAGGAAGCCGCGGTCATCTCGGAAGGCATCCGGATGCCGTTCCTCCCGACTTGCTTTCCATTTTCCGATCGAATCCGCGCCTCACCTCGACTCCGATTTTAAAATCAAGCCGACGACATTCAAAGTCATTGAACGAGCTCTTGGCGATATGTTCGCTCACACGGGCGGTTCCTGCCGAATCACATTCGGATGCCTTTTCACCTTGCTAATCTGTACCCGTGCCTCCAAGGTGCAGCAAAACGATACGCAAAGACGTCGCAAATGCGCTGCCCGTCGCAGCGCCGAGCTTGTATTGTTCGGCCGAAGCAAAGAAAACGCCGCGGGTGGGTCATTTTTTTACAGCAACCTCGCATCTCTCGGCACTTGTCAAGTCTGCTTGTCAGCTTTATACGGATGGCGAGACGCGCGGGGGGGGGGGGGGGGCAGGAATCGCACCTTCCGGTTGTGAACGTCAATTTTCATATTTGGAGCACAAAACCAAGACTATTATTGCTCAATCGCCACCCAAAGTTTGCCATTTTTACAGATTGTTGAAAACTGACAAATGCAAGACAAGATTTGGGGGTTCTGCGCAAACATTCTGTCACTTACTTTCTTTGTTGACGTTAGTGATGACGCAACATATCAAGGCGGGGGGGGGGGGCAGTACCTTGCACACTTTGACATGGTTGCAACGGCCTGGGATTGAATCCGCCAACCTCCGGGTTGGGAGACGACGACTCGAGCAGCGAGCCAAGCCGCCCCGGGTTTCGTCTTGCTCGTCCCCCTCCTCGTCTCTCGGCCTCCCCGTTTGGTAATTGGATTTCGCGAGCACCTGTACGAGTGTCGATTTTCAGGGGATTAGAGTCACACAACCCTGAGTCAAGAGTAATTAGCGTTTCTTTGCCCGTTTCTTCATCTCTCTCTCTCTCTTTCGCACACGTGAACATGCAGGGCTTTATTTTTCCAAACGCCTTTCGCGTCACAAATTATTTGCTCCCTTCTCAAATTCTTCGTTTTTGTACAGTTTCTCCGACAAGATGGTCTGGTCAATAGCAAAGTTCATGACAAATTTTGTCTCTCTCCATAGTCGTGTTCACGTTTTCGGAATGGCTTTGTAACCCTTTACATGTCAATTGCTTTAGTTTTCATCTGTTCTTGAGGTTTTGTTTGGGGGGGGGGGGTTTGGGTGGGGGGGGGGATCTTTTGGTCAACTTATTTTGCTAAACGAGCGATTTCCAATTGAAAGATTTCTTGATTGAACATCCATCCATTTTCCGATCGGCTCTATCCTCACAAGGGTCGCGGAGCCTATCCCAGCTGTCTTTGGGCAGTGGGAGGGGGACACCCTGAACCGGTTGCCAGCCAATGGCAGGGCACACAGAGACCAACAACCATTTGCACTCACACTCACACCGAGGGGACAATTTTGAGTGTTCAATCAGCCTGCCATGCATGTTTTTAGAATGTGGGAGGAAACCGGAGTACCCGGAGAAAACCCACACAGGCCCCGGCGCCAAGGGAGAACATGCAAACTCCACAGAGGAAGGCTGCAGCCGGGATCGAACCCACGACCTCTGCACTGTCAGGTCGACGCGCTAACCACCGCGAACCGCCCCGGTTGTGCTCAGTGAAAATGAAGGGGGGGGGGGGGGTTGCTTGTTCACACAGGGCTCGGAAGCGTTGAATAGTTAGTTTTCCCACTTAACGCCGAAGTACGTCACTTTTTTTGTCGCTGATGAAGTCTATCGCCGCCTCTAACTTGCCTTATTTTTCCAGCATTTGATCTTTTCTATT